>NC_136469.1:68882788-69515555 GCF_902686455.1 Sciurus vulgaris | reverse complement strand
TCTTTCTCTGACATGGAATAACAATAGCTAATGTTTATTTACTACTTACTCTGTATTTGTACCATTCCAATAGTTTTACATGCAGTAGTTGATATTAAAAAATAACCCTCTAAAGATGTTACTACTATTATCTCTATTTCATGGGTTATCAAATACAGATGGACAGTCTGGCTCCAGAGGCACACTGTGGACTATTATGTAATAGTATTTGTCAAACTTATTGGAAAATAAATCAAGTTGTGCTGCTTAAACATGCTAAAATTAAGTTTCAAATACTAATTGTTTCAAAATATATTGTAAATATTTTATGAATAAGTTCTGAGCTCTTTATTACTTCAAGTTTTTCACTATTTTTAGCAAAAGCAAACAAAAACTCCAGAAGGTTAAGGAGTTTGTGAGTATGTATGTGTATGTGTTTGAGTGTTTTATTTTTGAAATAGCAAAAATCAGATATACATACATACATATATATATATATATACCTACATATATATATAAATTATAAGGTAATTATATCTGCAAACATTAAGTGGATCAATGTTTTTGTTACAGGGAAAACTAGCTTATTATGAATTTAATGCCTAGCATTTTCTAAGTGGCTTAGACCTTTGTATTAGAGTGGATCCTAACAAAATAAAACAAAACTGCCAGAAAAAAATCATCCATATTTCCCCTAAACATGTGGCAAAAATACTACAGTTTTTTGGAATGACTTGAAATATCATCGCTTGAGTTTCTTACTTCACTCCTTTTGATAACCAATAAAGTTTTCTTTACCTGGGTTACAGGGCTTATCTTTCAAAGCTTTACTCCAGAGATAGTAATTCCTCCCAAGGCCCTGATCACATTCATTTTGATTAGCACAATAAAACATAAAGATCCATTAAGTCCATGGGGCAGATGTTACACTTAGTCATGATGTTTATATATTTATAACTATGCCTTTTTCTACAGAGAATTGAAAGAGAGGTAAAAGATTTCCTCATCATGATAAATAAATATCCTTTGTTTAATATTGTCTTTTCTCTTTCTTTGATCAGGAGCTAAATGCGTATATGTGTTATTTTAATTACTTTTAAATCACCCATTATTTCTGGATTATGTTACTACACTCGGTAAATCAGTATACAGTTCCATATTTACTTTTTTCAGCATTATCTCCTTTCTATAATTTTGGTTCATTTATAACTTCCATTGGTGTTTATTAAACAGAAATTCATGATTTCTGTATCAGAGGGAGGAAGAACAAACATAAAGAATATTCTATATTGAAGATGCTGTGACTATTTCTATGGTTGTGAGCAATAGGTAGCAGAATGACATAGTAGCAAAGGGTACCTATATCTTAAGCAATGTAAATACCTCAACTGGAAAATGGTGTTAAGAAAATCTTTCCAGAGCATTATTGTGAATATCAAATGAGATGATATATGTAAAGTCAATAATGACCAGTGAACACTTATAACACCAAATATTTACTGAGCACCTATTGTGTGCTAGAGTGTTTGAAGCACTTTATATTGTTATTTTAAATATCCTAATAAATGTATGTCATATATTATCTCAATAAATGTTACCCTCGGGCCTTAGATTTTCAGTGTATGGCTCATTTTGTGTTTTTAAAAAGCAAACCCTACTGCTTTTGCCCTTTTCCATCAAGTTAATTCACATTTTCAGTCTCCAAAGGACCTCGGAGTTCTGTCTTTCTCACACTAGCACATGGATCCTATTGTATTTTCCTCCTCTCGCCTTCCTAGGAATACAGCTGAAGACTTCAGTATCAGTTGATACACTATATCCTACTGATGCAGGTAAGAAGCAAAAGCTACAAGTGCAGTGTTTAAATTGTTTTCCACTGAACTCTTAAAAGCAGAAACAGTGAGCTAGTGCTGCATGGTTAGACCATAGTGAGAGTGAGAAATATTCTCAGAATCAGTATCTGGAGATAAAGATGCTTTTACTGATTTTTGTTATGCTGGTAAGAAAACATCCTTTATCCTTTCAATCACTAGCTTCTCATAATAGAAACAAAACAAGACATATTAAAAATTATGACCCTTTCTTTGTTCTCTCTTGGCTCGATCGCAGAGAAGGATCAATTCTATTCTAGACTGCTTTTATCAGTCAATTCTAACCCTCATATAAGAAACAGTACATGAAAAACAAGGTAGAACAAGGAGATCTTAAAAATGATACATATCCATCATGTAATTTTAATTATGACAATACGACAATAACTAGTAGCACATTGCCTTACTTCCAAAAAATGCAATATATTTGTGTTTAAAGGGTTATCAAATCTTATCAGGCAAAGGTAGAATCAAAATAGTCTTGCACTAAAGATGACTTAGTAATAAGCATTTTTGCGACCTTATTAATCAATAAAGATCTCCAAATCACAATAAAAACAATGAAACAGAAAATGTTATTTTTCTATAGTCTAATTAAGAGATGGAAGCTATATATTTTGTTCCAAAATATGCAATCTTATTGCCAATATTAACTTACTTGGTGAATGAAAAAAAGAGCAATTAACAGTATAAGTTCAATAAAATATTCATTATGCACAGTGTATGATGGCAAGAGTTACAGAATGACTAGGAGCCGTGGCACATGCCTCAATCCCAGTGGCTCAGGAGGCTGAGGTAGGAGGATCACAACTTCAAAGCCAGCCTCAGAAACTTAGCAAGCCCTTACTTAAGAAACTTAGCAAGACCCTGGTTCAAAATAAAAAAATTAAAAGGGCTGGGGATGTGTCTCAGTGGTTGAGTGCCCATAGATTCAATTCCTGTAACAAATAAGTATACACACACACATACACGCACACACACACACACACACACACACACACACACAAATATCCATATATCTATATATATTTCAGATATATATACACAAATATAAATATCTACACACACACACACACACATATATATATATATATATATATATATAAAGAGAGAGAGAAAGTGAATGAATGAATGTATGATGATACACAGGACAGTCCACTCAACTCAAACAGCTTTAAATCTAGAAATATTAATTAAGAGATATAAAAAAGCTAATAAAACAAGGTCATAAATGTGATACAGGACATATGGAAGATAAGAATAAAATGTTTATAATGAGATCAGAATACTTTTGAAAACAACATTAAAATTAAGCCCAAATATTCTAGGCCAACTGGGTACTTCAGTTATAGGGCATTTCATGGGCAAAAACATGCTGGTCAAAAAATTAATCTTTTCTGGTTGTAGAAGAGGTGGAGGGATAAATGAGCACCCTGAACGCTAACCAGTGGAGTTCAAGCATTCACGAACCATTTTGTGTTTCAAGAGGTGGTTATATTGTCCAAATTTTGTTTTGGGAATAATATTTTGGCAATGAAGTGCAAACTAGGTGAAAAGAAAGTGAATCAGAGATGAATGAATTGCAGGGGGACTAAAGTAATAATCCAGGGAGTGGTGGTAGGAAGCTTGGGTATCAGGAGTGGAAATGGAAGAAAAAGACTGGTTTTGTGGGACACTGTCGAAATTACATGTATAGAAGTTAGCAATTATTGTTAAAGAGCTGTGATGAGTCCTCTTTTTTCCTACTTGCAAGCCAAAAAGTTTACCAAATTACAACTTTATGGATGTTGGAAAAACAAAATAGTTCTAGGTCAGAAATAAATGACTTTATTACTCCTAATAATAGCAGATGCTAGAATATAATCATTTTCTTTCACTCATTTTCCAAGCCCTAATTTCAACAGGGAAATTCTGGTGAAACCCACATGCTTAGTGGGTAGCATTAATAGAAGACCAACCCAGAACTTAGGCAACCTGAATCTTTTATAATGGAATAGCAAATATGTCCTTTTGCTCCAGAAAGAGACAAAATCTCTAATGAAGGTTGCATGCACACCTGCCTTTTTCTTCAGAGGGACAAAGTCTTTCTATCTTACAAAGCTATTTTTTATACAAAAATCTTGAAAATACAGTCCCAAAAAAATTCAGAAAGTGCCTTGCTCACAAAATAAGTACAAATATAAAATATGTGGTCTTAAACAGTGTTTGTGGGCATAAGACATGGGGATAGGGTATTAAAATGCTTCATTTTGAGCTTGAGTGACCAGGAAGATGTGACCATTTTTATTAACAGCAGAGAAAAAAGGAACAGAGTAGATTTTAGGGGCAGATAAATCATTTTGTGAATATATTGTATCTGAGATGTCTCCAGAAATATATGTTGTAAATATGAGTTGAGAGATTTCAGAAATACGGATGTATTTTGAGTACTTCCTTCACAGAGATAATTGAGAGGGTTGTCAGAGTTCAAATTAAGGAGAGAAAGGCAAGTGAAGAAAAGCAATGCAATATTACATGAAGAACTTCCTTAGGAGATGAAGCAGCAAACAGAAAATTAAAGACACAGTCAGAGATGGGAGATAAAAAACAGGAAATAACAATGTTTAAGAAGTAAAATGAAAAAAGATCTATTGTGTAGAATTGTTACCATTACTTGTCAGCATCAAACAGTGAATAAAGAAAACAAGGAAAAGAGCCACACATGTACACTCTGGGCAATAAATATTTTACATATTGGAAATACATACATGTTTAATAAATGTTTGTTTCCTTAAGTCTGTGGAATGCTCTAGAGAAAGATGGAAGAAGAAGTTAGATTTTAGGAGAAAAAGGAAGGAGCCAGACCACTGGAGTCCATAACAGGCAACAACAGTTTAAGAAGTTGTGAAAAGAGAAAAGTTGCTATGTGACAGTTCATTCTGAGGGAATCAAGATTTGGGATTTGAGTAGGGTTGTTTTTGTTATTTATTTGCTTTGTTGGC
The DNA here is from genome assembly GCF_902686455.1 of Sciurus vulgaris. Lineage (NCBI taxonomy): Eukaryota > Metazoa > Chordata > Mammalia > Rodentia > Sciuridae > Sciurus > Sciurus vulgaris. The sequence continues at coordinate 69,510,724 of NC_136469.1, read as the reverse complement.
CTTTTTAAAGAAACTAAGAAACTATGAGTCTCTTTAAGGATTTGGTAGGAGTAGGGTTTCATGCGATGAGGCAAAGGGGGATTAGTTGATAGAACCAAGATCTCAAAAAAGAGGGAAAGGATGGAGTCAAGAACACAGGAGATGTTTACATTGGGAAAAGTGGGGCATGTTAACATGCAACTAGGCTCCCAGATGCAGCCCATAGAACTGAAAGGAGCCCATGACATACAGTCTATTTTCTGGACAGAATTGGCAATGAGATCATAAAGATGAGAAGGAGAAAAAAAAAGAGGAGGGAACTTATACGTATTTTATTGGATGAATTTGTAAAGCATTTAATATTCCATCTTACTTTGGATAAATTATGAATGTCAAAGATAAAATATAAGATTACATTTTTACCTAAAGTCACAAAGATGCTAATAAAGTCAGGTTTGAAATAATTTAAGTATTATATTAGAGCATACGTTTTAATTGCCATGATGGGTTGTGATCTTAGGTAAAATGGAAAAATTCTACAATGGACTCTGAAAAATAAATTAGAAAGAAATTAACAGCTGAGACACAGTAAGTGCTAAGTCTAACCTACCTATTATCACTTTTTATATAAACCAATCAGCCTAATACCTCGATTTTCATTTAACAGTCAAAGGGTTTAGTGTAAGTTTTGAAACTTCACATGGATTGAGTTCATTGTGAACTGTCATTTTATGTCAATAATGTAACAGTGTCAAATCCAGTACACAACAAGCCAAAACCCCTAGCTCTGTTGCCAGAGTTTCTCCTCCAGGGCAAATTTCCAGCTAATTTGTAAACAAATAATTCTCGTTATGTTACGTTTACTAAAAATCAAGAGGTAAGCACACATATAATAACATATTTGTATGCAAAGAAACCATTTATCAAATTTGTAAATTAAATACCTAAGTCATATAACTAGAATTTTAAAATAATTATAAATACTTACAAACAAGCAATTGGATATGATGGCCCACACCTGTAATCCCAGCAACTTGGGAGACCGAGTCAGCAGGACTAAAAGTTCAAGGTTAGCCTGGGCAACTTAGCAAGACCCTTCTCAGCAAATTAGTGAGACCCTGTCTCAAAATAAAAAGACTGGGGATGTAGTGTAGAGCACCCCTGGATTCAATTCCCGGTACTGAAAAAAACAATAATATCAACAACAACAATACACACACACACACACACACACACACACACACACACACGAAATGTCACTTTGGCATTAATCTAACAAATCTAGATTATATATAATGTATATTAAATTGTGATAAAAATGAAAACTTGATCTGATTTTAAAAACAATTGAAGGTGAGGATATTTTTATTTACTTTTTCTGAATAAATATTTTATGTGTTTTGATACTATTTCTATAGAAACATCATTTTATTATCATTCTGTTTACCTGTTTTATAGGTTCCTTCCTTCTACTTTTGTTTAATTTTGATATCTCTGAATTTTAAACCTAGACTATTCAATGTTCACTAACCCTATCTTTTTTCCAGTGCTCATATTTTTTTTTCTGGAGCTGGGGTTTTACTATCCTATTTTTCACGCCTCAGACCATAATTTATTGTGGAGTACCCATGCATCGCATCTCTATGGAAACCAAAATGTAGGGAGTGCAAAGATAATTTTATTAGAAAGTCCACTACAGTGGAAGAGCCAGTGCACATCATTTACTTTCCTAGCAGACTCAGCAAATTTAAATGGTAAGGATGTCTACCTCTCTTGCAATTTTCCTAGGCAAATGAAATTCTTGAAAGCCACCAAATGTTGCATCCCAAACCAAGCAAAACCAGGGGGTTGAATTATATTTGTATACTGCGTGCTTATGCCTAGAAAATAAGCAGGGTGGAGCTTCTCTATTACTAAATGTCATTGCAGTAGAACAGCTCCTGCCCAGATTGACAATCTAATTACCTTAAACCTTGGTATTATCATCACTGTCATCACTATCAGCATTGCCAGCATCAGAGCATGTCAGCATCATTATTAAGTACAGAAAAGTATTTCTTCAGAAGAAATTTAAAATAAAATCTCTGTGTTAATATATAAAAGTGGTTCCTGCTCATCATTCTCTTTCCCCTAGACAAAAGACAGACACATCAAAGGAATTGCTGGGGTTTATTGGAGCAAATGTGAAAAACATAGTGATGAACTATGTAAATATTTCCATCAAAAGAAAGGTACAAACACATGGAGTCAGAAAAGGCAGCACGCTATAATAAAGTATCACTGATTTTGAAACTTGGGGCCACTTTGAAGCACCCTGATAAATTACTATAATATGACAGAGTCTTGAATATCCCTGTGTGTCATCTGCATATTGTAAAATGGAAATTTTTAAAGCACATATTCCCACCAGCTACACACAGATGTTATAATACAAATATTCTGTGAGCAACCAAATGAGAAAGCTGAGAACTTCAATTTTACTTTCCTCATGGCCTAACAAGAGATATTGAATGAGTTAACAAATTGATGAGATGGCTTGACATGGGTGAGTTTTAATCATATTCAGAATAGAACTCATTTCCTTAAATACTGAAAGATGAACCTGCACATGTGCTACTCCTTAATCTCTCTGTAGCTGACACTTCACTCTCACAATTAGGTCTTCCACCCTGGGTGTGAAGAGCTGTTCTTCCCTCTAGCCATCTCTTTCAGTGTCACTGCTATTTCTGGCAGTTAAGATGACTACCTTGGTTATTGTGAACACACCCTATTCTAGAGCACAAGGCACAGGAGAGAAAAGGTTGCCCCCAAACTGAGAAATAACTTGAGGGGGAAAAATACAACAGCTATCTATCTGTTTACTTAGGATACGATGTACATCAGTCATAAAAAGAACATAAGGTGTTTTGACAACAACGTTGCCTATGGTTCTGCTTAAGGCTGTGACCACATAATACAAAGCAGTGTTCCTGCTGCTTTCATGAAGGACAATTTAGAACTGAGAGCTCAATCTCCAAGGACGTTTTTTACAAACCATCTAAAGCAATCGAGAAGATAAAGTCTACTATTTCTAGAAAGCACTACCATAATTCAAGTTAGACAGAGGGCTGATGGCAAATCTTCAAAAGATTTAAAACAATCATGAAAGCAAGGTGGCTCTTATCAAAACCAAAATATTTTCATGCAGTCTCCAACTGACAGAACATAATGCCCAAAGATTCACCTGAAGGCTAAGGTCTTCTTTGTTGCAATAGGGGAAAACTGGATCTTATTTGGACTATTAGTTGAGAAGTTGAGTCAAAAGGAAATTTTGCTAATGGATGAGCATCATAGCTCAGCAAGTTTTCACCAATACTTTCTGTCACAAGACTTCAAATTAATAGTCATCTTTACTAAAGGAATATATTGCTGACATTTTTTGACAATTGTTAATAACTTCTTATTTTGAACATATTTTACTAGTCAACACTTCTCTTGAAAGAATGGGCATTTTTTTAAGCTGTCTGTTTTATCTCAACTCCCTAAGGTTTCCCTCCCAGTAATGGGAACAAAGCCCTTAAAGCTGTTCCAGGAAACAGCCCCAAACAGAGAGTAAAAGAGTAAATTGAGCCAGATAGCCAGATAGTGCTCAAACAGTAGGATTACCAGAAACTATTGACCAGAATCTACACCTGTTGTAAAACATTGTGAAACATGTTGTCAGCAAACCCAGACCCCCTTTGAAATTTCCTGGCAGCTTTGTTCCCCCTTTTCCCCCTTTCATGTGTGACCCCTTCCGATGTGTGGTTTCTGCCTTTATAAACCTACAAGATTTTCTGCTAGGGACTCGACTCCTGGAGTTGGGTCCCAGCGCGCTGGAATAAACACCTCTTGCGGTTTGCATCAAGTGACGCCTCCTGCGGTTGATTGGGGTTGCCATCCATCCATGGGACAGAGTTGGGGTTTCCTTTTTGGGGGCCTTACACTCTAACCCTTTCCACCTGAGCATTCCTTTTTTTTCTGTTCATTCAATCCTCATATTCTCACTATTTTAAAAGCTGGTTTATTTAACATAGAAATCCCTCAACTGAGAATTTGATAATGTTTTGATTTCCAGGAATGCATCTGACATTTAGGCTTTGTTAAGCATAAACATCAACATGAAAGAAAAGATTTTAACAATAAAAGGACTGAATCAACAGGAGAGGTTAAGTTTTTCAGGATGTTAAGTATCTTGAAAATCTTTCTGCTATAATTATCTAAAACCCTTGGTTAGATAATTATTGAGGGACTCTGAAATTGTCCCTTTTCTCTACGTAGATCACCACATTAATTAAGAGAGCCTCACTGGGGACAGGTTGCTGTTCTGCATCTTTAAGTATTTTTAGTCCTTTATTTTCAAAAGGGAAAAAAATAATTAAGAAAAGGATTGCTTCTCAGCCAAATCTTCTGATTCACAGATATTCTTTTAAAAAATAAAAAAAGGAATCTTCTAGAGGGTGCCTTCACAATCTTTTTCTGCACATTTTTAAAAGAAGGTCATTAAGTAATTTGCACATCTTTTATGACCTGCAATGAACTTCTCTGATCTGACTTCATTTGAACTGGTAAAGACACACGAATCAGGTGCTTGCTGTGATCAAGATGCTAAAGTTATATTCGCACCACATCACCACCTTAAAGTGTGAAAGCTTAGTGAGAAAAGAAGTAAACTGATAATTGATCAGCTGGAGGTTGGTACAATCTACATCTCAAGGGGGAGCCTTCCTGGGTTAATGCAGTGATGGGGAAATCTGGCTCCCAGTCACAGAAATGCCAACTAAATTATAGCCACCCACAGATTTTTGGAGGATGACTTATTACATTGTACTGCACTATAATAATCATACAAGCAAAAGCAAGCAAACTAAGTGATAAGAATTGCTTATGTCCTCACCAATTTACCTAATACCTTTCCCTGAGGTCGACTTACATGCCACTAGAGAAGGCATCTGAGAAGAATAACCTAAAAATATTCTTTGTCACTTAGATCCTAGAACAAGTATGTACCTAGTAAATGCAAAGCAATAGCTAGTGAATGAATGCACCTTTTCTATGAACTCTCCCTTCATTATCTACCAAGAGAACTAATCTCTCACTCCTATGTGCTTCCTTAAATGCTCTCCCATGGATCTAGCTCATTATGAAGTGCCATGGTTGATAATTCCTGGTATAGATTAATGTCTTCAACTAGGTGGTGAGGATCCAAAGACAATATCACATTCAACTTCCCTCCTACAGTTCTTTGTCCAGTGCATGGCAAAGAAAGATGAGTAAAAGATGGAGGAAAAATAACAAAACAAGAAAGGAATGCATGTATACAGGACATCAGTGGACAAAACAAAAAATCAAGAGTCACTAAGAAATCTAACTCAATTTCTAGAGTAGGAATCACTGAATAATTAAAAGCTGATATTAGGATTTGGATCCAAAGAAGAGACTATTGTTCAGAGAAGATATCATAATGTGTTGTATTATAAGTAAAAATATATATTTGTATTACACTACAATTTTTAAACAATTTACCTACTTTTATCATACAGGTAATTATAGAACTTTAGGAATATGCATGAGTATTATCAGAGGTATTTAGTACACAAGAAATACAAATTCCTAGGCTTTAACCATTAACTACTGAATCAGAATCTTTGAGAGTAAGCTAACGAGAATCTGAATCTTAAAAATTATGTCTTAGAATGTTTCTTATGCATCATGGGATAACTTCCTTAACACACTTTAATACATGAGAAAGAAAACTAAAGAGGGACATTTGACGATTATTTTAAGCTATCTCTTCTTAGAGGTGAATAGGGACTTTTTTTAAATATACTATTCAGAATTTTATGTGTGCACTGGATGATAAGCCTCCATTTTCTGAAAAAGGACTCTTCTCTGTGGAGAAAATTAAAAGATCATCAGCTTTCTCCAAGAGCACATCTTCCAGCAAAGCCCCAATCCATGTGACTATCACTCAAGAGAGTGAGTGATCCCCATCCCCCAGCCTTTACTCCCTTGTAAATAGGGCTCTGGAATCCCATCACAGATGCTCCGTTTTCTATTCCTGATGTCTCACAACAGCTTAGGAATCTGGACAAAGGAAGAACTGAGCAAAACAGACTACCTAATTCAAAAAAGAAAAAAAGCAGTAGTTGCTCAGAAATACCAAAAAAAAAGAGTAATTATAAACAATGTTTACATGTAAAGAATCCTGACTATAAAGTGAAATTGTAGACCAGATGATAATAGTAGCTTATATATTTTTGTTAGATACTCATTAAGAACTTTACTATAACCTTAGGAGAAACATACTAGAGTTAGGCGCACTCTATAGACATAACTAATTTACCCCAACTCTTTCATTTTGTGGGAAATGAAATCAGGGAGTTTGGCTCCACTAGCAACCCTCTGAATACCAGCCACACTGCCTCTCAAGCTGTGCATGCCTGTGTGTGTGACAGGAGTGCATGCTCAGGCATGTCCAGATACTAGTATGTTATTGTGTTTTGCTGAAACTGCCTATGAATGTTTACCTTAAAGGCTGGAATTCCAGAAAAATGAGAGTCCATTTGTAACTCCTAAACCATGAAAAGTTCAGTGGAATTTATTAACCATCTATATCACTTAGTATTTCAGTAGGATATTTGAAGTATAACAACAGGTAAGAACTTTATACCTGCATGACTTGAATACAAGTACAAGAAAAGCTGAAGTTTGCATAGAAGAAACAGAATTCTCCTGCTTGACATCCACTCATAAGTCACTAGTTTCCTCTGAATTTGACTTTAAATCTTGTTACATGTCCCAGAAAGTAGTATTTTCTAGCTGAATTCCATTAAAGTTTTATGAAAAAGAAAAAAGATTGAATACAAGTGCGAACAATTACTATAATACTCTCATTTTCCAATTCTCTCTCTAGAGCATGCCAACATTTCTATAATCAGTGAATAACAGTCCAGCTCCAAATAAATATATATTTAGCTAAAAACAAACATATGCATAAATATACATGTAAATTACATGTAAATACACGCATTTATATAATGTGTTTATGGTATCTAAGTATGTACATAGTACATATAACATAATATATACATAATAGATATAGAGCATACATAACATATTTGTGTGTGTGTATATATATATATATATATATATATATATATATATACACACACTTTCTTGAATGTGGTCCTTGGGGCTTATGTGATGTCTTTATAGTTATCAAACTCTCTTAGAATTTGTCATTACAAGAAAAATTGAAAACTTGGAAAAAAAGAAATGTTAAATGTTATGTTGTAATGGATCCAGTCAATGATTATTAAATTATCTAAGAAAAACACCTGAGTTTGACTTTCTTGTTAACTGATTGGTTAGAACTCCAACACGTTAGAGTTATATGTTAACTTGTAGAGTTCTGTGCAGAAGAAAACATAATTCCAGCTCATTGCCAGGTAAAATGTTAACTAGCTTTGCAGCCATTAGTCAAATCATTTCAGAATTCGTTTGACTCACTATTTCTATAAATATTAATTCTTTTTTTAAAATATTTTATTTTATTTTATTTGTTTAATATTTATTCTTTATATATTCCTTTAAATCAGTCTTACCAGTTTACTGGTTCTAACATTCATTCATTAGTTGGGTGAGCTATTTTAAATATGTTCATCTTATTTTTGTGTAGAAGTTCTGTTCTTTATTTTTGAAAACTATGCTTTAGCACATAGAAGAGAAATCAGTGGCATTATTGAAACATTTTTCCTCTTTTTGGCTTTAACATTCTACATAATTTTAAATTATTTAGAAACTCAGAAAAGGTTTTAGGGTCATATTTATAGATGGTCTAAGTATTATAGTCTGTTACCTAAGTTAGTTAACTAAGCTTCTTTGAAAAGTTTCATAAAAAATGGTAAATACGTAAAAAAATGTAGAAGCTATTTTCCAGATCTCCAAGCCATCTCAATAAAATGACTCTTTAATAGGAGTTCAGTGAAATAGGTGGATTTAAAAAAAAAAAAAATCCCCTGGCATGTTGCTCTAAGTAATTTTTATAAATTATATTTTCTTTGTTTATTTTTTTTTATTTGCAATACATAATATAGCTTGGTTATTTCAGAGAAAGCATGTGACTTACTTTAAGAATCTCTTCTGAAGAGCACAGATAAGCATGCCAAAAGAATAAAAACAATGGCTTCCCATCCAATAAAGTAGCCTCAGAAAAACAAAAGCCAAAGCATCTCAAGGAATGATGGGAGTCTGACCACTGGAGAAGCCCTGGGAAAGTGGCTACCATTATCTTTTTAAAAAGCCTTTCACATACATCATATGTTTGCTTTCCTACAGAGATGAAGTTAACTCTCTAGATAATTACTTACCTTTCCTCAATCCCTACTTCTCTCTACATACAAACCCAAAGAGATTAATTAACACTGGTTCCAGGAAGAAACACAGACAATAGCATCCGATATTGGAATATTCCTTTGTGAATAAGTTTAAAACTTATGGGGAGGAAAAGAAATATTTTGAAAGAGAAAAAAGCATTGGACTTTATTGCTTAAAGCCAAAGGAAATAGTTACTTGTGGCAAAAGTAAGGCAATGAAGTTTTGTACTGTGGGTCTGGATATTTGTGGTGATGGTCTGGGTTTGTAATCTTAAGAGACTTCATACAAGGAATCACTGTGTTTTAAACACCTACTATTACAGAATGCTCCATAAACTGAAGGACCTTCAACAAAAACATAATTATGCTACATGCTCAGCTTTCCACCAGTGTGACCAAAACACCTGCTCTGGGCTCTGGGACTAAGATGAAGCGGAACATCATAGTAGAAAGGCTGGGTGGAAGAAAGCTTCTCAGTCCATGACAGCCACAAAAGCAGAGAGAGAGAGAGAGAGAGAGAGAGAGAGAGAGAGAGAGAGAGAGAGAGAGAGAGAGAGAGAGAGACAGAGAGAGAGAGAGAGAGAGAGAGAGAGAGAGAGAGAGAGAGAGAGAGAGAGACAGAGAGAGAGAGAGAGAGAGAGAGAGAGAGAGAGAGAGAGAGAGAGAGAGAGAGAGAAGAAGAAGAAGGAGGAGGAGGAGGAGGAGGAGGAGGAGGAGGAGGAGGAGGAGGAGGAGGAGGAGGAGGAGGAGGAGGAGGAGGAGGAGGAGGAGGAGAGAAGCCAGGTTACCAATATCTTCTGAGGCAAGCTCTTGGTTATAAGCCACAATAAAGATCAAAGGCAAGCTACATATATCCAATATACAATGGCAAAGAATAAACATTTCCACTCTAAAAGGAAAAGGGGCATAGAAAAAACTCATGGGAGGAAAACAAGACCAAAACCATGCTGGGCAAACACTAGGTACTGTAGCTCCATGTTCCACCTCTGGGGTACATGGTGGCAAGATGTGATCTTCAAAGGGCTTGTGCAGCAATCCTATGGCCTTGGTGGTTGCAAGAAGCCACATGGCCTCTCTCTTAGGCCAGCTCTACCCACAGCCTGAAGCTTTCCTCAGCAGACATTCCATGTTTCTGGCATGTCTTAACCTCTTGGGTCTCCCCTCCTGGTTTGGCTTTCTTTTTAGTCACGTGCATCACCCTCTCAGGGCCTTTTCACGGGGTTTCCAACACTGCTATACTTTGCCTTCCTTCCTACACCTTTCTCTGAAATCTTGGTGAAAATTTCCATGACACCTTAATGCCCACATCCTGCATTCCTACAGAACCACCACCACATGGTCAAAGCCAAGATCTGCCACCAGTTTGAACAGTCATTGGGTCCCCTTGGACCTTAGCTACAGTGGCCTCTGAGTACCAGAGCAACTAAGCATGATGAATCCTGGGATGCACTTTTTGACCCGAATCATCACCATATACCCATTGTAGTTGTTGCTGGCTGACTTCCTTTCTTTCTTTCTTTCTTTCTTTCTTTCTTTCTTTCTTTCTTTCTGATACATTTTTTGTTACAAATTACATGTAACTTAATAGGACAATATTAATCTCCTTATAATATTCACAAGTCTATACATAAAATGCAAACTTCTTGCTATGGCTTATAAGACCTACCTTTTAAATCCTATCTCCGGTCTTCATCTTCTCTTGCTGTATTCTAGTTTGTCTGGCCTTTTTTATGACACTAAAAACACCTAATTCTCAGATGTTCAAAGCCTTCACATGTATGCTTGTTCTGCTTTGGTTACTTCCACTTCACATTTTAATAGCTCATCCCCTAAATTCTCTCTCTCATCATTGACCAGACCCTTCTCACCCTTCTGGACTAAATTGAAGGGTGACTTTGTAAAATTTACATAACTGGGTTGTCTGAAACCAAATGGGTAATTGGTTTTCCTTTTTTATCTTATGATGATTTGCTTAGGAAAAAAAGGCAAAGGTGTTTGTGAATAAAGTATGGTGTGTAGGATAGGGGAATAGAGCCTGTTTAAAGTCTGGCTCTAGAATCTGATGTCCACAGGGAGGGAGCAATATGTCATCTGCAGACAGTGCTGATCTGATGGAAACAAGTGGAATACTCCAGACACAAGAATCAAGGTCACTAGCAAGGTTGGCAGTGGCATGAGTTCTCCCTTAGTGATTCGAAGGCCAACAAATTTCAAAAAGGAAAATCAAGCAGAAAAAGTGAGTACATTTGTTCTCGAGCACATGTGAGATACCCTTGGAGGTTCCAATAAATCACTTGGGAGACTGTGAGGGGAGGCTCTGACCTAGCAGATGGAATTTGCAATGGAAGGAAATCATGTTTATCCTCAGGCTGTCAGGCCTGAAGATGCCTGGGTTAAGTAAATGACCCCTGGGATGGTAACCGTCAGCAATTATTAGCAGTTAGAGATCCATCGCTGCACCAAAACAGATACCAGCATCCAGGAATTATCAAAAGCTACAAATCAATCTCAGAGTCTTGTCACACACCCACATAGTGTTTTTCCCTCACCTCCTTGCTACTTAATGGATATGGGCAAGCTGTCAAACAGAGAAACACAGAAGTGAAGATAAGTGGTGCTCCCCAGTTTAAGGTGAATCATTAGTCAGACTTGGTTTCGTCAGGGAATTTAGTCTGTTTTCTAACTGGCTTTATTTTAGCACAGCCATAAATCTCACTGTAATTGTTTTTAACTCCAGTGACTCAATACATTTAAGCATTTCATTTGATTCTCAATTATAAAGAATTGCAACTAATGGGACAGTATTAATATGCTCTTGCTTGCATACAGGTTATCATACGATGCTGTCAGTGTAACATATGCTTTCTGTTGTCTGTTTTTTTTTCTTGTGATGCTTATGGACTTTCATGAATCATATCTCTCCTAGTCCCCTGAGGGTACAATAGGTTGTATTTGAAGTAGGTGAATATGGCAGAGTTTCTAGTTAGTGGTTATATTTTTTTCCAAATATCAAACAAATTAGCTTGCATAGGAAATGAACGGACATTTAAAAACTGAATTTTCCTACTTGAAATATCACCTCAGACCATGAAGAAACTATACATGCTTAACTGATAATAAGGATAATTTTTAACTGAGCTATATAACAAATTGCTTTTATTCACAAGGAGTGTCTCTTGAATATCTACTTTTTAATCTGGAAGCAAGTTTGAGCCATTAATAATGTATTTTAAAATCATATTTAACATTCTATAATGAATGTTTTTAAACTTTAAAAATATATTTGATATATCTTGTGGGTATTCCTGCACACGATCAAGGTTTTCATTTTTTCAAGGATTTTTATTCACTCAGAATCATAATAGCAAGGCTTTTAAGGATTCACCAAGTGCTAATTCACCATCTATTCTTTATTAATTAACTTGTAAAGGAGATAATAATGAGATTCAAAGGAAGAGGCATCATCTGTGGCCAGCTCCACTTCCAGATTCCAAAAACACCATTAAACTATTTATGGCACCGAGACTGAGTCAGACGGCTTTTGTGTACTCTATGTGACCATATTGTGTAGCAGTGGGGGATTCAGAATAATAAGGTTCAGCCATCCATTTAGGCTCCAATTGGAGCTCAATTTGTGGTTATATATAATAAATTTCAAAACAGATGTATTACTTGTAGGCCCATGTTAAAAATTAAGCAGTGAAATTGAAAAGCCACCTATTTTGAAAATAAAAATTACAAAAATACAAATGAGAAAGAAATTAATTGAATGATTTTGAATGCTTTTTCAAACATAATTATCATAAAGTACAAATATAAAGTGACAGAAGGTATTTGTTAATATTATGCTTTCAATGCATCAATTGTACTAAGGCGAAGAGCTGGCCATTCATGTCTGGATTTAACAGCCACTATTTTAAAAAATATCTGAAAAAAAATTACAACTGTATATGCAGAGACTACTTTTTCTTGTCACGATTCCATAAATGTGCAGCATTAAAAACTGTTCACATAGCATTCACCTTGTATTTGGTATTATAAGTAATCTAGAGGTGACTTAAAGTATACAGGACGATGTGATATGCAAATATTACACTAATTTATATAAGGAACTTAAACATCAGCATGTTTGTAGAGTTCGGTATCTGTAAGTAGTTCTGGAACCCATCCTTCCCAGAGATAGAGGGATGCCATATATGAATTTTTTCGTGAGAGAGAGAGAGAGAGAGACTTCAAAAAGTGTAGTTAACATGACCACTATAAGATTTTTGATTATTAGAATGGGAAAAGCAAGAAAACTTGGATATACTAAATGTATTTGCTAGTGATTATTTTAATTAGTAAATGAGTTGTTTTAATTTAAAATTACTAAATGTATTAAGTTGAAACTGAAATTTCTTTTCTACAGTATTAGCAGTTTCAAATCTTAAATGCATATGACCCCATGACCTCACATATACAATGTTAATTTATTCTGAAAATAACAACTTTATAACATTTATGCCTAAATATTCTCCTGAATGTTTCATGCAACTTAAGATGAAATACGGCCCTTGAAGACTCCTGACAAAGTAAAGTAATAAAGAAACAAAGATTTTCATCAAGTTCAGGGAAAGGTGAAAGAAGTCTTTTTTAATATATTCCTTAGATTTCTAAGACATAAATGATAGCTTTCTTGGAAGCCTGCAAAAGTGCTGAAATTAAATGTTTGTGTATAAACGTGTGATGAAGCGGTAGCTACTCTTTAAATTTAACATTTTCAAAGAAAACTTAAAAGTAACAATGTATTTTTAAATTACGGATAAATTAATACTATCAGGAACCTAAATTTATAAATATGATCCATTTAAAAAGTCATGGATGACACAAAATATAAAATAAGTTTATTTATATATGATGCATTTCTTTTTGTCTTAAGTATTCTGGCATTTTTAATATCCCTCCCCTTCAGACTTGGTCTATCTTGACGTTTAGCTAATGGGCAAACAAAAAATTAAGTGGAACTATTGGAAATAACAGTTAAATGAATCAGGACCTGATAACCTAATAAACAGTAATGGAAAGAAGGTATTTTATGCATATTTGGACTTATAAACTGTCCAGTGTTCTAATAATAGGCCTAATGGTTTATTCAACTAATTGCTGCTGTCATGCATAGAGGCTATTAAAACTCAAAGTGTTGAACTGCACCCAAGTAAAGAATATTGTATAGACACTTGTTCTTAATGCTAGTCATTTATTCTTCAAATATCTTTTAGGCAACATATATAAAGACAACCAAATTATAAAATCTGTGTAGTACAATAGGGAGAACTGGGTAGTTATTCAATAAATTAAGTTGTATAATACCAGAAAAAGATTTTTATCTTAGGCTAAGACAATCTGAACTGAACAGTTCTGAATTGGGACAATTTCAATCTCTAGTCCTAAAAAATATCACACACATTTACACTGTTGGTTTGCTTTATTACTTATTTTTACCTCTAGTCTTTTAAGCACACACAGTAATATCCCTCCTCAAGACATTACTGATGGAATGACAAAGTTAAAAATACACGTGCTTATTTCAGAGATGCCAAAAGTTTACAAAATATTTAGTGACTATGAAGAATACATGCAGAATATGATATATTGGGAAAGAACAATGTCATTTTATTATCTTTTTTTTTTTTTTTTTTTTTTTTTTTGGTACTGGAGATTGAACTCAGGGGCACTCAACCACTGAGCCACATCCCCAGGGCTTTTTCATATTTTATTGAGAGACTAGGACTCACTGAGTTGCTTAGCTTCTCCCTAAGTTGCTGAGGTTGGCTTTGAACTCTCGATCTTCCTGTCTCGGTCTCCCAAGCCAATGGGATTAAAGGAGTGGGCTACCATTCCCTGCAAAATGTCATTTTTTAAATAAAAATAACACATGTGTTTTGAGAGGTTGGAGGTTACTCTTCTGAGGCACTTTGGCTTGAAACAGCCTTTAAAAGAACTTATGTGTATTAACGCAATGATCCCAGTAGAGTCTGTGGGAGCTGCCCCTGGTACCTTCGCAGTCAAAATGCTTATAGGAAGAATGGAAAATTTTAAATTTAAGCTCTAGGAATCGCTCTCATAAGTTATTCTAAACAAAGAGTTCAAAATCAATATGTCCATTCTATTATCAAATATTTCAAAACATGAGGTAACAGATAATATATAAATTACAATAAAACACATTTCAAAAAACTCCTAATTTCCTAATATATACATTACTTTTAATGTGTTTAAAAGTGTAAGATCTTCCAATGTGACTCATAAATGATGGGCAGGCAGTCTGTGATCAGTCAGAAATCAAAGGTTTTTTTTTTCATTTTCTTATTTTAAAAGCTTTTTTGGAAGAATGTATATGTGTGTGTAATGGGGAGCAAGAGGGGATTAACTTGTAAGCCATTATCAGATGCAAAAACAGACATTTACTAAGTCATCTATGAGGAGATGGTTCGATAATTGCTGAGCATAAGTATAAATCTTCAGGGACTTGGATTCACTCAAGTGTGACAGAACACTCATCTCAACTGCCAGCGCTCCTATTTTAAAAGATCACATTTGGCAAGTGGTTCTGGTGTTTTGAGTTCTGCTCAGTGGTGGGTTTGTTTTCAATCTGATCAACAATATCCGACAATAAAATGACCTTTCAAAAACCCTTTTAAATTGTGTCTACCTGAGCTCCCCGTGGATGGTCTTTGACTATACTTTAAGAATAATATTCAAAAGTGATTATGAAAGAGATATTTGGGGAGCCTCAGAAAACCACCTCTGTTCAATGCTATCTGTGCACCACTAGTCACATCACAGGAGAGCGTATGTACATATCCTGAAGACTATTAGCTAGACTCCAGAATCCAAAATGGAGTCAGCAACACATGAAACACACTTGTGAAAAGCAGGTGATGCTCAAGTGCAAAATTAAAGTTCTGACCCAATTTGTTTCCATCATCTAATCTGTTTGACAATCAGTCTTTTTTATAGGAAAACATAAGAAAAATGGCCCTTTTTACAGAACAGAACGTTTAGGCCTGCATCACACATTTCTTGAACTGTGCTTGTGTATTCACAAACAAGTAGGAAAATGCCCCACTGTGTACATAAACATCCCTGCCTACACTTCCACATCCTGCGGCTTTGGTTCTGTGAATTTCAGTAATTTACATTAGGAATGGTTCCTGAATATAAACAATGCTTATTTAACAGGGCACTCTTTGAAGAGTCCCATGGTATTAGAAAATCTAACCAATAGGTGTTTTGTAGAATCTTATACCATAGAAAATTACATTATTTACTTTGGCATTCTTTTTATGAGAGAAAAAGACAAAGTTTATATTCACATAGAAGAAATAATCTAAATTATTTATTTGTATATTTCCAGATCTTTGACTGAACCCATTCTTTTCAAAAATGCTTTCGTTTAGAAAGTATTTCATATATGACACAATCCTTCTCTTTTACTTCAGGATATTTTTGTACATGCATACTACTGTCACATCATTTATTGTTCCATACATTTCCCTTTTAATTTATCCTTTTGACCTGATTGTAATTATTTGCTGATGCTTTGATACAAATGTATTTATAATCATTAAAAAAATACGCAATACCATTTATCATCATTAGGCAGGAAAGAGTTAAGAGATACCAAACTCTTTAGGCCAGGGAAGACCCTGGTTTGCCAAGAAGCGTGTTTCAAACTTGATTGTGAGCTGTGTGGCTGCAGGTTCAGGTGCTCTCTTAAGTGAAGAGACGGGGAATGAATGGGTCATTTGACTGCCTGAGGGGGTCATTCTTGCTTGTGGAACTTTACCTAGAAGTTTAGCTTTTCCTCACAGAGCTGAAATAATGGACCAGCAGCATGAACCTGGATAGGCACGGCCAAGCATTATGCTAAGGTTCAGTTGTTACAAGTCACGTGAATGGAGAACTAGATGTTTTATCTGAGGAATACTATCATGGTGTCTAAGAACAAGAGTGGAAAATGGGCTGGATGTATGTCTAGGTAGGGTTTGGAACAAAAGGTCAAGTATTAAGGGCACTCCTGAAGTGACACTAATTATTTAGGAACTGGGTCAGAAAAACCTATAAATTATAGGTGTACTATGTTTACATAGCACTTATTCATAAAAACTCATCCAAATAAATGGCATGACTGGGCACAAAATTTAAGTTCCAATTTTTTCTCAACCCCAAAGTACATAAAACTTGAAATATTTTCCAGTTGAAAAGCAATTACATGTTCTAGCATCAGTTTTAATTTCTCCCACATTCATTTACTGCTACAATAAAGTAAGAAAGTCATTCATATTTCATGTACATTTGTTTCATCTAATTCTTTGTTTTTCAGGGTAAGTATGCTTTGTACTGGCAATACTACAGGAAATCCCAAAGCTCAGAACACCACTAATGAGAATGGAAGGAATTAACCATTGTGAAAGCTGAAGCATGAAGCTACTGTGCAGCACTGCTCAGAGTTTATGTAGCAGTTTAATCAGGGAGCAGCTGTTCTGTGAGCTTCACTGAAACTGGAGTCTCACATCCTAAGTCTGAAATATCTATTCTTAGAAAAGGTGGTAACTTTATGCCTTGCCAAAAAAAAAAAAAAAAAAAAAAATAGTGCTCAAATGTTATTTTTTAATGAATGTTTAAAAATGTTATTTGTTAACCCTTTGTCTTTCCTCAGAACTTTTTTCTTAGTAGCCTCAATTATATATAAAGGATAATATATAATAACTTAACCTTGCCTAGACTGAGTACAATGTCTCATACAGTATAGGCACTCAAAAAATATTTGTTGAATGAAGGAGTAAGTGATGGTTGAATGGGAAATTATATTGTTGAATTTATAATGGGTTTAGAGATCATTTATGTTGAATTATTTAGGGATACTTTTTCACTGCTAAATTTCCTTTGGTTCATCAAGGAAGGGTGGTTTTGGAAAGATACATAGATAACAGATTAATTATCTGTAACTTCTAATATAGTCATACACTGTGGGTTTTCCTAACGTAACTATTAAAATATAAATTCTATAACATGGAAGCTATAACACTTTTCACTCATCTTTAAAGGAACTGCAAATCAAAACTAGAGTTCTATTAGTATAAATCTATTATATGTACAACAATCAAATTTATTACAATACAAATCATGTGCATTGTCCTTACAAGAAATTTATGAGTACAAATGTGCTTATCAAAATCAGCAGAAGCCAGGCGCAGTGGCACACACCTGTAATCTCAGCGGCTCAGGAGGCTGAGGCAGGAGCATCTTGAGTTCAAAGCCAACCTCAGCAACAGTGAGGTGCTAAGCAACTGGGTGAGACCCTATCTCTAAAAAAATACAAAAAAGGTTGGGAGATGTGGCTCAGAGGTTGAGTGCCCGAGTTCAATCCCTGGTACCCCCCCCCCCCCAAAAAAAAAAAATCAGCAGAGCTAAATAAATGAATTCATCTTTCATCTTTCAATAAAGTTCATAGCTATCAAAGACATCAAACTTTTAAGATCCCACTGTGGAAAATCAAATGGAAAATGATACAAGGACCAAAGCTCTGATTAGTAACATAATTGCTGCCTAACTACAAACTAATTTACTTTAATAGCTTTGCTAGAACCATCTGTTACCTCTCTGAACTTTAGCTACAGAATATTTATGCAAACCTTACTATACAGAGCTATCTTTAACAGGGGTATTCCATTAAAGAAAAAAAGTGAATCAAAAGATATGACTTTTCTTTTTTTTGGTATGTGGTGTTGAGAATTAAACCCAGTACCTCACACATGCTAGGCAAGCACTCTACCGTGGAGGTCCAACCCCAGTCCTATATGACGTTGCTGCTTCTTCCTAAGCTCAATGGAATTACTTCATTGATATTCAATTTCTACATAAATGCACACACAATACGAACATTCTATGTACGTGGTTTTACTGACAATTCTCTCGTACAAATCATTTCATGGCTATGTGGTATCTAGAGAGTGTGCAGCTAATTGGCATCATTAAATAACAAGTTGAAATTATGATGAGATTAAGTATACTAGCTAAAGGCTTGATGAACACTGATAAATCACATACTTGATCTCTAAAGAGATGGATTTCATCCGTCATAGGTTTTATCCTGTTACTTTTCACATATTTGGGACATTAAGATATAAACTTTAAGTTCATATTGGAAACTTAAATTATAATTTGAATAGCTTAAAGATGATTTTAAATGGGATGCTACACATGGTTGACTCTTTTTGGGGAAGTGATTACTTAGAGATTCTTTTTTAGGGGTCAGAATTATATGGAAAACAGATATAAGTGTTCTAATTTTTAATCCAAATTTTCTCATTTCCAGTTTAGCAAAAGAGGCCAAAAACATGAAAAGTCTTTTTGAACTGCCTTTCCCCTGTATGAGTTTCCATGGGACCAGTGAGTGACTTCATTCTTCCTACTACTGCAGATTTAACTTTGACAGTCATTTTTTATTCTATCACCACTTTCAGTCATCCTGTGGTGGATTCTTTCTAGGTCATTTTACAACCTCTATTTTAAAGCTATCAGAATATGTTAAACATGGAAATAAAATCAATCATCTTCCTTTTCTAATAATAATCACCTCTGAATTGCAACTGTTAAAGGGTGAGTGCTAGGTTGAATATTTTATTTAAATTCTATGAAGTAGGGGTAATTTTTATTCTTATCTCACATGTGAAGAAATTGAGGCCCGTAAAAAATTAAGGTTTCATGTCCAAGGGCTCATGGCTGGCTAATGAGCTGTCTGACAGCAAAGACAGAACTGGCAACCACTATGCTATAAGGCCACCATAGATGGTGGTCTTTATGTTCAGGCTCTTCAGCTTTACTTTCATCTATCATAAAATCACAGCACTAAGTTTTAACTTTCATTGGAAGTCAATTTCTGGAAAAAATAGTCTGGAAAAAAAAGTGAAAGTAGACCCTAGAGAACCTGAATTTGTTAAGAGGCTCAGACCTCATTTTGCGTGGGTAGGGATATTATTAAATGGTAGTTACAGGGAATTTGCAGGATTGCATTGCGGAGAAATCTAACTGGAGACCAGGGGAAAGATGAGGAGACTCTGAACTATTTTACTGTTGGGAAGCTTGAGAGGAGAGATAGAATAAAAATATATATATTTGTAAGCAGAATAGGGGACACCTGTGACTGATGCAATGGAGGAATGGAGGAATGGAGAGAGTGGGAGCCACTGATTGATAAACCTCCCACTTTATGACTATTACTGTAGTTATTCTAGAAAAGTGTTTATTTCTGGTCCTGCTGTCAGTCCCACCCCTAGCCAGGACTAAGCCCTCCCATTGGCTGCTTCCCCAAGATTAACACTCCAATTTCCTAGTGATCCAACATTCCTGGATCTCAGAAAGGGGAAAATGATGAGAACTGAGGCTGCCAGGCTGTGACTGCACAGATAGACTGTGTGTTTGCCTATGTATCAATGTATATCAGTCATTGACAGATACTATTTGCAACATTGACAATGTTTTGTA
This sequence comes from Sciurus vulgaris, assembly GCF_902686455.1. Taxonomy (NCBI): domain Eukaryota; kingdom Metazoa; phylum Chordata; class Mammalia; order Rodentia; family Sciuridae; genus Sciurus; species Sciurus vulgaris. Next base: position 69,490,820 of record NC_136469.1, on the reverse strand, counting down.
AATGTTATTTACAAAAAAAAAAAGAAAAAAGATCTGATCAAAAATAAGATTTAATTGGGGTTCTAATATTTCCAAATAAAAACCCTCCTTGCAACACAGCAGAATTTTGGCATACTATGGGTGCTCACCAAATTCAAATGAATAATTAATAGGAAGATGATTTTACAACTTAAGGAGATCCATAACTTACACATACACATATACAAATCTATAGAATTAAAATCATGTGACTTTCAAGATAGTTCTCAGGTTGCAAAAATAAAATAGGTGTCATAATTCTTCACCTCCACCATTTTCAGCAGGAATTCTAATTTTAAAATGCACCTTTCTTAGAGCTATTTATGAAATCCCATGACAAGCCATGCTTCATAACAGAAACTTTAACCCACTAGGACTCTGGAGTCCCATAAGCCTACTGGATTAAGAAACAGCAAGAGCTCAGGTGAGAATCACAATGAATAAATATGGGCAAAATAATGCAGATGCAAAACATTATGCTTAGTATAAGAAAAATGAAAACATATGCATATTAGCATATGAGTATAGGTACACAAACCACTTCTGGAAAGGTATACCCAAAACTTTTTAGCAGTGATTTTTATTAGGATGAAATATGAGGGTTTTTTTTTCTTTTAATGATAATGAAGAGAAGACATCAAAAAGATTTTTGCTTTGTTTTTCTTCATATGATTATATTTGAAGAGTGAGAGGAACAGAAAACAGCAGAAGAAAAGGCAGAAGAGGCCAGGGACTGCAAGAGAGACCAGGCACACAGTGAATGCTTGTGTGGGTGAATAGTGAATAAAAACCAGGTAGCAGCACGGCGATTTTCTATTTCTATCAATTTCTCAAAGTGCTCCATTTAGGTTGTAGTTTTGACTCTGGTTTCCAACTCTGAAATATTTATACTTCCATGAAGTACAGGCCTATGTAATAATAACCCCACCACTCAGAACTCCCTGGGCTGAAAACTACCTCTGCATGTTCTAAGAATTCAGTCTTCACAGAAGAGACAATTTCTTCTGCTTAGTCAGATACCCCCAGCTGTCCCAGATGACTCTCAAAGCTGGAAGGAGAGGATATCTGCCTCCTTCAGGAAAGCTTCTGGAGTGTTATGAATTGGATGTGAGGCATCTCCCAAAGCTTCTGTGCTAATGGAGGAATAGTCAAAAGTGATTAGATTATGAGAGCTGTGACCTAATCAGTACATCCTAGTTTAAATGGACTAACTGGGTTGTGACTGTATGCAGGGTGGAAATGGCTAGAGGAAGTGGGTCACTGGGCGTGGGCTCTGGAAGATTTCTTCTTTCCTGAGACCTCTCTCCTTCCCACCCACCTCCCTCTGCTTTATGATTGCCATGAGCAGAGCATTGCTCCTGTACCACTGCCCTTTCACCATTATGTTCTGCCTCACCCTGGGCCCAAAATGATGGAGTAGGCAATCATGAACTGATCCTCTAAGACATGATCCCATGATCCTCCTCTAACATCTTATAGGGTATTTTGGTCGCAGCAATGGAGAATAACACATGGAGCTAGGTCAAAGGCACTGTTTGCTCCCTCAAAACTTCTTTATATGATGAATGTGAGAGGTCTGGCTCTTAGTGGTGAGTACTTAGACATACACACTCATTGAAAGCTGAAGTTGACCTGTCTGGTCCTAATACATTTGCCAAGACTCCAGCAAAGCTCTCTTAAATACACGGCTAGTATCTCCATTTCTGTCACTTAGAAGAATTTTAGGGACATACGTAATTCCACTCTCCATTTCCAAAAAGGTGATAATATCCAATACTTATCGAGTGCTCACTATATGCCAGGCAATTTTCCCAACACTGACATGTTTTAGCTGGCTTGAGGCAATTACTGTCCTCCATTTTGGAGATTTGGGAGAAAGGAAATTGAGTCCCCTGAGATAGCACAATTGGTAAGTGGAAAAGCAGAACTCTGACACTAACAATAAAAACCAGAGACTACAGTTTTAGCATGTTTATTATATACCTCATTAAATCAGAGGAAATTGAAAATATACCATGTCCTATCAACTTGACACAGATGGAGGATATTTGAAAAATTATAATTCCAATATTTGGCAAAGATTTTAAGTAGCCGTAGAACACAGATTATTTACACAAAGTAAACTTTCTATGTACTTTGCATGAAAAATTTGGCCTTTTTTGTTGTTTTTGTTTTTCTCTTGAGTTTGTGGCTGAATAAAGACCTCTGTTCACTGGAATATTTCACATTCTTTCTCTGTTGTAAGTGGGTTTATTTCTATTCAGAAACCACAGGCCTATGAGTATCTGAAAATTAACAGTTTCATTTGTTGTTATGTTCCACCATTGTGAGGTAGCACAGGAAAGTTATGTCTGTAACCACTTACTTGCATATTTACAAGAGATCTTATTATATGTTTTAGTCATTTTTTTTCACCACTATGACCAAAATATCTAAGAAGAATAATTTTAGAGGAGGAAAAGTTTATTTAGGTCACAGTTTCAGAGAACTCAGTCCATAGATGGGCAACTCTATTGCTCTGTGCGGGAAGTGAGGCCGAACATCATGGCAGATGGATTTGGTGGAGGAAAAGAGCTCGGGCCATGGTCATCAAGAAGCAAAAAAAGAAGAACCAAGATGGCGGACTAGAGGGTGACTGCATCTCCCGTCGCTCCAGAACTCAGGATTCAAGAAGGGGAGGTAGTGAGGGACTTGGACCAACATAGAGCCCCGGGTGAGTCTCTCCCACCGGGTGAAGCTGGGACCCAATGGCACGCACGGACGGGGGCAGCTTCTCGGAGCAGGGCAGGGCAATGAGAGTCTTCCCCAAGCAGCCCTGCTCTCTCCAGTGGCAGGAGTGATCCACAACCGGCTTCTAGGAGCAGGCCCACCCAGTGAGAGCTTTTCTGCACAGAGTCAACCCCAAGCCCTGAACCCAGTGGCGGGCCTGGCCCGCAGGCGGCTTCTGGGACCAAGGCAGGACAGGGAGAGGCTTTCCCCTAGCAGCCTGGCTCCCTCAGGTGAGGGCAGGCCCTGTCTATAGCCAGCTTCTAGGAGCAGGACCGCCCAGTGAGAGGATTTCCACCTAGAACCAGCACCCAGCCCAGGGACACTATAAGCCTATAGAGGAAATCTGCAATATCTCAGAGTCCCGCTGACATCTGACCAATATGAGAAAACAAGGGAAGAAAATGTCCCAAACAAACCTAGATACTATATCAATAAAACCCAATGACAGCACAGCAAAAAAATGTCAGAAAAGGAGTCCAGAATGTACATAATTAAAACAATCAGCAAACAAGGAGCTGAAAGAGCAAATGCAGGCATTAAATGATCACACCAATCAACAGTTAAAAGAGCAAATACAGAAAGGAAAAGATCATTTCAATAAAGAGTTAGAGATATTGAAAAAAGAGGAAACAAATCCTTAAAATGAAGGAAACAATAATCTGAGTTAAAAACTCCATAGAAAGCATAACCAATAGGATAGAACACCTGGAAGACAGAACCTAGACATTGAAGACAAAATATTTAATCTTGAAAACAAAATTGACCAAACAGAGAAGATGGTAAGAAATACTGAACAGAATCTACAAGAATTTATGGGATATTGTGAAAAGGCCAAATTTAAGAATTATTGGGATTGAGGAAGGCTTAGAGAAACAAACCAAAGGAATGAACAATCTATTCAATGAAATAACATCAGAAAATTCCCCAAATCTGAAGAATGAAATGGAAAACCAGGTACAAGATGCTTATAAGACTCCAAATATACAAAATTACAACAGACCCACACCAAGGCACATTTATTATGAAAATACCTAACATACAAAATAAAGACAGAATTTTAAAGGCTGCGAGAGAAAAGAATCAAATTACGTTCAGGGGGAAACCAATAAGAATATCAGCAGATTTTTCAATCAAGACCCTAAAAGCTAGAAGGGCCTGGAACAACATTTACCAAGCCCTGAAAGAAAACAGATGCCAACCAAGAATCTTATACCCAGCAAAACTTACTTTCATACTTGATGACAAAATAAAATCCATCCATGATAAACAAAAGCTTAAAGAATTTACAAAAAGAAAGCCGACATTACAGAACATTCTCAGCAAAATATTCCATGAGGAAGAGATGAAAAACAACAATGCGAATCAGCAAAGGGAGGAACTAGCCTAAAGGAATAGCCAAATAAAGGAGAAACCAAGTCATGTCAAAAAACAAAAAAGAGTCAAATGACTGGGAATACAAATCATATCACAATAATAACCCTGAATGTTAATGGCCTGAACTCATCAATCAAAAGACATAGACTGGCAGATTGGATTAAAAAGAAAAATCCAACAATATGCTGCCTGCAAGAGACTCATCTCATAGAGATACCCACAGACAAAAGGTGAAAGGATGGGTAAAAACATACCATGCACACAGACACAGCAAAAAAACTGGGGTATCCATCCTCATTTCAGATAATGTGGACTTCAAGCCAAAACTAGTCAGAAAGGATAAAGAAGGACATTACACACTGCTTAAGGGAAGCATAAATCAGCAAGACATAACAATCATAAATATCTATGCCCCGAACATTGGCTCATCCATGTACGTCAAACAAATCCTTCTCAATTCCAGAAATCAAATAGACCACAACACAATAATACTAGGTGATTTTAACACACCTCTCTCACCGCTGGATAGATCTTCCAAACAAAAATTGAACAAAGAAAACATAGATCTCAATAACACAATCAACAATTTAGAATTATCAGACATATATAGAATATACCATCCAACAAAGAACGAATACACTTTCTTCTCAGCAGCACATGGATCCTTCTCTAAAATAGACCATATTTTACATCACAAAACTACTGTTAGCAAATACAGGAAGATAGACACACTACCTTGTATTCTACCAGATCATAAGTGACAGAATAAAAAAGAAACTTCCCCAATACCTGGAGATTAAATAATATACTATTATATGATGAATGGATAACAGAAGACATCAGGAGGGAAATAAAAAATTCTTAGAAGTAAACGAGAACAAAGACACATCATATCAAAATCTCTGGGACACTATGAAAGCAGTACTTACAGGAAGATTTATTTCATGGGGTGCGTTCAACAAAAGACGAAAAAATCAACAAATAAATGACTTAACACTACAGCTCAAAGCCCTGGAAAAAGAAGAGCACACCAACACCAAAAGTAGTAGAAGACAGGAAATAGTTAAAATCAAGCTGAAATCAACGAAATTGAAACAAAAGAAACAATACAAAAAATTAACAAAATAAAGATTTGGTTCTTTGAAAAAATAAACGAAATTGATAAACCCTTAGCCACACTAACAAAGAGAAAGAGGGAGAAAACTCAAATTACTAAAATTTGGAATGAACAAGGAAATATCACTATAGACAAGAGTGAAATACAAAACATAATTAGAAGCTATTTTGAAAATCTACACTCCAACAAAACAGAAAACCTCAAAGACATCAACAAGTTTCTAGAGACATATGAATTACCTAAACTGAACCAGGAGGACATAAACAACTTAAATAAATCAATTTCAAGCAATGAAATAGAAGAGGTTATCAAAAGCGTACCAACAAAGAAAAGTCTGGGACTAGATGGGTTCTCAGTCGAGTTCTACAAAACCTTTAAAAAAGAGCTCATTCCAATACTCCTCAAAGTATTCCATGAAATAGAAGAGGAGGGAACCCTCCCAAACTCATTCTATGAAGCCAATATCACCCTGATACCTAAACCAGACAGAGACACATCGAGGAAAGAAAATTTCAGACCAATATTCTTAATGAATATTGACACAAAAATTTTCAACAAAATTTTAGCAAATCACATACAAAAATATATTAAAAAGATAGTGCACCAGGATCAAGTGGGTTTTATCCCAGGGATGCAAGGTTGGTTCAACTCCAGAAATCAATAAATGTCATTCTCCATATCAACAGACTTAAAATTAAGAATCACATGATTATTTTGGTAGATGCAGAAAAAGCATTTGATAAAATACAGCATCCCTTCATGCTTAAAACACTAGAAAAAATAGGGATAGTGGGAATATTTCTTAACATTGTAAAGGCCATCTACACTAAGCCCATGGCTAATACCATTCTGAATGGTGAAAAACTGAAAGCATTCCCCCTAAAAACTGGAATAAGGCAGGGATGCCCTCTTTCATCACTTGAATTCAAAATTGTCCTTGAAACTCTTGAGCTATTAGACAAACCAAAGAAATTAAAGGGATATGAATAGGAAAAGAAGAACTCAAACTATCCCTGTTCACTGATGACATGATTATATATTTAGAGGAACCTGGAAATTCCACCAGAAAACTTTTAGAACTCATAAGTGAATTCAGTGAAGTAGCAGGTTACAAGATCAATGCTCATAAATCCAATGCATTTTTATACATAAGTGATGAATCTTCAGAAAGAGAAATTAGGAAAACTACCCCATTCACAATAGCATCGAAAAAAACAAAATACTCTGGAATCAATCTCATAAAAGAGATGAAAGACCTCTACAATGAGAACTACAGAACACTAAAGAAAGATATTAAAGAAAATCTTAGAAGATGGAAAGATCTCCCATGTTCTTGGATAGGCAGAATTAATATTGTCAAAAGCCAAAGGACGAATGATATCGCTAATAAGTGGAGGATGACACATAATGGGGGGGAGGGAAGGGTTAGTGTTAGGGTTAGAGTTAGGGTTAGGGAGGGGGGCAAGTATGGAGGAAGGAAGTACTGTATAGAGGGTAAAGAGGGGTGGGAGGGGTGGGGGGAAGGGAAAAAATAACAGAATGAATCAAACAACATTGCTCTATGTAAATTTATGATTACACAAATGGTATGCCTTTACGCCATGTACAAACAGAGAAACAACATGTATCCCATTTGTTTACAATAAAAAAAATAAATAAAAACATAAAAAAAAGTGACCATTACTACCAAAAGTGCTATACAGATTCAATGCAATTCCAATTAAAATCCCAATGATGTACCTTACAGAAATAGAGCAAGCAATTATGAAATTCATCTGGAAGAATAAGAAACCCAGAATAGCTAAAGCAATCCTTAGCAGAAAGAGTGAAGCAGGGGGTATAACAATACCAGATCTTCAACTCTACTACAAAGCAATAGTAACAAAAACGGCATGGTATTGGTACCAAAATAGGTAGATCAATGGTACAGAATAGAGGACATAGATACAAACCCAAAAAAATACAATTTTCTCATATTAGACAAAGGTGCCAAAAATATGCAATGGAGAAAAGATAGCTTCTTCAACAAATGGTGCTGGGAAAACTCGAAATCCATATGCAACAGAATGAAATTAAACCCCTATCTCTCACCCTGCACAAAACTCAACTCAAAATGGATCAATGACCTCGGAATCAGACCAGAGACCCTGCATCTTATTGAAGAAAAAGTAGGTCCAAATCTTCAACATGTCGGCTTAGGATCAGACTTCCTTAACAGGACTCCCATAGCATAAGAAATAAAAGCAAGAATCAACAACTGGGATAGATTCAAACTAAAAAGCTTTCTCTCAGCAAAGGAAACTATCAGTAATGTGAAGAGAGAGCCTACAGAGTGGGAGAATATCTTTGCCACTCATACTTCAGATAGATCACTAATTTCCAATATATATAAAGAACTCAAAAAACTCTACACCAAGAATACAAATAACCCAATCAACAAATGGGCTAAGAAAATGAACATACCCTTCACAGAAGATCTACAAACAATCAACAGATATATGAAAAAATGTTCAACATCTCTAGTAATAAGAGAAATGCAAATCAAAACTACCCTAAGATTCCATCTCACCACAATTAGAATGGCGATTATAAAGAACACAAGCAACAACACGTGTTGGCGAGGATGTGGGGAAAAAGGTACACTCATACATTGCTGGTGGGGTTGCAAATTAGTGCAGCCACTCTGGAAAGCAGTATGGAGATTCCTCAGAAAGCTTGGAATGGAACCACCATTTGACCCAGCTATCCCACTCCTTGGCCTATACCCAAAGGACTTAAAATCCACATACTACAGAGATACAGCCACATCAATGTTCGTAGCTGCTCAATTCACAATAGCCAGATTGTGGAACCAACCAAGATGTCCTTCAATTGATGAATGGATAAAGAAACTGTGGTATATATATATACAATGGAATATTACTCAGCCATAAAGGATGATAAAATTATGGATTTGCAGGCAAATGGAAGAAATTGGGGAATATCATGCTAAGTGAGATAAGTCAATCTCAAAAAACCAAAGGACGAATGATCTGGATGATGACACATAATGGTGGGTGGGAGGGGTTAGTGTTAGGGTTAGGGTCAGGGTTCGTATTAGGGAGGGGGGCAAGAATGGAGGAAGGAAGGACTGAATAGAGGGAAAAGAGGGGTGGGAGGGGTGGGAGGGGTGGGGGGGAGGGAAAAATAACAGAATGAATCAAACCACATTACCCTCTGGAAATTTATGATTACACATATGGTATGCCTTACTGCATGTACAGAGAAACAACATGTATCCCATTTGTTTACAATAAAAAAAAAATAAAAAAAATTTAAAAAGAAACAATGAACAGAAGGGGAAAAAAAAAAGCAAAAAGAGTTCCATTCACCAGGAACCAAATATAAACCCCAAAGACATGCCCCCAATGACCCACCTCCTCCCGTCACAACCTACCTGCCTTTGGTTACCACCCAGTTATTCCCTACCAATTAATTAACACCATGATTAGGTTAAGGGTCTCATAACCCAATCATTGCACCTCTAAATTTTCTTACATTGTTTTACATATGAGCTTCTGTGGAATGTCTCATATTTAAACCATAATATTATATAATGTGAAAATCTGAATGGAAATATGTCAAGGTCATTATACTGAAACAAAACTACCATTTGAAAGTAACGTCCAGGAAGCAGATACACTAGTAATACTAAGTTTGACTTGATCTTTATATTAGGATTACAGACAAACTTCAGGGCTAATTTTGAGAGTACAATAGCAAGAAGCATGGACTTTGGAGCTGGACATATCTGTGAATCCTCAGTACACAGTCTTTGATTAGGAGCAAGTTATTCAATGTCTCAAATTGCTTACATCATAAGATCTTATAAAAATGACATGAGATAATGCATATAAAAGCCAAAATCCAGTACCTAGCACATAGAAAGTGCTCAGTATCTGTCAGTGGTGATGTGCTTCTATTGAGTCATAGTCAACATAGCAAGCTGTGTTGTATTATTTTACTAAATGATATATGTTTTTCATATTTTTGTTTCTGACATTGAGATACATATTTTAAACAGGTGTATATATTCCCTGCAGCTCCAGTCCTCTAGTTCCTTCCAAAAATATTACTAAATTCATTTCACATCTCATTATTAGATGGTAAGAGTCAAGAACATATGAGAATAGTATTATATCATATACTTGATTCAATGGCTGAAATCTAAGGGCAACTGACCCACAGAGGAAGAGACATTATTGATTGCTTTGAAGATTTACCCTCCAAAGCTTTTCTTTACCCTCTCTTGTTACTTCTTCCTCAACAAGGATAATTCTGTCCTCTGTATATCTTCTTATTCAACTCTTCAGCAAACATCTCATATATGATCAATATAATGAGAGGTGTTAGAAATTCAGGGAAGAGTAAGAAGTTATCCCTCACCTGCAGAAGTCACAAACTCATTAAAACTTTCTTGCATAATAGTTGCCACCTGCAGAAATAGGTGGGTATTCAAGGGATGAAAATTAGACAAAGGATGAAGGGATTCATCTTAAGGATTCACTTGTTTCACACATAAGTATAATTAACATGACTAGCTAGTGGTAGATGAGGATTTTACGAGTTGCAAATTGCAGGATTCCTTAGGTCTTGAGGATATTTAGGATGTTTCTTGCATGAAATTGGTGACAATGTACATTTCTTATCTGAAGAAGGTATTGCTCCAATCACAAATCCCTTGCCTCCTGGAATCTCCATGAGTCACAGATGGGAATGGGGAAAGAACAACCCACTCATCTAAGAACATCAGTTTCAGGGAGGTAGATGGCTCAGTTGTGGTTATCCTGACAACCATGTTGCCACTTCTGCTAGTGAGCACAGTGCCAAGGTGCAAATTCTTTACTTGGATTACTGTGCTCTTTCTGGATAAGAAGATTGACATTAGAAGTATTCCCTGAACTAAATTCTTGTTGTATATTTCTTTAAAAGTCTAAGGGAAAGAAAAATAACAATGGAACTATTTTTGAAAGGGAAGAGATTTATTGTACTTCATTTAATTCATTGAAGATATTCTGTTTCAGTTGTCATTGCTACTCTGTTATTCATCTTTAGGTGTATAAATTATATTAAAGATGCCTACAATTAGGAAAGAGCAATTTGAAAATATAGAAGGAAATTAGTTATTTTAAATACAAAGTAGTTTTTTTTTTTTTTTTTTTTTTTTGCATCCATGGATAACTGGTCTATTTTATCTTAGGTTGAAATATGTTTTTCTCATTACTAAAATTTTCTCAGGATAAGACTGATGTCACAGCATTTTTAGATGTTTGCCAACCAATTTAAACAGAAAAAAACTTGGTAGTGAGATTAAGAAAGAAACAAGTTAGACAAATGGCTAGCTGCAGAAGGGACATTTAAAAATCTCTCATTCTATTGAGAATGTACTTGGTATTTCAGAGAAGCAGTTGTTTTATATTATTATCTAAATAAGAAGAAAATAGATAGCTTTAAGTATATATGTGCAAAACTGAAAAAGATCAAAAGTTTAGATATCTTTAACCCTCTGTACTTCTTCAGCTCTTCATACACATAACATCTGCTCAGAGGTGCAAAAATTTATCTTCAGGATTCATTTTTGTCTGGGTGGAGTTATAAGGTTGCCTTGGTAACAGTACTGTCACCAAATTGAGTGTTCACAACAGAACATTTAAAAAATGCAGATGCCAAAGTAGGACAGGATAAGGAAAGAATATTTTAAGTTCCTATTTCATCACATCTATTTTACATTACAAGGTTTGTACTACTTTCAGAAACTACCCAGTGTTTAAAAAAACACATATGCACACATTCACATTTTGAGAGCACTTTTCACTGAAGGAATCATCTTATTAGGACATGTAATGAAAACCAGATCATTTTCTAACCATTCTAACCATTTTCTAACCATTGACTAAGAAAGCCAAGATCTTTATTCTGAGAACAAGGAGGGTCATATATAATTGCGATGCAAGCTCTTGCTTCTTCTCACTCCTGAAAAGAATTCTGTAACCAGAAGCAGAACATCCCTAGTGTTTGATCTGGAGCCATTTTGAAGGGTAGCCTGATACTTCAATGTTAAGCGCAAACAATTTGGCATTTGGATCAAAAACTATGGTAAAGATCATTACTTTTTCCCTCAGAAACTGGAATTCAGCCAAATAATTTGTAACCAAATCTCTGAGCCCAATTTTGTTGTGCTACTGAAATTCTATTTCAGTTGCTATAATGACATGGAACAGTATGAAATATTGACACTTGTGAGATATTAACACGTAAACTAAATTCTATGATTTCTGTTTATGAACTAAAAATTAAAAACCAGAGAGGAATGTGTTATGTTTCTAAACCACTTATTTGGTTTCTTCCACCTCAAATCCAAATTGTTGAAGTTTTTTGTAGTTGTAAGTTTTTTCTGTTTTAAGCTAGAATTTTCAAAATCTAAAGCATAAATATTTTAGATAAAATATTAAACTTCTAGAATGGTGATGCACTAAAAAATCAAAATTTAAGATTTTCCTTAGACTAAGCCTATTATTAGTTGGAAAAAAGAAAAAGTTGTATTTTATTTCTAAAAGGTGTAGGTTATGAGTAAAAGCACATGTTTTCCTACACTTAATACCAGTGTTAAATTATTTTAATACTACATAAAAATTCTACTTTTTTTCTTTCCTTGGTTTCCAAGTTAAAATAGAATGAAGCATTTTCCCTTGATGGAGAATTGGTACAAATTAAGCTGAATGGTGTATCTTTCTACCTCATGGCATAACTATGTGTAACACTGGATTCCAGTGTAGGGGTTTATGGTGCAATGAAGTGTGCGTTATAAGGTTTTGAAAAAAGACTAGTGTGTGTATATATATTATATATTAAATTATAAAAGCAGCATCGTGAGAAATAACAATCAAGGTTTAAGTATTTTGTAATCATACCACATTTTAATTGAAGGAGATATTTTTGATCAATGAGTTTTTAAAAAATATATAATTGCTTAATTTCAAAAGTATTTATTTTAACATTTCTGTTTTTATGTGAATAATACTTTTCCCAGTTGCAAAATTTCCAGCTTAGGGAAACAATTTGTATACTTGAAATATTTATGAAGATAATCGGTTATCTTCAAAATTTTTTTTTAAATGTAGATCCAAGTTCTTAATTTCATAGGAGGATAGTGGTCACTAGAGGCTAGTAAAGGTAGAGGACAGGAGACAGAAGGCATTCAGATAACAGGCACCAAAATGTAGTTAGATAAGAGGAGTAATTTCTAGTGTTCTCTATAGCAAAGTAGAGTATTTACAAAAATTTGTCATAAATTTTATAAAGAACTAGAAGAGTGGCAGTGGATGACTCCTAAACCAAAGAAATGATGAATGTTTGAAGAGATGGAAATGTTTAATTCCCCTGATTTGATCATTACACATTGTGTACATGTATCAAGTTATCATATCATATGCTACCCTATAAATATGTACAATTTTGTATTCATTTAAAACCTATCTCTTCCAAAAAGTTCTCCAACACACAATTAGAAAAAAAAGAAATTTTCAAATAGGGTTCTAGGGTTAAGTAACATTCACTTGTTTTCACTGGTCTAGGATTGGAATGGAATTTGGTGGCAATGAGAACAGACTCCTTTGTTGAGTCAGATATATGAAAGGGTTTGCAAAGTGAGAACTTTCATTTTTTCAGTTCATGGTTGACGTAATAAGTCACAAGCACTTTGTTTTTTCAAAAGTAAATATTAGGACTGATTAGCCCAAATACTCAAATTTTCATTCACTTCTTAAAAACACATCTACAGTGAATCATTCTTTATACTTCTTTCCCTCATCCCTCTCACCCCAAGTTGTTAACCATTTTCTCCCATCTTACATTAACAATCTGTTTCACACCCTTGGTGATCTCTTACTTACGTGTGTTTAAATTTCTGAACTGGAATTCCTATCTAATCTCTTAATTTTGTGCATGTCATTGGAGATTTCTTTCTAAAACCCACAAGCAATTTTACTGCTCCCCTATTGAAAACTGTCACTGTGTCCATATTGCTCCCTGGTTATAGAGTTCAGACCAGCAGGACATTAAGAGTCATTTACCACGTGACAAAGCAAACTTTCCAGCTTCAGCCTGGGGACTCCTCTTGCTCTCAGCATAGTGTTGAGGCTGGAATGGTGAATGGGATGGCCATTACTTTCCATGAGATCATAGTCTAAGGAGAAAGACAAGCAGATCTATATAATAACTTAGCTGATCTAAGGACAGAAATGTGCACAGGTACCATGGGAGCAAAGAGAAAGGATAAATAAGAAGCCACAGTGGGAGAAAGAAAGATTAAGGGAAATTCACTGGATGCCATGCCTACAAGGAAGTCTTGAAGGATAGGTGAGAATTGGCTAAAAGAAGCACAGTGGTGGTAAAAAGATTCACACAGGGTACCTAGATAAGGAAAGACTGGGAGAGGCTTTTTGTTTTGCTGAAGTTCAAAATGTCACTTTGGAGGCTTTCTTTAATCTCCTTCAGGGTTCATTTCTTGATACCCTGTGTTCTTGAATCACCTTAAACTTAATTCCATTATCTTTGAGATATCATGGCCTTTATTCATCTTTGAATCTCCCACCCCTGGACTATGCCCATAGTGAGACCCACACAAATGTTCTGTGAATGTCTGGGTTACAGAAGATTGGGTGTTTAAATTTCATGATTTTTTATTGTGGAATCCTAGAGAAACAGGGAGACAAAAACAAAAAATACCAACTGTTAAGAAGCATGTGCTCATAAATTCTTCTTGTAAACTGTGTTGAATATTGTAAACTATTCTTTTAAATTAGAGAAATAAAGACTAAAATTAAAAAACATAATTCCAGCAATATAATATTTGGTGTCCCAAAGTATTGTGAGATTAGTTATATGGTAAACAACAACAAACTACCCCATAGCATTTATCTGAAATTGCTATAATTGCAGGACCCACTGATTTCCCATGGAGCTTATCCTCTTTTCATATTCCAGAACCCACCTGACTTAGAGTTCTAAGTACTTAGGCAGTTCCAATGCTTATCTAAGACAGCACAGCAATGGGTCTCTGGCCATGTTTCTCTGTCCATAACAGGTCCTTAACTTACTTCACTTTGGTCATCAAGGGTGGGGCACATTAGACACCAAGTTACATTTCAGTAAGTACCTGGGAATTGATTTCTGTATACCTACCTTTAGTCCTAAGTCTTTTAGAGGATAGCGGTAGTGCCTGGCTCATGGAATCATCTCCTAGCCATTTGTGCATCCCACAACACATATATAAGTCCCTTCAAGCATATAAAGCTCTGTCCTGAAAGGATGTTTTTAAGGTTATCTTCCAGAGAAAATATTTAGGAAACTATGCCTCAATTTATACCCTAGATACCTCAATTTGTATACCCAGGATCCTGCTTTTTAAATCCTTCTTCTCAATACCCAAAACAAGTATGTACTGAGGTTGTATTTATGGCTCGTTCATGAGGAAATTGATGGTCATGTAGGATGCTAATCATACTATCATGGACCTCCCTCCCTGCCTCTCAGATGTCTTTACTGGTGTGTGTATGTGTGTGTATGTGTGTGTGTGTGTGTGTGTGTGTTACCTGGCTCCTCAGGAAGACCTTCCTTGGAACTCCATTTATGCGCTCTGCCACCTGCCCACCTGTTGTTAACCCTCAGTGAAAACCTCTAGTACCATTGACTTTCTGACATCTGCTGTGCATCTTAGATATTGGCTCTTTTTGGTCTCCTATTATGAGATATACATCCTTATGCCAAACACAAAGACAACGGATGCTAAAGATGATAAATATTTTAAAGAGTTCTCAGAATACATCTATAAGTCTGAATTATTTGTGTTCAGTACCTCAGAAGAAAGAACAAATACTGTCCAAGTTATTTACAATAGGGACTTTAAGAAACACTAACCCAACTTATAAAAGTCCTTGGATTCATAACAAGAAAATTATTTTTCAAAAGTCTTTCTAAATCCACTGCAAAATATAGAGAATACATTAATTTTAATTATTATACATGTCCTATGTTAGCAGAATATTTTATCTTTGAGAAACTACCCATTAAATATTTGACTATGAGTTGAAAATGCATAAAAATTCACTCCAAAATCTTGAGATAAACCTTGAGGTATTATGGCTTTTAAATTATCATCCCTACCTCTAACCTCTTCTCTTTTAAAAGCATTCTCCACATTGCCATCAGATTAACTATATGAAAGCTTCAATTTCATCATAATGTTATGTTTCTTTAAGTTTTCAAGGATTTGATTAAATCTCACTAATCCCTAATCGACACTTTGCTATAATTATGTATTCTCCAAAATTATCATTTGTAACATTCTTTGGTATTTATTTTAATTAGTGCATTAATTATGATGTATCTTATTATTTGAGTACAATTTTAATTTATTATATTATTTGACCATGCATTAAAGTATTAGTTTTAATATTAAGAGGCCTAGTGTTTTAATTAGTTGATTAATTAATATACCTTAACAATTACATTTTAAAGATTTAAGGTCAATTGAGTAGAAGACTAATAAGTGATTGCTGAATTGAATTACACTTATTTATATAGACAGGCCTCACATATTCCTTTATATAAAGTACAAGAATTAAGCACAAATCAGTTATTTGATTAATCAACCAGTTGCACTTTGCAAAGTTTATGTAAATAATACCTTGCTAGGAAAGTGCGATAAATATTTCACTAATCTGTTAAAATATAACTGGAAAGAATGATAAATATTTCATACTGGAAGTGGTTTCCTCGTTGGAAAGTCAAAACTTCTATAGATCTGTGCTTCACCCAGGTACAGGAGTCTTTCACATTCAAGGAGAGGATCCCTAAGCTGACTAACGGCATTGAAATAAACTGTGGCCACAAGAGAGGAAGGGTTCTCAGTACCCTTCAACAACTCATGGAAAAGAAAAATTATGAGTTTAAATGTGGAATACTGATTGCAGCTCACATTTAATCTTCAACAAGAGTCCCTCCTTTCATATTCTGTTAAACTCCTGCCCATTGGAAAAAACCTTTTATATTCTATTAAGACATAATGCCATATTTTACCTAATAGCAGTGGTACCTTACTTTACTTTAAGACTACATACTGCTCTTATATCTTTTAAACCTTTTCTGCCTTGTTTCTAAACAAGGACATAAAAGGAAAACAGTTCCTAATATTTGTTTTATAAATATAGTTCCCAAAGTAGATAACAGCAAAATACTTGGCTTTTGCCATTTTTCTTCCAGATATGTATATTTTACAAACATAACCAGAAACTATTTAGAACTAGTATTAAAACAACCCAAGATGGTGCTTGATTCTTTTCACTGTCTCAGTGGACAGTATGTCATTGGGGATTCATTAAAAATAATAATAAAAGTGTTAATTATACAGTTTTCCTGTCTTTGTTTTTCATTTATTTATTTAATTTTGCATTTCTGGGGAGTGAACCCAGGGCCTCAGGCATGCTAGGCAAGAACTCTATCACTGGGCCACAGTCTCAACCCTCTCATCTTTATGGTAAAATCATTTCAGTCATGTGAGAATGAGTGTGATCTAGCAAAGAAACCTTCTTCAGATTTGAGAACAGATGAAAAGGGAGATCAGAAAGCTTCTTTAATGCTTTCAGAAGATAGATAACAGGAAGACGACAGCACTAAGGAAAGTGGTACTTACTCGAATGCCTATCCTGTCATGTTCTAGCTCTGTGACTCTAAGTCAGCCAATTACTCTGGGTGTGGAGATGAATCTGAACAAGAAGGACTATGATGTTCCTTTCCAACACCAAGACCAGTGGTTCTGCAGCCATAATTCCATCTGGAAACTTATTGACATTTTTGAAGTTTCCCAAGAGTACTAGGAATTCAACATGCATTTATTAAAAACAAAAATTAAAATTAAATAAAAACTATGATACTCTTTCCTAAACATGACACCGCCATGTGTGTGAAGAGATACCTTATCTAAAATTTATCTTAGGCGGTTGCTTCCAAAGATAGTAGAAGTTGAGCAAATCTTAAAATTCATTTAAAAGTGAATTAATTCTATTCTACTTAACTGTAGAACCTAAGACTCTAAGCATTTTCCCTTACAAAATATATTTAAAATATGTGACTATTTACTTACTCTAACCTATAATATGCATAAATTCAATCTTTAAGTAATTCTGTTCTAGAAATATAGAATGGGACTGTCAACCAATATTTTTCAAAAAATGTTTATTCTTTTAAGACAGTGTGGGAAAAGAATGTAAAAATCTAACACAACAAAAGGGACTTATCCCATAAATCATATACATTTGGCAGATGAGGTGGTAAAATCTTAGTTTGTAAAGAAACAAGCTGTTCTTCAAGAGCAAGAACACTGAATTCTCTGGTTTTCTCTTTCTAGTCCCACTATGCCCCTGGCATCATATCACTGCTGTCAATCAACTACATCCAGAAGGTGGAATAAAATGCCAAGTGATACTTTTGGCAGGATTTCAAAGATTCTCAGATGGGTTTTTCCCCTCCCCCATCTTTAAAACTGTAACATATGAACTATATTTATTATGAAATGTCCATGAAAAACAAGTCAAATTTTTCTTGAAATTAGCCTCTCTTAGGGATGAAGTGTTTGGGGAGATATTTCATATAGGCCCATTTGTACATTTTATTACTTTTAGTGTAGTCCTGTAAAGAGCTTCACAATTGCATCATGCCTCATATTATTATAGAAATGTATCTAATACACTAAATTGAAAGATATCAGTTGATATATGTATTAGAAAAAAGGTAGCTTTTTCAATATTCTTAAGAAATATTAGAGGAAATCAATATAAACAGAAATTGAAATTAAACACCTTAAATGAAGTTGACTACTTTACCAAAAAATTAATAGTGATACTATATATATATGTATATATATATATATATATATATACATATATATATAGTATATGTATATGTAGTAGTAGTAGTGTGTGTGTGTGTGTGTGTGTGTGTGTGTGTGTATAAAATGTCTTACTCACATAAAGGAGTACTTTTACTTTTACTTTTGATTCTCACAATAACCCTGCTATTAGACATAAACATGTATATAGGTATACATGTATACATATTACATACAAAACCCCTCTTGTTATAAATAAGATTCAGACTGTAAATGCCACAAATAGGGTCACAAGTCTCTTAAATTATGTGCAATCAATTATAATTCTAAATTTTTTCTGTAAGACCAGCTGGCTTCATTGACATCAAAATATTACATACAGGTATATGATTTTGTAAAATCTAGTAACTTCTTAGTGAACTTATATGTATTTGTTCAGAAACTATTGCAAAATGAGGAAGGCGAATACATTTAAATGTGAGAAATATTTACTTTGCATAATGCATTTATTTTACATCAGGAATTCTTAATATTTTCAATGGCAGATATGCTTCTCAGACTTATTTTTATCTTTCTGTAATGAACTGGTGAAGACATAACTATTTAAATGTAAAGATGTTCATCAGAACCTTATTTATAGTATGCAAAAATTACAGACAAATTCAGTGTTCAAAATCAGGTGGATGATATTTTGTTCACCAATAAATGGAGTCAGAAAGGATACACAGCAGTAGCCAGAAGCAGATTTGAACTCAAATCCATGTTAGCAACCTCTAGATATAGAACTCTCTCTACCAGGACACTCTTGACACCATCCTGTAACTGCAGGGATAATGCTTTGCCTAGTTGTGCATATGGATTTAGGTTTTTGTATAATCATGACTAAAAGTCATTATTCTTTCACTAAAAGAAAGAAGAACGGGTGAGTGAATAGACTGTGGCAAAAGTAAACAGTAGATTGCTGTGCTGCCACTTGTACAAATGTTACCTAACACACTTCATATTAAATATCTGGCAAAGGTCTTTATCTCCTTCAGAAGCCACAATGTTGCATGACGTACTGGTCAAAACTAAAAACTGTGACTGCAGAAGGTCTCATTCACATGACAACTGAAGGACTGAGTTTAAAAGAGCTTAAAATGAAGTTTATTAAAATTTAGGATAAGCCTCAGTCAATACTTCTTTTACTTCCTCAAATAATATTTTTGGGTTCATTTTTGGGAAGACAAAGAATGGTAAAGAAATGATCACTCATACATAATATTTAAAAGAAAGTTCTGAGTTAGCATTGCCAGAGGATTCAAATGCTCTTTTGGCATTAGATACTGTTAGGAGTGAATTATATCCAAGGAGCCAAGTTCAAGCTGGTACACAAGCTGTACATTAACTACTTGAAAAAATTCCCAGTAGGGCAATGACTAAATATATTTCAATGAGAATGGCATATAGATTTGTTAGAGAGGTGATGATCTAGCCTGGAGGCTGTCTGACCTTCAAAATATATCCACTAATTAAAAAAAAAAAAACAAACCCTGTGGAGTATTTGGATAAGAGTAAGCAAGGAAATATGTAACAGAGATGGGTTTCTCCATACTTTGGCCATGACTGTAACCTCGGCTAAATCAATATGTATGGTCAATTCTGTACAAGGCCATCAACATGATCAGTTGGTTGTGAAAAATGTAGCAATTGCCTTGTAACATGTTCTATTCTTGGCACAGTTATGAACCCAATAGTCTTTACCCTCTGAATGTTGGCAATGTAGATAAGTTTAAATACAGAAAAGAAAAACTAAAAAGTTAACTATTTTGAACTATATAAACACCCCAACCAAAACAAAATGACACTTCCTTGACACAATGACACTCAACAATGACTTTTAATCATCATATTTGTGACTATTTCATTTTGCTTAAGTGGCAAAAGTCCTATGTAGATATGATTATTTACCATACTTTCAACCTTTGTGGGTTCATTTACAGAATCGACTATGTGTCCTTACAAAATTTCTGTATGATAATCACTGCACTCAATCCCAATCAAGTTAAAGGTATTCAGTATGAGCATGCTGAAGGGAAGAGAATCTTTTTGTAGTAAACATCTATCCACCCAAAGTGCTTAACAGGGGCTTGGGTTTGCAGCTCAGTGGTAGAGCCCTTGCCTAGTACGTGTGAGGCACTGGGTTCAACCCTCAGCACCACATAAAAATAAATGAATAAAAAAGGCATTGTGTCCATCTACAACTAAAAAAAAAAAATTTTTTTTTTTTTTAAAGTGCTTAACAGGTAGCACTGGAGTTTTCTAGTGGTCCACCAATGTTTTTGAGGGTATGTATCTCTGTACTGCACTTTCTGGTTTACTTTGCATTAATTATGGACAGCACCAATAGAGTCAGAAAAACAATACACGCATGCTACATCATATTATGGTGGATGCATCTCTCTATAAGATGGTGGACTGCAACATGGGAGGAGGAAATTTACTGCCTGCCATAAAAATCTATCATGGACTTGTATGAATAAGAAATTGACTTTTATTACCTTTGAGCATTTTACAGGTATTCATTCTATGCTATTTAACAAACAACTAACTGTTCAACAGATATTCACTGAATAATTATTTTTCACACTTTGATTTACTAAAAAATTTTTAAATACATTCAAAGTCACAAAAAAGTTTCAATAATAGTGACAAGGGGGTGTCTGTGTCCATTTCACTCAGAACCCCCAATAATTAGCATTTTACGTCAATTGTTTCCCTGCACAGAGTGAGTGTGTATGTGTGTGTGTGTGTGCACATGCACATGTGTGCACCCACACAGGTGTGTCTTTTACTAGCATGATGGTACCCCAGGTACTTTAGCATGGACCTCTTCAAAATAAGGAGAATATACACAGACACAACACACTCCCCAAACCAGGAAGTTGGCACTGATATAACATTACCCTCCAAGCCAGAAGATGCTGAATTGTTCTATTCTCTTTGTTCAATTACTTATTTGGTGTGAAAGGCAAATCTCAAAACCACCTAGACTTCCTCTTCCATCCCAAATCTTCGCATTCCCCGTTTCCCTCCCACTCCTCTGATCACTGGAGTTACTGCCCTTAGCCACTGCTGGGCACCCCTTCCCTCACCACCAGATTTGCTCAGACACCAGGCTCTATGTCTGCATATCTCCACACCAAAAGAGGAGGGAAATGGCAAAAGGAAGGGAAAAGAGAAAAGGTAAGGGAAAATGGATGAAAAATTCATTTTCAACATAAAACTACATGAAAGAAAATCTCAGAGTATTTTTAAAACCAGTAATAAAAACATCCCCAGAGGCTACCTAATGTGAACATTTACACGTTCTGTCTACATTTTTTAAAACTAGAGGAAAGGGCACAGAAATCAGAGCTGGCTACCAAAATTACAATTCTTTTTGCTGACCATCTTTTTGCTATGTTCCTAAATAGACAAATCAGGCATATCAAGCTGAAGTCTTCTCTCGGATTGAAATATAAATCTTCCTTCTCTCGTTCTCTTTGTTGTAAAATCTCTTCCTAGACTAGAGAGAGTCTGTCACAGTAGAATGCTGAATATTCCTTTCATTTTTTTCCAGTAGCATAATTCAAATCACCAACAAGGTCTTATTTATGGGGAATTAACATTTGTATCTTTTTGTATCTTTCACCACAAACCAAATACTGCTTACTTATAAAACACATGTGTAAGTCAACATGATTTTTTTTGTCAAAGCAAAGCTTTTCTTTCCTGAAATACAGTTATAGAGGAGTTTTATGAAAAGTATATAATACGCATTCAGAAACATTTTGTCTCATAGACGTTTCAGTCAATACTTGGTTTCTATGTAGGAGGTATAAGATTCCTGCTAAAAATACATTTTCATCATTGAATATTCACGAAAGCTTGCCAAATATTCTCACAAAACAATAAAGACAGGACTGATTATCAGTAATTTATTTAATACAATAACAATTTTGGCTTCAGATAATTTCAACGTCTATTGATTCTGATAATCCCATAAAAAATCTCATGATTAATGTACTATATATAAATGTTTATCAAGACTGATAAATTAACCAAAAGTAAAGATTTTCTTCAATATCTACAATAATTCTATTAAATTAGGCTAAAAAGAACCAATATAAATGAGAATATATAAGAAAACAAATGACTTAAAATTAAAATAGAAAGAGAATATTATTACCTAAGACATTGTCACCTCAGCTATGAATGTGTTTGTTCCAACATGTACTCTTTCAGGGGTTAGGGGGGCACAGGTACTGGGAATTTTTTTTTATCACAAATTTTGTATATATTTATTTAAATATTTTAATGTAGGTACTGGGAATTGAACACAGGAATACTTTACCACTGAGATACATCCTCAGCCCTTTTTACTTTGAGACAGCATCTCACTAAGTTGCTTAGGCTAGCCTCAAACTTGAAATCTTTATGCCTCAGCCTCCCAAATCACTGGGATTGCACCTGGTCCTGGTATAAACTTTTTAAGTTTTTTGCCTAAACAAAGAACTCTGCATCATTGAAACTGCATTTAGTATGTGTTTTGGTTCCCAAGGCAAATCCAAAGCAGTCTCTTTTATCTATTGTGTCATAAAAATATAACACTATTATTAATACTGCATCTCTAACCCAGAAATAGCAAAGTCCTTTCTTAAGGCCCTACTCTATTAGCTCTTGTACTTAGCAAAGTTAATTCCTATACTTAACTAGCACTCTACTAGTCTTGTAGCACTCTACAAGAACTAGTTTTCCCATCTGTTATAGCAAGAAGTGAAGTCCTGAGGCTCTAGGTAGGGGTAGGAGGTTCCTAGCTAGAAGTAGGGGGTGCTACAGAGAGGGAATAAGCAACTTTGGTCAGTACCTGTGGTCCAGTTTTTGGCAGGTAGTAAATACTGCATAATTCTTTGTGTCCTTGACTCTAGAAGCAATTGGAGTTAGAAAAATCACAGTTTGTGTAACTATAGTGATGGTGGAAGAAAGAGATGGAAGAGGTAAGAGAAATGACAAAAGACAATGAAACCAAGGTAGAAGAATCATTTCAGCAACAGCCTCCCTGCATAACAAAATCCTGGTTTCAAGAAATACTTGTCAGGTATCAATTCCCTATATTGTCTGGAACATTGCAAATTAGTACAAACTAATAGCTGTTATTCAACATCTTTAACTGCCAGATTTGGCATTTTATAGAATGTTCTCTGACATTAGTGGGGACTAATTGCACTGTACATACTTAACTAATATTTTGGTACATAGTTACTATTAAAGATTTGTGTGCTGTATAATCTTTGTGGTTTCTTCTCATGTATTTCAGGAGAAACCTGACCTTATTGAAAGAGCCGATCATGTAGTATTTTAAAAATTCATATAAAATAAAAGTCAAAGATTAAGTAGGGATGGTCATTGAATTAATGTTTTGCTTGGGAGTTATTTCTCAGGTAAAACCAAAGTCACTGATAGATAGGTCTCTCACACTACCCTGGGTGTGAAGATAGCAAGTTGTTGATTTCCTTTGGTGGCTTTTTTCTTGCCTCACAAAGAAAAGATTAATAAATTCTGCACAGCTGTGATTTAGTATGTGACAGAAATGAAGAAAGTGTTTCTTTGTCTGCAAGGCAAACACAATATGAATCCCCTCCCCTTGCCTTCCTTCCCCATTATCGACACTTGGCCAGGTGAAATGTTCTCAGTCCCTATGGTGATGGTACACTGCTGTCTCAAAATCATACTCAGTATAACTTTCCAGGTTTTCATAACCATAACTACTACTAAATTTCTTGCTTCTCTGCCGTATGGCAATGGTTTCTACAGGTAAAATCTGCTGAAAATAGATAATGATGACCCAGTTGCCTTCAAACATGGATAATAACCCCCTCTAAATTGTTTTTATTCAAAAAAATGAAGAGGACTTCAAAATGCAAAGGGTTTTCCAAATTCAGAAAAGCAAATCTTTCTAACTTGTATTAAGAACCTCACACAATTTTCTCACCTTTGAATGATTTGTATTGTAAACACATCTGTAAAGAAATGAAGATATGTAGAATCTAAACAATATCTGCATTTATTTCTAGAATGTTTCAATGATTACTTTTTGTATTCTGCTTTTTAAATGAGTATTTCTGATATCACATGCATTTAGAATATTTACAACAAATAGCAAATGTCCTCTGTGGAATCAATGGACAGTTAGACAATGTTAGAGCTGCAAAGACCCATTAAGAGATTCTGTAACACGGATTCTTATATTTACAACGGTACAGGGTTTGCTAGTCTAAGTGATTTTCCTAATCCTTTAGCTATCCAATTTATTTTCTCCCTGAGAAAATCCTAGAGACGCAATACCTAGAAAATTCCATCATAAGAGCCCAATGTCTGTACTGAGAAAAATTCTGTGAACATACTCCCAAATTATAACAGTCTCCTTGGGTTTCTTCTTGTAGCTGATTTCTCATAGCTAAGTCCCTGGTCAAGACTTTGTCACTAGCATATAACGAGTGTCAGTGCAGTCTCTTGATGTTTCCGTCATCTGTTATTTTTACACACACAGCTGTCAGAGTCTAAACTATTCTTTGGCTCACATTTTCCTCATGCTTCCTTGGCTTTTAAATTAAAATCAATCCAATAAAATACTGGTCTTCCCTTACCTGATTGCTGTTTCTACTGGTACATAGTCTGTTATAAATTTCACTTAAGCAAGAAAATTTTCTCAGATCTCCTTACACGTTTTGTTTGAGTCCCTAAATTTTCATGATGATGATATTCAGCATGGATTATTGCAAGTGCTTTGATTACATTATCTTTTTAGTACTTACAAAGGTTTGGTAGCTACTATTTGTCACATGTACATTTCACAGTTCTATGATACAAATCGTTTTGATATAGTATCAGTTTTCTGTTGCTGATGTTGTGAATAACTATAAATTTAGTAGCTTCAAATCACACAAATTTATTAAAGAACTGCAGGTTTAAAATCCAATCAAGGTCTGACTGGTTGACCTCAAGATTCTGGAAGGACTACATTCCTTCTGGATGCTTCAGAGGAGGGTGTTTCCATGCCTTTTCCAGCTTCTGATGACATGATTGCCCTCTTCTGGTATCCTAAATCTCATACTTATTTTCTGCTTTTTACTTGCCTAGACTCTGACAGGATGCTGATTTTTATTTGTTTTGTTCACCACTCTATCTTAGTATCTTAGAATGATGTCTGATATATAACAGATTCTCAATCAACATGGGTTAGTGAATGAGTGAGCAAAAAATTTGGTTCTGTCACTTGGTAATTGTTATCTGGAGAAAATGCCTAGACATTTCAAGTCTCATATGTAAACTGGGCATATGAATATTCAAATGCTATTTTAAGGATTAATTGAGGTTATGTTTGTAAGTACCTGGTAGCATGGTGTCTAGCACAAAGGATAAACAAATTGTATTATTATTATTATTTATTAAAATAGAATTATGCTTATTTTCATTAGCACAACTATAGTCATCCTAATTAACTTATTTATTTATTCACTCATTTTAAAATTATTCCATGAAAGTATAATCTTCCATGCTTTGCTTCTGTTTCTCTAATACCTAGAAGAGTGCCGGGTACAAAGTAGAAAGTGAAGAAACATGTGTTGAATGAATGTTGGCTATATGTAGCAAAGGAACCTTAGGGGTATTTCATTCTACCACCTGCCATGCTACTGTTCCCACTCTTATGATAGTTCTGTCCTGTGTTCATAAGGATTCAGTGTAAGAACTCAGATGGGACATAGAGTGGTAGTAGTGTTGTCAGCGGTGAAGGGAGAAACTTTGAATTCTCCCTACAGTTCTTAACCTTTCATATGTTATTTAATCCTGGAAGAACCTGATAAAAGCCAGGAACAGTGCTCCTGACACTGCAGTCCCTTCATACAAACAATGCGCCACTTCACATACACATGCCCATGTGCCACTGAGCAACTGCAGATAACTCAGTGATCTGCCAGCTGCTCTGGAGCTGCAGGTTAAGAACCTCAGGGCAGCTCTTTCCTGAGGTTATGGTGTGTAACTATTGCAATATGTTAGGTTTATGTATCAGGAAGACCTTACAGTGAAAGAAAGTAGTTAGAAAGTTCTTACTATAGTCCAGCGAGCTATCATAAAGATCAGAATTGTTGTTGTGATGGTGGAATTAAAAGACTCAGGTGAAGCCAAATAAGTTGTGTTGGTACTTTGGAGAGTAAGAGAGGATAAACCATCCATAAGGATATTTCCATCCTCTGTAGACTTTACTTTGTATATTTTTTTACTTATGATAAAAAAGTTGAAACAACATCGAATATGAAAAGAACAGATGGAGAAAGAAACAAAAGTTCAGGAGCACTTTAATGTACTTTACATCTATTTATATCTCATGTAATAACCTTAATGCTATTTTATTTCTCATTGTACTATAACCTAGAACTTGTTTAGCACATGATTATTCCTTGGGGATTTATTAACCTGTCTAGAGTGTACTTACATGTACGCCAGGAACTGCTTCCAATTACCACTGAGCAAAGATGTTAAAAAATAATCCAGTATTGTAACTATAAATATCACTAGGTCAAGCAATGAGATAATATTTCTGTTCTACTGTTAGAGTGTTAGAAAGGACAGTGAGCTACTTAAGCATCTTCACATGGAGATCAAACCAAAACAAACAACAAAAAGCACATAAAGTCATCAATAAAACTTTAAAAACTTAAAAATCAGAGGAAATCTGTTTCACTTTGGATGGAGGTTACCAAAGAGGGGTGACACACAAAATTGGTTCAAATATAGAGGGAATCCATTATAATCCTTCAGTCAATATTCCTAAAGAAGAAAATCCATTCTTCCTTTTCCCTTAAATGTCTAATTTGGGAGATTTTTTGTGTGGAAATTCCAATAAAACTAATTTATGTTAAAATAGAAAAATTTAACATCAGATCTGCCTTTATCACAATTGGATGAGGATTCAAATAATTATTAGATTAATTTATCCTAATATCACTTCATAGATATATACTCAGACTTTTAATATTTTTTTCTATTTCATATCCTATGAAAAGATATGTAGGAAAATTACTGAAAGAACTTTAAGAAGTGGCATCTTCCATTTTCCTAAAATTTACATTTATGCAGCATTATTTATTCTACGTAATAGAGTACCATAACTTTTATTCTCTGTTAAACATAGAGTTAAAAAAAAAAAAGGCAACCCACTAACTAAACAAGAATTGATTGATTTCATTTGGGAATCTTCTATGCTCAAGAACATTTAAAATGCTTAGGATTCTTTTATTTTGAGAAAGACAAATACCTGCCTTCAAGAAGTTTCTTGTTAAATTTTGGAAATAAGTTATTAAACAAAGTTATGAGGCAACATGAGTCATAATATTCATGAAAAGATATATAGAGGATATAAAAGAAATTATCAACGAAAAAAGGGAAAATGTGGGGTGGCAGAAGCAAGAGATGAGGCGGGAACAAAAACCTAAGCTGGCACGTGGAGGGTCTTATAGACCCAGGTCTGTACCTGGAAATGTATCCTGAATCTGAAGGATAGGGTGACTTTAACAGCTATGGCTCTAGGCACAGAAAGGGACAAATCATTTGGGTCAATTATCCACCTAAAAGATCCTGAAGTCCTGATGTGAATTCCAGAATTACACTATAATCAAAAGTGAAATTGCAAGACTTTGTGATTAAGTACAGGTAAGGAAGGTGAGTAAGGGAAGAGGAAGAGTTGAAGATGATGGAAAATAAATATTCCAGGAGAAGGAACAAATTTAGGAGATCATCTCATCACATGAGCAGCATGACAAGTGATAGAAAAATCACTCTTCCATAGTCCACACGCCTTTATTCCCCATGCTCTGAAAGTTAAGTATATTATTTAACCAAGAGTTCCTGCATATTTTACTTCCCTGCACCCCTTAACATATCTTTAATGTTTTATTCCTCTGGACAAGTAATATAATTCCTCTTTATATGCAACATTTTACACTAGACAAATATTATAACCTCTTCAAAATGCATACTATTAGTAGCCCTTTCATTTAATATTTTAAAGTCTGTTAACTTAGGACAAAGTCTATTTTTTCCCCTCCTTTGCCAAATGTCAAAGGCTTCATCATCTCCACCTGTATTTGTGGCTCTTGCCTAATATACTCTTTCATATTTCTCTTTGTTCACTGCACCTTTTTACATAGATACTACACCAGCACCTCAATTTCAATAGGTTTGAAAGTTTGACTTAATCTTTCCCCCAGACAGGAAGGGAGAATTATAAACAAGGAGATAAATAGTCTTGAA
Source organism: Sciurus vulgaris (assembly GCF_902686455.1). Classification (NCBI taxonomy): domain Eukaryota; kingdom Metazoa; phylum Chordata; class Mammalia; order Rodentia; family Sciuridae; genus Sciurus; species Sciurus vulgaris. Next base: position 69,462,285 of record NC_136469.1, on the reverse strand, counting down.
TACATGGCTGTGCTGAGGGAAAAGGAGAAAAGCTTGGAGGATGAGCTAGGAATCTATATAGTGGATTAAAGGTTTACCTTGTGAAAATGTGGAAAACAGTGTTTGTGTAGAAGGCTCATGAAAATAAACTGGAGATGAATAAAAGAATTAAATATCAACTAAGTAGAGGCCATGCATCTTGATGTGTACAAACACATAGCTGCAAAATATCAAATTTACTATCGTACTAGCTGTATCGTTATGCAAACCACAGCCTTAAACAGCACACAAGTGAAAGCAATAGAGGATTGCCTGTGTAGTCATGAAATCCTCTGTGCACACATCACATTGTTCTATTACATTCTTGTCCATGTTTTACATAATGTGACTGGCTGTAATATGAGAATTGTGTGTGCCCTTTATTAATAAATCCTTGCATAAATCCCACAAGGATTTCTCTAAAGACAAACTTGGCCTGCTAAATATTATGCACTCTAGGTTGAATTTTAATAAATCTCATAAAACATCACTACAAGTGTTTTGAGATGTCTGCATTTTCAGTACTGTCTTTTTCCAGGTCTATTTTCACTGGTTTCTTTTATGGCTATGATGGTTTCTTCTTTTGACCCCTTCAGAAAGTCTGTACCCTACTCTTGCTCTGCCTGGGGAGGATGGGCCATCTTGACAGTATTATGGTTGTCCAATCTTAGCACTACTGACAGTTTGAACAAGTTTCTTTATCATGGGAAGATGTCTTCTGCATCATAGGATGTCTAGAAGAATCCCTAAGATATCTCCATGAAATGTTAGTAGCACTCTTCTCCCATCCTCCCCTAGAGTCCTGACAACCAAAACTGTCTCTGGCAGCAAAACTGCCCTGGTTTGAAAACTACTGCAACCTCAATGTATTCCTTTGCCTTTGGCTCCCATGTGAGTTCGGCCAATAGAAGCACCAGAGAGAGGGTACAGGGAAGGAGGAAAGTAAGGTCAGGTGATTCACTGTTTACTCCTTGCCAGACCACTTCAAGTAGGTAGTGTTACTCTAAAGTTAACAGCTCTGATCAGGAAGCCATTTTCACACAGAACTTGCTGGCTCATTTCTTTCTCTACTCTTTTACCTAGTATATGGTAACGTTCCCTGCTCACTTAGCCTGTTTTAGCCTAATGTTGTAATGGTGTCCATGGCCACCATCCTGAGGGCCTGCACTGGTTCTTCTATTTTTTTCTAACTTTGTCTAAACCTTCACAATTAGTCATTTATATAGTCTCCTAAAATTACCTCATTTGTGTACACAATCTGTTTCCTGCAGAAATTACAATTGGTACAGGGTAAGTACACACCAAAATATTGACAGAAGCAAAAAAACAAATAGTCATTGAGATGCTTTCTCTGTATCAACCCCAGTCATTGGAATGTTTTGTGCACACAGCCTTGCAATAACCACTGATTGACATCTACATTACTCCTTATACCTTAATTTGCCTAATGAAAGCTAGATATGAATAGCAAGATCGGTAAAAACACCCCTTATTCTTATTACTCTCAGGTGAAATGGGATGTGAATTTGTTCTAAGGAGTGGCAAGTCAGTGAAATTACTCATAGCATTATATTCAAAGAAGGAAGCATTGAGATTGTAAAAAAATGAGATTGTGACCTATAGGTAATGTGTATCTAACTCAATATTTGACTGTCATATCTTATAAATAAGCAGGGAAGTAGCTATAGAAGATTGCTAAGTCATTTAGTAATGCATTCATTGAGTCAATACATTCTTGGGGCCTGTTGATTTTGAAGACCTTAATTATGCTAGATACTGTGGAAGTTAACAAAGGTGTGATGCAGTTCGATCTGAGGAAGGATTGGCAATTTCCCAAGGCATGGGAAATTTCCCAAGACCATAGGTGAAAGTGAATTTTGAATGTTAAATCATCAATATCACATAAAGATCTCCACAGTACCTGTGAAGGAACCACATAATAGGCCCACAATAAAACGTTCAATGTATGAAATTTCAAGGATGGAGGCAAAAAACACAAGAATGCATCACAGTGCTATGGAAGCTAAAGGTATGCTATACCTTTTTCAGTTCCTAATGGCATTCCAGTCATATCTTATGTACATCAATATTTTGTGATTAAATGAAACATTAACTGGTCTATTCATGCTTACTTTAGAAGGACTACATTAATTAAAGATTATTTTAAAATAAAAATAATCTCCCCAGAAATCTTTTTTTTCTTGTTTTATTTTAAAACTTTTAATTTTAATTTTCATTCACACATACTACTTGTACATTTTTATAGGACACAGTGTGATAATTCAATACAAGTATACAATATGTAGTGACCAAAGCAGAATAATTGGTATTTCCACTTTCTTATCATGTCTTATCTTTGGGGCCTTTGACCTCCTCTATTCTCATTGTTCATAAAATATATAATAGGTTGCTGTGAGCCATAGTCATCCTACTGTGCTATAGAACACTAGAACCTATTCCTCCTCCCTAACTGTATTTGGTGCCTGTCCATTCAACCTGCCTCCGTCCCTTCTCCCCACTCCCTGTCCTAGCCTTCAGTAAGACTATTCCACTGTCTTCATTGAGGTCAGTCTTTCAGCTTTCACATGAGCCAGAGCATGTGGTTCCACCTGTGTTTTAGAGTCACCAAGTATTTATTTTCCGTTCCACTACTAATACAAAGCTTTGTAATGCTGATGAAATGTGTCTGGAAAAGAAGAAGCTAAGGCAGGCACCACCCTCAAATTTAGTGTGAAGCCAACCATCCCAAGGTGGATAGAACAAAAAGTTTACTTTTTCATCCTGTCACAAGGAACATTTTTTCACAATTATTTGGATATAATTCACACACCACCATAAATAAATGCTTAGGATTATCAAGAGAGTGTTGAGTTTCTATTTTCTGTTTCCTGAAGTTAATGTGGCATCAAAAACTCAGATAGTGCCTGAGAGGGAAGGAAAAAGAAACTATTTGAAAGGAAATTTCTCTTAATTCAGATATTTGTATACTGAGTTTTAGTAAAGTGAAGTTCAGTTATAAAATATTGAAAAGGTAAAATAATTTAAAATAAACTCCCCACTATTCTGATTTTGTACCTAATCTGGGCTTTACATCCTTTTTAAGACTTTATTTTCAGAAAAATTTTAGGTTTGTAGAATAATTACACAAAAAGTACAGAACATATATTCCTCCCATCCTTTAGTCCCCATATTATTATCATCTTGTGTTAGTGTGGCACATTATTAAAACTGATTAAATAAAACAGATATATTACTATAATTAACATCTATAGTTTGCATTAGGATTCCCTCTTTACATGATTCTGAGTTTTAACAAATGTACAACACCATGCATCAACAATTACTGTATTATAAAAAACAGGTCCACTGCCCTAAATATGTCATGCAGTCCACCTACTCATCCCCCACCCTTTCCCAGCCCCTGGAAACCACTAATCTCTTTACTGTCTCTATAGTTTTGTCATTTCAGAATGTCACATAGTTGGAATCATACAGTGCATAGCCTTTTAAGACTGGCTTATTTAACTTAGAAATATGTATTTAAAGTTCCTCCATGTGTTTCTGTGATTTGATAGCTCATTTCTTTTTATCACTGAATAATATTCCACTGAGTGGATGTGCCACAGTTTGTTTATGCATTCACCTATTGAAGAACATCTTGGTTGCTTCCAAGTTTGGGCAATTATGAATCAAGCTACTATAAACACCCATGTGCAGGTTTGTGTGTAGACATAAGTGTTCAACTCATTTGGGTAAATACCAAGGACTGTGATTGTTGGATCATATGTTAAGTCTAGGTTTAGCTTTCAAAGAAACTGCCAAACTGTCTTCCAAAATGACTGTATCATTTAGCATTCCCTGTAGCAGTGGAGGAGAGTTATTGCTATTGCTCTACATCCTTACCAGCATTTAGTGCTATTAACATTTTGGATTTTAGTCATTCTAATAGGTGTATAGTGAGCTTTAAAATTTGATAGCTTTGTTGAGGACTGGCAAGTGGTCAAGGAAAGAGCAGAGAATCAGAAGTTCTGTTTTTCTACGAGAGCAATGAAGAAATAAGTGTAGGCTACAGTAAACTAGTATGATAAATATAAAGAATTTTCTAACAGTAGATTGAAAAAAGTTGACTTGTGATATACACAGGATATGAATCTTCTGCTATCCATTCTTGCATTGGTATCAATGTCTCATTTATAAGATTTAAGCAATAATAACTGTCAGTATCTCTTAATTATTAGCAATTTCAAGTAACACAATACCTGTTCTTATATGTATGAAAACATGCAAGAGAATCACATGATACATTAGAAATTTTCCTGGAATAGATGATACTCTCTATAATATATTCAGTTAAGCATTGAACTTAAAGTCAGTGGATTTCAGTTTTTTTTCTAGATGGATCACAGGTCATGAGATTTTGGTTCAACTGACTTCTGCAAGCTTTGAGAATGCATTTATAAAATGAAAATCATTGTATGTATACATATACATATTCTCACACACACACACACATATATATATATAACCATACTCTGAAACTTCTGTAATAATGTTGAAAACAACAATGATAATAATAAGCACTTAGCAAGTATGCTGTGTATTTGAAGTGATGAAGAATTAGAAAATCATAGAGCACTGTATAAAGTACCATGTCATGTCACTGATGGTCCTTACCCCAAAGAGTTTACAGTTTGAGTTTGTCAGAAAAGCATGAAACTAAAAAAAAAAAAAAAAAAAAAAAAAAAAAAAAAAAAAAAAAAAAAAAAGTAAAGCATGAAACTAACCCAGTACAATTTGATTCATGTTAAAAATTAGATATGACACATTTAATGAAGAATACTAAGGAAGAACAGGACAGGATGACAAATATTAAGCTCCTTTGTGCCAAGTTCTGGGACCACATTTATCCCATGTAATTTCCATCATACTTCCAATACATGAATTTCATTATTCTTATTTCATACAGATGTGGCAACTAAACAATGAAGCAATTTGTTCATGGAAGCATAGCTAATGAAGATAGTGGAGTTTCATCCTTCATAGAAAACCAGAGAAGATTTTACATGTCCTCAACTGCACAGGCCATTTCTAGAATTCAAATGTTTAGAAATCAAACCATGCTACATACATTACCCATAACTTCGATGGTGCCTAAATGTGAAATCTTTTTGTACAAAGATCCTGCATACAAGATTCCTATTTTCTCAGTAATCAGGTTTAGACATTGGTTCTGTGCTCATAGTGCTATTTTATTTTTTCTTTTGATAAACACACACACACACAAACATGCGCACACGCACAACAACAGCCTTATTTCATTTCTGACCTTCAACGCCAAGTTAGACTGGATAGAATATCAAGATAAATTGATGACAGATTTAGTATCCTATCACAGTTGCCCAGAATTTAAGAGGCTTGGAATGATTCCAATCTGATAAGGATAAAAAGACATTGAACAAAACATCTAGAGTTTAAAACAGATCTGGGAAAAGCATTCCTTTAGTTTTTCTGAGATTTAATATGGGAAGGAGGCACAAAAGAGGAGTCAGAATACCTGTCATGCAGAGATGCCATGTTCTTGTCTGCTAAGATCTGAGAACATGTCCTATACATTCGTATCCCAGGACTTAACACAGTGTCTGGCACTGCACAGAAATTCATTAAATATTAGTCAGATAATGCTTGTGGAAAGAATTAATGATGCAAATAGAACCTAATATAATTTTGTGAACTCACTTGTGTTTTGTTTGTCCTGTGTTTTTTAGATAGTTTTGCTGTTAGAATTATTATTGGCTGCTCTGTGAGGGATTTCCTTCAATTCCCATTGAAAATACAAAGTTGAAAAAGAAAGAATACTAAAAATGTAAATGCATTTCTAGTTTATATCACATAAGGGATCTCAAATGTATAGGTAAAAGATGGCAAATTTTAATATCATGCAAATAGATCCTGAAAACGAGTATTGACTCTATCAGCTTGTGTGAAATGTTCCTGAATAAAACCAAACAATGGCATTCTCAGAAGCAATGCACATGAGAATAGTTAATGTCAGCTTTTTAATATCACTAAAGAGCATCATGATAACTCCTCTCCCAGTGAAATGCATAAAAGCAATGCATGAGTTCCAAAAGGAAAAACTGGTGATGCTATTTAAAATATTTTAAGACATTCCAAAGGTAAAAAGTTAAATTATTTAAAACCACTACTAAACCTTTCACAAATCCAAAAAGGAACATAGAGAAAAGAAATCAATAAAGGCATATTTCAAATTAAGAGAGAACTTAGGAGAACTCACCTAAAAAGGAGGCTGAAAGTCTATTTGTACAAGAGAACTACAGACATATAATCAAAAGGAACAGGGTAAATGCCTGAGAAACCAGATGAATACAAATTTTCAAAAGTATAATTTACTGAATTTTAAAAATTAACTTTAAAGGAGGAATTTACCTTGAGGCAACAAAAGCTATGACTGTGTGTCTGAATAGAGAACAAATAAAAATTGAAAGTAGAAATCATTTCATACGAAATAATATGAACAAGTCCAGCAAAATTTAGGATGTAGTTTCATATAACAAATTTCCCAATATTTTTAAGGTGGTGGAAAGTATTAATTTCAAGCAAATATCCAAATCTGTAAGAAAAGGTGAGGTATGGCTGCCTACGTCTACCTTCATGAGGCAGAAGGGGCTGGGCCATTCTGGACTGTTGTAGGTTTCTTCCAACTTTATTATTTCAGAAGAGAAGTAAGACCTGAAAGTGAAAGGACTGTGGCCCTCAAACCATTCCACTCACCATTTTCACTGGCATCTGATAGATCTGATAGACACGTTTTGGATTTAATAGTAAATATAGTAAATATATACAAATTTGCATTGGATGTGAAGTTAGCATAATTCTGCAGTAGGCTATCAATTGATTCTCTCCTGCAGAAGAGAAATTGTTAAATCAAAATGAATTGAACCAGGGAAAATATAGTAGGCAGAATTTATCTGTAGTTTTGAGTAGATTATTTATTATAATGAAGATCTGTCACAAAGTTATCTCCTGAAATTAGAATTTTCTAGATAAATCATTACAGCCTGTAGATAAAGAAAGGCACAAAACTGACAACTCCCTATCACAAATGCTAATTTAACATTTTTCTCTGCTGCTAATGAAATCTTCATTGCTTAAGTGTTCTGAAGAAATAAAGAAGCCTGGCATTTCAACCAGTACATCTCAGAGTTCCACATGGCTGATGAGTCCAGACAGTGGCAAATGACACCTATTCTTTAGTGTGCCACCTTTTTTGCCCTCTCATCTTCTTGAGACTGAACACTGCTAATCTTCCCTGCACAGGAATTTACATTTCATAACTGTCACACAGGAATGAAAGACAGAGGGAGGGGGAAGTCCTCTTTCCATCTGCCTCAACATTTCATTTTACTATTTGCATTCCAATTGCCATGAGAATGCATTGGGTACATTTGTATATAAGACAAGGAAAGTTTTTTGAAAAGCCTTCCTTTTCAAAGTGAAACACAATGGAGAGTCAAGATCATAGGATCCACATTTTCAAGAGCAATTGGACTATCCCTATCTTGATATTCCTAATCTTGTTTCTGGCATCTTGTGCTCACCAACTGCCTGATATTGGATGCATGTGGTTCTGCCCATCTGTCCAACAGACATTCTAAATAATGTGTTTACAAAGAAAATATTTCATAGGATATGAATAATGTATAGTTATAAGCCGTTTTTAAATCTTCAAAGATTTGGCTCATCTGTGAAATGGTTGCTTTGTTTTTAAGAAGAAAATTGACTTCATATATAAATGTACAACAACTAGAGTTATAAAAGCATGGAAAAGCAAGAGCTTTGGGAGTAAGTATACACATAACACAGGCATAATTAAGTTCATTGGAGCAGGCTTATATTCCATAATATGCTAAATTACTAATATGCAGTAAAATCTCATAGAAATCTAAATTACAGAATGTTGTCTTTGCCCCTTTACATATTCTTGCAGTTTTTCTTTTAAAAATTAAGATCAAGGATTCTCAGGGCTGTGACTATGGCTCAGTGGTAGAGTACTTGCCTAGCATGCATGAGGCAACTGGGTTCAATCCTCAGCACCACATAAAAATAAATAAAATAAAGGTATTGTGTCTATCTACAACTAAAAAAATTTTTTTCTAAAAAAGGAATTCTGGGCCAGGATTTTTGAAGAAGACTATGCCATTTATTTTTTAGAAAGAAATGGCCCACACTTTAGTAGTAATTCATTTTCTATGTATTTAGCAAGTATTGGAAATATAGTTACCAGGTCTGAGGAACAGTGAGAAGGGTGGTGTACCTCAGGGTCAGCTCACAGAGAAAAAGGGGCAGAACCTAAGAACTTGATGAGGGCCAGACAATGCAGGACCTTTAAACCAGAGTCAAAATTTGGATTTCATGATAAGAGGCCATTGGATAGTTCAGAGTAGGGAAGACATCATCTGCTTTTACCCTTTTAAAGAATTACTCTGCCTGATCAGGAATAGACTAGCCAGGATATAAAGTGGGGGCTGGGAGACCAGCAGAGAGCTAGGGAAGCAGCACAGGTAAGAAGTGATGGAGGCCTGGCCTACGTTGGTAGCAGTGGAGAAACAAGATGTGAAGAGATCAAAGACATAGTTTTGAAACACAGGTAAAATGTTTAGCTAAAGATGAAGGGTGTGAAAGGAAAAGAATCAAGGATATGTGTAGCATATCTTCAAATGCTATGAGATAAAAGAAAGGTCAAATTACTATGCATTTCAGTAGTCAGTGAAAGCCTTTTTGGAGTTTTGGATACTTGACCTGAATTTTTCAGCACAAATAAAATTTGGACAGTAGACATAAAAGCCTTCTCAGAGGTAAGACAGAGTTAAAAGTTGTCTATTACATTAAGAAATTGGGAGGCATTTTGAAGACACTGTGTACCTAGAATCAAGAGTTCTGGTGAGTAATTGGGATATGAACAGTTGAAAAGAGAAGTCAAGTAAATCAGGGCCTTCAATAAAAGGATTAGGCCTTAGGCCTGGATTTTATAGGTCGTGGAAAGTTACTGGATAGTTTTCAAAAACTGAATCTGCTAGTACATCCAAATTTCCAGCACACTACATTAAAGAATATACTAGCAGATGCCATTTCACGGATTCCAAAGATGAGAGTCAATCTAGATAGAGATTATCAGAGTGGACCATACTTTCAGCATAGTTTTAAGTACCTATGAAACTAAAATGACTTTTCTGAATCAGCTGAAAGAGTATAAGTGGGATCTAGGGTACTAGAAGGAAATTTAGCCTCTTAAATGTCTAGTTTTGGCTAAAGAAGCAGAACACTTGGTTATATAAATTGTAATAGTGTGGAATATTACAAAGATCACATATTATGCTTTTGTTATGAATCTAATACCTACTTATTAAAGGAAATTGGAGAAAATATAAGAAAAGAGAGACAATAAAATGACTACACTGCATGATCCACAGTCTCTGAGCTGCAGTTTCCTCAAGGACAACATGGCGGGGGGCTCTTTATGGAGTTTGCAAGTGTCTAGGGGGCACCGCTGACACTCAATGAAATAAGGCACTGAGCTCCTAAACATCTTACAGTGAATAAAACAGTTTCCCACAGCAAAAAACTTTCCAGCCAGAAATGCAAAGTATGTTTCATTGAGAAAAATTGAGTTCAGGTCTTTTTACATACATAGAAAATACCACATATGGATATTTTTAAGAATAAAAACGTTGCACTACAAAAACTTTTCCTATTGTTTTATAATCTATTATTTTTGCTTAATGCTGAAAGGGAAACCTACCACGCCATTATTTCTTTTTGTGCACCAACAGTTTAATTGTTGTTCAGCATACCCTTATATGGATAAACCATAATGCATTTAATGAAGTTCCTACAGTCAAAATTTCTAGTGTTGTTCATTGTTTTCAATTTTCCATTATAATCAGTACTATGGTATACATTCCTTTATTTAAGGTTATGATCATTCAAATTATTACACTTGACATTGTTGAATCAGAGTATGTACAAGTTCACACTTTTTAAATATACTTTTACAACATGTCTTCAAGAATGATTTGTACCCACTTATTGTCAAAAAAATATTGTTGGTACTTGAGCTCACAACAATACAGACAGGAAGTGCTAACATACCAAGTTGTAGAATGTAAGCTTCTTGATTTCTCTCACATACACCTCATTTCCTGAGAGTTGAAGTTGATAAATAGAAATTCCTAGTTTTCCCATGAGCTCAGATCAAGTCTTGGAAAGAAGTATAGGCAGGGGCTGACTGACCAAAGGGTGGAGGATACTAAGTGACAAGAGCATCAGCATGGTTTCTCCTCCTAAGATTAGGAGGCAACTAGAAAGGCATATTTAGACCATAGAAAGTATGACATAGAAGACTCACTCCAAGACATGAGTAGCCTTGCAGTAAGAAAGGGGGATGAAAATCAGACCCAATCAAGAAAAAGGATATTCCTGTTCCTCTCCTTCTTCCCTTTACCATTTGCAGATATATCATCCAACATTCAAGTGAACTTGGGAAGAGTGAACTATGAACTCCTGCCTGAGTTATTCCTCCTCTAGAACTGCTCCCATTTAGAAATTTATGCCATGGGAAATTAGTATAAGGAGAAACTCTATGATACCCTTCCCTTTATGACTTTTCTGCCTTGGGGTGTGAGGAAAAGGAGCCAAGAAGATGTGCCAGCCATTTTCTCAGCCACCATCTACTGGGATCTTCCCTAGTTTAGGTCCTCAGAGATCCTGGTCTGGTCATTTATTTGGAGTTGACTCGAGGAATTTTATAGGAAATGGCCACCAAAGAGTGGATTCTGGTATGGATTGCTGAGTTCTTATGGGAAAATTTATTTATCTTTAATCTAGAATCTAAAACCAGGCACTCTTAAGAGAAGGAAGAAAAGAGTAGAGAGGGAGAAAAGTTTCAGTTAACCTGGGGCATCTCAAACCTACGTTCCACTGATTGGTATTAAGGAGATATTAGAAAAGACAACTGTACCTCCAACAATGTAATAATAAGACTCTTGAAATTTTCCTCACTTTAAAAGAGAAGTATTTTAACTTTGTTTATTCCACTGTTTCCCAAATTATTTGGACCAGGAGTCTTTTCTAATTATACTATGTGCACAAAATTCAATGGATCTGCATGATTTTATAATCGAACTATAAACAAATTGGAAAAGATCATGTATTTACAGTACCACTTAGAGTTTGAAATTCAAGTCCTTCTTAGAAAAATGTTACAACTGCAATGAATTAAAATTTATCATTTATCTTTTGTTTGCATCATCTCATTCCATTCATACTCCAACCCTGGCTGGCCAGTTATAGACGAGCAGCTTTGGTTCAGCAAAGTTAAATGAGCTGCCAAGGGGTCTGGCAATGCATAATTGAATAAATGGGCCTAAAATTCAAGCCATTAAACAGATTAAAAACATTCTGAACTCATTTAATTCAACATTTTTATTTTATAAATGGGAAAACCCATGCTCAGAATAGTGCTACTACCTCATCCAGCATAACAAAGGATATAAGACCAACTCTGTCCCCAGTCTCATAGCCCATGCTGTCCACACCAGCCATACTTTCTCTGTGTGACCAAATCAAATGGTGCAGGTAGACCAGACTCCCCATAAGAAGCAGGGCCATCTGGCCCTAACAATAAGTCAAACAACACACCTAGAGCAGCTTTAGTCATAACACTTGTGAACTGCCTTTGTTGCAAACCAATATTAGTTCCCATTTTCAGAAAGAAAACCATGGGAGGATTGCTACTGTAAGCACTTAATAGAATGTAGTGGAGATTGCTTTTCTCAAGGTGGTTACTTTATATATGTTATAATATTAGAGATTAAAGATGAACTATTCTTAATACCATTTTATGCTTTGCGTGACAACTACGGTAATCCCAAAATCAGTGACCTAAGTAGCTTCCCCCTTAGAGCTAGCAAATACTACATAATCCACTGAGCAAAAACTGGGGACTTGAGGCTAAGTTGTATTACCTCCTCAGACACATAAAATGAAATTGCATTGTTATGATTTAGATATGAGGTGTCCCCCAAAAGCTCACATGTGAGAAAATGCAAAAAAATTTTGAGATGAAATGACTGGGTTATGAGAGCCTTAATCTAATAAGTACATTCATCTACTAAGAGGACTAACTGGGTGGTAACTGAAGGCAGGGGTGTGCCTTTGGGGTTTATACTTTGTCCCTGGTGAGCAGAGATCTCTCTGCTCCCTTGTTATCATGTCCTGAGCAGCTTTCCTCCACCACACACACATATCACGATGTTCTGCCTCAACTTGGGCTCAGAGCATGAAGGTAACCAACTACTATCTGAGACCTGAACCCAGGAGTCAAATAAACTTTTCCTTCTTGATCTTTTGGTCATAGCAGTAAAAATGCTGAATAAAATGAATAGTATACAGTAAAAGGGAAATTTTCTATCCTTGCATGGATCCCAAATAATTAAAGAGAAAAAATTATGTACACATATGAATTGGAAATGATCAGCTATTATGCAATATCAGAACTTTACTGTTTGATTTTATAAAGAGATAGTTAAAATCTATTTGATTTTTCAGTTGAAGTTTCACATTATAACTCACAATACACAAAGCTGCAACTAAATTAATTCATGTGAACTGAGTTCCAAATAGATTTATCATACTGTGTTAAAGTTAAGAATACAAATGATAAGACAGTGCCCATCTCTAAGCAAAAAGGTAAAATGTTTATACCTTCTTTTCATTTTTCCACTTTTCAATCATTTATTTACTCAATACTTATGGTCATTTTTGTATTAATATACACTATAGTCTTAAAAATTAAATACAGTTTTTGGTATTTTCACAAATACCTATTTAGTGATTCTAGAATCACTTGGGAAAGGGGGACATATATACTGAAACTTAAAAATTCAAATGCTGGTAGAAGTTTTATTAAAATTCCTTTTAAAAGAATTACCTCATATTTGAGTTGACAGACTATTAATTTTCTCTTTGTAGAAGAATAATTAGTTTGATGAACCAACTCTATCATCCAATTCTGGTATCCATAATTGTATATTTATATGCTTAATAAATGGATATCATTTATCTTATTTCTATTCCTGTGACTATCAGGATTGTATTATATACTAGATTTTTGTGTGTTTTGAACATTTAGAGAACCATTGAACCATTTTTACAAAACCCCACCATTAATGCCTCCCTCAGGTTAGAAACTGGAAGCTTATGATTGAAGGAGCAAAAAATAAATTATTTCCCACTTTTTAGAGACAAAACTGATTACCATTGAAGAGTGAGATAACACTATTTTATATTATAATATGTTAATACATCTTATTTTCTTTATGCCTCTTACCTAAACCTATAAATGCTCTCTAGGTTTACCATTTAATTATGAAAAGGAAATGTGGCTTAGGTGGGAACGGAGGCAATAAAACCTCAAACAACCTATATTGTATAGCATGAACAAGACTACGGATCTAATGTACAACATGAGGATTTTAGTTAATAACGTTGTATTGTATACTGGTAACTTGCCAAGAAGAATAAATTTTAGGTAACTGTTTTTGTTTTGTTTTGTTGCTGTTACTATTTTTGGTACTAGGGACTGAACCACTGAACCACATCCCTAGCCCTATTTTGGATTTTATTTAGAGACAGGATCTCATTGAGTTGCTTAGCGCCTCACTAAGTTGCTGAGTCTGGCTTTGAACTCACAATCCTCCTCCTTCAGCCTCTCCAACTGCTGGGATTACAGGCATGCGCCAATGCACCCTGCAAATTTTAGGTACTCTAATCACACACACACACAAACATATATGAAGTATATCAAAACAACGTATTGTAAACCTTAAATATATACAACAAAATAAATGAAATTTAAAAATCACCTAAGTTTGAAATCATCCTACATTTACTCTGATTAATGAGACACTATCAAAAATATCATGCCATATTTGCATGTGAAGGGACACTAGCAATAGGCGTTAGTACATTCACAATAAAATGGGCACATAAAAGTATAGCATTGCTCTCATGTTGCATTCAACAGAATTTTAATCTATGTTAAGCATTTATGAATAAATGGGTCAATTGCACAAATACAACTTCTACCTGTTTACTGGTGTACCTCAAAGCAATTCTATCACCTTATACATTTCTCTAACAAAAAAGACTGTCATCACAATAAGTTCCTTGAAGTCTGAAATTGTGCCTATATTCATGCATATGTTTCAGGGTTGTAGTGCTTACAAATTACTAAGGACCAATCCTAGGACTCTGGGTATTTTTATGTCTGTGTAAACAGCTAAAGTATCATCTATATGTGTGAGGTAACTTCATAGTCTACTGACAAATAATATTTATTTAATACAACTTAAAGTATAATACTATTTAATATATTTATTGAGTATGTATAATATTTATGAGAGGTTAGGTGTCTCTCATCTGTAACAACACTCTTTGACTTTCCCAGAATAAAGGCTTATTAACAAGTACATATTGTCCTCAGAAAACAGAGAGGCTTCTTTTTTCCAGGGGTAAAAACATTAGTCTCCCTGCATGGACTACATATTTCCTGAAGGCAGGACCCTCCAGTGTGATTTCCTTTTGCATTCCTGAGAGGGCCACCAGAATGTCCAGCTTATATGGCCAGTAAATGATTACATTCTATCAAACATTAATCAAAACATAAAAATAAACCTATTTTCCTTATCACTTAATTGATGTAGTATTTTTCCCATTTAAACCTTACTAGAGAAGAGTCATTAAAATCCATGGTTCATCCATATTGGACCCAGTGAAATGTTGTCAGATAAAAAGAAAGGTTATAATAGATGTGTTTCTAAGTGGGGACTATTTATGTACCATTAGTAGACTCTACATGAGTATAATATAGATGTTTATTTACCACATTGCAAAATATTACTGATTATGTATCTTTTGAAATAAACCAATTAGGTCACTGTATGCTTTAAGATTACAATGCTATTAGTACACAGTTTTCCCATAACAAATACAAATCAGGCAAGTCACTGTGTCACAAAGCTAACTTTAGTTGAGGTTTAAAAATGCCTAATAGTCATGTTGCTTATTTTCTGAGGACAAGGATCAAACTCCTATTTATTTGAGACAATGTATTGTATCAATCATTATTGAACACTTAAGAAGAAAACTTACTATAAATTAAAATATTTCACAAATTCTTATATCTCTTAGTGCAACTTTCATATTAATGATATTTAAAATTATACCTAATGATCTGTGTGCTTTTTCAAAGAAATCTCAAATGTTTCCTGTGACCTGTGGCTTCTTTGTGAAACAGTGAAACAACTCTGGGCAGCATACATCATCTGATAAATCATATAATCAGAAGGTCTATAACATTTCAAGTCTTTAAAATTAATTTGCATGGCAATCCTGATAAGTCAAAGGGAATAAGTAAAAGGATGTTATAAATGCTATAAATCATAGTGTCAATTCTGGCAGTTTCATTCTGCTTTCATTTTCTTCATTTAGCACACATTTGGTTAGTGATCTTATGAATTAAGTTTGGATTACACAGTAGACACATTTCTATCTACTGAAATCAATTGTTTTAAAAAGTGTTTATTATATATAGATTTAATTTTTGAAAACTAGCATTGCTTAAGAACTTCTTTCTGATTTTAAAAAACAATACCACTAAATCTGGAAATTTTAAGTATCTAGGCTTATAGATATTTCAAGATTATTTCCTTTAGAAAATGATTAATCATCATGTAGATAGGTCAATGCCTATGTGGGGAAAGAAAATGAAGATGAATGGTATATTATTTATCAGGCAGTGGTTTCACAGATTACTCAGGACTTTCACACTTTAAAAATTCAGGAAATTACAAACATTTAAAAATCTCACAGTTCAATTCTCCTAGAGCATTCCTGATAGCTCATTTGTTTAGCAATCAGTTAGCAGCAATGACATGCAAAATAATGTTGAGGGGTTGGGATGGATCAAATATTCCAGTGATTAGCTCTACATCATATACAGTGACACTACAAGACAACTCTGATGTCAATAACTTTTTTGTGTAAGCAAAAGCAAATCTTGCTACAAGTAAATCTATCTTTCTCAATTAAAGTGGAAAAGGTAAATTTTATCCATATAACGACTCTGTTGGTTTGGACTTGAAATTTCTACAAATGTATTTTTAGCTTGTTTCTACTGTGACAATTAAAATCAAGTCGTGGGAATTAATTATGACTGATAATATCTTATACACACCAGTAAAAATATATATTAAAAGATTTATTGTTCTAATGTATTAAGTAGAGAAGCTAATAGTGTTTGATAAAACAAAATCTTAAAGACAATCTATCATTTAATCTAGTATTTTATGATTAGAAATTATTACTAAGGGTGATTTCATTTGTATTATCAAATCTACAGTTATTCATTTTGATTTCCTTTTGACTGATTAGTTGTTCAGGAGTGTTTTCAATTACGACATATTTGCAAATTTTCCTATTTCTTCTTGTTATTGATTTCTGGTTTCACACTATTTTGATTAGAAAAAATGCTTACTATGATTACAATCTTCTTAAATTTGATTTGTTTTGTGGCTTAGCATGGTTTATGCTGAATACTATTCCTTGTCCACTTGAAAAGATGGTGTACTCATTACTGAAATGTTCTGTGCATGTTTGTTAGATCCATTTGGCCTATAATGATGTTCCAGTCTAATATCTCTGTATTAACTTTTTTCTAGTTGATCTATCCGTCGTTAAAGATGGGCTACTAAACTTGTTTACTGCCTTTAATCACCATTTCTCCCTTCAATTTTGTTAACATTTGCTTTATATGTTTAGGGGCTCCAATGTTGGCTGCATGTATGTTCACAATTTTTATATCCTCTTGATAAATTGGTCACTTCATATAATATACAGATTACATACATATCAAGTATCCCTTATCTGAAATACTTGGTACTAGAAGTAATTTAGACTTTGAGTATTTTCAGATTTTGGAATAATACTACATGTGTTCTTAAAAGCTAAAGTGAATTTCTTATATGAAGTATTTAGTTGGGCCTTGTTTTTTTTTATTCATTTGGCCATATTACACGTTTTGATGAAAAATTTAATCCACTTACATTTATAGTTATTAATAGGTAAGTACTTCTTACTATCATCATATGGATATTTCAAAAGATGCAGAAAAAGTATGTGACAAAAATCAACATTCTTTCATTATTAAAAACCCAAAAATTAAGTATGGAAAGACTGTACTTCAACATAATAAAGTTCATACATGATAAGCCTACAGTAAACA
Source organism: Sciurus vulgaris (assembly GCF_902686455.1). Taxonomy (NCBI): domain Eukaryota; kingdom Metazoa; phylum Chordata; class Mammalia; order Rodentia; family Sciuridae; genus Sciurus; species Sciurus vulgaris. Next base: position 69,444,905 of record NC_136469.1, on the reverse strand, counting down.
TCACAGTGGTGAAAACCTGGGAGTATTCCTTGAAGATAAAGAGGGAAGAATGCCCACTCTTGCCACTTCTATTCAATATAATATTGGAACTGTTAGCAAGAGCATTTTGACAAGGAAAAGAAATAAAAGGGATCCAAACTGGAAATGAAGAAGTGAAATTGTCCCATGTCTACAGATAACATGATCTTTATATATATAGACAGAAAACCCTAAAGTGCCCACTTAAAAAAAAAAAAAGAAAACAAACATCTAGAAATAATAGACAAACTCAGTAAACTTGCAGGGTACAAAATCAACATTACAAAATTGGCAACATTGTTTTAATACTAACAACCAATTATCTAAAAAAGAAATCAATAATACCTTTTACAACAACATCCATAAAAATAAAATACTTATGAATAAATTTCACCAGTGTTTTTAAATACCAGTACTCTGAAAACTATAAAACATGGATGGAAGAAATTGAAGAAGATACAAATAATTAGAAAGATCACCTGTATTCATTGATCAGAACAATCAATATTGTTAAAATGTCCATATTACCCAAAATAATCTAGAGATTCAATGTACCTTATATCAAAATCCCAACAGCATTTTTCAAGTAGAAAAGAAATCTTAAAATTCATATGGAACCTAAAAGAGCCAGGCACAGTGGTGCCCGCCTGTAATACCAATGGTTCAAGAGGCTGAGGCAGGAGGATCTTGAGTTCAAAGCCAGCCTCAACAAAAGTGAGGTGCTAAGCACTTTAGTGAGACCCTGTCTCTAAATAAAACACAAAATAGGGGTAGGTATATGGCTCAGTGGTCGATTGCCCCTGAGTTCAATCCCCAGTACCAAAAATAAATAAATAAAAAGTAAAAATAAATAAGAAATCATAAGGAACCCAAAAGAGGAGCCAAAGCAAAATATTCTAAATAGCCAAGCTAATCTTGAGCCACAAGTAATCGCAAAACCATATGATAGCTTTGTAGGTAATTTTTAAAAATACTATAAAGATATAGTAATGAAAATGGCAGTGCACTTTCACAAACAGAGCATATATAGAACCTAGAAATAAATCTGCACATTTTGCAATCTATTGATCTTCAATAAAGATGCCAAGAACATACAATGGGAAAGAGGTAGTCTCTTCAGTATCTGGTGTTGAGAAACCTGGATGTCCACATGAAGAAGAAAAACAAATTGGACTCTTATCTCACTCCACATGAAATATCAACTCAAATGGATTAAAGACTTAAGTAAACATAATACCCCAAACTATAAAACTACTAGAATAAAATAAAGTAGAATCTTCCAAGATTGGTTTGGGCAATAATTTGGGGAGGTATAACCCCCAAAACACGAACAAAGCAAAAATAAATAAATAGAACAGTATCAAACATAAAAGCTTCTACACAGCAAAAATGATCAACAGAGTGAAGATACAACCCATGAAAAAGGAGAAAATCTTTGTAAACCATGTATCCGATGGAGATTAATATCAAAGGAACTCAAAATATAGAAGAACTCAAGCAAAGCAGTAGCAAGAAAATAAATGCCTGATTTTAAAACGGGCAAATAATCTGAATAGACATTTCTTTCAAATGAAGACATACAAATGTCCAGTAGGCATATGAAAATATGCTAAACATCACTAATCATCAGTGAAATGCAATTCAAAATCACAATGAGTTAGCACTTCATACTTGTCAGAATGTCCTTTATCAAAAAAACAAAAGATAACAGTGTCAGCAAGAATGTGGAGAAAAGGAAACCCTTTTACACTGTTGTTGAAAGTGTACAAAGGTACAGCCATTATGGCAAACAGCATGGAAGATACTAAAACATCTTAAAAACAGAACTACCATATCATGCAGCAATCACACTCCTAGGTATATATACTGAGAAAATAGAATCACTATCTTGAAAAGATATCTGTACTCCCACATTAACTGTGGCATTATTTTTTATATTCAAGATATGCAACAAACCTAAGTGTCAATTCACAGATGAGTGAATAAAGAAAATGTGGTGTACACACACACAATGTAAAATGATTCAGTCTTAAAAAAGAAGGAATCCTTCCATTTGCCACAACATGGATAAACCTTGCGGATTTTATGCAAAGTAAAATTTTCAAAGCCAGGCACAGAATGCCCAAAACTACATGATCTCTCTTCTGTGTAGAAATTTAAAAAGTCAAACCCAAAGAAACAGAGTAGAACAGTGGTTTCCAGGGACTGGTGGATAGAAAGGAATGGAGTCAAGGTATGTTAGGTAGAATAAATAAGTTCTGGAGATCTAATGTGCAGCAGGAGGTGCTGTAGTTAATACTACTATATTATATACTTGAAATGTGCTAAGGGAGTAGTTTTTAAATGTTACCACAAAAAATAAAATGGTATCATGTGAGATAATGTATATGTTAATAACCTTGACTGTCATAATCATTCAGCATGTACACATACATCAAACTCAGAGGTTGGAGTATAGCTCATGGAAGAGCCCTGTGTTTAATCCCCAAGTCCACAAATAAAAATAGAACAAAATCTTCAAAAAATTATCATATCATACTTCATGATATATATATATATATATAATTTTATTTATCAATCATACCTTAATAAAGCTGGGAAGAAAACACTTTAGGTAGCTGTGGTTTTATCTTTCTGTTAACATCAAAAGTAGGTAGAATACACCAAAGCAAGCATTTCCCAAAGAAATAAATGTAGCAAATTAAAAGAGGATAATAAAAATAAACTACTGGAGCTCTTAGGTTCAAATAAAACAAAAAAAGAAAAAAAAAAAGGGAAGGAGAGAGAGAGAGAGAGAGAGACAACTTGCTTATCAACCAGCAAGTTGTAAGCCAGATACCTTCCAGGGGCATAAAGGGGGAAACCAAAGCCATCACCCATTTCACAGCACTCCTGACCCTAAAGAAAAACACCAGCCACCAAAAGAATAGCACAGCCATTGGTCTCCTCCTGCAAGCCAGGTGTCTAGGAGCCCTAACTGTCACAACCTTCTTCCTCCAAATTTGTAGCATACTGAAACAATCATTATTTCTTGAATAACAGGCATTTACAGGAGAAAAAAGAAAGAAAAGAAGGAAGGGAGGGGGTGGCGAAGAGTGGTTGTTAGCTTTTCATTGCAATGACCAAAATACCAGACTAGGACAACTTAGAAGAGGAAAAAGTTTATTTTAAGCTCACACTCTCAAAAGTTCAGTTCACAGTTGGCCAACTCCATCACTCTAGGCCCAAGGTGAGGCAAAAGGGCATGGAAGAAGAAAGTTTTTTAGTTCATGGTAGCCAGGAAGCAAGGGGAGAGAGATCAAGGTGTCGGAGACAAATATAAACCCCAAAGACCTTCTCCCAGTGACTATTTCCTGCAGTCACAACCTGCCTGCCTATAGTCACCTGTGAACATCCCTAAATTAAACCAGGAGCCTTTGGGGGACACCTCATACCCAAAGCACAACAGAAAGATAGATAAAAAGCAAAGGGGGTGGGTAGGGGAAGGGAGAGGAGAGGAAAGGATGAGAAAAGGGAAAAAAAGAAAGGGAGACTTATTTCTGTTCACCAGGATCATTCTAATTAGAGTCTGAAAAATAAAATTAAGTCATTTCAATTTTCATATGAGGGGCTGGTTTATAGCTCAGTGGTAGAACACTTGCTTAGCAGGTGTGAGGCACTGGGTTCGAGTCTCAAGACCACATATAAATAAATACATACATACATACATAAAATAAAGGTCTCATCAACAACTAAATTTTTTTTTCAAATTTCATATTGAATAACTCAATAATTTCATTTATACTCTAGAATTTTTGGCACTCCATAGATGTGGCCACAAGTTTATTAGAATATTCCTTGGGATTCATTCATTCATTCATTGGGTGTTTATTAGAATATTCCTTGAATCATTATAGAAACTCAGAATATTATTGCTAAATTTGGCTTTAACAATTTTCCAGTAGAGCTCCCTAGTATATGAAAAAGGGTCTTAAGAGATCTGCAGAAAGGTCATCCAGGCAATTAGTGACCAAGCAGAATATGAAGATCAGGCATTTTAGCTCCCAGTACAATGTATTTTATCCAGAGACATGCTATAATTTCTAGGTTTTATGACCTCATTTCCATATTAGAAACTTGTTAGAACCTGTAGTACCCATAAGAGAAATATCTCCAAATGGTTTTTTCACATCATTTAGATTTCTGCTTTAAACTATTAAAATAAGTAGGAGTGTTTTTAAAAGGTGAAAAAAAAAAGCAATTTTGAAAATGATGAAGCACTCTCACATCCCATTTGCAATTTGCATTATATATGGAGGCAAAAAGGAGATGGTACATGTTTGCCTGATTTCTTTGTATTCTGAAGCAATGAAATTCTCCAGTTAAATCTGGTTGTCCACATTTCAATTTATAAAGACTCAGAGGAGTTTCACTATTGAGGGATTTGTTGGGGGAGTGATACAGTAGATGCATAAACACTCTGGGTACCCAGTCTACCCTGCCTGACTGTGCAACCTTGGATATTTACTTCTTCTCTGTGAATTTCAGTTTTCTCATCTGTATAATTAGGAGGTTGTATGTCTGTCAATGGATGTTCCTTTAGACCCTTTGGTGTATATCTGTGAGCATGCATTTTTCTGAAAAGATGTTCTATAGCTTTTATTAGATTGTCAAAAGAAACTGGGACACAAAGCAAGTTAATTGCCTATGTATCAGTATCTGAAATCCCTAACTTCTAAAATGTAATAAAGCTATAAATATAATTTCAAATGGGAAATAGGTATCAGTGTAACTATTAGCATGAATAAGATTATTTGAAAAACATTCTGTATGAAGGTGCAGCTATGGTGAACCATACATTTAAATGTTAGCTGAAGGAATTCTCTAGAAGCTCAGTCCAGATTTTCCATGATTACCATCAATTGCCCTGACAATGGAACTACATGTGGAAAATCTATATCACAGATTTCTAATCCTGAATCTTTATTATCAATATTTTAATGAGCTATCAAGGTAGTCTTGCTTCTTGGGATTATATAAGGAGCAGTTACACACACACACACACACACACACACACACACACACACACACACACGAGTCTATCCACTAAAAGCTCTTTTCTCACAGTTGTCAGAATGTCCATCCCCAAACCACTTTGATTATAACCTTTGAATGGATGGATGAATAACTGATGTTCTTACAGAATGTATATTTAAAAAGATTCAGAAAGTCACTCTGCTTTTTCACATATTTTCTTCCTTTCACCCTTCCTTAATTTAATAAAATTCATTAATTATCTCACATGGGTTGGAAATTCTCCTGGACCCTTGTCAAATATCCGTGAACAAAAAAAAAAAAAAAAAAAAAAAAAAAAACATATTCAGCTCTCATAATCCTTAAGGGGAAAAATGAAATAAATGACACACACAAAAAGTAAATTATTATTTTTAAAAACAGTAAATACTTGAGCAAAAAAGGGAAAATAAGAAAGAGAGTAGGAAGATTGACAATACCACAGGAGAAATTTCCAATTTTAAATAGGTCAAGGCCGGCTTCACCAAGAAGGTGTCATTTTAAAAAGACCTGAGAAGATGAGGGAGTGAGCCAAGTATGTAATTTTGAGGAAGAGCTTTCTAGGCAGAGAAGGAAACAGAGCCAAGGTATGCTTGATTTGTTCAAGGAATAGCAAGGAAGACACTGTGCCAGGGAAAAAGCAAAAACCATCCTGTTGTTGTGATTATGAAATTTGTAAAATTTCATCTTTGGTTCACACTTCATATTCTATTATTTCTGTATTTAAGATATAATCATAAGACTTCATAATCCTACTAGAGTCCCAGATTTATCAAGATATGCCAGGTTAAATTCTTCTGAAAATTTATGAATCACTCCAGAACCATAATCTGATTGGTATGCATTTTAAGTTTCTCTGTTCCCACCAACATATATTTGTAATAAGCTGTTATTTGATATGCAAATATGCCATTTAATAGGAGATGATGTCACTGTATAGTAATCAACTAAAAGATATTCATTTTGGAAACTGAGAGTTCAAGCACAAAGAAATCTGTTATTCCAACAAAGAGAAATTCCAAGATTCAGAGTTAACATGAAAGCACCCATTCTTTATGAAATGTCACTGGTCCTTTTGGCATTTACTTCATTGTTCGTTTCATTAACTTCCTTCCAGAAATTGAAACAATCATGATTACTGTACAATTTACATGGTATTTCTCTGTGCAAAAAACAAGATCCATATATAGTAATTCTTTATGAAGGAAAGGTCATGCAGCCATCCCTCCCAGCAAGCATCTTATTCCTGTCTCTTCCCTCAAGTGAAAATGAACCATGATCTCATGATAAATACAGCATAAAACGTGGGCAACCATACCTTGCCCAGCTGGTCCTTTTTGACAAAACCAGTGGCAGCGGCAATGGTCCCTGCTCCCTCCACGGTCTTCTGTGCTACTGCTGTCACACCAGTCACCACTGCCCCTCCAACATTTGTCACTTGCTCTTTGGTCTTCTCAGCCACTGGAACAAATCAAGAGCAACAACAGATTAATGCATGGTAGAATGACAGCGATGTTTCTTTGTGCTGTCAACTTCTACACATCTGTATCTACATAAGCCATAGATGATGAAGGAATCAAAATCCTTCAAAATCCACCAAGATTTCAATCTTTGAATTTTTTTGTAATTATGTATGATACTAAAAGGTGCTTCAAATTTAATTATCATGAACATACCCTCATTAGCAATATGGGTTTGGTTTATATTGAGGAAAAGTTTCCTAAAGCAATACTCTAGAGTTAGTTACAGTTAAATCAGTCTCAGCATGAAATTTATTTCTTTATTTCATTTTCAGTGCCAATTCTTTGATCTCATTCAGCAAGTTCATTTTCACCCCACTTCCAAAGTAATATAACACATACTACTTACAGGTGGAGCATTATTAATCCAATGATCTAAAATTGGAAATGCTCCAAAATTTAGAAATTTTGGGGCACCAACATGAAACCACAAGTGGAGAATTCCACACAATGAAACTTTGTTTTGTTGTTTGTATAAAATTACTTCCATGTTTCATATATAAGGTATATGAAACAAAGGAATTCTGTGTTTGCAGTTGGGTCTTGATCAGTCCCTTTCTAAGATACTGCATTATTTATAGGCAAATATTCCAAAACCAAAAAAGAAAAATTGAAATTTGAAACATAACTGGTCCTAAGCCTTTCAGGTTAAGGAAGTATACCTGTTACTCATACATGTTAGAAATAAACAATAACAGAAGGCAACTTCTATCCTTTTAGAAAACAGAAGGACTCTTAGTAATAAAATTGATTTTCCTTAAGTTTAATGGGAAAATAGGAGCTAGACTTTGAGTATAAGTTTTATTTATCACACAATATGATGATTCAAAAAATTTTTAGCATGTTAAAAACTTAAGAGAAGTGTTAATAGTGTAGATTGAATTTGTAAGTACAGATTTTAACTTCATATCAAAAATTCTCTAAGATATCAAGAAACTATATCTAATTGCTGAATAATATTTCCATATTACTTCCACAAGGTTGCAAAGAAAGCTCCAATTAAAAAGAAAGTTTGTTACAACTGAAGAAATCTATGGGGGGAAAAAAAAAGAAAGAGATTCTGCTTTTTTTTATTGTAAACAAATGGGATACATGTTGTTTCTCTGTACATGGAGTAAAGGTATACCATTTGTGTAATCATAAATTTACATAGGGTAATGTTGTTTGATTCATTCTGTTATTTTTTCCCTTCCCCCTCATCCCTCCCACCCCCAAGGTTCTGCTCTTTTAATATTTCTGAGGTCAGTAGAGAAATGAAATAGCTCCTCTTCATTTTAACCTCAGTTACATTTGTGACCACAAAGCCTGAGGTCTTACATCTCATCTACATGTATGTCATGTTTGTCTTTTCATTTTGTCTCACAAACTTATCCTCTGTTTTTTCCTCCAAAATTAAGGAATTCTTGCTTTTGAGTGCTTCCTCAGTCACTCTCCTAAACAAATAAAGACACATTTTCTGATCGTGCTTTATACTCTCCAATTAAACCTCAGTATGATGAACCCAAAGAGTTACACTATATCAGCTCTTAGGTGTTGCTCACATGATTATTGTACCATACAGAGTTGACATCATTAGTTGGAGAGGCTAATAGTTAAACACTGTGAACAATTAATTTGTTTTGAAATGGACCCCTGAGGTCATAGAAGCCAATGTGGTCTGTAGGGACTCCTTAGTTCAAGCAGTGTGGGGAAGCCTGACGTGGTCACAAAGCTTAAAGCCAAGAGTCCACAGCCAGTGCTGCTCTGTATCTTCCTTTCAGGCTAGAACTTTGTAGGTTACCTACTGCCCCTTTTGGGACATGGCCGATACCTCCTGAAGAGGAACAGCTAACTGTAATTCAAGTTCTATTCAAATGCCAGTGAAAAGCTGTTCCTGGCAATTTTATATTCTTTAACATTCCTGGAATGTCGATCCTTTAAAAATAGTGAATTATATGTTTTAAGTTGTAATTTTTTTTCTTTTCCAAGAACACGAATAGAAAGTTTTGCTCAAGAAGAACATTTTCTTGTCATAAAATCTCAAAGCAAGACAAAAATAGGTTTTGCTTTTTCTACAGACTCATAGTTTTTCTGCCAGCCATGAATTTTACAGTATCTAGATAATCCTTTATGTATGTATAAACTTTAATGTATTGTTTTAACACAAATAAATTTCACAGTAAAATGAACCTTGTATGTTATTATAATTGCACAAGGCTTTATTATTGTACCAGTAAATAAATTAATTACACTACAAATGACATAATGTTCAGATAGCAATTACAGACACATCTGAAGAGATTTTTGTAGGAATGATTTCTCCAGTAGGTTCTGCCCTGATGTTGACCTTATTATTCCCCCATTAAGGTCTTTTAGACTGTTTCTCCACTCACTGAGATCCCAAAACAAAAGGAACAGGGAGAAAAGCAAATTAGAAAATTTGGATTTAATAAATGGTATTTATAAGGGAAAAGAACTTATAACCAGGACCAGGAAGGATTATTTTCTTCCCAACCAAAAGATACTGTAATATTTTGAATTTACTTATGTTCTTCCCAACGTGCCAGTCTTTCCCATTTTTTACGTATAGCTCCATCTGGCCTGAAGCCTTTATCCCACTTCTGTTCACACAGCAAACTCAATTGCTTTTGCTGAAACTCAGCTCAAATGTCATATTTCATTAAAAAATTCTCTTTTCCTAAAAAGGGTCTCTTTTCCTCGCCATGTGACCTCAAAAAGTTTTAGACATCCTCTACTACTGAACTTCCGCCTTGCACCATAATTATTCACTAACTATGTCTGTTCCTCTTCACCCTCCCTATTATGAGATCTTTAAAATCAGGGCTCCTGCTTTGTCATTTCCTATATTATCCAATGGTAGACAGTCAATAAGTAATTTGGAGTGCACTAAAAGAAATCTTGTGTCATCTTAAATGTTTACATTAACTTCAATCAATTGATTTACATTTTATTTAGTTAATTTAAAGGTAAAATTCTAAATTGGCAATGTGGAACCAAGTTTTAAAGTAAATCTAATCTCTGACAAAAAGAAAACTATAAAGTAAGAAGTTCTTGTTTGAATTGGTACACAAATTCTAGATTACAGAAAAATAAATGTAAAACAATTTACTAAGGAATATTAAATCATAACATGTTGAAAATTAGTTGTGGTATGTTTTATTATAATGTAATAAATTTTCATTCATAAGAATCAAAACCTTCAGAAAATCTCCAGTGTTAGACATTTCTTTATACCATACTTATATGAAAAAAAAATCTATATGTAAGTGAAGAGGTGCATGTGTGAGTATAAATCTCTGTGTGTGTAATGTGCGTTTGTGCACATGTGTGTGTGTTGCTATTTTGTCTTGTTTTGATGCTAGGGCTTGAACCCAGGGGTGTTTTATTTACCACTGAGCTACAACCCAGCCCTTTATGTTATTCACTGTGAGACAGTTGCTTAGGGCCTCACTAAATTACTGAAGCTGGCTGGCTTCAAGTTTGCAATCCTCTTGCCTCAGCCTTCTAAATCACTGGGATTACAGGCATGTGCCACTGCACACTTGGCCTATCCTAATTTATTTTTAAAGCATCTCTCCAAAGATATGTCTTTCAGTTAGTACAATTTGAACATTCTCATATATTCTTTTAATATGATATATTAGTTGACAACTTAATAATTTTCTGAGGTCTGAAAGCCAGGATTAAAGGTGAAGCTTTCTTTTTTTATTTTTTTACCTTGAAATTATCTACTGGGAGAAATTATTTCATTTAGATTTTATTGACAGAAAATCCTTGGCATAAGTTGACCGAAATCTGTATTTCTGCACAAGCAGCTGATGAGATGAATCTTAGAGAAATTGTCTTTTAACATTTGTGGATAATGTTCTGTACTATAAAATATTTTCTTGCTTCCCTAAATAAAGACCAATAACAATAATGAACATTTATTTAACAGTTATGATGTGACTATATAAACATTTTAGACCAAGCATAATAAGCAATCAGCTCTCTCTCCCTATACATTGAGGTAATTATCACAAACTTATGTATTCTCATAATTGGAATTTGGGTTTTATAGTAAATACAACAAATTAATTAATGTGTTTATCTCATGTGGAAAAGGAATAGCACTTATTGCAGCTGGTTACTTGAAATGCCTTCTGAGAGTCAGACTAATTATGACATCATTTTTGATATTCTGCTACTTCCAGGGTCCTTAATGGGTACAGTGACTCTACTAATGCCAAGCCCAAACCACCATATCCTTGCTGCCCAACAGCCTTTCCCATAGTCTTCTGTGAAACACTGGTCTCTTTTGACCCTATAATTATTGAAAGAAAATTTCAAGAGTCAAATGAGGTTGAAAATCCCTGGGTTAAACTATGTTATGAAAATTTTTTTACTGAAGAACAATTCAGATTCTTCAATATGCTAGTGAATGGATTACATTATATAAGTTTCCAACACTACAAAACCAGAGAAACATAAGCTTGTGGGCAATTGTACTTCAGAGAATATTTTGTAAAATGTTGAGACTCTCTCTCTCTCACACACACACACATATACAAACACACACTCATAATTACATTCTGGAAAAGACTGAAAATTTCCAAACTTGTCAACAGTTATCCTTGCAGCTCATCTTCATAGTTTCCTTTAGAAATCAGTATTAGTAAGCTTCTGTGATTTTCACCAGACTGAAATCTTGGTACATGCTGTCTTCTTTCTAAACTACATGATTTATCCTCGACTGTCATAATGGAACAACATTAATCTAGGTTGGCTCTCTTCAGATAGTATTGCCTCTTCCTGCCTGCTATACAATAGTTATAAAAATCATGGTTAATAATATTTATAGAAGGTCCATGCAAGGCAATCAATGCAGTGCCTTTACTTGCCTAGTTCTCTGCATATATATAGTCTCAGTTCTATAAAAAATGTAAATTAAAAAGACATATGTGCTGGGAGTAGTGAACCACACCTGTAATTCCAGTGGCCAGGGAGGCTGAAGCAGGAGGATCCTATGTTAAAGGCCAACCTCAGCAATTTGTCAAAGCCCTAAGAAATTTACTGATGGACTAGGGTTGTGGCTCAGAGGTAGAGCACTCGCCTAGCATGCATGAGGCCCTGGGTTCAATCCTCAGCACCACAGAAAAACAAAATATAAAAAAGAAAAGAAATTTACTGAGAACCTGTCTCAAAATTAAAAAATAAAAAGGGCTAGGGATGTATGTAACTCAGTGGTAAGTTCCTCTGGGTTCAATCCCCAGTAGCACCTCACAAAAAAAAAAAAAAAAAAAAAAAAAAAAAGACATGAAATGCTTTTCTTCACATGCTATAAAATTGTTGTTCAAGAAAGGTCCAGTAGAAAGAAATGATACCTGTAGTACATACTACTTACTTTCAGTTTTCTAGAGCCTTTGTGTATATCAATTCACTTAATTATTTTACAGATGAGTAAATTAAATCACACAGAGATTAAGAATTATGCAGAACATCACACAGCTGGTGAGGTACAAACAGAAATTTGAACCAAAGAGGGCTCATTCTAGTGTTTACAGTTTTAACCACAAACTCTGTTAAGATTCTTGTTTCATTTTCCTCATTTTCATTTTATAATTTAGTGACACAAAACATGTTATTTTTGTGAGGTATTATTATATTTAATGCTTTCTGATTATATGAGGGATGTTTCTGATTGTACCTCATTTCACCACACTTATCAGGAAAGAAAGCCCTCATAACATGGAACAATGGCAGTGAATCTACGGGATAATGTGTTAAATTTTCATTCTCTTTTGATTTTTCTATTTCTATCATTCTTATATGCATTTTCCTCATCCTTATCATGACCATAATTTCCACTCTTTTTTCTATTTTTTAATTGTAAATTTTATAGATCTGTTCAAACCATTGACAAAATTAAGCCAAGTAGAGATAAGTACAATAAGCCATTTATAATCACCTCAAGAGCATTTTCTACTGTACTACTGCACTCTGAATCATAAAAAAATATATAATCAGTATAATTTATGGTCAGAGTATTTTATTGGACTTTTAAAAATTTTATGCTAATGTTTTGGTAAACAATAACCTTCCCATTTGATTAATGCTAGCAGTTTGCCAATTTTTGGTTGTAATACTCAAATGCCCAATGAGTATAAATTAACCATAGCTGGTCAATTCAAAGTCTTAGCAATTCTTGGCAATTAAGTATATGTCTTACATGCTTTTCATAAACATAGATAATTAAAATACTTCATAAATGAGTTTAAATTAGATTGATGCTCCCTTAGAATGCTCCTCTACCGGCACAATAGTTGTTTACAATTACATTCTGAATGATCCATGCTTGTGCCCTACTGGTTACCCTATATTTTGAATGTCATCCCTGGATATAAGCCTCTGAGAGCTTACCTGTTGTCACACCATGAACCACTCCCTCCTTGGTTTTGGAGCCTATAAAACAAATAAATTCAAAACATAAGTCTCAAACCATCCTTACATTACTAGTTAGTCAGTTTTAAATATAAACAATTTAAAAATCTCAATGTTTGGATGCCTATGTGTAAAGATATCCCTGGGAATACCAAAACTAAAAACTAAACTAAACTGGAGGAAATTGAACAATCACTACAACAAACAGAAGAAAACAAAGCTAACAGGAGGACCTTTCCAATTAAGATTTTAATTGGAAAATTAAATGTGGGGTAGGGAGAAGTTGATCAGTGGGCATTAAGTTGCAGTTAGACTGCAGTAAGAAGTTCTAATATGGTCCTACAGGTGGAGTGATTATAGATAACTATTGTGCATTATATATCTCAAAATGCTAGAGGAAGGGATTTTTGAAAGTTTTCACCATAAAGAAACAGTAAATATTTGAGATAGTTATGTTTAAGCTGATTATACAATGTATATCAAAACATCACATGGTACCCTATTAATATATACCATGCTGTGTTTTACATATAAATTAATAAAATACATTCAATTAAAAGATGAAAGAAAAGACTTGGACATGAAATGACATTTTTCCCCCTTGCTTTCCACTTCATAAGTCCACATACCAAAAAAGACAAAAAGTGAGATAACATTGGAGTTAGTGAGAAAAAAGATTTTAGATCCAGAACTGTTGAAGCTACAAAAGCACAGCACAATAGATTGGATATTCCAGGAAGCCCAGATGGAAGGTGAAAGAAGGCAGTAACATTTGTCGAGCAGCTATTATGTAAAAGGCTTATTAGATCTCATTTAATCTTTATAATATTCATGTAATAGAAGTACATTTTGCCCATTTTATATTATGAGGAAATTAAAAACCACAGTGCTTTTCCCAGTGTTATAAGTGCAGACTTATAAGCACATTGAAACTTGGTCCCTATGTAAGATAAGAATTTCCTCCAAACCTTGACCATTACTGAATTTACAAAGTTTTTACATATGCATTATTGAAACTATGTTTCTTAATTATTTCATTCATAACCTCTCTGATGTTGTATTTTTCAGTATAGTTCACACCAGTTTTTTTAACTAAAAGGTTTTTGAAGAAAATAGCTATGATAGATTTGAGATTCATTTAAAAGCTATTCTAAATCTCAAATAATGTCACTCTATCAAGATCTAGAATATAAAGAAATGAGGACATAAAAGCTGACAAGGATTAAACCTTATATGTGAATAATAAGGTAATTATTAGTCTTCATTTTGTAAAAATGCACTAAATTTTGTAAAACCCTTACTGCGCATACAAGAAATAACTATCAATACTTTTTAAAAGAAACAGGAAAAAAATGCAAGGGAGCCTCAGTTTCCTTTTCAGAAAAATTAAGAGATAAAGTTAATCAACTACTCGCAAAATAAAAAGGCTCTTAAAATTATAGAGGGCGGAATATGATTATTTAGTGGGAGTGCTGGTTTTAAAATGATGACCATCAGGCCAGAGCAAAGAGTGAGAAAACATAAAGTACAGATATTTAAATTTTTAATAATTCTCATGAGCTCATGAAGGTAATTCATGAATCAAATTTTGAGAAATGTTTATCTGAGGTTATTTCTAGCTCCAAATTTATTTGAAATTTAGAAGACTTTTATGATTTAAAAAACATGATCAATAAGATAATCTAAATAAATACACAAGATCATACTGAAAATACTTATTGAAGATGTTTGAAATATATAAATATGGCATTAAGTGAATCTTGCATGCTTCATATTTGCACCTATATTTTACAAAATAACCAAGTGAACTTTTTACATTTAATAAAACAAATATATTTAAGAATTTTCAATTTTAATATAAAAACACCCCAACACAAATGAAACATGAAGCTTTATAGTTAAGAATGTGGGTTCTGGATTCAGTATGTCTGGGTTTGAATCTTCATTTCACCACAAAATAGGCAAATATACATCATTGGGTCTACATGATGATAAAGGGAGATAATTCATATGAAGTTCTTAAGGCATGTTTAATACATAGCAAATACATGGTAGTGATAACTATTATTCTTCATATATAATGTTTGCAAAGGGACTGGCAGTTTAAAGCAGAGGACAAAGCACCCAATTGTAAATGTCATAAAAATGAAAATGTATGATTGCTAAATATGTCGAAGTATGTGTTAAAGCATATTATATAATATAATATTCTAGGCAAGGTTCACTTTGAATGGTACTGTGACATTGTGAGATGCACAAGTTGAACCAAAGCTGTGTAAGTTATCTTAATAATTAATGAGGGGAAAATTACAAGTAGTCAATGGAAAAATATATGATTGTTTTATGACCTTTGTGGTTGAAATATTTTAAATTCTCTTATTTATAAACAGAAATGAAAAATGTTAAAATTTATTTAATTTACTCTTAAAATTTTATTTAGTATACCATAATTTAAAATATTAAGAATGAAAGTGTTTTATTTCTTCATAAAAAAAATTATCAAAAGTAGTTTAAGTTGGGCATGTTGGCACATTCCTATAATTCCAGCAACTGGGGAGGCTGGGGCAGGAGGATCACAAGTTTGAGGCCAGCCTCAGCAATTTAGTGAGGCCCTAAGTAACTTAGCAAGACCCTGTCTCATAAATAAAAAATAAAAAGGGTCAGAGATGTAACTGAGGGATATAACACCCCTGGGTTCAATCCCCAGTTTTGAAAAAAAGGAGTTTAAAACGTTGCTTCCCTTTTCATTGCATAACTTTCCATTTGGGCATCTTTACATATCTTCCGAAAGAATCATCATAGTCTTTCTAAGTTTAGATCAGTTTCCATGATGTTATCCTTTGCACTTTTGATATCATAATATATCCCAGATAGTTTCTTTAACATTAGGTGTTTCTGTGGCATCACCTCCTCCGATAACACCTCAACCCACCGATCCCCTTTCCCACGTACTTGATATGCTTCACTTTCACAGAGTGTTTAGACAGCATATCTAGAGTCTCTTGAACTACACTAGTGACCACATTCCTGTGGTCAGCTATTTCTTCTATAAATCAATGTGAATTTGATTCAAATTTTACTTCCAGCATTTTCCACTTCATTTATTTGCTGTACTTTCATCTTTGTTGGCCTGTTTGCTGTGCCTTTATGCATTTCTGTGAAATATCACATGGATTGATCACTAGGAGACAAGGAGGCTACATAACTACAAGTGTTGCTTATGCATGAACAGAATGACAAATACAAAGTGACAAATCACCGACAAACTTTAAAAGTGACGTGATTTAGTTGTCGACTATAATGCATTTCTGTTATTTACGTAACAATAGGGGGGTCGAAGAGCTAGCAGTAAAGTTTATGCCTTATGCAATTACTCTCAATTTATGTACTGTGGTAAATAAAAGAAATTTAAATTGTGCTGTTAGGGGACAGGTGTGACTTTGTGTTAACCGGAATCCATGTACACTGGAACAATGCACAGTGAGAACTGCTTGTATTTAAGAGAATATTTCTCATCTCTATCCCTCACCCTTACTCCCTGCGCTCCACATTTTTAAAAGTATATTTACTTTTTAAATAAATACTTGTGGAAAATTTTAATAGCTGGTCTGGTTTTCCCTCTCTGCCTCCAAAGTACCTGAGAATTTGACCCTTGATTAAATCATGGACTGTGCCTAGAATCAAAGACAAACCAGAGTCCTTATGAAATATATATATATCTCAAACCAATGATCTAATTGTTCATTAGTAATCTATAATTGATTACTAACCTTAACTCATAAGCAATCTCTAATTGATAAAAGATACTACAAAATAAGTACCAAGAAGCTACATTACAGCAAGATTCCAAAGCTGAAGGGCTACCAGAGCTGATGGACTCTCTGAGCTAAGGCAGCCCACAGCTCCTCTATCTTGCCTCTTACCACCTCACAAGGGTGCAGAGTGGATGAGGTCACAAGTAACACCTGGGATTTGCAAGCACTCAGCTGTACAACTTTTACACATGCTGTGTTGAGTTTCTCAACCTGCGAGGTGAAAGCATACTGTGACTTGAGCATTTGAAATCAGTCACACAGTGACCACATTACTGATTGAACACAACAACACTAGCAGAGTTGTGAAGATCATTATTTTCTTGCATTTATTTTTATAACACTTTACATTATATAAAGAAAATCAAAGTTTTCTGCTTTTGAATTTGAATCCCAATTTTTATAATTTGTGAGTCATGTGATTGAGATTTGTGTCTATTAAACTGAAGTATGTTGATTGAAAGTTTCTGTACACAGATATCACCAAAGGAGGGGAAAAAAAGTATAAAAATAAAACTGATCGTTATGGCCAATCTTCAATTATAAAAAAGGTAGATTTTTACAAAAAAAGGTAGATTTTTATGCAAAAGTGTATTTTATAAAGGAATGATATTACTTTTCTTATGAGGTTTCTGCCAAACTTCTTCAGCCGAAAGTGAAATTATACATCTTCCTTTGATCACTTCTAGTCTTTCAAACTTGTTATTAATAATGGTTTTTTTGATGAAGGATGAAGAGATAAAAATAAATCATGTTGGCAAAGCAACTGCTCTCTTGGAGAATTAATTTGATTGTAATAACAACGATGGTTCCTATCACTGAGAGTATGCTCAATTACTCTTATGTCCTGTTTTATTATGCCATTCTCACAAAGACTCTGCAAGGTAGTTGTATTTTTCTAGATCATATTTCTACAAATGAAGGAAGTAATACTCAGAAAAATGAAGTAACTTCACCAAGATACTAAAGGTAAGAAGTGATATATTTGAACTAAAACTTAGATCTGTATAACATCAAGTCCATGTTCTTTCCACTTTCAACCACAGCCTCTGGGTCAATTCCAGTCTGCTATCGGTTTAGGTAAAGTTTTTTGAAACGCAGACACACTAATAATCACCTATGGTTGCTTTCACTTCAACAGCACAGTTGAGTAGTTGAGACTGGGATCTTAGGGCCAAAGCTATTACTATATTATCTTTTACCAAAAATGTTCACCAACCCCTGGACTGTGTTTTTATGTCTTCACTTGGTCACTTTTTATCCTAAGTCCTATGTACATGTTCAACTTTTAACTGGACTTCAGAATATAACCAATACATAATTTATAAGATACACTATGTATTAAATATCACAATAGATATTGAACATTATCAAAATATTTGACACATAAACATATTACAACATTATATAATCACCTAATAGCAAATAACAGAATTAATCTCTGAAAAATCAAAACATTTTATTTGCCCAAACTCATAGCAATGAAAACAAATAAGTGTTCTAAATGACAAGATCTATTCATTACCTGAAAAAGAGCAATACATTACATCAATATTCAATAGTTTCTGTGTTCATTACAAACTAATGGAGTAAATATTAGCATCCTGAAAAAGTAACATTAAAGAACAAAATTACTAAGTAATTGATGTCAAAGAACAGTTGCCAGCCTGAAATTGCAAAACATCAAAAACAGAGGATATATAGAAAGATAGCAATTACCTGTATGTCACTGATTCTGTATTTCAATTTTCATTTAAAATACATAATTCACACTTCACAAAAAATACCTTGAAATTAACTCATCAATCTATTCCCTCTTGTTCACACTCATTTCAAAGATTTTCTGAAAATATCTTTGAGGCAAAGAAAGAAATTTTAAAAAAGATTTGTGGAAAGATTCAGTCAATTTACAAAGGGTCTATGAAGAATAAGTAGAAGTGATCTGCTATAA
Organism: Sciurus vulgaris; assembly: GCF_902686455.1. Taxonomy (NCBI): domain Eukaryota; kingdom Metazoa; phylum Chordata; class Mammalia; order Rodentia; family Sciuridae; genus Sciurus; species Sciurus vulgaris. The sequence continues at coordinate 69,426,132 of NC_136469.1, read as the reverse complement.
ACTTTAATGAGAAGCATTCATAAAGTGGTTTCAGGTTATAAGGGTTTCCTCTGCTCATCTATGTTGGATTGACACCATAGATTTCTTTAACTCCATAAGCCTGGAAGTAGCATCCATGCCATCTATGCCACCCCAGAGACTCATCCTCCACCTTAATTGGTCATCCTGTAACTCCTGCCATGATAGTTGTCACCAGAAAACACAGAGGAGCTTAGAAGAGCAGAGTAGAAAGAGGAGAGGAAGAAGTGTGTGTGTGTGTGTGTGTGTGTGTGTGTGTGTATACATGTGTTTACATGCATGTCTATTCTTAAAGAATTTGAAGTGTTTTGTAAAATAACATCAACTAAACACAGTTTCAGATAGAGGAAAGAGAGTCTTGGTGTATACTCTAAAGATGCCAGATATTAATCTCCTTATTTGTTATGTATCATTCGATAAAAGAAGTATGTAAACATTTTGATGATAATAATAGCACCCTCAAACACTTTCTTGAGCAGTTAGTCCCCAGTGTTCACAGTGACCAATGATGACTAGGAATAACTAGGAAAACTGAACTGTCCTTTCCCTTCTAGTGCCATGGTAGGTCCTTTTTTATACATCAGAGGACCATATTAAACTCTTATTATAAAATCAGAATATATTAAAATTAGCAGATATCATTCATGATAAAAGAAACAAAGGCCCCATAAATGATTCTTATTCCTAAGAATAATGTTTGATTTTGGGAAGATTTTAAGTTTTAAAAACTACCCTCTGAAAAAGTCATTTATGCACAGAAACATTCATTGAGGAAGAAATAAAAATCCTAATATTTATAGAGAAATGATTCTAGGATAACAAAAGATTTGCCTTATTTTTTACTATTTGCTAAAATACACACATTCACATTCACCTACCTATGTACAGCTATGACTCACACCATCCTCTTGAGAAGTGATCACGAGAAAATGAATCAAGCAAGAGATACCAGCATTTAGAGTATCAATCATCCCGAGCCTTCAGTGATGAATAAATATGAAATGACATTTGGGGTTTACATACCTACATAGAGAACACCCTCTTTTGTCTTTCCTGCTGCTTCTGCCACACCCTGTTTGGTTTTTTCAGCTGCAGCCACAACTCCCTCCTTGGCCTTTGAAAGTCCTTTCTTGAATACATCCATGGCTAATGATTCCTTCACACCACACTGGAGAACACAAAATACACTTCCAATGAGAACATTTGGGCAAAAACAATCCAGATTAAAACATCCAAGAAAAAAAAAAAAAAAAAAAAAAAACACTAAAAAAAGAGTAGAAACTCCCAAGCATGTGAGACTTTTAAGTATACCCTCATTTCAATTATAGGACAGAGCAGTGTTTTCAGCTTTTGTATTAAACATTAACATCTCCCATCCATGTTGGCTAGTAAAAGTCTAGTCACCTAAACATAGATTAGGATGAATCATCTGAGGGGTTCTTATGGCATTTCAGAAGTGGAATTGCCTGAAAACATGGACCCCTCTTTTTCAACTTCCCAGGGTCCCCAAAAGGTAATAGTAAAGTTAGGAGCATGCTTAGAAGAAAGAAGACAGAAAAAGAAAGGGAGGCGGAGGCTTAGTAGGGTCAGGGGCATCCTCAAAATGAATCCAAGCAGAGGACTCATAGGTTGATCCAGGAGAGCAGAGAGAAGAGAACTACCCACTCTGGATGTGGCTGAACTTCAAGGTAACAGCTAACCAAAAAGCGCTGGTTCTCATCCTGCAGACCACCTTCCTGCGCTCTGGGCTACCCACTCAGAGCAGGTCCTCTCCACCCCAAGCGCAGACTCCACGCCAACGCCAACCAACCGAGGGAGCGTGCTCAGCTAGAACGTGGCATCTGACCTTGAGCCCTGCACTTGTTAACCCCTCACCACCTGTTGACTTCCCTTCTCTGCACTTCCATTTAATTATTTGCCAAATGCAGTTCCTCACTTTCCAGAGAAAACTGAGAAAGCGGGCAGCAGGCGGGGGAGCGGGATGTGCTAAGAAAAATAAAGTTGCACGTTCACGCATCCATCATTCTAGTGTTTCCGCCAGCAAAAGCGTGTTCCCGAGGAGCAGCCTGACCTCTCAACCTTTGGGAAGGAGAAGCGGAGAGTGCAGGAAACAGGAGGAAACACGGGTCAATTTACTTTCCAATCAAGTAAAAGATCCCGACGCAGCGGGTCCCCAACGCTGCACCGAACCACCTCCCAGGAGTCCACGGAGACTCCCCTCCCACCAGGTTGCCCCCCTACACACACGCCAGGATTTCCACAGCTGGGTATAGGGGTAGATCTACAGGTACTTACCTGTGTCCCTCTGCGTCTCCAGAACTCCAATTCCTCCTCCTTCTCTGTTTTTCTTTTTAAATCTAAACAATTTCCAAATATTATTTAAATAGGTAAGAGGGAGGAAAAGGAGCACGTAGGAAGGGCGGAGGCGGTACCAGGAGAGGGACGGTCCTCGGAGGAGGCTGCTATCAGCACAACACAGGGACAGGAGCCCGGGGGCGTGGGAGGCAAACCCGGGAACCTGTAGTCGAATTGCCACTCCCTGTCCCCCACACAGAAGGATCCGAGAAAAAGATACAGAGGGTCGGAAGGGAAGGCGGCAGAGAGCGCAAAGGATGGAAAGGCGGGGCTGGGTCCCCGAGTGCTCTCTAAAGCCAGCACGCACCTCACTCCACGTCGCCGCGCTGGGTCGCTAGCCCCCTGGCTCCGGGCCCCTTCTCGTGGTCTCGGTCTTCCTCCCCCAGTCCTCTCCCTCCTCCTTCCCAGCGGCTCACCGCCTCCACAGCTGATTTGTCAGCGCCTCTCTCCGCCCCTCTCCCCGCGCTCTCTGCTTTCGCTGCCGCGTGCGCTTCGCTCCTTTTCTTGGATGGAGATGGGGATGGGGGTGGGGGAGCAGGTTGTACCTCCAACTGCGGCCCCCCTTAAGGTCCCGGGCGGCCGGCAGGTGGGATGTCCCGCGCTTCACCTCCAGTTCAGGGTCATGGGGGTTTGGGGGGCTATCGGGTACCCTAGGCTTGGACTCCAGTCTCCCCCGCGTCCCCACCCCCTCCTACCCTGTCTTCGCCTTTCCTTTGGTTCCTTTTGGGGACCCTCTCGTCAGAGTCACCACTAAAGGCTCTTGGGAAGATGCTGAAGGAGACAGGCAGCTTCAGCAAGGGGGCTCACAACCGCACCGTCAGGAGCAGGTTTCCTCGCATCATTGAAATTTGATAAACAGTCGTAAGACACAACGTTAAGGGTAGCTTTTGTTCAAATATCCTTAAGATTTTCATTTGCTCTTAATCTTGCATGAGCCCGAAAGGGTCCCGCGGGTGGAGAGAAGACGACTAGGGAAGAGTTACAGGTCGAGGAGGCAGGAGGAGGCTGGGCAAATCCTCTACCCACCCCACTATCACCATTTTCTTTTCCACCAATCAGCGAATGCCAGACGCTGATTTTTTTTTCCCCCCATCTGTGGAGCAAGAAATAAATATTCCCCAGCCGTCGAAAACAAGCGATCATAAGACATTTCCTACTCGAAAAGGGACCTTCTTTCTGACCCAAGTACATGGTCTAGGAGGTAAATCCGGTGTGGTTTTACCCTCCTGGAGCATCTTATCCAATTTCCGAAAGGCAGATTCTGTACACCACTCACCTTTCTGACTTCTGGTTCTGGTTGCACTCGGAGCTGACAGCCCCCGCTCCAGTACCCGGCACGCGCGCGCGCGCGCACACACACTCACATACACACACACACACACACAGACGTACAAGCGCGAGCTTCAAGACAATCTTTGCATCGGTTAACACATTTTCACCTCTTTCAGAGCTGAGTGGAGAACAGCTGTTCCCGGATCCCACCGGAATGGAGAACCAAGCTCCTCCCTCCAGCAGAAAGGCTTTGCTTCCTTTGCCTGGATTCTGAACATGTGTTGAGTACTGGAAGGAAAAACAAGTTTTTGCTGTATTTTAAAATTTTGTTTCGTCTTTATTTTTGTAGAAAAAAAAGGTTTTCTCTGATTCTTTTATTCTCATTTAGTCTCTAAATTTTGTGTAAAATGAAGTTTAAGTTTTATTTAAAATTTAAGTCAAACGAAGATATTTTAGATTGCATTAGACCAATACAACCTTTTGAAACCACAAGGGAATAGAAGTAAATGATCATGTATTAAATATATAGAAAAGATACATATACACACACACATATGTTTGTAAAAAAAAGACATTTATTGCTCAAATTCTTTCACTCAGTATGCCTTAAAAAAAAAAAAAAAAAAAAAAAGTAGCCTTTCTAATGCAGTGGTTCATATTTTGTTTCCCGAGGATCACAGAAAGAAGGCTGGGCTTGGGAACTGGTTGACTCTCTAGCTTTGAGGACTTGTTATGTTCTCCTTTCTCCACTTTCCCCTCAGATAATTCCTCTTTTCAACATTTTATTGTGGAAAATGTTCAAACACCTACCAAAGTATAGAGAATAAAGGACTCCCACATGAATATCATACAACTTCCACAGTTTCTCAATGCCTGGTCAAACTTGCCCCATCTGTATGCCTATCTACTTTATCACTACCAACCCCTCCCTTTTTTAGCAAATTCTAAACTTTACATATATCTTTTCAACTGTGAACATTTCAGCATATATTCATAAAATATAACCATTTTAAATGACAATAGCATTAGACAATATTTTAAATTAAAGTATGACTTATTTAGTGAAATACTCATTCTTAAGTGCCTTTAAATCAGTTTTGAAAAATCTTTCACATTAGTGTAACATATCACTTTAGAGACATAGAACATTTTCACCAGTCCAGAAAATTCCTTCGTACCCTTTCAAGATGTGCATCTTCTAGTTGTGCATATTCCATAATAACAAAATCTCATACTATGACCTTTGTTTTGTACCTCTTTGATGTTTTTTCACACCACATATTCGTGAATTTCATTTATGATGTTGCATGGATCACTAGTTTATTCTTTTTTTTTTTTATTTGTTCTTTATATATATATGAACAGTAGAGTGTATTTTGACATACTATACACACATGGAGTATAACTTATTCTAATTAGGATCCCATTCTTGTGGTTGTACATGATGTGGAGTTTCTCTGGTCATTTATTCGTATATGAACATAAGAAAGTTATGTCAGATTCATTCTGTTGTCTCTTTTATTGCTTTTTATTGTTTCATTTTATTATTGACAATAACACATGCTTTCCCCTATGACACATCACATCCAGGTACTTTGATAAATTATGATGTCAATTATTTAATATATTAATTAATATGACATATTTATACTTGAACAGGAACATCCTCAAGACCTGGTGCATTAAGTTAAAGAGGCAAATGAAAGTATGATATTTTAGATCTCATTAGCAGACCAAAAAACAAATTATTTTGGGACAGTTGTACTTCTTATAACACAGCAAGATTCCACACCTTTCTATGGTATTTTATGTTTGGTAAAGAACTAATATGCTGTGTCATTTAATAATAACAAATGGGTAAGTTAGATTTTATGTAACTTTTGTAGATAGGTGATCTGAAACTCTGAGTTAACTCTTAAGAAGCAGAGCTGAAGCAGAATACAGTGGCACACTCTGTAATCCCAGTAGGAAGTTGAGACAGGAAGATCTCAAGTTTGAGGCCAGACTGGATAACTTAGTGAGACTCTGTCTTAAAATATAAAATAGCTGGACCCAGTGGCAAACACCTGTAATCCTGTGCAGCTCAGGAAGCTAAGGTACAAGGATCACATCCTCAACTTGAAGAGGCCCTGAGCAACTTAGCAGATCCTGTCTCAAAATATAAAATAAAAAGTGTTGGGGCTACAGCTTAGGGGTTAAGTGCCCCTGGGTTCAATCCCTGGTATCAAAAAAAAAAAAAAAAAGTAAATAAAAATAAAAAATAAAAAGGACTGTGTACATAGCTTAGTTGCAGAGCCCTCCTGGGCTCAACCCCTAATACTGAAGGGGAAAAAATGAGGCAGAGTTGAGATAATCTAGGAAGAGTTATGATCTTCTCTTCAATTGGCTGTCATTCTCTGAAACCCACAGACTGGGTATGGTGTCGGGTGGGTGGGAACAAGGGGAGACTCATCTGTGTTAGAAATAGATTTTAAACTTGACTGTGATAATGGAAATCAAGAATTTATGTTCTTACAACACAGTACATTCATATTTGAAAATTTGCCTTGTCTCTATTAATACTCCCCAGTGGGGAGAAATGATTTCTCACTACCTACTCAAAAGAAGAAAAATTTTAAACAGATTTTGTTATTTTGAATTAATTATAGTTCTTTTCATTCCTCAAAGCACCTTGAACATGGTAAGTGTTCAAGAAACCTAATTACAGATAATATCAACAGTGATGTTATTTAAGTTCTACCTAAAGCCAGAATACAAAAAGAAGAGGCAGAGCTACTCATGGCCAAAGAAGGCAACTGGAAGTTAATAAAGTTCTTATCTTTCTGTCTTCATCATGTGTAAATTGTGAGCCTCTCTGACTATAACTTTAAAACCTTAAAGAAATTAAAGCACCTGTACCTCAGAAGGAACATGGAAGAATAACCTAAAGGAAGCATTAACCACCACATTCATGGTGTTTTTTCTCTTTTGTGAATGAAATTTAAATACTTCACTTTTTGTCTATAGGATTGTTTTATCTGGGTTTAATTCAGTAATTTAGCTGTGGGTTAACTGTATCACTCTGTTTTTCATCTCTGTGACCAAAATACATGACAAGAAAAACTTCAAAGAAGAAAAACTCATTTAGGTTCATGGTTTCAGAGGTCTTAGTTAGTGGTGGACCAATGCCATTGTGAAGCAGAACATCAGGGCAGAAGGGCATGGTGGAGGAAAGCTCAGATCATGGCAGCAAAGAAGTCGAGAGAGAGCAGAGCCAGGAACTAGTCCCCAGGCCTATGCCCCAGTGACCTACTTCCTCTAGCCACATTCCTCCTGCATGCAGTTATCACCCTGTAGTCCATTCAAATTATTAATCTATCAAATAGATTAATCCCACCAGTAAGATTACAGCTCTGATAATAGCCTAAAAACCCCACCTCTGAACTGTATTGCTGCAATGTAGATCCTGCTTTCAAAACACAAGATTTCCAAGAGACATTTTTAGATCTAAAGCAAAACATTAACATTCTATGAAATGTATCCTTAACTTAGACTTCCTTTATTGTCCCCATAAAACAACTGAATTTTTAGTACATGATTAAAAAGAGGAAAAAATTGATTTAGTGGTCTAAATGAGGAAAATACAATCTTTAGCTTTGGATAATATTCCATATTTGTTGTGAATACAGAACCAATGTAGTGTTGAACATTGGACTATCTGCTTCTTATTCTTTATTTGCAACTTCCGTCATCTTCTGAAATTACATGAGAGACATGAGCTAGTGAGATCCAATAGTCTTCTCTTATTATCTCCTGTTTTGGATGATGCAGGAGAGAAAAGCTATTGCAGAATTTTGGGATGGCATTGTGTGTGATTTGGGGAAAGGGATGAACTTAAGACAGAGGATAAGTTTATTCCAAATAAGAATAAAAAGTGATGAAGAGGGAGGGAGTACAGTGTCCAAAGTATCTTATCTGACCCCATGGACTGCTTCACATTGTTTCTATGATAGCACAGGCAGCGAAAATAATAAACAATATTGCAGAGTGACTAGAAATTATGACTATGGGAAAACACAATGTGAACTATGTGATATGCAATTGGAATCATTTTAGATATTCCTAGAGTTCTTGTGGTCCTTAAAACATCAAGATGTGCAAGATTAAGACTTTAAAAAACAGAAAAGATATTTAAATATTTTAGAATCTGAATTTTCAAATGACTTTAAAATTACAAGGGAAAAGCATCGATAAGCACAACAAACACACTTAGCTCTGGTGAGTATGGTAGGTTTCAGCTTTAGTAGAGGTATAGGTACAACTCAAATGACACTCAGCTTTCTGCTCCTCATTAAAATGACTCAGAGCAAGCGTCCCAAAAAAGCTAGAAAGATTTTTCTTCCACATAATGTTAATATCTTAGTTGTGCAATGCTTGTGAGGAATAAATGGTATGGTTTTTAGCAGGAAGCCAGACATAGTGGAATCTCAGCATGAGTAGGTGATTTTGTTACCTCACCCCCATGTTTTGGGGTTCCAGAAGAAGCACTTTTTCTCAATGAAGTCATTTTCAATCCTTTACCCTGCCCTCCACAATCTCTCAGTCCATCAGCAGCACACCTGAGATATCTGGTATTACCATCCTTAACTTTGTTTGACTATGGTGAGTAAAATATTTCCAACCAGGGATGGAATTTGTAGAAAGATGGAATAAGGGAAGTTAAGGAACAATGTTAGGGATCATTAGTTAAAAATCTGCCAAATTTGGTTTTTTGTTTCCCTTATATGTGGGCTACGACAGCAACATTTGTAGCAGTTTGCATTAGTAGCCTCAAGAACTATAGTAACAGTGACAGAATTAATATCCTCTATCTTTACTGACATTTTACATCCTTGAATTTGACTTCTTAAAGGAGTAGTAGCAAAATTCTGTATACTGTTGATTTGCTAAGGGAGAAAAATAAAATAAGGCAACAATTTCTGTTCCAAGTTTACCAGACTATTCATGCCAGTGACTCTGAAAGATTTCAGAATAAAGAAAAACTCAACTTCTAGCCTCCCAGGTGAGTGAAGAATGGGCAGATTGATAAGACACAGCTACTTTTCAATAGTATTCGTGTTCTGAAAAGCAGAATGCAATCGATGAAAAAATGCTCAGAAGAATTTATAATGTATTGTGTATTGTTGTTTGTTTGGGTTTTTTTTTTTTTTTTTGCGGGGGAGTACTGAACATTGAACTCAGGGATGCTTACCACTGAGCCACATCCCCAGTCCATTTTAATATTTTATTTAGAGACAAGGTCAGCATCTTGCTAAGTTGCTGAGGCTGCTTTGAACTCATCATCCTCCTGCCTCAGCCTCCCAGCAGCTGGGATTATAGGCATGTGCCACTCTGCCTGGCAACGTTTTGTGTATTGTTTTGAACTGAAGTCATAATACCACTGTAAAAAGAGAAATCATAGCAAAGTAATGAAATGAACATGTTTCTTATATAGCAAATATATCTATACATTTAGTATTGTTTTCTATGTATATTACTCCAGAGTACAAAATGATATTTAAAAAATTTTCCTCAACACTATGGAAAAAATACTTCATTAATGTTTTGAAGGCTTATTATTCCACATAAAACTTGAAATTTATGTTACTTAGACATTTAAGAAAGAAAATTAACAAAAATTACTTCTTAGTAACTATATGTAAATACTTTAATTTCAAAATGTGTTAACAAATGCAGATTTTTTACATTGCTTTCATTGTAAAATGTATTATTATATTATTGTATCATGTATTTAATCAATCATCCATTTTGTCTTTCATATCTCATATACATCCAATTTCTTTTGTTTTCACAAGAATAGTAAAACATCTTATTTAATCAGTGTAATGATTCTTTAAGTCAATAATTTTCTCTTAAATCAGCTCTCTTAAATCAACTTTCTGTGATTCTTTTCTAAGTCTTTTTTCTTTTGAGTCCTTTCTATACAAATTATTTTTTAATTTTTTTTATTTTTACAGACTGCATTTTGATAAGTTGTATACAAATGGGGTACATCATTTCGTTTCCATGGTTGTACATGATGTAGATTCATACCATTCGTTTAATCATACATGGGGTAATGATGTCTGTCTCATTCCACCATTTTTCATACTCCCTCTCCCTCTCATTTCCCTCTACATAATCTAAAGTTCCTCCATTCTTCTCTCACCCCCCATGCCCTCACCCCCATTATATATCATCATTCACTTATCAGGGAAAACAATTGGCCTTTGGTTTTTTAGGATTGATTTATTTCACTTAGCATGATATTCTCCAATTTCATCCATTTATCAGCAAATACCATAATATTATTATTCTTTATGGCTGAATAATATTCCATTGTGTATATATACCACAGTTTCTTTATCCATTCATCTGTTGAAGGGCATCTAGGTTGGTTCCACAAACTAGCTAATGTGAGTTGGAGAAGATATACAGGTGTTTAATAAGTATATGAAAAAGTGTTCAACAACTCTAGTAATTAGAGAAATTCAAATTAAAACAACTGTAAGATTTCATCTTACTCCAATTAGAATGGCTATTATGAAGAACACAAACAATAATAGATGTTGGTGTGGATGTGGGGAAAAAGGCACACTTTTACATTGTTGTGGAGTTGTGAATTGGTGCATCTACTCTGGAAAGCAGTGTGGAGGATCCTCAGAAAACTTGGAATGGACCCACCTTTTGACCCAGTTATCCCACTCCTTGGTTTATACCCCAAGCACTTAAAATTAGCATACTACAGTAACGCAGCCACATCAATGTTTACAAATTCTTTTTTAACTTTCCTAACAAAAATGCTAGTTGTTGGTGGTGTGTGTACATTTGGATAAGAATATAAAGAAACTCCAGGTAATCAGATTAATAAGTGCCAAGAGATTTTTTTCATTGTAGTGGGTATTAAGCACCTAAGAAAAGTTAAAAAAATAAAGTTATGAATCTTTATTTTATTTATTAAAATTTACACTAAATAAATTGATGTGTTTATATACAGCTAGAAGTTTCATAAATATATTTTAAATGCATAAATAACACAAATTATATGTAAACATCTTCACATTTTTTATGAAGCAATGAGTTCACTCAAAGTAAAATCATTGATTCATAAAAAAAGTCACTGATTTCACTCAAATATATGTAGCTAATTTTCAATTAATGAAGTTTTAGTTTGGATCTGGAATGTCTCCCAGTCTCCTGTGCTTGGACATGGAATTTTGGGGAAGCAATTAGGTCAAAAGAGTTCTGATCTCTTCACTGGATTAATCCATTGATAGCTGAATGAATTACTTGAAGGTAGTAATTAATTGGAGGAAGTAGATCATTGGACACGTGGCCTGTAAGAGTATCTTCTCTCTGGTCCTTTCCTCTCACTTATCTCTCCTGCTGTTAGCTGAGTAGATTTCCTCCACCACACACTTCCATCATGCTGTTCTGCCTCATCTCACACCCAAAGCAATAGAATCACCTGACTATGAACTGAATTGTATGAGTACAAGAGCCAAAAGAAATATTTCCTCCTCTAAGTCGTTCTCATCAGATATTTGTGTACAACAGGAAAAGCTGCCTAACACACAAATTGGTATCAAGATTCAGGTATGATGCTATCTATGATTATACCTGACCATATGGTTCAGAGACTTTGGAACTGGTATGCAGAGGAGTTTGGAAAGATTTGAACAGGCATGCTAGATAAGCCTTAGAATGTTGTGAGCAGAGATTAATGAATGATTCTGTTGTGATCTTAGGAGACCAGGATGTGGACAGGGATACAGAAGTAAAGATCATGTTCACGAGGATTCATATGGGAATGAGAACTCTGTTGGGAATCAAACTAGAATCCACGTGTGTTACATTCTGGCAAAGAACTTGTCTACATTTTTGTGGATGTCCTGAGACTATCTGAGGCTGATGCTAATGGTGACAGGCTAATTAATCTGTTGGAGGGAATTTGAAGGCAGAACAGCACTCAGGCAGCAGCATGGGTATTGTTGATGGCTTTTAGCCAATTTTACTATGACAATGGGGTGAAGAAAATAGTAGAAAGATTTTTAAAACTTGCAGTTGGACCAGAAAAATGCATGTAAAATTTAGGTCAAGAAAGGTACAGTTATTGAAGAGTTTAGGGGACACTAAAGAGATGGTAGGACAGCAAGAACTTTTCAGAGACAATAAGAAAGATGCCTTGAGGGTATCTCAGGAATCAACAGGACCCCTCCCATTGCAGACTCAAGGGTATAAAATTGAAATTTTTGAAAGGAAGCCTGGGCACCCAGCCTCCATAGGGCCTCCTAGGAAACTGCTCCCCAGCATTCCTTTCACCACCTCAGCTGCATAGTCACTCAGAGGCTGTTATAGCCGTGGTCCAAGCGGACCTGATTACTGTTCCTGCTGGCAGCAGGCCTTGGCATCATTTATGTGGTTCTGGTTTTGCAGGAATTTTAAAAGGGGGAGTTACAGGGTCATGATGTCAAAGGATGAACTGTGAGATCAGGTATTGTGTAGCAGAGTCTGAATCCTGTAGGCAGCCCCTGAGAGGGTGACTGTGAAGTTGTGAGAGTTGAAGTCAAATCTTCTGTGGAGACCCCAGGAATTAGGAGATGCCAGGAATATGGAACATCTGCTGAGTAAAGCTGTAGGCAGAGAGCAGAATATAGCCCAAGAGAGAGGCCATGTGGGTCATAACCAGCAGGACCTTAGGGATAGGGCTGCCCCAGCCCTTTGGGTTCCCCAACTCACCACCATGTGCCATGGATGCTGGACATGAAGCTGCAAAATCTGTTTGCCCAACTCGATCTCTGTCTTGCTGTGGTCTCATCCCTCCTTTCTGGGTCCCCATTCCTGTCTTTTGAAATGGAAATATTTTTTTCTATTCCATTGTAAATTGGATCTATGTAACTTGATTTTGATCTTCAAGGGTTCACAAACAAGAGTTTACCTTGAGTTCAGATGAGACTTTGGACTTGGACTTTTGAGCAATGTTGGAACTATTAAGACTATGGAGACTTTTGGAGATGAACTGAATACGTTTTGCACTGTGAGGTGGGTATGGCCTTTATTATTGAAAAAGTTCTAAAGGATCATTTAAAAATATATATTAATCATCCAATATAAATTTTGACTTAGAAATTGTAGTTCTTGAAAAGTATCCTAATAACATAACATCATATATCAAATAAATGTATTTTCTGCCTGCATTTTCCATAAAACATTCTTACCAATACAATTGTCCAATTACATTTCTGTTTAAGTAGTGGTCCAAGGCCACTTCCTCTTTATGTGACAGAATGTCATGTAACTAGTATGTGAAGAGGCATGCAGACTCTATATTCTTTTTAAGCAACTCACAGTACAACTGCAAATACTTGCAGTTTACCTTTTTGTTCACTTACTCTCTGTTCTTTAATAGATAATGATTGGGGCTGGGGAGATAGCTCAGTCGGTAGAGTGCTTGCCTTGTACACACAAGGCCTTGGGTTCAATCCCAGCACGCAAAAAAAAAAAAAAAAAAAAAAAAAAGAGATAATGATTGTATATGCCATCTATGTTTGTGAAAATGGAGTGAGCTAATGCACATAAATAATTACTATGATGGTATGTGAAAGCTCTGACCCCAATTAGCTGATAAAGGATATTGTAGGGGGAGAAAAAAACAAGAATAATCATCTTGCAGCTCTTTTCTATTTTTTTCTAAATTTTTAAAATTTTATTTGTTCTAATTAGTTGTACATGACAGTAGAATGCATTTATACATTTTGATAGATCATACAGAGTATAATCTCTCATTTTTCTGAATTGTACATATTGCAGGATTATATCAGTCATAGAGTCATACATGTACGTGAGGTAATAATGTCTGTTTCACTCTACTATCATTCCTTTCCCCATACCCCTTCCCCTCCCTTCACTCCCCTCTAATTAATATAAAGTAACTCTATTTTTCTTTATCCCCCCACCCCGCTTATTGTGAATTAGTTTCTGCATATCACAGAAAACATTCAGCCTTTGGTTTTTTGAGTTTGGCTTATTTCACTTAGCATGATATTCTCTAATTCCATCCATTTATCAGCAAATGCCAGAATTTCATTCTTCTTTAGAGCTGAGTAATATTCCTTCATATATGTATACCACATTTTCTTTATCCATTCATCTGTTGAAGGGCATCTAGGTTGGTTCTGTAGTTTAACTATTGTGAATTGAGCTGATATAAACTTCGATGTGGCTGTGTCACTGTAGTATGTTGATTTTAAGTTCCTTGGGTATAAACTAAGGAGTGGGATAACTGGGTCAAATGGTGGTTCCATTCCAAGTGTTCTTAGGAATCTCCATATTGCTTTCCATAATGGTTTTGCTTTTTCCAATTTACTTTCCCACCAGCAACGCAGCTCTTTTCTTGGCTGAGACAAATGCATATGCCAAAATAACGCTTGTATAATTTAAGGATAGGCTTAATTTTGAACACAGAAGAGCTACCGATTAGATAGGAATAAAGTGGGATTATAAAACTTTTCCAGTTAGGTAGGAAAACACCAAAGCAAAGTTGAGCCTTTTAAAGATTCTACTTAGAAGAAAATTAGAATTGGCTCATGTCTGTCTATTACATGTTTTAATTATTCAAATAATTATTTAAAATAATTCAATTTTATTGTCTATGAAATTATAATTCCTTAAGAAGTGATTGGCATCAAGATGTAAAGTGGAATGAGATCTAGTTCAACCATTTTTAGCATATAGTATTTACCATTGTCTTTTAAATTAGAAATCTAATGTTAAATATTGAAACAAACAAGAAGAGTAAAATTTAAGATGGATGAAAATATTTGAGAACATTAAAAGTTCTTCTGTTTGAAACAATTCTCTTCTATTTTCTATCATTAACAAAGTGGAGCTATTAAAAAAGCTTAAAATAAAAAAATCATCAGATTGTAGCAGTACAGCCAGGAGCACTGGGCACCATCAATTGCAAAACTACCAGGGATTTTAACTCAGGAGCACTAGAACACTGAGCCACAACCCCAGCCCTATTTTCATATTTTTATTTAGAGACTGGGCCTCACTGAGTTGCTTAGTGCCTAGCTTTCTCTGAGGATGGCTTTGAACTCACAATCCTCCTGCCTCAGTCTCCTGAGTCACTGGTATTATAGGTTTGCACCACCATGCCTGGCTACATGATTTATTTTTACATGTTATTTTTCTGATAAGAGGGGGTTATTTGGCATTCTTGATTCACAATCTTATGATCACAATATCCTTATTACTCAAGATTTCTTCACATCTTTCTTTTCCCAAAGGGGGCAGGGGGGAAACGAACTTAACATCTTTTAGAATATAGCTTAGTTTCATAGAAACAATGCTACATTTTTTAAGAGTGCTAATTAGAGCCAGTAATAATTTGACAAAATACTCATCTAAAATACTTTCAATTTATTCTCTCAATGTTGGAATGGTGTTCAGCTCCTGAGCACTTGAAAAAAATTCAAATTTATTTTTTTCTATGAATTTAGAGAAGGTATTATGAGGAAATTGCCAACCTGTGAATTGCATATTCTGATTGACATTATATCAAGACCTTTAATAAAGATAAAAAGTAATACAGAAATTCTTCTGAATACATAGGAGATGGAATTTAGACTCTTCACATAACTACCTGATCATGTTAGTTAGGCTTTCACCTCTGACCAAAATACCCAAGAACAACTTAGAGAAAAAATATTTTATTTTGGCTCACAGTATGGTGGCCTGACTCCTTTGCTTTGGGTTCAAGGTGAGGCAGAATATCATGGCAGAAGGGCACAGTAGAAGAGTGCTGTTCCATTCAGGGCAGCCAAAAAGCAGAGGGGCAGGGTATAAGGGAATATTGGAAAGATCACCCCCCTGACCCACCTCCTCCACTCACACCCCACCTACCCACAGTTACCACCCAGCCAGTCCATTTAAACAAGGATGGACTGATTAGTTTATAGCTCTCACAATCCAATCATTTTCTCTCTGAACATTTATGCATTAACACAAGAGCTCTCATTTAGCCAGAATAAAATAGAAATAACATCTCACTTTTATTTTCTTCTTCCATCTTTCCACCTTACGCTTTGTCTCTTTCTGTCTTTCCATGTCTCGTGTTGATTTTTCTTATATCTCAGGGGAAAAAAAAAAATAATAAGATATTCTCTCCTAAAATGTTGGTCTTGACATTTATTCACTGAGGCACTCCTAGTCGATACTGCTAATATGCCAAATGTTATGGGATAATTTCATCCCTGCAAATTATACCTTGAAATCATAGCACTTGGTATCTCTGGCTATGACTGTATTTAGACCTGGGGATCTTCAAAGAGTAAATTATGCTTAAATGATGACATTA
This sequence comes from Sciurus vulgaris, assembly GCF_902686455.1. Taxonomy (NCBI): domain Eukaryota; kingdom Metazoa; phylum Chordata; class Mammalia; order Rodentia; family Sciuridae; genus Sciurus; species Sciurus vulgaris. The sequence continues at coordinate 69,410,108 of NC_136469.1, read as the reverse complement.
GAGTAGGTCCTAATTCAACATGACTGATATGTTCATAAGAAGAGTAGATTAGAGCACATTAGACACACATAAAGAGAACGTGACATAAGGGACACTGGAAGAAACCAGACACCTACAAGCCAAGAAAACAGGTCTTAGAATGAATCAACCTTGGTAACACATATCTATATAAATGCAAAATGCTTCTAGAATTGTGAAAGAATTAATTAAATTTCTCGCTTAAGTCACATGATCTGTGGTCTTGTGTTTTGACAATCCTAGCAAACAAATACATCAAGGTAGTATTTATATTTACAAAATAAAACTGTGTTGCTATCTGATAATCGTTACCTATTACACTGTCCAGGAAACCTAAACCTTTTGACTACCCCTACATGCCTGACCCAATACCTGTCATATCAGTAGATGATGAAGAGGCCATATTTTTTTAAAATTTATCTATTAATATCCTTGTACACTGTCTCACATTCCAATATGCCAGGGAATGGAATAGATAGAATTAGCACCACCCCATCATTCCCTTTAAAAATGCTTGTTTTGTACTCTGTAGGCTTCAGAAGGTAGAGAACAAAATCTTGGGGTAGAGTACATAAGCTGGCACTATGAATAGTTTAAAATAAATATGCACAACTAAAAATAATGTTCTAAAGTTTGAATTGGAGAGTCTAAAACCATCAGTATCTTATGACTGATATTATTTCAGCTGTCTCTTGTTAATTAAATAGGGGTATTAATCTCAAAAATCATCCATATAGTAGGCAAAGATTAGGCCTGAGAAAGTAAGGAATTTCCTAAGTTTTTCTTTGTAATTAGATTATTTAGTATGTATTGTCAGATTTTACCACTCTTTTTTTTTTTAATTTTGCAAGACCTGTGTGTCTTTAATATATTTTTCTTCAAAATGCATCCAGAGAATAAAGTTCTGATTTTGAAAAGATTTCAAAGACAGTTGAAAATAGCAAAAGACACATAATCTCAAACACAAAACAGAATGAATAACATACAAATAAAAAAGATGCAAGAATAAAACAAAGAAGCAAGTCACACGGGGTCATGCAAATCACTAATATAAGTAGAATATAAATTCTGTACTTAAATGTGTTTCCTAACCCATATTTCTTTTTTTTTTTTTTTTTTTTTTTTTCCTCCATGAGTGTCTGGCCCTTAGTTTTCTTTTTTTTTTTTTTTTTATTGTAAACAAATGGGATACATGTTGTTTCTCTGTTTGTACATGGCGTAAAGGCATACCATTTGTGTAATCATAAATTTACATAGAGTAATGTTGTTTGATTCATTCTGTTAGTTTTTCCCTTCCCCCACCACTCCCACCCCTCTTTACCCTCTATACAGTACTTCCTTCCTCCATACTTGCCCCCCTCCCTAACCCTAACTCTAACCCTAACACTAACCCTTCCCTCCCCCCCATTATGTGTCATCCTCCACTTATTAGTGATATCATTCGTCCTTTGGCTTTTTGAGATTGGCTTATCTCACTTAGCATGATATTCTCCAATTTCATCCATTTGCCTGCAAATGCCATAATTTTATCATTCTTTATGGCTGAGTAATATTCCATTGTATATATATACCACAGTTTCTTTATCCACTCATCAATTGAAGGGCATCTAGGTTGGTTCCACAGTCTGGCTATTGTGAATTGAGCAGCTATGAACATTGATGTGGCTGTATCTCTGTAGTATGCTGATGTTAAGTCCTTTGGGTATAGGCCAAGGAGTGGGATAGCTGGGTCAAATGGAGGGTCCATTCCAAGTTTTCTAAGGAATCTCCACACTGCTTTCCAGAGTGGCTGCACTAATTTGCAGCCCCACCAGCACTGTATGAGTGTACCTTTCTCCCCACATCCTCGTCAACACCTGTTGTTGCTCGTATTCTTGATAATCGCCATTCTAATTGGGGTGAGATGGAATCTTAGGGTGGTTTTGATTTGCATTTCTCTTATTACTAGAGATGTTGAGCATTTTTCCATATGTTTGTTGATTGCTTGTAGATCTTCTTCTGTGAAGTGTCTATTCATTTCCTTAGCCCATTTGTTGACTGGATTATTTGAATTCTTGGAGTAGAGTTTTTTGAGTTCTTTATAGATTCTGGAGATTAGTGTTCTATCTGAAGTATGATTGGCAAAGATATTCTCCCACTCTGTAGGCTCTTTCTTCGCATTGCTGATAGTTTCCTTTGCTGAGAGAAAGCTTTTTAGTTTGAATCTATCCCAGTGGTTGATTCTAGCTTTTATTTCTTGTGCTATGGGAGTCCTGTTAAGGAAGTCTGGTCCTAGACCAACAAGGTGAAGATTTGGACCTACTTTTTCTTCTATAATCTGCAGGGTCTCTGGTCTGATTCCGAGGTCCTTAATCCATTTTGAGTTTAGTTTCGTGCATGGTGAGAGATATGGGTTTAGTTTCATTCTGTTGCATATGGATTTCCAATTCTCCCAGCACCATTTGTTGAAGAGGCTATCTTTTCTCCATTACATATTTTTGGCACCTTTGTCTAGTATGAGAAAATTGTATTTCTTTGGGTTTGTGTCCGTGTCCTCTATTCTGTACCATTGATCTACCTTTCTATTTTGGTACCAATACCATGCCGTTTTTGTTACTATTGCTTTGTAGTAGAGTTGAAGATCTGGTATTGCAATACCCCCTGTTTCACTCTTCCTGCTAAGGATTGCTTTAGCTATTCTGGGTTTCTTATTCTTCCAGATGAATTTCATCATTGCTTGCTCTATTTCTGTAAGGTACATCATTAGGATTTTAATTGGAATTGCATTGAATTTGTATAGCACTTTAGGTAGTATGGCCATTTTGACAATATTAATTCTTCCTATCCAAGAACATGGAAGATCTTTCCATCTTCTAAGGTGTTCTTTAATTTCTTTCTTTAGTGTTGTATAGTTCTCATTGTAGAGGTCTTTCACCTCTTTTGTGAGATTGATTCCCAAGTATTTTATTTTTTTCGAGGCTATTGTGAATGGGGTAGTTTTCCTAATTTCTCTTTCTGAAGATTCATCACTTCTGTATAAAAATGCGTTGGATTTATGGGCATTGATCTTGTAACCTGCTACTTTACTGAATTCACTTATTAGTTCTAAGAGTTTTCTGGTGGAATTTCCAGGTTCCTCTAAATATATAATCATGTCATCAGCGAACAGGGATAGTTTGAGTTCTTCTTTTCCAATTCGTATCCCTTTAATTTCTTTGGTTTGTCTAATTGCTCTGGCCAGAGTCTCAAGAACGATGTTGAATAGAAGTGGTGAAAGAGGGCATCCCTGCCTTGTTCCAGTTTTTAGGGGGAATTCTTTCAGTTTTTCACCATTTAGAATGATATTAGCCATGGGCTTAGCATAAATGGCCTTTACAATGTTAAGGAATGTTCCCACTATCCCTATTTTTTCTAGTGTTTTGAGCATGAAGGGGTGCTGTATTTTATCAAATGGTTTTTCTGCATCTATTGAAATAATCATGTGATTCTTGACTTTAAGTCTATTAATATGGTGAATTACGTTTATTGATTTCCTGATGTTGAACCAACCTTGCATCCCTGGGATGAAACCCACTTGATCATGGTGCACTATCTTTTTAATATGTTTTTGTATGCGATTTGCTAAAATTTTGTTGAGAATTTTTGCATCGATGTTCATTAAGGATATTGGTCTGAAATTTTCTTTCCTTGATGAGTCTCTGTCTGGTTTAGGTATCAGTGTGATATTGGCTTCATAGAATGAGTTTGGGAGGGTTCCCTCCTCTTCTATTTTATGGAATACTTTGAGAAGTATTGGAATGAGCTCTTCCTTAAAGGTTTTGTAGAACTCGGCTGAGAACCCATCTGGTCCCGGACTTTTCTTTGTTGGTAGGCTTTTGATGACTTCTTCTATTTCAGTACTTGAAATTGGTCTATTTAAATTGTTTATGTCCTCCTCGTTCAGTTTAGGTAATTCATATGTCTCTAGAAACCTGTTGATGTCTTCGAAATTTTCTATTTTGTTGGAGTATAGATTTTCAAAATAGCTTCTAATTATGTTTTGTATTTCAATCCTGTCTGTTGTGATATTTCCTTGTTCATTCCGAATTTTAGTAATTTGAGTTTTGTCCCTCTTTCTCTTTGTTAGTGTGGCTAAAGGTTTATCAATTTTGTTTATTTTTTCAAGAACCAACTATTTATTTTGTCAATTTTTTGTATTGTTTCTTTTGTTTCAATTTCATTGATTTCAGCTCTGAGTTTAACTATTTCCTGTCTTCTACTACTTTTGGTGCTGTTCTGTTCTTCTTTTTCTAGGGCTTTGAACTGTAGTGTTAGGTTGTTTATTTGTTGAGTTTTACTTCTTTTATTAAATACGCTCCATGAAATAAATTTCCCTCTAAGTACTGCTTTCATAGTGTCCCAGAGATTTTGATATGATGTTTCTTTGTTCTCATTTACCTCTAAGAATTTTTTAATTTCCTTCCTAATATCTTCTGTTATCCATTCATCATATAATAGCATATTGTTTAATCTCCAGATGTTGGAATAGTTTCTGTGTTTTACTCTTTCATTTATTTCTAACTTCAATCCATTATGATCTGATAGAATACATGCTAGTGTCTCTATCTTCTTGTATTTGCTAACATTAGCTTTGTGGCATAATATATGGTCTATTTTAGAGAAGGGTCCATGTGCTGCTGAGAAGAAAGTGTATTCACTCTTGGTTGGATGGTATATTCTATAAATGTCCGTTAAGTCTAAATTATTGATTGTGTTATTGAGATCTATGGTTTCTTTGTTCAATTTTTGTCTGGAAGATCTGTCCAGTGGTGAGAGAGGCGTGTTAAAATCACCTAGTATTATTGTGTTGTGGTCTATTTGGTTTCTGAAATTGAGAAGGATTTGTTTGACATACATAGATGAGCCACTGTTTGGGGCATAGATGTTTATGATTGTTATATCTTGCTGATTTATGCTTCCCTTAAGCAGTATGAAATGACCTTCTTTATCCCTTCTGACTAACTTTGGCTTGAAGTCCACATTATCGGAAATGAGGATGGATACTCCAGCTTTTTTGCTGAGTCCATGCGCATGGTATGTTTTTCCCCATCCTTTCACCTTTAGTCTATGGGTATCTTTTTCTATGAGGTGAGTCTCTTGCAGGCAACATATTGTTGGATCTTTATTTTTAATCCAGTCTGCCAGTCTATGTCTTTTGATTGATGAATTCAGGCCATTAACATTCAGGGTTATAATAGAGAAATGATTTGGTTTCCCGGTCATTTGGTTCATTTTTAAAATTTTGTTTATTTATTTGTTTGACACAACTTGTTTCCTCCTTTATTTGACAATTCCTTTAGGATAATTCCTCCCTTTGCTGATTTGCTTCTTTGTTTTTCATCTCTTCCTCATGGAATATTTTGTTGAGAATGTTCTGTAATGCTGGCTTTCTTTCTGTAAATTCTTTTAGCTTTTGTTTATCATGGAAGGATTTTATTTCATCGTCAAATTTGAAGGTAAGTTTTGCTGGGTATAAGATTCTTGGTTGGCATCCATTTTCTTTCAGGGCTTGAAAAATGTTGTTCCAGGCCCTTCTAGCTTTTAGGGTCTGGATTGAAAAATCTGCTGATATGCGTATTGGTTTCCCCCTGAATGTAATTTGGTTCTTTTCTCTCACAGCCTTTAAAATTCTGTCTTTATTTTGTATGTTAGGTATTTTCATTATAATGTGCCTTGGTGTGGGTCTGTTGTAATTTTGTGTATTTGGAGTCCTATAAGCCTCTTGAACTTGATTTTCCATTTCATTCTTCAGATTTGGGAAATTTTCTGATATTATTTCATTGAATAGGTTGTTCATTCCTTTGGCTTGTTTCTCTAGGCCTTCCTCAATCCCAATAATTCTTAAATTTGGCCTTTTCTTGATATCCCATAGTTCTTGTAGATTCTGTTCATGATTTCTTACCATCTTCTCTGTTTGTTCAACTTTGTTTTCAAGGTTAAATATTTTGTCTTCAATGTCTGAGGTTCTGACTTCCAGGTGTTCTATCCTATTGGATATGCTTTCTATGGAGTTCTTAATTTGGTTTATTGTTTCCTTCATGTCAAGGATTTCTGTTTGGTTTTTTTTCAATATCTCTAACTCTTTATTGAAATGATCTTTTGCTTCCTGTATTTGCTCTTTTAACTGTCGATTGGTGCGATCATTCAATGCTTGCAGTTGCTCTCTCATCTCATCGTTTGCTTCTCTGATCATTTTAATTATGTACATTCTGAACTCCTTTTCTGTCATTTCTTCTGCCATGCTGTCATTGGGTTTTATTGATGTAACATCTAGATTTGTTTGCAGCATTTTCTTTCCTTGTTTTCTCATATTGTTCAGGTATCAGTGGACCGCTGAGATATTGCAGATTTCCTCTATTGACTTACAATGTCCCTGAAGATTTCTATATATATCCCCCCTTAGCCTTCAGTAGGCTGAAGTCATGGAGGAAGTTGATAATGTGGTGCTCCACAAGGAAGCTGCCTCTCTAGGAGTGGTGGCCTTCAGGTGGGGTATAATCCCTGCTAGTGGGCAGAGGTGCCTCCACTTGTTAACCAATGGTCATCCAAAGGGGATCTAGGCTGCCGGCTGAGGCAAGGCCTGTTTGGACCTGAGTCTCTGGTTTTTCCGTCCTTGTGGGGAAACCTCACCCAGCAGGGAAGACTCACCCGGTGGGGAGGTCTCGCTGGTCAGTTCCCTCCTAGAGGTTCCCCTCAATTTACAGCTACCACCTGGGCTGGGCTGCCTTCCTCTGCAAAGTTCCCAGGGGCCCGGCCCTACCTCCTGGGCCTGGGAGCCTCACCCTTCGCAGATGAATCTCCTTAGGCTGCCCCTCCTCAGAGAATTTGCCCGCAGGCCTGGAACCTTCACTCCACCCTAAGCCTGTCTCTGTGCGGCTCTTCCACCCAGAAGCCTCCTAGATCCTGGGACCCTGCTCTGCACCTAATGGCCTGGCTGTGCGGCCCCTCCTCTGAGCCGCCACCTGGGGCCCCGAACAATCGCTCTGAGTCCCAGAGACCCGCCACAGGCCTCTTCCTCCAGACAGCCGCCCAGTATTCCGGTGCGGTCACTAGGAATCCAGGAAACTCACTTCGTGCCTCCTCCTCCCACCAACCACCTGTAGCCCGGGGCAATCAATCACTCCGAGTCGAAGTGACCCTCCCCGTTCCTCCTCCTTCTCCAGATAACCCCCCGGGTGTTCAGGAGCGGCCGCTCTGAGTGGCTCTGAATCCACGTGACCCGCTGCACGGGTCCTCTGGGCAACCGCCCGGAGCTCTGGTGCGGCCACTCAAGACCAAGTGACCCACCACGCTTCTCCTCCAGGCAGCCCCCCTGTGTTCAGGAGCTGTCCCTTTAAGTCCAAACAACTCACCACTCGCCTTCTCCTCTGAGCAGCCGCCTGGAGCGCTAATGCAGTCACTGCGAGTCCACACGACCCGCCGCGCTCCTCCTCCTCCTCCTCGTACTCCTCCGGGCAGGCCCCGGTGTTCAGAAGTGGTCTGAGTCCAAACAGCTCGCCACGCCGCCCCTTCTCTGGCAACCGCCTGTAACTCTGGTGTAGTCACCCGAATCCAAGCGGCCGCGCTCCTCTTCCTCCTCCTCGTCCTCAGGGCAGGCCCCGGGGTTCAGAAGCGTCGTTCTGAGTCCTAACAGCTCGCCACGCAGCTTCTCCTCTGGCAACTGCCTGTAGCTCTGGTGCAGTCACTCCGAATCCAAGTGGCCACGCTCCTCCTCCTCCTCCTCAGGGCAGGCCCCAGTGTTCTGAGTCCACACAGCTCTCCTCGCCACTCCTCCCCTGGGCAGCCGCTGGAGCCCCAGTAGTGGCTCCGAGTCCGAGCGGCCTCCTTTACGGCGCTCCCAGCTGTCCCTTTACCACTCTTTTAGAACCAACTGTAGGAACAAAAGCATCCTTTAATTCTCTGTTACAATTTGGACCTGGAACATCCCCCCAAATCTCATGTGTTGAAGGGTTGGCCCTCAATGGAGAGTATTCAGAAGTGGGGACTTCAGGAAGGTGATTGAATCGTGAAGGCTCTGACCTCATCAGCAGGTTAATCCATTGACAGATTTGTAATTTAATGTCATTGTTGAGTGATGGTAGAAACTGTAGGAAGTGGGGCCTAGTCACAGGAGGTGGGTACCTGGAGGCATTCCCTGGAAGGGTATATGTTGCCTTCAGCTCCTTCCTCCCTCTTTTTGTCTGCTTCCTGACCGCCACAAAGTAAGCAGCTTTGCTATGCCACACCCTCTCTGCCATAAAGTAGTCCTTCCTGTGAGACCCAGAATCAATGAAGCTAATTGACCATGGACTGAAACCTCTGAAAACATAAGCCAAAATAAATCTTTCCTCCTCTAAATTGATTTTCTCAGGTATTTTGTCATAGCGCTATATAGTTGACTAACATACTCTTGAGCTTCCTACCCTGCAAGAGTTCCCATTCTAAACAACCTAGACAATTCAGTACAAAACATACATGTTGACTGCTAAAAGGGATACAACCATGTAGAAAATTTTCCTATATTCTAAGGGATTGATATTTTAAATATATTTTTCAGGAGTTTGAAATTTTAATTGTGAATTGTTACTAAATTATTCAATTCATATCAGTGTTATTTATTGAACAATTGAGCAATGGTCACACATTTTGTATATCTCCAGTGTTTGTCATTTGGCTAGAGTAAGCAATTAGGAGGTTCCCAAATGATTCTTCACCCACTGGTCTTGAATTTACAGTACTTGTTCTCTCCTGTTTCCATTGTTCCTTATCATAGGAAACTACCTACTTACTCTGTGAGGACTATGAGACTACGTCTTTTGCCCTGAGAACCGTATTTTTTTTTTTTCAGAATGTGATAGTTTGCTCCAAAGTCTTCCTAAATGCAGACTTCATATATATAAAAAGTCTCCTGTTAAATATGAGATTACATCATTCTAGGTATTTGATATTTTCATAAGAATGAGGTCTATGTAGGCGATTTTATTCTTTTCCTTTTCTTATCCATGGAGTTCACCTTACTTGTGTTGTTAGTCTTATTTTTCCATTAATGACTGAAATTTATCCAGAGAACAGAATAATATATCAGAATAAGAAAGGGCAGCTTTGACCCCCCTCACTCTTCTTTACACATTCTTTTTACCTGGATGTTCAATTGTTTACTTCTCAGATTCAATTCCGAAACCATTGATCCTGGTAGAAAAAACTTTTCATTGACAGAACCATTGGAAACTCTGCAAAGAAAATGAAAACTTGAGAGCAGCAACTCAATCAGTTTTACATTCATGGGCCCTTTGGGAATAACTGCCTACCACATTAGTTTTATAGTACATTCTTCAAATTCCCTATCCCTCCAACTGTGGTAGAGTATGCTCTTTGTCCAACTGTGTTTGCTCATTGACAAAATGTGATGCAAGTGGAACTTTAAAATAAATGCGACTTTACAGATCCTGGAAAGAAACATCAAGAATAAAGATGACTACATGAATCAGGAAGGTATTTGGCAACATGAAGATCTATTCTCCTTTAAATACTAAACAAATAGTTATAGCCTAATCAAATCCCTGTCATATCTTTCACCACTGGACACAAAAATAGAGGAGACTGACTTTAACATTGGGCTGATTCTGTGTGAAAGATACTGTTATTTGAATAAATACTACAGCAGCACATTTGTGCAGTAGATGTTAAAAATAATAAACCACATATTATTCATTTTCATGGAGTCCAAAAACAGAAGACATATCTTACTAATACCTATAGTCTTGACAAAAAGTAATAATTAATCAAATTTTTACAACTAGATCATTGTAGCTGTGTAATCAATTGAAAAGAGTATGATATTTCAACAGTTCTCTGATTGTGCTCTAACAAATTATTTAACATTGAATTAAAAATTATACTAAGGCCAAGTGAGAGGTGGCAAACACCTATAATCCCAGCAACTTGGGAGGCTGAGGCAGGAGGATCATGAGTTCAAAAACAATCTCAGCAAAAGCAAGGCACTAATTCAGTAAGACCCTGTCTCTAATAAAATACAAAATAGGGCTGGGGATGTGGCTCAGTGGTTCAATCCCCAGTACCAAAAACAAGTCATACTAAGATATTAATTAGCTTTCCATAAACATTGGGCAAGCTAGTCTTTCTTGATGGATTATCACAAAACCAACACATATAAATGTCTGAATAAGTTACTTTGTAGAACAGAGCTGATGATGAGAAAGATTTTTGTAAACCTATGAAATATCATGGTGTCAGTTACAAAGCTACTTCTAAGGCTATTCTTCCTTTCCTTTCTTTCCAGTACTAGGTGAGGATCTACAAAATATGTTCCTTCCCCAGTCAAACATCTATTTAGAGTCTGCCAGTAAAGGACCTTACTGAGATGAATAGTGCACAGCAGGGGCAAAAGGACCTTCTTGTTTGATGGCTGCCACTGTCACTGTCGCCCCACTCAAGCCATCTTCCCCCATTCCTATAGCAGCAACTGGTTCCAGTCTCTAATTTCTTTGTGCATTCCCAGAAAACAGTGATATTTCCTGTCTCAGGGATTCCAGAACCCAGAAATCAGCACCTCCTCCTCCAGTGTCTAAGGCCCAAGGATACGGGACTCTTCCCTTAGGCTTCTGAGTTTTCAGCCATCCAGTTACCAGCTGTCCAGGCAGTGCCCTTCCTCCAGGAGTCTGGCTGTCTCTCTTTAAGTCCTTTCCCTGGGACTCTTGAGATGGTGGCATAGGCTTGATGGTAACCAGTCCTCAGAAAGAAAAGTACCACCTTCATGGAATTCTTGCTTTAAGTTTTTTTTGTCCTTATCCCCAAACTTTGACCTTTGTGGCCCCAGTCTTAGAGTCCTGTTTCCTACACTCACTAATATTTCTGTTGCCCCATTGAGTTCATTTATAGCATTTTAAGACAACTGAACTAATACCCATATCCCTACTATGGCTCCTGTTTTCCTAAGATTTTGGAAAAGGATATCCTTAGTGATTTGGATAAAATATGGATAAAATTATTCTGAATTAGTGAAAGCAAAATTATAGAATAGTTTATGGAAAATTTATCTAGGAAAATAAAAAAACATTAAATAAAGAAAACTTTTAGATTATTAACTTAATTTTATGCTTAAAATAAAAAATAACAAATGTATCAACTAATCAAGTGTGCAATAACATTTCCAGGAAGTTCTTTCAATGTTATTTTTGTAGTTCTTGAAAATATAATCCATAAGAAGTAATCTTTAGTCTCTACCTCAATAATTGATTTAAAAATTTGTACTAGGATGCTCTGAACAATAACTACAAATGTTTTTCAATTCTACTGGAATAACTCTGCTTAAATTGTAGATACATAGAATTTTAATTTTATTGCTGCACCAAAATCCACAAATACATTATCAAGCATAGAAAATTCAATGGACAAGGATAATTTAATTAAAACATCTTTTCTCCAAATCATAAATTAAAATAACTCAAAACAGTGTTTTGCTTTTTCTCTAAAACAAACAATAAAATGTACTAGGTTTAATAAATCATAAATGCTTATGAAAAAAAGGAAAAGGGATACATTTTTTGATCACTAACTTAAAACAGTCTATAGGGTCCTTGCTTCAGATAGCATTTAACTCCCTATTCACATTTGAGGCAAGAATAGTAAATTGCTTTGTCCATTTTACTTGAAACTTAAGGAAACTGAACTCTCAGAGAGTTTCAAGTGTAAGTTCAAGATCTGAACCCAGTCCTCCAGCTCACAATGCCTGTGGTTTTTTCTATTCATTATTGCATCCTTAGCCTAGTTGGTGCTCAATGTGGTCACTGCATAAAAGAACAAGTCAACTTTCTCTTTGGAAATATGAGCTAATTCTCCACCACTTTCTATTTTGTTCTCAGAATGCACCAATTTATCACACTTTATTTATCTTAGATGTATTTTTCATCTCCTTCCTTTATTTTCTCCCCTTCTTCTCCAGTTCTTTCTCCCCCGCCCCCAGACTTCTCTTCATTCATTTCTAAAATATTTGCATTGGAAAGTTATGGAAGAATTAACACATAGTTAATTTTTAAATTCATGTAGAACATAGCATTTGTTATATATTTGATCATGTACATATATGTATGCATGTATATTTGTGGCCAATTCATTCAGCAGAAATTCATAACAACAGTTATAATTTTCATCACCTATATTAATTTCTAAATGGCAAATATCACAGTACTCCCATTTTTAATTGACATATAATGTGAATTATGGTTTTAATTAAAAATAGCAATTAAATTCTCATTTGTGCTTGAAAAAACATTTTGCATCCTATCAATTTGTTGAGAAAAGCTTTAACTCATATCCCTTTCAGACACAGTCATGCATATCAATATGCAATATGATATTATGTTTATTTAAACTCATTTTAGAAATTTAATAGAACCATTGTTTAAATGCTTCATTTATGTCACACATTTGTTGTTGCATCTCTTTTTTAAAAAATGTTCTTCATTATTTATTAAAATACACTTGAATTTTAAAATCTTGAAGTATGTCATAAAGTTTGTGATTTAAATTTTTAAAATATTGCAGTGTTTTTCACTTGATTAAATTTTCAAAGCTAGTATGGTATCAAAAATCTGAAAATGGCAAGAGCAGTGTTAATATGCGTTAACACAGTGTTTACTTAAATATGAGGAATCCCCACAGGACAGAGTGCCAGAATGTTTCTGTCTAGGGAATATGCTGAATTCAAAGGAACAGGCAGTAAGAGCATCACATTTAAAATGATAGTTTTGAAGCTAGATTTTAGGTAATAAACTGACAAATGGTCACTTCCAGTAACTTTCTCAGGAGGTACAGAATATTCATAAGAAAGAATAATAACACTTCATGTAGTTGAAGTAGGATGTTTCCTCCAAAGGAGTATCTTGTAAGACTACTCCAGCTTTTTTTTCCCCTAGCTCTAGACTTTCGTGGCAATGTCATCACTCAGGCAGAGTCAAGAAGTATCACTTTCCCCACCCCCATTTCCTTCTCCAAGCCCATATCCAACTGAAGATGGACCCTCTAGTATTTTGTTCTTTTAGGATTAGAACTGTCTCGACCAATTTATCAACCAACTTTAAAAGCATGCATACTACTGGAAATTTTTTTAAAGTTTCATGTAATAAAAACAAAAATCTATAACAAACTTCTAGTACTAGTGAATTTTTGTAATTTTTTATTTGTTCTGAAGAGTTATACATGAAAGCAGAATGCATTTATGTATTTTGATAAATCACACATAAATGGAGTATGCTTTCCCATTTTTCTGATTGTACATATTGTAGGAACACACATGTCATGCAGTCATATATGTACATGAAGTAATAATGTCTGTTTCAATCTACCATCCTACCTACCCCATTCTCCTCCCCTCCCTTCACTCCCCTCAACCATCACCAATCATAGCAGTCAAAATTTTTATCAAGGACCATGAAAAAACATTTTCCATGCATAGGACCATGGAAGCCACTAAACCTCATAATTTTTTTTTTATAAGCCCTCAGTCCAATAATGCCTTATTCTAGTGAACAAGACAATTCAGACAAATTCCAGGCTCACTGAAATTAACCTTTTAGGCAGGGAGTTTGTTTTAAAAATTATATAAAACATAGTATTTTTTCATTATACATCATTGACTGTGATGTTCCCTAATTCCCAATTTTTTTAAAGACCCAAAACTGAGAAAGAAAGGATGAAAATATTCAAATTGTAAAGAGATCCATCAATAATTAGGGTTATATACTTTTACCTCAGATTTTATTTAAAGGCATACACACTTATTTTACATTAAACCCTGAGTCCTTAATTTCCACATAGTAATAACTAAGTTGGAGCTTGCTCCAAAAAAATCACCAAGAATTAGGTTGTGAAGAACAGATTGCTATCATTTTTCCTGATAGGTGTGTGAATAATATGTACATTATCTATCATCTGTCTATCTCTCTGTCTATCTCTATATTCCCAATAGGATGCATTATTTTCCCCTAGAGGGAGTAATACTATCATTCTTCTACTTAGTATTTCATCCAGTGCTTGAAGGTATTAGACATTAAAATAATATTTCTTAAACCCATATAAGCACTGTGTATACACTATTTTTTCAGGAAAAAGCATTCCAAAGTTTTAAGTTATAATTCTGGTATTTTTTTGTGCCTATTATGTGTTGTGTGCATTATTTTGGAGAAGAGACTCTGCTTAAAAATCTATTGACAGTAGCAGTGTACATGTGTGTGTGCATGTGTGTGTGTGATAGTTAATTTTAAAAGAAATAAAGCAGAGAAGTATCTATGTAGGAGAGTTCCTGAGGAGAGTGGAATGATTGTTTTCCAAGCAGTGGTAAAAGAAGACCTTGTGAAAAGGTGATAACTAAGCAGAGGCTATCCTGAGCAGACTGAATGAAGATGTGTAAGAGGGAGAAACACTGCTCTAAACAGAATGAACAGCATCAATCCAAAGACACAGCTAGTTTATTTGTCAGTTGGCTGTTGCTATGACAAAATTCTGAAGCAGGTGTTTTATAAAGAAAAAAAGGTTTATTTAATTGACAGGTTTGAAGATTTAGAGATTGGCACCAGCATCATCTCAGCATTGATGAGTACCCCATTGACTGTGTCACAACATAATGAACATCATGATCAGAAAATGTGAGAGGGAGAGAGTACATGAAGAGGTAGGAAGCCAGAAAGCAGCAAGCTGCAGGCCCTGCTCTTTTATATCAACTCCCTCTCATGCTAACTAGCTTATTCATTAAGACCAACATTGATCCCTTCTGGGCATGCTTCCAAGACCTAATAGCTCCCTCTGGGTTCCACCTTTTATAGGTTCCATCCCCTCCCAACATTTTCACACTGGTACCAAAAACTACCAACACATGAAACTTTAGGAGACAAATCATATCTAAACAACTGCAACTAGGGTAGGAATCTTCCATTCCTTGCAGAGAATTCATCATTGGGATAATGTAAGTGGAACAAACTTCTCTGGGTTCCAAAGTCACAATGGAGACCTCAGATTATAGATTTGGAAGGAGAACTGCGCTGGTAAGTGTATTGAATGGAAGGGAAATCAGAGTAGGCTAAGGACCCAAGAAAAGAGTCACAAAAGGGTAGGAGAGAATACTAGGAGTCAACAGGAAAGAGAGGAAAAAAGAAAGATATATAGGAAGAGATCAGGCTGATCCTGGCTGGACATTTGAATTCAAGGATAAGAATTTCTCCAGACATAGAATACAACACTGTAAATTCATTGTAAAAAAATTTAAATTTTATTTTTAACAATATAATCAGATTAGTTTCTTTTTGAAGAAGCACACAAAGGTGAAGAGAACATCTTTCAATACCTGATTTCTTTTTCTCGTAGATACACTATATCAGTGGTTCTTGGTGGACCTGTGGTTCTTGGTTTGGGTTTGAGAATTTGTACTTCTAACTTGTACCCCGAGGAGATACTGAGGCAGCTGGCCCAGGAACCAGACTTGGTGAGCTACCAAACCAACTTACTGAAAGGTTGAGGTTGTTGGCATCAGATACACACAAGTTAAAAGTAAAGTACAATTTTATTACTTTAATTTCTATTTTTAGCACCCTAGTTTATTTTACAAAAATTAGTTTTCCTTGCATTCGTCCTACAAATATGTAAGTTATTAAATATGATTATTCCATCACTCAAATGAAAGCAAAGATTGATTACACCAGTAATAAGTGTTCATTGATATCCAATTATGACCTAGGCTCTGCCCTAAGTGCTTTAAATTAATTAACCTCATTCAATCCTATGAATTGTGGTGACTATTAATAATGATAGTCTCCCCACAGATTAAAAAAAAAAATACAGAATTCCAAAGGCCATACGTTAGAGCTGAGGACCCAGGCACTACAGATCCACTCTTGTTCTCTTCCACACCGCATGCTATTTGTTCTGCCTTAGGCAAAAAAAGACAACATATTCAGAGAGGGAACATGGACATACCCAAGAGCTGCTGCTCCTCATTTTCTGGCACTAATGTAGCAGGCTTTGAAATATCAGGTCCTTTGGCAGTATCGCTGTGTAGCAGCATGTTGTTAATCCAGTGGAAAGCACATTGAGCTGTTGTGCATATTTTTGTATTTAAATGGCACTGGGGATTGGGTATTTCACTTTTATGGTCTACCATTTATTCCCTAGTCAATGACAGAGCCTCGTGTAAATCCCTATTTATGGGTTCTGTGGCAGAGGTCCCAAGCTAATCAGCGATATTTCTCCGGAATGCATGGCAATGCTCTAAATTTCAGTCTGAAGGAGACTCGAGACTCTTCTCTCACAAGACAGTGTAGGTTGGTGGCTGAAATCAGTTAGAAAACACAAGTTACTTAAGTCAGGGAAGAAATAAAGTTTAGCCTTTTGCACGTGATTTCAAATTGGAAGCCTTTAAATAGGCAGCACTACACTACTGACAAAGGAGGGAACCAAGCACAACTGAGGTATTTTATACCTTCCGACAGGTAGTGTTGTGAGGTTAAGTATGACAATTAAAAGTAGGCCAGTTTTAAGCATTCTTTATAAGATGATAAGCAGAGAAAGATTGAAAAGTGAGGTAGAAGAAACATTTTCTATCATGTACATATTGTTCTAAAATGTAGTTGGGAAATAGGGAGAAAGGTGCTTGCAGGTGAGAAGTACATGAACTTTATAAACTTTATTTTGGTGATTGAAGGAAAAATGCATTTATCTCCATCATTACAGTTGAACAGTTGTCCCAGGCTTCCTGGGTTTTCATAAGGAGGGATTTTCCTTGATTTCTTTCCTTATTCTTTATTCTATCCAGAGAAGAAAGAGCAATGTAATAACTGGATAAAATTAGGAAGAATACACAATTAGGCTTGCCTCAACTACTTCCCATTACCATTTGGAAAAAGTGTCTTCTTTGTATTTCTTTCTGACATAAATACCCTGATGTCACCACACTTTGGAATACCTTCCTCAAAATTTTCCAAATCTTCCTCCTTCCAGTGCTTGTAGTGGTTTTCAGGAGAGACATTCCTAGCCTGGAACAGGATCCTGTGGACCTCTCCATTCTCCCTTTGACCCCTTACCCTGCCACCTATGGAGTCAACCAGAAGCCTGGAACTCATTTACTCTGTGATTCTATCGTCAGGTCAGGTCTAGGAGGAAAACTGGGCCAATGGATTACTTCTCACTGGGTAAAGAGGCATATATTTTGCATGTCTATTTAGGGTGACTTATTCATGTTGAACACAGGGCCAGTTTAGGGTTCTGGGTTGGCTATCACCTCTCACCGACTTGAGCTATATGTCTGGGCTCTTGCATGGGGCCTTGCCTGTCCGTGTTTCCTCCATGGGGCCACCTAAAATTTACAGAACCACCATAGCAGGGGTAGGAGAAGTTGTCCCTTATCCTCAGCTGCTCATCAGGCAAGCCTCCAGGTGTGCTCTGTCTCCTCTAAGGACTCTCCAGACCATTCCTCCATGTTGGTGATAGGCCTTTCTGTTCAATGTCCTTTTTGCTTCTCCTCAATATGGAGAAGCTATTTTTTCCCAAGTAAGTTTGAGGCTAGAGTGTTGGAGGCCGCTGCCCTGTAGGGCCCGCAGTGGTGGCTGGCCTCGCCCTATGGCGCCAAGAAGCCCAGCTGCAAGTGCTTTCTATTGGCTGACTGATCTCCTCTGCGTCTGTGCTTAGCTCGTGATCAGTACATGTCCTCATTACCCACCATTAAGTCTCCACGAGCCAAATGCCTGACCCGTTAAGGTGATTGGCTGTTATATCCCATAAAGCTGCGTATTTTGCGCGGCGGCGGGAGCAAGCAAGGCAGAGCAAGCAAGGCAAGGAGGGCAGGCAGCAGCTGTGGGACAAGAAAAGAGGAGAGGCGGCCGCGGAGCAACGAGAGAGGAAGAAGAGAGAAGTGACAGCTGCACGAGAGAAAAGAAGGAGAGAGAAAGCTACACGACAAGAGAAGAAGGAGAGAGAGAGCTGCGCGACAAGAGAAGAAAAAGAAGACGGCGGCGGTGGAGGAGGAGGAAGAACCAGGCACTCAGCTCAGAAGCTCTCCCATAAAAATAAAGACCTTAAAACTTCATTTGAGAGCCGAGTCTTCATTGTACTCGCTGGACGAGACAAGTGGTGCTGAAACCCGGGACCCCTCGCACCGCCACAAAAGAGGTAAGTAATCCAGGTAAAACAGCTGTTAAAACTAAACAAGTCTAGTAAAATAAGTTAAGAAAGGTTAAAGCAGTATACAGGAAGCTGGGTGAAGTAACGCCCAGTGGAGCTGGGTTGAAGAGGGCCCAGGTACAGGGAACTGGGTAGAGTAACCCCCAGTGGACTGGCCAGGTATTAAGATTTTGTGTGTTTGTTGTTTGTCAAGAGTCCATGTCTTTGGTTGTATTGTATTGTTGCAGAGTGCTACTGTTTTTAGTTGTTTTAGTGTGACTTAGCATCGTAGTGTGGGTAGCATTTAAAGCTTCAGAAAATGGGTGGCGAAACGTCACGGATCAGAATGGAGGGTCCACTTAGAGACTTATTAAAAGCAAATGGAGCACCTCTAAAAACAAAGACTGCGAGCCTTTTCCTCAGAACAATAGAAGAAGCTGCGCCATGGTTTTTAGATGAGGGACTCTTAAATATACCACAGTGGGATCACTTAGGAGAGGATCTAAGAAAGAGGGAGAAAGTAGAACCATTGCCGGTGGGCACGAGCGCAATTTGGAAGTTGATTCGCGGGTGCTTAATTAACCCGAGGCCAACGTTTAAAGATACGCTATAAAAAGGAGAAGACATTTTAGAGGAGATAAAAGAGGGACGATCCAGAACCTCTGAAAGATTATCAAAAAGGGAAAGTTTCTCGGATGAGGAAGAACTTTCAGGAGAGGAACTAGAGAGGATAGTTAAAAAAGAGGGACAGGAAAAAGAAGAAAGTTTAAATTCAATATTGTACCAACAGCCCCCCCGCCTATAATCCGTATTATGACGATAGGGAAGAACATACAAAAAGAAGCTCCAGTGCACTCAAAGGATTAATGATAGTTCCAGGAGTCATAGATCAAGATTATACAGGAGAAATTAAAATGCTTGCTTCATCACCTCAGGGCATTATTTCCATTTCTCCGGGAGACCGAATAGCTCAGCTTTGTATACTACCTAGTCTTCATGGCTCATTCCCGTCACAACAACATTTTAGGGGAGATAAGGGTATGGGATCTACAGGCATCGATTTGGCCTGCCTTACTATGGAACTAAAAAACAGACCTATGTTAGAATTAATTGTAAAAGGAAAAATTATAAATGGATTGTTAGACACAGGAGCAGACACAAGTATCATAGCAGAAAAAGACTGGCCAAAGGATTGGCCCACACAAAAGGCAAATCAAACATTGAGAGGATTAGGTATTGCCACAGAACCAAAAAAGAGCTCCATGTGGCTACAATGGAAAAGCCCAGAAGGTCAAGAAGGACTTTTCCAACCATATGTCTTAGAACAAATCCTGGTGACATTATGGGGTAGAAATATTTTAAATCAAATGGGGATGAAAATAACCACAGAAGGAATATACAGTGAACAAGCACAAAACATAATGAAAAAAACAAGGGCACAAGTGGGGAAAGGGCTTAGGAATCAATGAACAAGGCATAACGGAACCAATATCAATTAAACAAAAAGGTGATAGACAGGGATTGGGTTTTTCCTTGGGGCCACTGATGAAATAATTAAAATAAAATGGAATATAGAAAAACCAATCTGGGTCCCTCAGTGGCCCCTAAATACAGAAAAACTTAAAGCGGACCAGGAATTATTACAAGAACAATTAGAGGCAGGGCATATAAGGCCCTCCACATCACCTTGGAATACCCCCATATTTGTTATAAAAAAGAAATCAGGTAAATAGAGATTATTACATGACCTAAGAGCCTTCAATGCCGTAATGCAATCCATGGGGCCAATTCAGTTGGGCTTACCAGTCTTATCAGCATTACCAAAGGACTGGAAATCAATAATATTAGATATAAAGGATTGTTTTTTCTCTATTCCTCTCCACCCTGACAACATAGAAAAGTTTGCTTTTACGGTCCCCTCCATTAATCATGGACAGCCTGATGCCAGATATGAATGGACAGTCCTACCCCGAGGGATGGCCAATAGTCCAACCATATGTCAAATTTACGTAAATAGTGCTTTAATACCAATCAGAAATAAGTACCCAGATATAATTATATACCATTATATGGATGATGTATTAATTTGCCACCCAGAACAAACAATACTAGATAAGGTATTTACTGATCTAATTAGTCATTTAAAGACAAGAGGACTTATTATAGCACCTGAAAAGATACAAAGGCAACAAGTTCAAGAATTTTTAGGTGCTAAAATAAACAGCACAATCATTACACCCTTAAAAACTTCCTTAGACTCGACCATCTTAATACCTTAAACGATTTTCAAAGGTTATTAGGTGATATTAATTGGATAAGGCCTTACCTTAGATTAACTACTCAAGATTTAGGACCATTATTTAATATCTTAAAGGGAGATGCTCATCCTCCTTCACCCAGAAAACGTACAGAGGAGGCCAGAAAAACCCTGGATGTAGTGCAAAAAAGACTAGACGAGGCACAGGTTGATCATATAGATCTGTCAGCATCTCTATCACTCATAGTACTTCCAAATAATTTAGTCCCTACAGGAGTCCTCTGTCAACAAGGACCTTTAATGTGGATACATTTACCCTACTCTCCAGGAAAAACAATAGTTTCTTATCCTGAAGCAATGGCACAAATAATATTCAAGGCATTAAAATTAGCCATCATAGTATTTGGAAAAACTCCAGACAAGATAATAACCCCATATAATTCAGAACAAATTTCTTACTTAAGCAATAATTACAATGATTGGGCAATTCTTATGTTCACAACTGCTGCCCAATTTGACAATCATTATCCAAAACATCCATATATACAATTTTATTTAAGAAATCCTGTGATTCAAATAAAAATTACAAAAAGAGAACCTATAAGGCAAGCAGTGGTAGTGTTTTACTGATGGTTCCAATAATGGTACTGGAGCATATTTTCATAAAGACAAGGTACAAACATTTCTTTTTCCAAAGGCTTCTGCACAGCAAATAGAATTATTAACAATAGAACAAACATTAAAAGATTTTCATAAAGTTCCTGTAAATATTCTGTCAGATAGCCATTACGCTGTTAATGCAGTTCAACAACTGGAAGACGCCTGTCTAATCAACAAAAATTCCACCATATCCAACATACTCTTAGCATTACAAAAACTCATTTGGAGTAGAACAGAGCCATTCTACATAGGACATTTAAGAGCTCACACAGACTTGCCAGGTCCATTAACACAGGGCAATAATATAGCTGATCTAGCCACAAGGGATCCTCATGTTTTTTCTATAATAGAAGAAGCACAAAACTTCCATAGTAAATTTCATGTAAATTCTAAAACCTTACAAATAAATTTAATATAACCAAAGAACAAGCCCGAACCATTGTAAAAAACTGTAATAATTGTGTAACATACATAAATTCACCTAATAATAGCATTAATCCAAAAGGCCTATTACCCAACCATCTATGGCAGATGGATGTAACACATATTCCAGAGTTTGGAAATCTCAAATTTGTTCATGTAACTATTGATACCTACTCAGGGGTTATATTTGCTTCATTACATAGTGGAGAAAAATAAAAGACGTAATATCACATTGCTTACAGGCCTTTGCGACTTGGGGAAAGCCTAAACAATATAAGACAGACAATGGGCCTGCATATATTTCTGCATCATTTAAAAATTTCTTAAGTGCCTCTGATATTTCCCATTCCACTGGAATTCCATACAATCCTATGGAACAAGGAATCATTGAAAGAGCCAATCAAACACTAAAGGCTGTTTTAAATAAACAAAAAGGGGGAATAGGAGACACATACAGGTCTCCTAAAGATAAACTAAACATAGCATTATTTACTTTAATTTTTTAAATTTGGACAAAGATGGAAAAACAGCCGCAGATAGACACGAAAATCCTACAGTGGCTCCAAAGGTCCTTGTACAATGGAAGGATGTACTCACTGGACAATGGAGAGGCCCGGATCCAGTGTTATTCTGGAGTCGAGGCTCCATATGTGTTTTCCTACAGGGTGAAAAAACACCAGTCTGGATCCAGAGAGATTAACAAGACCCGCATCTAAGACGTCATCATCCTTTACCATTCACTAATACCTCTTCTATTTTTACCAATGCTTCGACAGGATTGCCTGCAGTTCTCTTTGATTCACAGACTGTTCTTTTAATGCTACATCTTTTTCTTTACCAGGATGATGTTCAGTTAGGATGAAACATGTCAATCCTTATGATAACTGGCTTCTGCTTTGTAACACAAAAGGATATACTAATATACAGTCATTTTTCAGCCTTCTGGGAGTGGAACATAAATTGTGCCAGTGGAACGCCTCTAATTGGGACAATTCTTTCCTATCTGCTACTCAGTCTCTTACCTGTAATGGAAGCATAACCTTTCCTCCCATTCCAGTTTGTGTGTCACCCCCTTTCATGTTTCTATTAACTAACCATAGTAAACGTAACTTGTTTCCTTTCACAATGTTGGAATGCCTCCCAGTTTTCCGCTGCAGTAACCAGTCTCCATAACTGATGAAGAGCTGCCTATGATTTTGTCTAGAAACAAAAGAGACTTCGGCATTACAGCAGCAGTGGTTACAGTGGTGGCTGTGTCTGCTGCTGCAGCTGCGATAGCAGTGACAGCATTAGCTACTACAATACCAATAGCACAAGCTGTCAATAATATAGCTGAAAGAGCCGCCTCAGCTTTACAAACACAAAAGGTTATCAATGCTCACTTAAAAGCTGGCATAACTGATCTTATACTCCTGATAACCTTATCACTCAATTATGATTAGAGACTGAAACATGGGCAGATATCATCTCTCTTGGAATACTTATGGTACGGGGTTTGGACTAATGATCTGATGCCTTATGCACGTAAGATGCCAACAACAGGGAGAACGTCAGACCATCAAAATGGCACTTATGGCGCTTAAAACTGGCACATCTCCCCAGGTGTGGCTAAATATGCTGGGTCCGTAGCCAATGACGGGTAAGCAAACAGAGACATATATCAACCTAAGACAGGTCCTCATCCCAAGATGGGTGAGATACCAACGATGGGTAAGAATATGTTCTGCTGTTATGCATCTAAGACAGGCCCGATCCCGGGGATCCAGGGTCACAGATAGGCTCATGGGGGCCCATACCAACCTAAGACAGGGTTCTGACGCCTGGAGGTCAGAATTCCGATGACGGGTAAGGATGGTGCTCACCACATGAGCTATCATGATGACCTGATCCTAAGCCATTAATAAACAGAACGGGGAAGATGTTGGAGGCCGCTGCCCTGTAGGGCCTGCAGTGGTGGCTGGCCTCGTCCTATGGCGCCAAGAAGCCCAGCTGCAAGTGCTTTCTATTGGCTGACTGATCTCCTCCGCGTCCGTGCTTAGCTCGTGATCAGTACGTGTCCTCATTACCCACCATTAAGTCTCCACGAGCCAAACGCCTGACCCGTTAAGGTGATTGGCTGTTATATCCCATAAAGCTGCGTACTTTGCCGGCGGGGAGAGCAAGCAAGGCAAGGAGGGCAGGCAGCAGCTGCGGGACGAGAAAAGAGGAGAGGCGGCCGTGGCGCGACGAGAGAGGAAGAAGAGAGAAGTGACAGCTGCACGAGAGAAAAGAAGGAGAGAGAAAGCTGCACGACAAGAGAAGAAGGAGAGAGAGAGCTACGCGACAAGAGAAGAAAAAGAAGACGGCGGCGGTGGAGGAGGAGGAAGAACCAGGCACTCAGCTCAGAAGCTCTCCCATAAAAATAAAGACCTTAAAACTTCATTTGAGAGCCGAGTCTTCATTGTACTCGCTGGACGAGACACTAGAGGAGGGATTGGATATCTTTTCACTAATGTGACTATTCTTCTTGCTCTGTCTACAGCCTCTGCTTTAACCTCCCAACCTGTGGCCATGAGTGAGAAGCAAGTAAGGTCAAAATTGGAAGAAATCACACTCTGGAAATTCAGTGATAATGTCTTAAAGAGCTCAAAAGAAGACATAACTGGATGGGTTGTTCTAAATTCATACTACAAAATTCTGAATAGTAAATTTCACTGAGAAGCAAAAACAATTGTTGTTCATATTTTCCTGCACACTCTAACTTGTTGTTTGGTCATCATCAACAAAGCATAGTAACCACCACTGAAAGTCATTGAAAGCAGGTGTTCATTCACAATGCAGCATGGTAGGCAATGCGACATCAAGGGTGATTATGTAAATAGGGAAAGGTGACACCTAAGACCATAAAGAATCTTCATATATATTAATTGGACAATAAAAATACCTCTTTTTTATTCTAAATCTTCACCAATAAATCACTATGTCCCAGTCTCCTTAGATTGTGTAATACATTTATAAACAAATTATATATATGGATAGGATCCTAGTACTACTAGTCATGGTCCTGCCCAAAAATCTTACATGAGGGCCTTATGGGAGAATTCATTTCAGTTCAGCACTGCAGAGAATTGAGTAGGTTAATTTGTTAAATCCTATAATTGAGTCAGTAGGCCTATTTGTCTTAAACTACATTTTCTAACTTCAATGTTGACATGGATAATATTTAAATTTTCCTTCTGCCTTCTTTTCTTTTCCTTTTTTCTCAGTTGATTGAGAATCTAACTGAAGAAAAGAACCTGTATTTTGTGCTCCTCTATGCCCCAAGACCCCCTTGATAAGTGGTCTTTTAACATATAGAGATGATACAAGGGACAACTAAAGACCAAAGTCATGTAAAAAAGTCCAAATCAACTGGATATTTGATATAGTTCCCCCAAAACACAACTCACCTCATTTCTTTGTTCTTAGAAGAAAGATGTAGTTTGTTATTTAGGTTATTGATTAGAAGATTATATCTACCTTGAGACTTCATATGTTGAATCTAATGAATACTGAGATAAAGTAATGTGTGGTACTTTTCTAACATTCACATAAATTATGTCATCTATATGTCTCAAAAAACCTATGTGGTAGGTAGTTTTTAGTTTACTAGGACTTACTGGGCAGCTTAAAACAATAGGAATTTATTCCTTCACAGTTCTAGAAGCTAGAAATCTGAAATTAAAGCTTTGGCAGGCCGTGCTTGCTCTGAAGCAGCTTGGGAAAGTCCTTTGCCTCCTCCTGTCTTCTGGTGGTCCTCAGGCACCATGGCATTCCTTGCTTTTCAGCTATATTATTCTATCTTTTTCATGACTGTTTTCCCTCTGTGTGAGTTCATGTCTCTCTATCCAAATCTCCCTGTTCTTTCTCTTTTGAAATATTTGGGGTACACTGTAACAGTGTAATTTTATCTTACCTGGAGAACATACCAAAACCCTATTTCCAAGCACAGTCACATTCTGTCATTCCATGAATTTTGAGGGGATATTATAAAAACCTATGACCATATTATTATTATCATCATCACCATATCACCCTTTCACACTAAGGATAACTGAGGCTTAGAAACATGAAAAGGTGAAGGGGCTTCATTTAATGTATACAGTCAATTCAGTACTGTGATTTCCTGAACTGCGGCATTTTAAATATATTTGAAGCACAACATAACATGTAAAAAAGGACACACATTACAAGTGGATTTCTTTGACCACATTCTTATAAACTTAACACACATGCACATGCAATCAATGATCAGATCAAGAAAGAGATAATGACTTGAGCTCAAAAGTCCTGCATGTGGTCTCCTAGTAACTGCCACTATGGGTGACCACTTTCCTTACTTCCAAAGGAGAATGTGTTTCTACCATTAAAGTTATTTATGTAAATTTAAATCTCTCTCATACATATTTGGGGTGGCATATTTTATTTATTTTCTATTGCTGAGGTACCAATTTACCACAATTTAGTGGCATAAAGTAACAAATTTATTATGTTAAAGTTCTATATGTTGGAAGTCTAATACAGGTCTCATTGGGCTAAGATGAAGGAGTTGGCTGGACTGCGTTTGCTTCTGGAGACTCTAGAAGAGACTCCGGTCTTGCCTATTCCACTATCCGGCGACCACTCATAGTCTTTGACTTATGGCATCCTTTCTCAAACTTCCAAGATAACAAGCCAGTGACACTCTCTTCGCTATTACATATAAAGAGGGCAGCATCTCCCTCTTTCTACAGCCAGGAATGGCTTCTACTAAGAGTTATGAATTAGACTGAAGTCCATGTGGATAATGCAGGACAATCTTCCTGTGTCAAGAACTTTGACATTAATCATATATGCAAAATCCCTTTAGCCACATATGGTAATGGTCACAATCACAGGGATTAGAACATAAATATATTTAATACTTCTCTATTCTAGGGTAGTACTATGGGGCATAGGATATGCATATATTCCAGATTTAATAGGTATTGATAATTTTTTCAAAGTGATTACATAAATTTTCATTCCTACTAGCAGAGTTGTCAATATTTGACTGTTTTTTAAAAAAACTATAGCTATTCTGGAGAAAGTTCTGAGATGTGTACCTGATTTCTTGCAATTTCAATTTTTTTGATATTTTTCAAAATACTGAATCAAGAACTGTGAAGGGTCTGAGATTTCTGTAATACTTCTAAACTGACAAACTAGTCTGCTGCAGTTTCAAGGATGCTGGCAAAAGATACAAGATTCCTGGGTCAGAGATAGAAGATGGTTTATTACTTATAGCAATAACAGTGGCAAGAGTTCCACATTTGCTTCAGTTCCCATGCCCCAATTCCCACAGAAAAACACAAAGAGAGCTAGATGTCACTTTACATGCAGGCATTCATTATAGGACAGAAAGCCTGAGTTTAGAGAACAAATGTTTTATAAGGGAGAAAATGCATACCTGGAAAGAGACACTATTTGCATGTTACAAGGACATTCCCAATACAAGTAACCTTGAAAATATATTCTGGAATAAAAGTAGCATACACATCTGCTTCAAAGGTACGCAGAAACACCAGGACCTAAGAGGTTATTGTACCCAACATGTTGATTGTTATTGGGATTGGTAAATAGTTTATGATACTTTGGGCTGCATGGGACTTCTATGGGGAGAATTACAGAATTAAATCAAATGATGGCCTTGCTTTCAGGAAGTATACAAAGTGGCAGAGGATGAAAAGCATGTAGAATAATTTTAGAATAAAGTAGAATGTGTTAAGCATGTACCAAGAAGGCTCTTTCATTGCTAAATAATTTCCATAACTTATTAAAGTCATGTAATCTTTGATTTTTAGAATTTAAAATTTTTATGTAATCAATATGTTCCTTTTTTGTGTCTCGAGTGCTAGAACTTTAAGGAGAGATGTATTAATTGTTTCCACATAAGCTTTCATAAAAAGGAAATGGAAAAATAATTGTTGGTGTAGGATTTAGGGGAAATTTCACAATTGAGATTATTCAGATAAATGTTAAATAATTGGAAAGGAAAGAATGAAAAAAAAGGACAGGCATTTTAGGTAAAGGGAAGAGATATGTCAAGCAGAGCTACAGAAACTCAGAAAAGTTCATTTTTACTAAAATCATCTACATTTGGAAGAATCAGAGTATATAATTGGCCAATTTCCTCACAATTTTTCTCAAATGTGGAAAATTTTATTTTAAGTTACTTGTGAATGAAAGTGTTTAGTCCACATTCTGGGCTAAAATATGCTCTTATTTATTGAACTAAGTAGAATAAATACTGGAGTTTAGAATTGAGCCTTAAAAATACTTGAATGTGTTTGTGTTTAAGTGTATGCATATGTGTTTTGAGAATGTGGTATGTCAGGAAATGCTCAGAGATATTGATTGGTGTGCCCTAGAAAAATCTGATAGCGCTTCATGGTGTAAACTGTGTAACAAAAAAGACATAGAAACTATATGTCAGCAAATATCAAAGAGTCCAGGTAGAGAGCAAGCTGAACTAGAAAGGCACAATGGAAAGACAGAGTTCAATGCAAACATCGATCCTGTGTTTCTGTTAATTTTTTCCTCTTGGGTAGGTATCTGGAAAAATTGTAGCAGCTTTAACTGTGATAAGAAGGTAGGAAAAAACTTGCATTCTTAAAAAACTGATTTCATTTTCCTTTTTTTCCCCCAACATTTTAATGAATCCCTGGGATATACTTCTTTTCACTTACTTTGCCTTTGAAAACCCATAGACAGCCTGGCACAGGTGCCAAGAGGTTGGGGCACTTTATCATTTCCTGACACATGATGGAGCCTTGATATCTAGTGTTCCTATTGACTGCATGGGCTGAGTGTAACCACGTGTTTAAGTTGAGAGGTCCAGAAGGGACTGATCCAAGGTACAGTTGATAAAAATTGAATGTCAATGACTTAAAATGACGGTCATATTCAAAGTTGTTTTACTTTCAATCATTCTAACTTCCTTTATATAAGATTATTAATATATTCACACCAATAAAACTTTGGATAAACATTTCTAACATATTTCAAAACAACATATTTAAATTTATTATTTTGAAATATTATGAGATTTGCAAACTAATTGCAAAGTACAGAGAGTTCATATACATCTTTTATAGTTTCCCCTAATATTAGTAGTTCATACAACACATTATCTTTTATTTATAAAAGCTGAACATTTAAAATTTTGTTGTTTAAAAATGATGGTTTCAATTGTCAATAAAAGTCTGATTTTCACAATTACATGTGTGTGGTGTGATGTGTGTGTGTGTATAAATCTCCATATAAATGCCTCATACCCACACCAATTATAAACAAAATGTTTTCCCAAATATAGTGGTATAATTTTGCAGATTATGAAACAGAACTATTTTTAATATAGGAGGTCATTTAATCTCTAATGATGTTTCTTTTGGTCATGTTCTCTTTGATGTAGGTTTTAAACAATTCTTCAGTCAACTTTTGTCACTGCCTGTGACTGAAAGAACATGACCAGCACAATTACAGAGGACAAAGGTTTATTTTGAGGGCTCACAGTTTCAGAGGTCTTAGTCCACAGAAGGCTGGCTCCCATTCTTGGGACTGAGGTGAGGCTGCATATCATAGTAAAATGTTGTGACAGAGGGAAGCAACTCACATGAGATCAGGAAGTAGAGAGGTCTCCACTTGTCAGAACAAATATATAACCCAAAGCCACACCCCAGTTTCCACCTCTCTTACCACACCCTACCACTTCAGTTACCACTAAATTAATCCCTATCAGGAGATTAATTCACTGATTGGGTTAAGGCTCTTTTAACCCAATCATTTCTTCTCTGAACCTTCTTGCATTGTCCCACATGTGAACTTTTTGTGGGACTCCACATCTAAACCATAACATTCCACGCCTGGCCCCCCAAAACTCACACTCATCTGACAATGCAAAATACATTTAGTCCATTCCCAACAGTCCCCATAGTCTCAACAGTTCTAAGATTGCCCAAAGTTCAAGTCCAACATCTTCTCTGAGGCTCAAGGCAATTTCACATGGTGAGCTCCTGTAAAATTAAAGGAATTTACAAGTATCCAATATAGAGTGGTACAGAGTAAACATTTCCATTCACAAAATTAGGGGTATAGAAAGAAGGGATGGGACCAAAAGCAAGACCAAAATCCTAGCAGGGCAAACAGTCCTGTAACTTCAGGTCCATTATCTTTAGCACATGGCATTGTGAAGTTCTGTCCAAAGGGCTTGTGTAGCTCTGCCCCTGTGGGCCTTGTTTGCTGCAGACCAAGTGTCCTTTCTGTTGGCTTGTGTCTGCTCCATTCCTGCAGTTTTCCTAAGATGATGTCCCATGTTACTGGCATTTCTTAATCTTGGGGGTCTCCACTGCAGCTTCAACTCATTCCTTACACCTCCATACTTTGAATTTTCAGGGAGTGACTACAGGGTCTCTGACCCCCCTGCACTTTGCCTGGCTTCTCAGGCCTTCCTTTGAAATCTTGGTGGAAGTCCCTCCATGAACCCCTAACTCCAGCATCCTGCATTCCTGCAGAACCAGCATTAGGTGGTTGATGCCAAGATCTAATGCCGTCTGGAGCAGTATCAAGCCTCCAGGGCTACTGGAGCAGTCTCTGAGTGTCTGTGTGGATGAGCACTTTGAAAAAAAATTCCTTGTGCAAGAAGGATTTCCACTGATATCTTCAAAAAAGAGAACTTTCACTTTTACTCCCTTGAGCCTAAGATGGGTGTGGTCTTGCAGGCTCCTGAGATGCCCTCAAACTATCATTTTTATTGTCTCTGGACAAAGTCTTTAGCATTTCTTTAGTTGTGGTATGTCTTAACAACTGCAAATTCCTTAGCCCTAGTTTTACTCTGGCCTTAAGTCCACTTTATCCAAATCTTTTTGCCCTGCTTTCTGCTCCTGAATTTTCACAACAAACTTGGTTAAAAGTCACCAGCAATATCCATGCCACCACCTGAATGCTATGCTGCCTAGATATTTCTTCCACCAGATTAAGAAGTCCATCACTTTTAAAATCAGCTTCACACAAAGTTTCAGGTCACCGGCAAAATACAGACAACTTCTCAGCCAAGAACATGAGATGAATGGCCTCTATTCCAAATTCCAGTAGGGTCCTCTATTTCTGAACCCTCTTGAACCCTGTCTTCACTGACCACAGTCCTATTGCCATTCTGATCTTCTGAGCTCCCATCAGAATTGACCATTAAGCTCTCTTACAACAACCTAAAGCATTTCTAGCATGGACTGCTAAACATCTCAAAATTCCTCCAACCAATTCCCCAAAGCTCCAAAAACTTATGAAACACATGGTCGGATAGGTCACAGCCACAACCCCACTTCTTGAAACCAATTTCTGTTTTAGTCAGCTTTTTCACTGCTGTGACTAAAGGATCTGATTGGCACAATTGTACAGGGGGAAAAGTTTATTTGAGGGCTCACAGTTTCAGAGAATCTTAGTCAATAGAGGGCCCGATCCAATTCTTGGGGCTTGAGATGAGGCTGAACATCATAACGGAATGTGTGGTGGAGGGAAATCAGCTCACACTAGAATAGGAAGCAGAGAGAATCTCCACTTATCAGATACAAATGGCATAACCCAAATCCACACCCCCCAATTGCCACCTCCTCTCACCACAACCCTACCCACTTCAGTTACCACTAAATTAATCCCTATCAGGGGATTAATTCACTGGTTGGGTTAAGGTTCTCATAAACTAATCATTTCATTTCTGAACCTTTTTGCATTGTCTTGCACATGAGTTTTGGGGGACGCCATATCTAATCCATGCAAACTGTATAGAATGATTTCTTTATTCTGTTAGTGAATTATAAATTAAAAATTAGAAATAGATCAACCAATGAAATTCTAATTCAAATTTCTTCCTTTTAGACATTAGATTTTACTTCCAATAACTCAGTGTGAAAACATGATGAAAATTTAATTGAATCAAATAATTACAAATCTACTGAAAATTTATGAAATTAGTCAGAACTGTGTGTAGCCAACAGAGAAACAAATAGTCTTTTGTACAGTCATCCTTATACAAATCCTACAGAAATATTTAAAATGAATGGTTAGAAATGTATTATTTATGATGTGAAAATAATACAAACAGTTCAACCATTCCAGTTAGCATAACAACAGAGAATAATGCATTTTCCTTGATTTAGTTAATCAAATTTTCCTTTATTTTAGTTAATCAAATTCATTTGTATTTGGCTGCTACACATGAGAGAAAAAAGGAGAGAGAGATGCAGAGAGGAGAGAGTACATTGCAATTGCATTTTTTACTTCTATTCAAAAGCAAAGGACTGCTCTTATATTCACCCTTTCTTTTTGTTGGTAGTTACATGAACTTAGAATACCATACAACACTTGAATGTTGAGAAATACTCTAAGTGTATGTACAGGTAGAGTGGGAGAAAGTTTTGTTTCGTAGCGTCTTTGCAGATTGGCATTATATGGGATTAAGTTGTGGTCTCTTAAGTAAGCGGGAAGCACAAGTGTTCAAGGGCAGCTTCTGGAAACTTCCTGAAAGGGTGACTTTTCACCCATTTTTGTCCCTCCTTTTCTTCCCCATCTATTTATTCCATTCCACTTCCTGAAATACAGATAAAATAGGGGGAAGCTTTTGCTACCATTCTGTGGCTAAGAGCATGATCCATGTATTAGAGACTGTCAGAATAGGGGTTAGATATAGCTTGAGTCCTTGAGAACTTTCTTGAAGTTTCCATTCAGCACTTGACTGTATCAGAACTTTTCCACAAGTCAGGGATTATTGTTTTATTTAAGTCATTGTTATTTGGCATTTTTCTGCTGTTTGCAGTTTAAACTGATGTTCCACGTCTCTTGAAAGTGGAACTAAGGGGGAAAAAAACCACTAGATATTTATACTTTTCAAGAAAAACAATTTTTCTTCTTATTCATTGCTTACATGTCTGTCACTTGTGAACATTTGAGCTGCTACTCCTGCTCCTGCTACTCTTTTCTTGGTGGACTCTGGATTGTCAACCGTCAGCCAGCAGCTACAATGCTTTCAACCACTCTTATCTGACCCCATCAGGAACTCTCAATCACCTTAGACACTCGTAGTTTTATCATGTTTTGGTTTGTTTTTAAGAACATCATGACATCCCAAGACAATTAATAAAGCCCTAGAGTTTTACGCAATCAGGAATGGAGAGTGACTACAAATAAAGTCTTTTGTTTCTTAGTATTAGAATAATAGGTAGTACAGTTGAACCATACTCCTCAATGTTATCAAATTAGCAGAGCAAATATACACTGTTTATTGAACAATCCACTTATAAATCCAGAGTAGAGAAGTAGATACAGGTGAAAATTTGATTGACTAATATAAACTACAGCAGGAGTTTTTCTTCTAAACTACACATAAAGAGTTTTTTATTCTGAAATAGAAAATAATGGATTAAAAACACTTTTGGTCTACTCCGATCTATTTTCCCAAAGAAAATAAAATTTTGAAGGAAATGAAATAATGTAAAGGATATATTATTAATACTTTTCTAAGTGATGAAATCAAAAAGAAGTGATAAGTTTCTTTTGAATGATAAAGAAAATATTAAGGAGGAAAAGTATGTTGTTGTTGCTTTAAGAAAAAGAATAAAAAAAGAGAAATTTGGACAAGACTAGATCACCAATATATTAGCTTAACTGCCAGACTGTTGTTCTAAGGAAAAAAAAAAACAAAAAACAAAAAAATAAACAATGGCACAACAGAATGATATACTCCTAGGATTGCTGAAAATGGAATTTCAGTAATAGGACTCACAGGCAGAAAAATAGTTGAAGTTGACGACTCTCTACCTCCAGTCAGATCTAACAGTCCTAGAATGGATCAAAATACGAAAGTGATCAAAGCAAAGTTGCTGACTCTAAGCACTCCTGCCAAAAAAAGTCATGTGCATGGCAAAATTCTACAGTAAATAAAACTTCTCTTCCTACACCTGACTAGAACATTTATCTGGTATGAACAAAACTATTCTTTTGTCCTTCTCAGTTTTTTCTCTGTGTGTTCTTCCTTAGTCTGTCATTTCTGAGGCACAGAAAAGAACAAGTTGACCATTTTATTATTTTATTTTACCCTTTGAAGACTATAGAACTTCAAGAGCTAAGCCTGACATGACTTCTTGGTTCCAGTGTTTTCACCTTAACTGCCCCCTCACAGACCACCCTCATCTCCACTGAGTCTAGGAGATTATTCAAGTTTTAAAGTGAAACATTTCTTGCTATTGTAAATCAATTAAATAATGTTCTTGGTTCAGTTGTTTTAATATTAATACTTTAAAATTTTCAGCTATCAGCTTTTCAACCGCTGTGATGGACTTACAGATCCGGCTCCATAAGAATGTTATAGGCCAAACTCTAAGGGAATAAACTAAACAGACTCCATTTTGCTCTGAGAACTCATGTTATGTAGGAAATAAGCTTCTCCCATGGGAACACCCCGCTCTGTACCCAGCAACAATTGCTTAGCTCCTCCCATAGGAGCACCCCACCTCTATGCCCATCATTTGGTTGCTTAGAATGACATGTTTAGCAATACAAAATGTGACAATTCTTATATAATGAAAAATTGCTCTCTTTGATTCCTATGCTCCTAAACAATGTACCATGTGAACAGTGATTGAGTGGAGGTGAGTAATCATTCTTTAGTTTGTACCTAGGTAAGGGTCATTTTGACCCACTTCCCCTCTGTTGATGATCTCATGATGTTAGTTTGTATTTTGAATCATAGAAAAGACATTTATGATTGATATGACTTTTGGTATAAGAACCCTACAACCCTGTAGCTCGGGCTGTTCTCCCAATAGGCGTTTTTTTGGGCATTGTGTGAGACAGTCAGCTGGCCAGCTTAATAAAGACTCTCAAAATTAGGACTTTTCAGTGGTGATTCGGTCTGTTCTTAAGTTGCACCCCATAACACTGCTATCATTTTAAGTATGAAAAACAACAGTATTTTCTGAAAGATATCTATATTTGTTTCTTCAAGATTGAATGTCAGTAAAACTGTAACTCCATAATGCATTTAATTGTTTTTCTGGGACTAAGAACAGTCGTTATCATTATAAAGTGAATCTAAAATTTGAGACTGCCCTCTGTTGATTACAAACAAAAACTGCACATGCTTTAAAGATTCAATTCCTTTCTCTGATTAATTTTCAAGAAAATTATTTTAAGACAAATTCACTGTGTGTTTTCAAATATATGAGTAAAATATGTAGTGATTTATTCATGCTGTATTTCTGAACACAAGAGAATGTGTCATTTTTTTATGTTGTATAATGTGATATGCTTTGAAATTGTTATAAATATTACATAAATATCTACATCAAAGTCATCACTATTTTAGAGGATGGGTACTGGAAATTGAACCTAGGGGCACTTTACCACCGAGCTATATCTCCAGTCATTTTTATTTATTTATTTATTTTTGAGACAGGGTCTTGCTAAGTTGCTGAGGCTGGCTTTGAACTCGTGATCCTCCTGTCTCAGCCTCCTGAGTTACTGTGATTACAGGTGTCTGCGACCACCCTGGACAAGTTATCACTATTAAAATTATGGAGAACTGAGGACATAACTCAGTTGTAGAGTGACTGCTTAGGCATGTACACACCTAGGGTTCAATCCCCACTCTGCCAAAATATTTATTGTGTGTGTACATATGTCTACACATGCACATCTGCACTTAGTTCAGGTTTGTTTAAATGAAACATAAAATAGTAATATAGAAGAAAATAAGAATATTTTCTATCTTAAAGATACTAGATTTTAATTTATAGTCAAATGTTAAAGATAAGTGTGGCTTTTATTTCTGAACAGTGAAGATAAACAATGAGTGAGCATGTTATTGTGGAAATGCAAAATTGCATGTTTAGACTTAAAAATAAAATTATTATTTTCAAATATTTCAAATTGTTTGAAAATGAGAATTATGATTTCCTCTCTGTTTAAGATGTCTTCAAAATTTTCAAATGGACTGTAATTAGTTTTGTAGATACAGATAAAACTAAAAGAATAGTTTTATTGATTCAGCAAAATATTTATTGAATTTTTGTGAAATATTTTTATAAAATATGTAATATGTATTTAATCTAATTAATTGCTATAGTTTATGTTTCTACTTTCCCTGAATATTTTAAGTATTGGTAATAATAGATTAATTTATTATATTAAATAAGATTAATTAATAATCTTAATTAAATAAGATTAATTTATTATATTAAATTGCTATTGGGGGGAAAATAGAAAATTCCACTCATACATGATTTTTTCATGATTAGTGTATTACTGAAAGTTCCGAGTCCATTTAGCTTTTTAAAAATAAGGCATTCTTAGAGTAGAATCTGTATCTTGAATACATAAAATAAAAATTTAAAGATATTAAACCCTCTTTCATTTTCTCTTTTGTATTCAGCTAATATAAATGACTCATTGCTTAATCTCTCAACTTATTCTCCATTATTGTCAAAAAGATCTGTTGGTATAATAAATCATTAAACACTAACAAATAAAAGAAACTCAGGAAAGGTCTTAACAATTTAAGTTTATTGATATTCAGAAGGACTCTTAGTATTGTTACATTTCAAATCACTTTCTTAATGCTATTGTTCACAGAAATAGTTTAACACTTCATAGAGGTCTTTTCAACTTAGTGAGAGGCAATCTTTAATAATGTTATAAATTTCCAAGTAGAATCATAAAACTTATTTAGAATTATATACTCTGTATATTTATTCTAAGTGTCTCTAACAGATAAATAAGTGGAAGATTATCATGCTTTTATTTAAGAGTGAAGAAATGCATTAATCTTCTTAACATTTTTTGTGACTTCCATAAAGAAAGATGCCAACGAGAATCCTAACTTCTGTTAAGTTTATCTCTATATGAGATTCAATTAGTAATAACTCACCAGTGATTTTAGAGTATTTCAAGAATAACTTGGTAAATCATTACACAGCTCCAAATGTTTAAGTAATCTTCAGTCTTACATTTCTCATGCAGATATAAACCCCAAAGGAAATTGAATTAGTGATTCTTTCATTTTTAACAGAATGAAATAACATGGACTACATTTATTCTTCAGCTCTATATAACTAAAAAGCCATGCAAAAGATTGAAGCTTGACCCCTATCTCTCGCCCGGTACAAATATCCACTAAAAATGAATCAAATACCTTAATGTAAATCCTGAAATTCCAAAACTACTTGAGAAAAACATAAAGGAAATACTTCAAGATATTAGAACAGGCAATGATTTCCTGGCTAGGATTTCAAAGACACAGGAAAACAAAAGCAAGAATTGACAAAGGGATTGTGTCAAATTAAAAATCTTCAGCACAACAAAGAAAAAACAATTAACAGAGTGAAGAGACAACCGAGAGGATGGGAGGAATATTTGTTGACTATTCACCTGTGTATATCTACAATACATAAAAATGCAAAAAACAGAAAAGGAAAAAAATCAAGTAATTCGATTAAAAAATGAGCCAATGGTCTGAACAGACCCTACTCAAAAGAAGAAATACAAATGACCAATAGATACAGGGAAAAAATGCTCAATATCATTAGCCATCAAGAAAGTGCAAATAAAAACTACAATGAGAAATTAACCATAAGTTGTGGGTAGAAATGTAAATAAATCAGTATAGTCTATAGAAAACAGTATGGAGATTCATCATAAAAATATCATATGCTTCAACTATCCCACTCCTGAGGATTTATCCAAAAGAAATGAAGTCAGCATATAAGAGACACCAGAATATCCATGTTTACTTGCAGCATTATTCATAATAACTAAATTATGGAATCAGCCTGGATGACCAACCGGTGAATGGAACATTATTCATCCTAGAGAAGAATGAATCTTGTAATTTGCAGGAAAACAGAAGAAACTGAACAACATCATGCAAAGTGAACTAAACCAGGCACAGAAAGCAAAGTATCACATATTCTGTCTCATATGTGAGGTAGAAAAGATGACCTGAAAGTAGAAGAGGGATTACTAGGGACTGGGAACGATGTTAGAGGGGTGCTAGAGTGAGGGTAGAAAGAGTGTAGGGATACAATCAATGCACTATGGACATATCACAGTGACCCCATTAATTTTTACAATTAATGTGTTAAAGTAATAAAATAATTGCTTGATGCAAACATAACGGTGATATATAATGATGCTTATCACATATGTAAAAGGAAAATGTGTGGTTAGGATACCACATATTTCAACAAGTAGAAAAGGAAGTGAAGTTTTTTAAGGTTCCTATACATTGCAAGAAGTAGTGTATTTGAAGGTAAGCAGTGATAAGTTAATTATGAATACTATTAACCCTACAGAAAGTAAAATGAGACTGTAAGAGTTATGGCCAATAACAAAGAGAATTATAAATAGTATTGTAAAGCACATTCTATTAATTCAAAAGACAGTAGAAAAGAAAAGGAAGGCAACGGATAGAACACATAAAAGACAAATAAGATGGTAGACTTAACTCCAGCCACAAATTTAATCATAGTATATAAAGCTCTAAACACTGAAATTATAAGGCACACATTATCAGACTGGATAAAACAGCAAAACCCAGCTACATGCAATGAAAAATACAATTTAAATATGAAAGCATAATTAGATTGTAAGTAAGAGGATAGAATAAAATATTCTATGCTAACATTTATCAAGAGAAAATCGAAGTGGCTATATTAATTTCAGACTATGTAGATTCTAAATCAAAGAATATTACCAGAGATAAAGATCATTTCATGATGGTAAAGAGTTCAATTAATCAAGTGGACTTAACAATCTTAAATATTTATACACTGCATCAGTTTTCT
Organism: Sciurus vulgaris; assembly: GCF_902686455.1. Classification (NCBI taxonomy): domain Eukaryota; kingdom Metazoa; phylum Chordata; class Mammalia; order Rodentia; family Sciuridae; genus Sciurus; species Sciurus vulgaris. Next base: position 69,371,720 of record NC_136469.1, on the reverse strand, counting down.
GTTTCTGCATAACAATTACCATAAGCTTAATGGACTTAAAAAAAACTTCCATTTATTAGCTCATAGCTGTGTAGTTTAGAATCTGGACATGGCAATCTATTGAGTTTCACAAGGCTAAAATGAAGGTATCTGATGATTGTGTTCTAGTCTGGAGCCGAGGGTCCTCTTCTAAGCCCACATAGTTGTGACATTAATCTACTCCTAGCTTTTGTGGGACTGGAGGTCATATTTTTTTCCTGGTGGTCATCGTGAGTCCACTCTCAGCTCCCACAAGTCAGCAGTATTACTTGCACAATCACCCCCTCCATTTTCATAGCCAGACATGGAGAACTGCCTCACACAGAACTTGGTATCTCCCACTCCAGGACTCTTATGGCTTTTAAGGGCCTACCTGAGTAGGCCAAGTTCCCTGTGGAGATTCTCTAAGGATCATACATGAAACACACATTTTAGAATTCTGTCTATCACATGTATTTCATAACAGAGCTTCAAATTCATGAAACCAACACTAATAAGACTATGAAGAGTAATAGAAGGATTCATAATTACACTACGTATTTTAACAGCCCTCTCAACAATTTAAAGTAAGTAGACAGAAACTCAGTAAGGTAATAAAAGACTTAAATAACACTATCAATCAACTTGACCTAATTGATATTTTTAGAACATTTTACCTGCCATGAGCAGAACACACACTGTTTTCAAGTTTATATTGAATAGCTAACATGATAGACCAAATCCTGAACCATGAAGTATGGTAATAATTATTTCAAAAGTTTAACTCATTCAAAGCATATTCTCTGAACACATAGAATTAAATTATAAATCTCATCATGATGGCATCTTAATATTCCTACCAATAAAATAATAAGAGAAAGCCTCAATGAGGTAACAATTACAAAAATACTTGAGTGGGCTTGGTGGTGCATGCCTATAATCCCAGTGGCTCAGGAGGAAGGAGGATCTCAAGTTCAAAGCCAGCTTCAGCAACTTAGAGAGGCTCTAAGCTACTTAGTGAAATCCTGTCTCAAAAAATTAAAAGGACTGCGGATGTGGCTTAGTGGTTAAGCAACTCTGGGTTTACTACTTTGTGGAAAGAAAGAAGAAAGAGAGAGAGAGAGAGAGAGAGAGAGAGAGAGAGAGAGAGAGAGAGAGAGAGAGAGAGAGAGAGAGAAAGAAACTTCAAGGGTTGAAGAAGTAAACCATTTGGATGCCTCAGGAAAACTGTTTCTGACAGAAGCAGCAATTTATGCAAAGTCCCTGAGGTAAGAGCATGCAAGGAGGTCAATATGGTTGGCCCACAAGGTATAGAGCAACATACACAGACGAGGTTAGATATGGGGCAAGGCATAACCTGCACTTCATTAGTCATTGAAGCTTCATTAGCTTATTGAAGGCAATAAAGCAATCAAGTAGTCTAGAGAAAATGATACACAACACACATTCTCAGGGAGTACTTCTGCCTAAATCACCTCGTGCAAGAAAGTTATAAACAAGCAAAATGTAGGCATTTTAAACAACAGTTGGTGTATTTCTCTTTCCTGCACTTTAAAGCAGTACATTTTCATTGTTTTTGCATATTTATTCAGTCCTACTTTAAAAAATATTAGAAAAAGATAAACTAATAAAATGAATTCCAATACCCTACCCAGATGAAAGTATCAAAATTCTGACAAAATTGGATTTTGTTCTTTTTTTTTCCTTTTGCTGAAGTATTTTAAAGAAATATCATTGCATCTTTATATTTCAACATGCATCTCTAAAAATGTAAGTTATGTAAGCTATATTCTTACATAACTACATAATCATTATCACATGCAACCAAAGAAAATTACTTGTGTTTATCAAACACTCTGTCCATAATCAAATTCCTCTAATTTTTCTCAAAATACCTGTTTTGCGATTGGTTTGTTTGAACCAATACCCAAACTCAGTGGCGTTCCTTAGAGTGATGATAATTTCACTTTCCATGTAGTCTTCTCTTGAGTATCTTATTTTAAAATATTTTAATCTTTCCTGAATGCTGAATTAGGAAATTAAATAGTTAATTATAATTTAAAAGCATCCTAAAATTGACGGTGTATTTAACTTTAAATGAAAGTGCTCAATCCAAATGGTGCATTTGCATGGTTTTTATTGTCTTTGTTATTGATACAACTAAGTCATTACACTATGATTCAAATCATATATCTGTTATTTATTTAAAATCATAAAGGACTTAGCTTGTATACGTACAGTTTAGATTCATTTACATGAAATATTGGCTAGAGGAAAACAACAAAAGCAGCAAAGGTAATGATGCAACATAGAAAAAGGAAATGGTACCAGCAAAGAAAGAAGGAGACCCAGGATTTTTTTGAACAAGCATTTGCTCCACATTATAATTAGTAATGTTAGATCTTAGTTCTAGCACTGTTGCAACATGTTTACGAAGCAGCCTTTGATTTAGACCATATGAACACTCAGTAATAAAATCTGTCCGGATTTTTAGAAAGCCTTCGATTTTCTATTTATATTTCCCTAAATGTTGCACGTATTTTTTCCTTAAAAATTTCTCTTTTCTTTGCTCGGAATCAATAATAGCATTTTCTCTTCATATACTTATTGAGTTTGGCTTTCCTTTATTAAATACTCCTCAATAACAAGTCTTTTGATGTAGAGCGTGTAGAAAATGGTTTGATGCTGATGACGCCATTCATCAAATTCCAGAGAAATATGATCTTGTGTCATTTCCAGGGCACATTACTGAACCTAAACTGAACAAAAAGAGACTAACCCTAATTAATCATCCTATTATTCTTTTTCACAATCATGTTGACTGATGGTGGATTTATCCATCTTCTTCAAGTTGGAGGAAGAGTTTTTTGGAAGACAGAATTTGAAAATTTTGAGATATTCAAGTCACTATGTAAAATTTTTAAATAAAGACTAATGTCTGACAGATATTGGACATCCTAACATCAATTTCTACCAACTAGATTTTTTTTTTACTTTTACGAATCTGTTTTAAATGTAAAATAGAATAAGTTTTTCCACTTTCACAGCTCTTTTTTTTTTTTTTTTTTTTTTTTTTTGGTACCAGAGATTGAGCACAGTGGCACTTAACCACTGAGCCACAATCCCAGTCCTATTTATATTTTATTCAGAGACAGGGTCTTGCTAAGTTGCTGAGGCTGGCTTTGAACTTGTGATCCTCCCACCTCAGCCTCCCAAGCCTCTGGGACTACAGGCATGCACTGCGACGCCCAACTATAGCTAACTCTTAATTGTACTGGAAGGGTATATGTTGCCTTCAGCTCCTTCCTCCCTCTTTTTGTCTGCTTCCTGACCGCCACAAAGTAAGCAGCTTTGCTATGCCACACCCTCTCTGCCATAAAGTAGTCCTTCCTGTGAGACCCAGAATCAATGAAGCTAATTGACCATGGACTGAAACCTCTGAAAACAAAGCCAAAATAAATCTTTCCTCCTCTAAATTGATTTTCTCAGGTATTTTGTCATAGCGCTATATAGTTGACTAACATACTCTTGAGCTTCCTACCCTGCAAGAGTTCCCATTCTAAACAACCTAGACAATTCAGTACAAAACAACATGTTGACTGCTAAAAGGGATACAACCATGTAGAAAATTTTCCTATATTCTAAGGGATGATATTTTAAATATATTTTTCAGGAGTTTGAAATTTTAATTGTGAATTGTTACTAAATTATTCAATTCATATCAGTGTTATTTATTGAACAATTGAGCAATGGTCACACATTTTGTATCTCCAGTGTTTGTCATTTGGCTAGAGTAAGCAATTAGGAGGTTCCCAAATGATTCTTCACCCACTGGTCTTGAATTTACAGTACTGTTCTCTCCTGTTTCCATTGTTCCTTATCATAGGAAACTACCTACTTACTCTGTGAGGACTATGAGACTACGTCTTTTGCCCTGAGAACCGTATTTTTTTTTTTTTCAGAATGTGATAGTTTGCTCCAAAGTCTTCCTAAATGCAGACTTCATATATATAAAAAGTCTCCTGTTAAATATGAGATTACATCATTCTAGGTATTTGATATTTTCATAAGAATGAGGTCTATTTAGGCGATTTTATTTTTTCCTTTTCTTATCCATGGAGTTCACCTTACTTGTGTTGTTAGTCTTATTTTTCCATTAATGACTGAAATTTATCCAGAGAACAGAATAATATATCAGAATAAGAAAGGGCAGCTTTGACCCCCCTCACTCTTCTTTACACATTCTTTTTACCTGGATGTTCAATTGTTTACTTCTCAGATTCAATTCCGAAACCATTGATCCTGGTAGAAAAAACTTTTCATTGACAGAACCATTGGAAACTCTGCAAAGAAAATGAAAACTTGAGAGCAGCAACTCAATCAGTTTTACATTCATGGGCCCTTTGGGAATAACTGCCTACCACATTAGTTTTATAGTACATTCTTCAAATTCCCTATCCCTCCAACTGTGGTAGAGTATGCTCTTTGTCCAACTGTGTTTGCTCATTGACAAAATGTGATGCAAGTGGAACTTTAAAATAAATGCGACTTTACGGATCCTGGAAAGAAACATCAAGAATAAAGATGACTACATGAATCAGGAAGGTATTTGGCAACATGAAGATCTATTCTCCTTTAAATACTAAACAAATAGTTATAGCCTAATCAAATCCCTGTCATATCTTTCACCACTGGACACAAAAATAGAGGAGACTGACTTTAACATTGGGCTGATTCTGTGTGAAAGATACTGTTATTTGAATAAATACTACAGCAGCACATTTGTGCAGTAGATGTTAAAAATAATAAACCACATATTATTCATTTTCATGGAGTCCAAAAACAGAAGACATATTACTAATACCTATAGTCTTGACAAAAAGTAATAATTAATCAAATTTTTACAACTAGATCATTGTAGCTGTGTAATCAATTGAAAAGAGTATGATATTTCAACAGTTCTCTGATTGTGCTCTAACAAATTATTTAACATTGAATTAAAATTATACTAAGGCCAAGTGAGAGGTGGCAAACACCTATAATCCCAGCAACTTGGGAGGCTGAGGCAGGAGATCATGAGTTCAAAAACAATCTCAGCAAAAGCAAGGCACTAATTCAGTAAGACCCTGTCTCTAATAAAATACAAAATAGGGCTGGGGATGTGGCTCAGTGGTTCAATCCCCAGTACCAAAAACAAGTCATACTAAGATATTAATTAGCTTTCCATAAACATTGGGCAAGCTAGTCTTTCTTGATGGATTATCACAAAACCAACACATATAAATGTCTGAATAAGTTACTTTGTAGAACAGAGCTGATGATGAGAAAGATTTTTGTAAACCTATGAAATATCATGGTGTCAGTTACAAAGCTACTTCTAAGGCTATTCTTCCTTTCCTTTCTTTCAGTACTAGGTGAGGAATCTACAAAATATGTTCCTTCCCCAGTCAAACACTATTTAGAGTCTGCCAGTAAAGGACCTTACTGAGATGAATAGTGCACAGCAGGGGCAAAAGGACCTTCTATGTTTGATGGCTGCCACTGTCACTGTCGCCCACTCAAGCCATCTTCCCCCATTCCTATAGCAGCACTGGTTCCAGTCCTCTAATTTCTTTGTGCATTCCCAGAGAAACAGTGATATTTCCTGTCTCAGGGATTCCAGAACCAGAAATCAGCCACCTCCTCCTCCAGTGTCTAAGGCCCAAGGATACGGGGACTCTTCCCTTAGGGCTTCTGAGTTTTCAGCCATCCAGTTACCAGCTGTCCAGGCAGTGCCCTTCCTCCAGGAGTCTGGCTGTCTCTCTTTAAGTCCTTTCCCTGGGACTCTTGAGATGGTGGCATAGGCTTGATGGTAACCAGTCCTCAGAAAGAAAAGTACCACCTTCATGGAAATTCTTGCTTTAAGTTTTTTTTGTCCTTATCCCCAAACTTTGACCTTTGTGGCCCCAGTCTTAGAGTCCTGTTCCTACACTCACTATAATTTCTGTTGCCCCATTGAGTTCATTATAGCATTTTAAGACAACTGAACTAATACCCATATCCCTACTATGGCTCCTGTTTTCCTAAGATTTTGGAAAAGGATATCCTTAGTGATTTGGATAAAATATGGATAAAATTATTCTGAATTAGTTGAAAGCAAAATTATAGAATAGTTTATGGAAAATTTATCTAGGAAAATAAAAAAACATTAAATAAAGAAACTTTTAGATTATTAACTTAATTTTATGCTTAAAATAAAAAATAACAAATGTATCAACTAATCAAGTGTGCAATAACATTTCCAGGAAGTTCTTTCAATGTTATTTTTTGTAGTTCTTGAAAAATATAATCCATAAGAAGTAATCTTTAGTCTCTACCCTCAATAATTGATTTAAAAATTTGTACTAGGATGCTCTGAACAATAACTACAAATGTTTTCAATTCTACTGAATAACTCTGCTTAAATTGTAGATACATAGAATTTTAATTTTATGCTGCACCAAAATCCACAAATACATTATCAAGCATAGAAAATTCAATGGACAAGGATAATTTAATTAAAACATCTTTTCTCCAAATCATAAATTAAAATAACTCAAAACAGTGTTTTGCTTTTCTCTAAAAACAAACAATAAAATGTACTAGGTTTAATAAATCATAAATGCTTATGAAAAAAAGGAAAAGGGATACATTTTTTGATCACTACTTAAAAACAGTCTATAGGGTCCTTGCTTCAGATAGCATTTAACTCCCTATTCACATTTGAGGCAAGAATAGTAAATTGCTTTGTCCATTTTACTTGAAACTTAAGGAAACTGAACTCTCAGAGAGTTCAAGTGTAAGTTCAAGATCTGAACCCAGTCCTCCAGCTCACAATGCCCTGTGGTTTTTTCTATTCATTATTGCATCCTTAGCCTAGTTGGTGCTCAATGTGGTCACTGCATAAAAGAACAAGTCAACTTTCTCTTTGGAAATATGAGCTAATTCTCCACCACTTTCTATTTTGTTCTCAGAATGCACCAATTTATCACACTTTATTTATCTTAGATGTATTTTTCATCTCCTTCCTTTATTTTCTCCCCTTCTCTCCAGTTCTTTCTCCCCCGCCCCCAGACTTCTCTTCATTCATTTCTAAAATATTTGCATTGGAAGTTATGGAAGAATTAACACATAGTTAATTTTTAAATTCATGTAGAACATAGCATTTGTTTATATATTTGATCATGTACATATATGTATGCATGTATATTTTGTGGCCAATTCATTCAGCAGAAATTCATAACAACAGTTATAATTTTCATCACCTATATTAATTTCTAAATGGCAAATATCACAGTACTCCCATTTTTAATTGCATATAATGTGAATTATGGTTTTAATTAAAAATAGCAATTAAATTCTCATTTGTGCTTGAAAAAACATTTGCATCCTATCAATTTGTTGAGAAAAGCTTAACTCATATCCCTTTCAGACACAGTCATGCATATCAATATGCAATATGATATTATGTTTATTTAAACTCATTTTAGAAATTTAATAGAACCATTGTTTAAATGCTTCATTTATGTCACACATTTGTTGTTGCATCTCTTTTTTAAAAAATGTTCTTCATTATTTATTAAAATACCCTTGAATTTTAAAATCTTGAAGTATGTCATAAAGTTTGTGATTTAAATTTTTAAAATATTGCAGTGTTTTTCACTTGATTAAATTTTCAAAGCTAGTATGGTATCAAAAATCTGAAAATGGCAAGAGCAGTGTTAATATGCGTTAACACAGTGTTTACTTAAATATGAGGAATCCCCACAGGACAGAGTGCCAGAATGTTTCTGTCTAGGGATATGCTGAATTCAAAGGAACAGGCAGTAAGAGCATCACATTTAAAATGATAGTTTTGAAGCTAGATTTTAGGTAATAAACTGACAAATGGTCACTATCCAGTAACTTTCTCAGGAGGTACAGAATATTCATAAGAAAGAATAATAACACTTCATGTAGTTGAAGTAGGATGTTTCCTCCAAAGGAGTATCTTGTAAGACTACTCCAGCTTTTTTTTCCCCTAGCTCTAGACTTTCGTGGCAATGTCATCACTCAGGCAGAGTCAAGAAGTATCACTTTCCCCACCCCCATTTCCTTCTCCAAGCCCATATCCAACTGAAGATGGACCTCTAGTATTTGTTCTTTTAGGATTAGAACTGTCTCGACCAATTATCAACCAACTTTAAAAGCATGCATACTACTGGAAATTTTTTTAAAGTTTCATGTAATAAAAACAAAAATCTATAACAAACTTCTAGTACTAGTGAATTTTTGTAATTTTTTATTTGTTCTGAAGAGTTATACATGAAAGCAGAATGCATTTATGTATTTTGATAATCACACATAAATGGAGTATGCTTTCCCATTTTTCTGATTGTACATATTGTAGGAACACACATTCATGCAGTCATATATGTACATGAAGTAATAATGTCTGTTTCAATCTACCATCCTACCTACCCCCATTCTCCTCCCCTCCCTTCACTCCCCTCAACCATCACCAATCATAGCAGTCAAAATTTTTATCAAGGACCATGAAAAACATTTTCCATGCATAGGACCATGGAAGCCACTAAACCTCATAATTTTTTTTTTATAAGCCCTCAGTCCAATAATGCCTTATTCTAGTGAACAAGACAATTCAGACAAATTCCAGGCTCACTGAAATTAACCTTTTAGGCAGGGAGTTTGTTTTAAAAATTATATAAAACATAGTATTTTTTTCATTATACATCATTGACTGTGATGTTCCCTAATTCCCAATTTTTTTAAAGACCCAAACTGAGAAAGAAAGGATGAAAATATTTCAAATTGTAAAGAGATCCATCAATAATTAGGGTATATACTTTTACCTCAGATTTTATTAAAGGCTATACACACTTATTTTACATTAAACCCTGAGTCCTTAATTTCCACATAGTAATAACTAAGTTGGAGCTTGCTCCAAAAAATCACCAAGAATTAGGTTGTGAAGAACAGATTGCTATCATTTTTCCTGATAGGTGTGTGAATATATGTACATTATCTATCATCTGTCTATCTCTCTGTCTATCTCTATATTCCCAATAGATGCATTATTTTCCCCTAGAGGGAGTAATACTATCATTCTTCTACTTAGTATTTCATCCAGTGCTTGAAGGTATTAGACATTAAAATAATATTTCTTAAACCCATATAAGCACTGTGTATACACTATTTTTCAGGAAAAAGCATTCCAAAGTTTTAAGTTATAATTCTGGTATTTTTTTGTGCCTATTATGTGTTGTGTGCATTATTTTGGAGAAGAGACTCTGCTTAAAAATCTATTGACAGTAGCAGTGTACATGTGTGTGTGCATGTGTGTGTGTGATAGTTAATTTTAAAAGAAATAAAGCAGAGAAGTATCTATGTAGGAGAGTTCCTGAGGAGAGTGGAATGATTGTTTTCCAAGCAGTGGTAAAAGAAGACCTTGTGAAAAGGTGATAACTAAGCAGAGGCTATCCTGAGCAGACTGAATGAAGATGTGTAAGAGGGAGAAACACTGCTCTAAACAGAATGAACAGCATCAATCCAAAGACACAGCTAGTTTATTTGTCAGTTGGCTGTTGCTATGACAAAATTCTGAGCAGGTGTTTCTAAAGAAAAAAAGGTTTATTTAATTGACAGGTTTGAAGATTTAGAGATTGGCACCAGCATCATCTCAGCATTGATGAGTACCCCATTGACTGTGTCACAACATAATGAACATCATGATCAGAAAATGTGAGAGGGAGAGAGTACATGAAGAGGTAGGAAGCCAGAAAGCAGCAAGCTGCAGGCCCTGCTCTTTTATATCAACTCCCTCTCATGCTAACTAGCTTATTCATTAAGACCAACATTGATCCCTTCTGGGCATGCTTCCAAGACCTAATAGCTCCTCTGGGTTCCACCTTTTATAGTTCCATCCCCTCCCAACATTTTCACACTGGTACCAAAAACTACCAACACATGAAACTTTAGGAGACAAATCATATCTAAACAACTGCAACTAGGGTAGGAATCTTCCATTCCTTGCAGAGAATTCATCATTGGGATAATGTAAGTGGAACAAACTTCTCTGGGTTCCAAAGTCACAATGGAGACCTCAGATTATAGATTTGGAAGGAGAACTGCGCTGGTAAGTGTAATTGAATGGAAGGGAAATCAGAGTAGGCTAAGGACCCAAGAAAAGAGTCACAAAAGGGTAGGAGAGAATACTAGGAGTCAACAGGAAAGAGAGGAAAAAAGAAAGATATATAGGAAGAGATCAGGCTGATCCTGGCTGGACATTTGAATTCAAGGATAAGAATTTCTCCAGACATAGAATACAACACTGTAAATTCATTGTAAAAAAATTTAAATTTTATTTTTAACAATATAATCAGATTAGTTTCTTTTGAAGAAGCACACAAAGGTGAAGAGAACATCTTTCAATACCTGATTTCTTTTTCTCGTAGATACACTATATCAGTGGTTCTTGGTGGACCTGTGGTTCTTGGTTTGGGTTTGAGAATTTGTACTTCTAACTTGTACCCCGAGGAGATACTGAGGCAGCTGGCCCAGGAACCAGACTTGGTGAGCTACCAAACCAACTTACTGAAAGGTTGAGGTTGTTGGCATCAGATACACACAAGTTAAAAGTAAAGTACAATTTTATTACTTTAATTTCTATTTTTAGCACCCTAGTTTATTTTACAAAAATTAGTTTTCCTTGCATTCGTCCTACAAATATGTAAGTTATTAAATATGATTATTCCATCACTCAAATGAAAGCAAAGATTGATTACACCAGTAATAAGTGTTCATTGATATCCAATTATGACCTAGGCTCTGCCCTAAGTGCTTTAAATTAATTAACCTCATTCAATCCTATGAATTGTGGTGACTATTAATAATGATAGTCTCCCCACAGATTAAAAAAAAAAAATACAGAATTCCCAAAGGCCATACGTTAGAGCTGAGGACCCAGGCACTACAGATCCACTCTTGTTCTCTTCCACACCGCATGCTATTTGTTCTGCCTTAGGCAAAAAAGACAACATATTCAGAGAGGGAACATGGACATACCCAAGAGCTGCTGCTCCTCATTTCTGGCACTAATGTAGCAGGCTTGAAATATCAGGTCCTTTGGCAGTATCGCTGTGTAGCAGCATGTTGTTAATCCAGTGGAAAGCACATTGAGCTGTTGTGCATATTTTTGTATTTAAATGGCACTGGGGATTGGGTATTTCACTTTTATGGTCTACCATTTATTCCCTAGTCAATGACAGAGCCTCGTGTAAATCCCTATTTATGGGTTCTGTGGCAGAGGTCCCAAGCTAATCAGCGATATTTCTCCGGAATGCATGGCAATGCTCTAAATTTCAGTCTGAAGGAGACTCGAGACTCTTCTCTCACAAGACAGTGTAGGTTGGTGGCTGAAATCAGTTAGAAAACACAAGTTACTTAAGTCAGGGAAGAAATAAAGTTTAGCCTTTTGCACGTGATTTCAAATTGGAAGCCTTTAAATAGGCAGCACTACACTACTGACAAAGGAGGGAACCAAGCACAACTGAGGTATTTTATACCTTCCGACAGGTAGTGTTGTGAGGTTAAGTATGACAATTAAAAGTAGGCCAGTTTTAAGCATTCTTTATAAGATGATAAGCAGAGAAAGATTGAAAAGTGAGGTAGAAGAAACATTTTCTATCATGTACATATTGTTCTAAAATGTAGTTGGGAAATAGGGAGAAAGGTGCTTGCAGGTGAGAAGTACATGAACTTTATAAACTTTATTTTGGTGATTGAAGGAAAAATGCATTTATCTCCATCATTACAGTTGAAACAGTTGTCCCAGGCTTCCTGGGTTTTCATAAGGAGGGATTTTCCTTGATTTCTTTCCTTATTCTTTATTCTATCCAGAGAAGAAAGAGCAATGTAATAACTGGATAAAATTAGGAAGAATACACAATTAGGCTTGCCTCAACTACTTCCCATTACCATTTGGAAAAAGTGTCTTCTTTGTATTTCTTTCTGACATAAATACCCTGATGTCACCACACTTTGGAATACCTTCCTCAAAATTTTCCAAATCTTCCTCCTTCCAGTGCTTGTAGTGTTTTCAGGAGAGACATTCCTAGCCTGGAACAGGATCCTGTGGACCTCTCCATTCTCCCTTTGACCCCTTACCCTGCCACCTATGGAGTCAACCAGAAGCCTGGAACTCATTTACTCTGTGATTCTATCGTCAGGTCAGGTCTAGGAGGAAAACTGGGCCAATGGATTACTTCTCACTGGGTAAAGAGGCATATATTTTGCATGTCTATTTAGGGTGACTTATTCATGTTGAACACAGGGCCAGTTTAGGGTTCTGGGTTGGCTATCACCTCTCACCGACTTGAGCTATATGTCTGGGCTCTTGCATGGGGCCTTGCCTGTCCGTGTTTCCTCCATGGGGCCACCTAAAATTTACAGAACCACCATAGCAGGGGTAGGAGAAGTTGTCCCTTATCCTCAGCTGCTCATCAGGCAAGCCTCCAGGTGTGCTCTGTCTCCTCTAAGGACTCTCCAGACCATTCCTCCATGTTGGTGATAGGCCTTTCTGTTCAATGTCCTTTTTTGCTTCTCCTCAATATGGAGAAGCTATTTTTTCCCAAGTAAGTTTGAGGCTAGAGTGTTGGAGGCCGCTGCCCTGTAGGGCCCGCAGTGGTGGCTGGCCTCGCCCTATGGCGCCAAGAAGCCCAGCTGCAAGTGCTTTCTATTGGCTGACTGATCTCCTCTGCGTCTGTGCTTAGCTCGTGATCAGTACATGTCCTCATTACCCACCATTAAGTCTCCACGAGCCAAATGCCTGACCCGTTAAGGTGATTGGCTGTTATATCCCATAAAGCTGCGTATTTTGCGCGGCGGCGGGAGCAAGCAAGGCAGAGCAAGCAAGGCAAGGAGGGCAGGCAGCAGCTGTGGGACAAGAAAAGAGGAGAGGCGGCCGCGGAGCAACGAGAGAGGAAGAAGAGAGAAGTGACAGCTGCACGAGAGAAAAGAAGGAGAGAGAAAGCTACACGACAAGAGAAGAAGGAGAGAGAGAGCTGCGCGACAAGAGAAGAAAAGAAGACGGCGGCGGTGGTGGAGGAGGAAGAACCAGGCACTCAGCTCAGAAGCTCTCCCATAAAAATAAAGACCTTAAAACTTCATTTGAGAGCCGAGTCTTCATTGTACTCGCTGGACGAGACAAGTGGTGCTGAAACCCGGGACCCCTCGCACCGCCACAAAAGAGGTAAGTAATCCAGGTAAAACAGCTGTTAAAACTAAACAAGTCTAGTAAAATAAGTTAAGAAAGGTTAAAGCAGTATACAGGAAGCTGGGTGAAGTAACGCCCAGTGGAGCTGGGTTGAAGAGGGCCCAGGTACAGGGAACTGGGTAGAGTAACCCCCAGTGGACTGGCCAGGTATTAAGATTTTGTGTGTTTTGTTGTTTGTCAAGAGTCCATGTCTTTGGTTGTATTGTATTGTTGCAGAGTGCTACTGTTTTTAGTTGTTTTAGTGTGACTTAGCATCGTAGTGTGGGTAGCATTTAAAGCTTCAGAAAATGGGTGGCGAAACGTCACGGATCAGAATGGAGGGTCCACTTAGAGACTTATTAAAAGCAAATGGAGCACCTCTAAAAACAAAGGACTGCGAGCCTTTTCCTCAGAACAATAGAAGAAGCTGCGCCATGGTTTTTAGATGAGGGACTCTTAAATATACCACAGTGGGATCACTTAGGAGAGGATCTAAGAAAGAGGGAGAAAGTAGAACCATTGCCGGTGGGCACGAGCGCAATTTGGAAGTTGATTCGCGGGTGCTTAATTAACCCGAGGCCAACGTTTAAAGATACGCTATAAAAAGGAGAAGACATTTTAGAGGAGATAAAAGAGGGACGATCCAGAACCTCTGAAAGATTATCAAAAAGGGAAAGTTTCTCGGATGAGGAAGAACTTTCAGGAGAGGAACTAGAGAGGATAGTTAAAAAAGAGGGACAGGAAAAAAGAAGAAAGTTTAAATTCAATATTGTACCAACAGCCCCCCCGCCTATAATCCGTATTATGACGATAGGGAAGAACATACAAAAAGAAGCTCCAGTGCACTCAAAGGATTAATGATAGTTCCAGGAGTCATAGATCAAGATTATACAGGAGAAATTAAAATGCTTGCTTCATCACCTCAGGGCATTATTTCCATTTCTCCGGGAGACCGAATAGCTCAGCTTTGTATACTACCTAGTCTTCATGGCTCATTCCCGTCACAACAACATTTTAGGGGAGATAAGGGTATGGATCTACAGGCATCGATTTGGCCTGCCTTACTATGGAACTAAAAAACAGACCTATGTTAGAATTAATTGTAAAAGGAAAATTATAAATGGATTGTTAGACACAGGAGCAGACACAAGTATCATAGCAGAAAAAGACTGGCCAAGGATTGGCCCACACAAAAGGCAAATCAAACATTGAGAGGATTAGGTATTGCCACAGAACCAAAAAAGAGCTCCATGTGGCTACAATGGAAAAGCCCAGAAGGTCAAGAAGGACTTTTCCAACCATATGTCTTAGAACAAATCCTGGTGACATTATGGGGTAGAAATATTTTAAATCAAATGGGGATGAAAATAACCACAGAAGGAATATACAGTGAACAAGCACAAAACATAATGAAAAAACAAGGGCACAAGTGGGGAAAGGGCTTAGGAATCAATGAACAAGGCATAACGGAACCAATATCAATTAAACAAAAAGGTGATAGACAGGGATTGGGTTTTTCCTTGGGGCCACTGATGAAATAATTAAAATAAAATGGAATATAGAAAAACCAATCTGGGTCCCTCAGTGGCCCCTAAATACAGAAAAACTTAAAGCGGACCAGGAATTATTACAAGAACAATTAGAGGCAGGGCATATAAGGCCCTCCACATCACCTTGGAATACCCCCATATTTGTTATAAAAAAGAAATCAGGTAAATAGAGATTATTACATGACCTAAGAGCCTTCAATGCCGTAATGCAATCCATGGGGCCAATTCAGTTGGGCTTACCAGTCTTATCAGCATTACCAAAGGACTGGAAATCAATAATATTAGATATAAAGGATTGTTTTTTCTCTATTCCTCTCCACCCTGACAACATAGAAAAGTTTGCTTTTACGGTCCCCTCCATTAATCATGGACAGCCTGATGCCAGATATGAATGGACAGTCCCTACCCCGAGGGATGGCCAATAGTCCAACCATATGTCAAATTTACGTAAATAGTGCTTTAATACCAATCAGAAATAAGTACCCAGATATAATTATATACCATTATATGGATGATGTATTAATTTGCCACCCAGAACAAACAATACTAGATAAGGTATTTACTGATCTAATTAGTCATTTAAAGACAAGAGGACTTATTATAGCACCTGAAAAGATACAAAGGCAACAAGTTCAAGAATTTTTAGTTGCTAAAATAAACAGCACAATCATTACACCCTTAAAAACTTCCTTAGACTCGCCCATCTTAATACCTTAAACGATTTTCAAAGGTTATTAGGTGATATTAATTGGATAAGGCCTTACCTTAGATTAACTACTCAAGATTTAGGACCATTATTTAATATCTTAAAGGGAGATGCTCATCCTCCTTCACCCAGAAAACGTACAGAGGAGGCCAGAAAAAACCCTGGATGTAGTGCAAAAAAGACTAGACGAGGCACAGGTTGATCATATAGATCTGTCAGCATCTCTATCACTCATAGTACTTCCAAATAATTTAGTCCCTACAGGAGTCCTCTGTCAACAAGGACCTTTAATGTGGATACATTTACCCTACTCTCCAGGAAAAACAATAGTTTCTTATCCTGAAGCAATGGCACAAATAATATTCAAGGCATTAAAATTAGCCATCATAGTATTTGGAAAAACTCCAGACAAGATAATAACCCCATATAATTCAGAACAATTTCTTACTTAAGCAATAATTACAATGATTGGGCAATTCTTATGTTCACAACTGCTGCCCAATTTGACAATCATTATCCAAAACATCCATATATACAATTTTATTTAAGAAATCCTGTGATTCAAATAAAAATTACAAAAAGAGAACCTATAAGGCAAGCAGTGGTAGTGTTTACTGATGGTTCCAATAATGGTACTGGAGCATATTTTCATAAAGACAAGGTACAAACATTTCTTTTTCCAAAGGCTTCTGCACAGCAAATAGAATTATTAACAATAGAACAAACATTAAAAGATTTTCATAAAGTTCCTGTAAATATTCTGTCAGATAGCCATTACGCTGTTAATGCAGTTCAACAACTGGAAGACGCCTGTCTAATCAACAAAAATTCCACCATATCCAACATACTCTTAGCATTACAAAAACTCATTTGGAGTAGAACAGAGCCATTCTACATAGGACATTTAAGAGCTCACACAGACTTGCCAGGTCCATTAACACAGGGCAATAATATAGCTGATCTAGCCACAAGGGATCCTCATGTTTTTTCTATAATAGAAGAAGCACAAAACTTCCATAGTAAATTTCATGTAAATTCTAAAACCTTACAAATAAAATTTAATATAACCAAAGAACAAGCCCGAACCATTGTAAAAAACTGTAATAATTGTGTAACATACATAAATTCACCTAATAATAGCATTAATCCAAAAGGCCTATTGCCCAACCATCTATGGCAGATGGATGTAACACATATTCCAGAGTTTGGAAATCTCAAATTTGTTCATGTAACTATTGATACCTACTCAGGGGTTATATTTGCTTCATTACATAGTGGAGAAAAAATAAAAGACGTAATATCACATTGCTTACAGGCCTTTGCGACTTGGGGAAAGCCTAAACAATATAAGACAGACAATGGGCCTGCATATATTTCTGCATCATTTAAAAATTTCTTAAGTGCCTCTGATATTTCCCATTCCACTGGAATTCCATACAATCCTATGGAACAAGGAATCATTGAAAGAGCCAATCAAACACTAAAGGCTGTTTTAAATAAACAAAAAGGGGGAATAGGAGACACATACAGGTCTCCTAAAGATAAACTAAACATAGCATTATTTACTTTAAATTTTTTAAATTTGGACAAAGATGGAAAAACAGCCGCAGATAGACACGAAAATCCTACAGTGGCTCCAAAGGTCCTTGTACAATGGAAGGATGTACTCACTGGACAATGGAGAGGCCCGGATCCAGTGTTATTCTGGAGTCGAGGCTCCATATGTGTTTTCCTACAGGGTGAAAAAACACCAGTCTGGATCCCAGAGAGATTAACAAGACCCGCATCTAAGACGTCATCATCCTTTACCATTCACTAATACCTCTTCTATTTTTACCAATGCTTCGACAGGATTGCCTGCAGTTCTCTTTGATTCACAGACTGTTCTTTTAATGCTACATCTTTTTCTTTACCAGGATGATGTTCAGTTAGGGATGAAACATGTCAATCCTTATGATAACTGGCTTCTGCTTTGTAACACAAAAGGATATACTAATATACAGTCATTTTTTCAGCCTTCTGGGAGTGGAACATAAATTGTGCCAGTGGAACGCCTCTAATTGGGACAATTCTTTCCTATCTGCTACTCAGTCTCTTACCTGTAATGGAAGCATAACCTTTCCTCCCATTCCAGTTTGTGTGTCACCCCCTTTCATGTTTCTATTAACTAACCATAGTAAACGTAACTTGTTTCCTTTCACAATGTTGGAATGCCTCCCAGTTTTCCGCTGCAGTAACCAGTCTCCATAACTGATGAAGAGCTGCCTATGATTTTGTCTAGAAACAAAAGAGACTTCGGCATTACAGCAGCAGTGGTTACAGTGGTGGCTGTGTCTGCTGCTGCAGCTGCGATAGCAGTGACAGCATTAGCTACTACAATACCAATAGCACAAGCTGTCAATAATATAGCTGAAAGAGCCGCCTCAGCTTTACAAACACAAAAGGTTATCAATGCTCACTTAAAAGCTGGCATAACTGATCTTATACTCCTGATAACCTTATCACTCAATTATGATTAGAGACTGAAACATGGGCAGATATCATCTCTCTTGGAATACTTATGGTACTGGGTTTGGACTAATGATCTGATGCCTTATGCACGTAAGATGCCAACAACAGGGAGAACGTCAGACCATCAAAATGGCACTTATGGCGCTTAAAACTGGCACATCTCCCCAGGTGTGGCTAAATATGCTGGGTCGGTAGCCAATGATGGGTAAGCAAACAGAGACATATATCAACCTAAGACAGGTCCTCATCCCAAGATGGGTGAGATACCAACGATGGGTAAGAATATGTTCTGCTGTTATGCAACCTAAGACAGGCACGATCCCGGGGATCCAGAGTCACAGATAGGCTCATGGGGGCCCATACCAACCTAAGACAGGGTTCTGACGCTTGGAGGTCAGAATTCCGATGACGGGTAAGGATGGTGCTCACCACATGAGCTATCATGATGACCTGATCCTAAGCCATTAATAAAACAGAACGGGGAAGATGTTGGAGGCCGCTGCCCTGTAGGGCCTGCAGTGGTGGCTGGCCTCGTCCTATGGCGCCAAGAAGCCCAGCTGCAAGTGCTTTCTATTGGCTGACTGATCTCCTCCGCGTCCGTGCTTAGCTCGTGATCAGTACGTGTCCTCATTACCCACCATTAAGTCTCCACGAGCCAAACGCCTGACCCGTTAAGGTGATTGGCTGTTATATCCCATAAAGCTGCGTACTTTGCCGGCGGGGAGAGCAAGCAAGGCAAGGAGGGCAGGCAGCAGCTGCGGGACGAGAAAAGAGGAGAGGCGGCCGTGGCGCGACGAGAGAGGAAGAAGAGAGAAGTGACAGCTGCACGAGAGAAAAGAAGGAGAGAGAAAGCTGCACGACAAGAGAAGAAGGAGAGAGAGAGCTACGCGACAAGAGAAGAAAAAGAAGACGGCGGCGGTGGAGGAGGAGGAAGAACCAGGCACTCAGCTCAGAAGCTCTCCCATAAAAATAAAGACCTTAAAACTTCATTTGAGAGCCGAGTCTTCATTGTACTCGCTGGACGAGACACTAGAGGAGGGATTGGATATCTTTTCACTAATGTGACTATTCTTCTTGCTCTGTCTACAGCCTCTGCTTTAACCTCCCAACCTGTGGCCATGAGTGAGAAGCAAGTAAGGTCAAAATTGGAAGAAATCACACTCTGGAAATTCAGTGATAATGTCTTAAAGAGCTCAAAAGAAGACATAACTGGATGGGTTGTTCTAAATTCATACTACAAAATTCTGAATAGTAAATTTCACTGAGAAGCAAAAACAATTGTTGTTCATATTTTCCTGCACACTCTAACTTGTTGTTTGGTCATCATCAACAAAGCATAGTAACCACCACTGAAAGTCATTGAAAGCAGGTGTTCATTCACAATGCAGCATGGTAGGCAATGCGACATCAAGGGTGATTATGTAAATAGGGAAAGGTGACACCTAAGACCATAAAGAATCTTCATATATATTAATTGGACAATAAAAATACCTCTTTTTTATTCTAAATCTTCACCAATAAATCACTATGTCCCAGTCTCCTTAGATTGTGTAATACATTTATAAACAAATTATATATATGGATAGGATCCTAGTACTACCTAGTCATGGTCCTGCCCAAAAATCTTACATGAGGGCCTTATGGGAGAATTCATTTCAGTTCAGCACTGCAGAGAATTGAGTAGGTTAATTTGTTAAATCCTATAATTGAGTCAGTAGGCCTATTTGTCTTAAACTACATTTTCTAACTTCAATGTTGACATGGATAATATTTAAATTTTCCTTCTGCCTTCTTTTCTTTTCCTTTTTTCTCAGTTGATTGAGAATCTAACTGAAGAAAAGAACCTGTATTTTGTGCTCCTCTATGCCCCAAGACCCCCTTGATAAGTGGTCTTTTAACATATAGAGATGATACAAGGGACAACTAAAGACCAAAGTCATGTAAAAAAGTCCAAATCAACTGGATATTTGATATAGTTCCCCCAAAACACAACTCACCTCATTTCTTTTGTTCTTAGAAGAAAGATGTAGTTTGTTATTTAGGTTTATTGATTAGAAGATTATATCTACCTTGAGACTTCATATGTTGAATCTAATGAATACTGAGATAAAGTAATGTGTGGTACTTTTCTAACATTCACATAAATTATGTCATCTATATGTCTCAAAAACCTATGTGGTAGGTAGTTTTTAGTTTACTAGGACTTACTGGGCAGCTTAAAACAATAGGAATTTATTCCTTCACAGTTCTAGAAGCTAGAAATCTGAAATTAAAGCTTTGGCAGGCCGTGCTTGCTCTGAAGCAGCTTGGGAAAGTCCTTTGCCTCCTCCTGTCTTCTGGTGGTCCTCAGGCACCATGGCATTCCTTGCTTTTCAGCTATATTATTCTATCTTTTCATGACTGTTTTCCCTCTGTGTGAGTTCATGTCTCTCTATCCAAATCTCCCTGTTCTTTCTCTTTTGAAATATTTGGGGTACACTGTAACAGTGTAATTTTATCTTACCTGGAGAACATACCAAAACCCTATTTCCAAGCACAGTCACATTCTGTCATTCCATGAATTTTGAGGGGATATTATAAAAACCTATGACCATATTATTATTATCATCATCACCATATCACCCTTTCACACTAAGGATAACTGAGGCTTAGAAACATGAAAAGGTGAAGGGGCTTCATTTAATGTATACAGTCAATTCAGTACTGTGATTTCCTGAACTGCGGCATTTTAAATATATTTGAAGCACAACATAACATGTAAAAAAGGACACACATTACAAGTGGATTTCTTTGACACATTCTTATAAACTTAACACACATGCACATGCAATCAATGATCAGATCAAGAAAGAGATAATGACTTTGAGCTCAAAAGTCCTGCCATGTGGTCTCCTAGTAACTGCCACTATGGGTGACCACTTTCCTTACTTCCAAAGGAGAATGTGTTTCTACCATTAAAGTTATTTATGTAAATTTAATCTCTCTCATACATATTTGGGGTGGCATATTTTATTTATTTTCTATTGCTGAGGTAACAATTTACCACAAATTTAGTGGCATAAAGT
This sequence comes from Sciurus vulgaris, assembly GCF_902686455.1. Classification (NCBI taxonomy): domain Eukaryota; kingdom Metazoa; phylum Chordata; class Mammalia; order Rodentia; family Sciuridae; genus Sciurus; species Sciurus vulgaris. The sequence goes on along the minus strand of NC_136469.1, from coordinate 69,350,621 downwards.
AACAAATTTATTATGTTAAAGTTCTATATGTTGGAAGTCTAATACAGGTCTCATTGGGCTAAGATGAAGGAGTTGGCTGGACTGCGTTTGCTTCTGGAGACTCTAGAAGAGACTCCGGTCTTGCCTATTCCACTATCCGGCGACCACTCATAGTCTTTGACTTATGGCATCCTTTCTCAAACTTCCAAGATAACAAGCCAGTGACACTCTCTTCGCTATTACATATAAAGAGGGCAGCATCTCCCTCTTTCTACAGCCAGGAATGGCTTCTACTAAGGAGTTATGAATTAGACTGAGTCCATGTGGATAATGCAGGACAATCTTCCTGTGTCAAGAACTTTGACATTAATCATATATGCAAAATCCCTTTAGCCACATATGGTAATGGTCACAAATCACAGGGATTAGAACATAAATATATTTAATACTTCTCTATTCTAGGGTAGTACTATGGGGCATAGGATATGCATATATTCAGATTTAATAGGTATTGATAATTTTTCAAAGTGATTACATAAATTTTCATTCCTACTAGCAGAGTTGTCAATATTTGACTGTTTTTTAAAAAAACTATAGCTATTCTGGAGAAAGTTCTGAGATGTGTACCTGATTTCTTGCAATTTCAATTTTTTGATATTTTTCAAAATACTGAATCAAGAACTGTGAAGGGTCTGAGATTTCTGTAATACTTCTAAACTGACAAACTAGTCTGCTGCAGTTTCAAGGATGCTGGCAAAAGATACAAGATTCCTGGGTCAGAGATAGAAGATGGTTTATTACTTATAGCAATAACAGTGGCAAGAGTATCCACATTTGCTTCAGTTCCCATGCCCCAATTCCCACAGAAAAACACAAAGAGAGCTAGATGTCACTTTACATGCAGGCATTCATTATAGGACAGAAAGCCTGAGTTTAGAGAAACAAATGTTTTATAAGGGAGAAAATGCATACCTGGAAAGAGACACTATTTGCATGTTACAAGGACATTCCCAATACAAGTAACCTTGAAAATATATTCTGGAATAAAAGTAGCATACACATCTGCTTCAAAGGTACGCAGAAACACCAGGACCTAAGAGGTTATTGTACCCCAACATGTTGATTGTTATTGGGATTGGTAAATAGTTTATGATACTTTGGGCTGCATGGGACTTCTATGGGGAGAATTACAGAATTAAATCAAATGATGGCCTTGCTTTCAGGAAGTATACAAAGTGGCAGAGGATGAAAAGCATGTAGAATAATTTTAGAATAAAGTAGAATGTGTTAAGCATGTACCAAGAAGGCTCTTTTCATTGCTAAATAATTTCCATAACTTATTAAAGTCATGTAATCTTTGATTTTTAGAATTTAAAATTTTATGTAATCAAATATGTTCCTTTTTTGTGTCTCGAGTGCTAGAACTTTAAGGAGAGATGTATTAATTGTTTCAATAAGCTTTCATAAAAAGGAAATGGAAAAATAATTGTTGGTGTAGGATTTAGGGGAAATTTCACAATTGAGATTATTCAGATAAATGTTAAATAATTGGAAAGGAAAGAATGAAAAAAAGGACAGGCATTTTAGGTAAAGGGAAGAGATATGTCAAGCAGAGCTACAGAACTCAGAAAAGTTCATTTTTACTAAAATCATCTACATTTGGAAGAATCAGAGTATATAATTGGCCAATTTCCTCACAATTTTTCTCAAATGTGGAAATTTTATTTTAGTTACTTGTGAATGAAAGTGTTTAGTCCACATTCTGGGCTAAAATATGCTCTTATTTATTGAACTAAGTAGAATAAATACTGGAGTTTAGAATTGAGCCTTAAAAATACTTGAATGTGTTTGTGTTTAAGTGTATGCATATGTGTTTTGAGAATGTGGTATGTCAGGAAATGCTCAGAGATATTGATTGGTGTGCCCTAGAAAAATCTGATAGCGCTTCATGGTGTAAACTGTGTAACAAAAAAGACATAGAAACTATATGTCAGCAAATATCAAAGAGTCCAGGTAGAGAGCAAGCTGAACTAGAAAGGCACAATGGAAAGACAGAGTTCAATGCAAACATCGATCCTGTGTTTCTGTTAATTTTTTCCTCTTGGGTAGGTATCTGGAAAAATTGTAGCAGCTTTAACTGTGATAAAGAAGGTAGGAAAAAAACTTGCATTCTTAAAAAACTGATTTCATTTTCCTTTTTTTCCCCCAACATTTTAATGAATCCCTGGGATATACTTCTTTTCACTTACTTTGCCTTTGAAAACCCATAGACAGCCTGGCACAGGTGCCAAGAGGTTGGGGCACTTTATCATTTCCTGACACATGATGGAGCCTTGATATCTAGTGTTCCTATTGACTGCATGGGCTGAGTGTAACCACGTGTTTAAGTTGAGAGGTCCAGAAGGACTGATCCAAGGTACAGTTGATAAAATTGAATGTCAATGACTTAAAATGACGGTCATATTCAAAGTTGTTTTACTTTCAATCATTCTAACTTCCTTTATATAAGATTATTAATATATTCACACCAATAAAACTTTGGATAAACATTTCTAACATATTTCAAAACAACATATTTAATTTATTATTTTGAAATATTATGAGATTTGCAAAATAATTGCAAAGTACAGAGAGTTCATATACATCTTTTATAGTTTCCCCTAATATTAGTAGTTCATACAACACATTTATCTTTTATTTATAAAAGCTGAACATTTAAAATTTTGTTGTTTAAAAATGATGGTTTCAATTGTCAATAAAAGTCTGATTTTCACAATTACATGTGTGTGTGTGTGTGTGTGTGTGTATAAATCTCCATATAAATGCCTCATACCCACACCAATTATAAACAAAATGTTTTCCCAAATATAGTGGTATAATTTTGCAGATTATGAAACAGAACTATTTTTAATATAGGAGGTCATTTAATCTCTAATGATGTTTCTTTTGGTCATGTTCTCTTTGATGTAGTTTTTAAACAATTCTTCAGTCAACTTTGTCACTGCTGTGACTGAAAGACATGACCAGCACAATTACAGAGGACAAAAGGTTTATTTGAGGGCTCACAGTTTCAGAGGTCTTAGTCCACAGAAGGCTGGCTCCATTCTTGGGACTTGAGGTGAGGCTGAATATCATAGTAAAATGTGTGACAGAGGGAAGCAACTCACATGAGATCAGGAAGTAGAGAGGTCTCCACTTGTCAGAACAAATATATAACCCAAAGCCACACCCCAGTTTCCACCTCCTCTTACCACACCCTACCACTTCAGTTACCACTAAATTAATCCCTATCAGGAGATTAATTCACTGATTGGGTTAAGGCTCTTTTAACCCAATCATTTCTTCTCTGAACCTTCTTGCATTGTCCCACATGTGAACTTTTGTGGGACTCCACATCTAAACCATAACATTCCACGCCTGGCCCCCCAAAACTCACACTCATCTGACAATGCAAAATACATTTAGTCCATTCCCAACAGTCCCCATAGTCTCAACAGTTCTAAGATTGCCCAAAGTTCAAGTCCAACATCTTCTCTGAGGCTCAAGGCAATTTCACATGGTGAGCTCCTGTAAAATTAAAGGAATTTACAAGTATCCAATATAGAGTGGTACAGAGTAAACATTTCCATTCACAAAATTAGGGGTATAGAAAGAAGGGATGGGACCAAAGCAAGACCAAAATCCAGCAGGGCAAACAAGTCCTGTAACTTCAGGTCCATTATCTTTAGCACATGGCATTGTGAAGTTCTGTCCAAAGGGCTTGTGTAGCTCTGCCCCTGTGGCCTTGTTTGCTGCAGACCAAGTGTCCTTTCTGTTGGCTTGTGTCTGCTCCATTCCTGCAGTTTTCCTAAGATGATGTCCCATGTTACTGGCATTTCTTAATCTTGGGGGTCTCCACTGCAGCTTCAACTCATTCCTTACACCTCCATACTTTGAATTTTCAGGGAGTGACTACAGGGTCTCTGACCCCCCTGCACTTTGCCTGGCTTCTCAGGCCTTCCTTTGAAATCTTGGTGGAAGTCCCTCCATGAACCCCTAACTCCAGCATCCTGCATTCCTGCAGAACCAGCATTAGGTGGTTGATGCCAAGATCTAATGCCGTCTGGAGCAGTATCAAGCCTCCAGGGCTACTGGAGCAGTCTCTGAGTGTCTGTGTGGATGAGCACTTTGAAAAAAAATTCCTTGTGCAAGAAGGATTTCCACTGATATCTTCAAAAAAGAGAACTTTCACTTTTACTCCCTTGAGCCTAAGATGGGTGTGGTCTTGCAGGCTCCTGAGATGCCCTCAAACTATCATTTTTATTGTCTCTGGACAAAGTCTTTAGCATTTCTTTAGTTGTGGTAATGTCTTTAACAACTGCAAATTCCTTAGCCCTAGTTTTACTCTGGCCTTAAGTCCACTTTATCCAAATCTTTTTGCCCTGCTTTCTGCTCCTGAATTTCACAACAAACTTGGTTAAAAGTCACCAGCAATATCCATGCCACCACCTGAATGCTATGCTGCCTAGATATTTCTTCCACCAGATTAAGAAGTCCATCACTTTTAAAATCAGCTTCACACAAAGTTTCAGGTCACCGGCAAAATACAGACAACTTCTCAGCAAGAACATGAGATGAATGGCCTCTATTCCAAATTCCAGTAGGGTCCTCTATTTCTGAACCCTCTTGAACCCTGTCTTCACTGACCACAGTCCTATTGCCATTCTGATCTTCTGAGCTCCCATCAGAATTGACCATTAAGCTCCTCTTACAACAACCTAAAGCATTTCTAGCATGGACTGCTAAACATCTCAAAATTCCTCCAACCAATTCCCCAAAGCTCCAAAAACTTATGAAACACATGGTCGGATAGGTCACAGCCACAACCCCACTTCTTGAAACCAATTTCTGTTTTAGTCAGCTTTTTCACTGCTGTGACTAAAGGATCTGATTGGCACAATTGTACAGGGGGAAAAGTTTATTTGAGGGCTCACAGTTTCAGAGATCTTAGTCAATAGAGGGCCCGATCCAATTCTTGGGGCTTGAGATGAGGCTGAACATCATAACGGAATGTGTGGTGGAGGGAATCAGCTCACACTAGAACAGGAAGCAGAGAGAATCTCCACTTATCAGATACAAATGCATAACCCAAATCCACACCCCAATTGCCACCTCCTCTCACCACACCCTACCACTTCAGTTACCACTAAATTAATCCCTATCAGGGGATTAATTCACTGGTTGGGTTAAGGTTCTCATAAACTAATCATTTCATTTCTGAACCTTTTTGCATTGTCTTGCACATGAGTTTTGGGGGACGCCATATCTAATCCATGCAAACTGTATAGAATGATTTCTTTATTCTGTTAGTGAATTATAAATAAAAATTAGAAATAGATCAACCAATGAAATTCTAATTCAAATTTCTTCCTTTTAGACCTTTAGATTTTACTTCCAATAACTCAGTGTGAAAACATGATGAAAATTTAATTGAATCAAATAAATTACAAATCTACTGAAAATTTATGAAATTAGTCAGAACTGTGTTGTAGCCAACAGAGAAACAAATAGTCTTTTGTACAGTCATCCTTATACAAATCCTACAGAAATATTTAAAATGAATGGTTAGAAATGTATTATTTATGATGTGAAAATAATACAAACAGTTCAACCATTCCAGTTAGCATAACAACAGAGAATAATGCATTTTCCTTGATTTTAGTTAATCAAATTTTCCTTTATTTTAGTTAATCAAATTCATTTGTATTTGGCTGCTACACATGAGAGAAAAAAGGAGAGAGAGATGCAGAGAGAGAGAGTACATTGCAATTGCATTTTTTACTTCTATTCAAAAGCAAAGGACTGCTCTTATATTCACCCTTTCTTTTTGTTGGTAGTTACATGAACTTGAGAAATACCATACAACACTTGAATGTTGAGAAATACTCTAAGTGTATGTACAGGTAGAGTGGAGAAAGTTTTGTTTCGTAGCGTCTTTTGCAGATTGGCATTATATGGGATTAAGTTGTGGTCTCTTAAGTAAGCGGAAGCACAAGTGTCAAGGGCAGCTTCTGGAAACTTCCTGAAAGGGTGACTTTTCACCCATTTTTTCCCTCCTTTTCTTCCCCATCTATTTATTCCATTCCACTTCCTGAAATACAGATAAAATAGGGGAAGCTTTTGCTACCATTCTGTGTGCTAAGAGCATGATCCATGTATTAGAGATGTCAGAATAGTGGGTTAGATATAGCTTGAGTCCTTGAGAACTTTCTTGAAGTTTCCATTCCAGCACTTGACTGTATCAGAACTTTTCCACAAGTCAGGGATTATTTGTTTTATTTAAGTCATTGTTATTTGGCATTTTTCTGCTGTTTGCAGTTTAAACTGATGTTCCACGTCTCTTGGAAAGTGGAACTAAGGGGGAAAAAAACCACTAGATATTTATACTTTTCAAGAAAAACAATTTTTCTTCTTATTCATTTGCTTACATGTCTGTCACTTGTGAACATTTGAGCTGCTACTCCTGCTCCTGCTACTCTTTTCTTGGTGGACTCTGGATTGTCAACCGTCAGCCAGCAGCTACAATGCTTTCAACCACTCTTATCTGACCCCATCAGGAACTCTCAATCACCTTAGACACTCGTAGTTTTATCATGTTTGGTTTGTTTTTAAGAACATCATGACATCCCAAGACAATTAATAAAGCCCTAGAGTTTTACGCAATCAGGAATGGAGAGTGACTACAAATAAAGTCTTTTGTTTCTTAGTATTAGAATAATAGGTAGTACAGTTGAACCATACTCTCAATGTTATCAAATTAGCAGAGCAAATATACACTGTTTATTGAACAATCCACTTATAAATCCAGTAGAGAAGTAGATACAGTGAAAATTTGATTGACTAATATAAACTACAGCAGGAGTTTCTTCTAAACTACACATAAAGAGTTTTTTATTCTGAAATAGAAAATAATGGAATTAAAACACTTTTGGTCTACTCAGAATCTATTTTCCCAAAGAAAATAAAATTTTGAAGGAAATGAAATAATGGTAAAGGATATATTATTAATACTTTTCTAAGTGATGAAATCAAAAAGAAGTGATAAGTTTCTTTTGAATGATAAAGAAAATATTAAGGAGGAAAAGTATGTTGTTGTTGCTTTAAGAAAAAGAATAAAAAAAGAGAAATTTGGACAAGACTAGATCACCAATATATTAGCTTAACTGCCAGACTGTTGTTCTAAGGAAAAAAAAAACAAAAAACAAAAAAATAAACAATGGCACAACAGAATGATATACTCCTAGGATTGCTGAAAATGGAATTTCAGTAATAGGACTCACAGGCAGAAAAATAGTTGAAGTTGACGACTCTCTACCTCCAGTCAGATCTAACAGTCCTAGAATGGATCAAAATACGAAAGTGATCAAAGCAAAGTTGCTGACTCTAAGCACTCCTGCCAAAAAAGTCATGTGCATGGCAAAATTCTACAGTAAATAAAACTTCTCTTCCTACACCTGACTAGAACATTTATCTGGTATGAACAAAACTATTCTTTTGTCCTTCTCAGTTTTTTCTCTGTGTGTTCTTCCTTAGTCTGTCATTTCTGAGGCACAGAAAAGAACAAGTTGACCATTTTATTATTTTATTTTACCCTTTGAAGACTATAGAACTTCAAGAGCTAAGCCTGACAATGACTTCTTGGTTCCAGTGTTTTCACCTTAACTGCCCCCTCACAGACCACCCTCATCTCCACTGAGTCTAGGAGATTATTCAAGTTTTAAAGTGAAACATTTCTTGCTATTGTAAATCAATTAAATAATGTTCTTGGTTTCAGTTGTTTTAATATTAATACTTTAAAATTTTCAGCTATCAGCTTTTCAACCGCTGTGATGGACTTACAGATCCGGCTCCATAAGAATGTTATAGGCCAAACTCTAAGGGAAATAAACTAAACAGACTCCATTTTGCTCTGAGACTCCATGTTATGTAGGAAATAAGCTTCTCCCATGGGAACACCCCGCTCTGTACCCATCAACAATTGCTTAGCTCCTCCCATAGGAGCACCCCACCTCTATGCCCATCATTGGTTGCTTAGAATGACATGTTTAGCAATACAAAATGTGACAATTCTTATATAATGAAAAATTGCTCTCTTTTGATTCCTATTGCTCCTAAACAATGTACCATGTGAACAGTGATTGAGTGGAGGTGAGTAATCATTCTTTAGTTTGTACCTAGGTAAGGGTCATTTTGACCCACTTCCCCCTCTGTTGATGATCTCATGATGTTAGTTTGTAATTTTGAATCATAGAAAAGACATTTATGATTGATATGACTTTTGGTATAAGAACCCCTACAACCCTGTAGTCGGGCTGTTCTCCCAATAGGCGTTTTTTTGGGCATTGTGTGAGACAGTCAGCTGGCCAGCTTAATAAAGACTCTCAAATTAGGACTTTTCAGTGGTGATCGGTCTGTTCTTAAGTTGCACCCCATAACACTGCTATCATTTTAAGTATGAAAAACAACAGTATTTTCTGAAAGATATCTATATTTGTTTCTTCAAGATTGAATGTCAGTAAAACTGTAACTCCATAATGCAATTTAATTGTTTTTCTGGGACTAAGACAGTCGTTATCATTATAAAGTGAATCTAAAATTTGAGACTGCCCTCTGTTGATTACAAACAAAACTGCACATGCTTTAAAGATTCAATTCCTTTCTCTGATTAATTTTCAAGAAAAATTATTTTAAGACAAATTCACTGTGTGTTTTCAATATATGAGTAAAATATGTAGTGATTTATTCATGCTGTATTTCTGAACACAAGAGAATGTGTCATTTTTTTATGTTGTATAATGTGATATAGCTTTGAAATTGTTATAAATATTACATAAATATCTACATCAAAGTCATCACTATTTTAGAGGATGGGTACTGGAAATTGAACCTAGGGGCACTTTACCACCGAGCTATATCTCCAGTCATTTTTATTTATTTATTTATTTTTTGAGACAGGGTCTTGCTAAGTTGCTGAGGCTGGCTTTGAACTCGTGATCCTCCTGTCTCAGCCTCCTGAGTTACTGTGATTACAGGTGTCTGCGACCACCCTGGACAAGTTATCACTATTAAAATTATGGAGAACTGAGGACATAACTCAGTTGTAGAGTGACTGCTTAGCATGTACACACCTAGGGTTCAATCCCCAACTCTGCCAAAATATTTATTGTGTGTGTACATATGTCTACACATGCACATCTGCACTTAGTTCAGGTTTTGTTTAAATGAAACATAAAATAGTAATATAGAAGAAAATAAGAATATTTTCTATCTTAAAAGATACTAGATTTTAATTTATAGTCAAATGTTAAAGATAAGTGTGGCTTTTATTTCTGAACAGTGAAGATAAACAATGAGTGAGCATGTTATTGTGGAAATGCAAAATTGCATGTTTTAGACTTAAAAATAAAATTATTATTTTCAAATATTCAAATTGTTTGAAAATGAGAATTATGATTTCCTCTCTGTTTAAGATGTCTTCAAAATTTTCAAATGGACTGTAATTAGTTTTGTAGATACAGATAAAACTAAAAGAATAGTTTTATTGATTCAGCAAAAATATTTATTGAATTTTTTGTGAAATATTTTTATAAAATATGTAATATGTATTTAATCTAATTAATTGCTATAGTTTATGTTTCTACTTTCCCTGAATATTTTAAGTATTGGTAATAATAAGATTAATTTATTATATTAAATAAGATTAATTAATAATCTTAATTAAATAAGATTAATTTATTATATTAAATTGCTATTGGGGGGAAAATAGAAAATTCCACTCATACATGATTTTTTTCATGATTAGTGTATTACTGAAAGTTCCGAGTCCATTTTAGCTTTTTAAAAATAAGGCATTCTTAGAGTAGAATCTGTATCTTGAATACATAAAATAAAAATTTAAAGATATTAAACCCTCTTTCATTTTCTCTTTTGTATTCAGCTAATATAAATGACTCATTGCTTAATCTCTCAACTTATTCTCCATTATTGTCAAAAAGATCTGTTGGTATAATAAAATCATTAAAACACTAACAAATAAAAGAAACTCAGGAAAGGTCTTAACAATTTAAGTTTATGATATTTCAGAAGGACTCTTAGTATTGTTACATTTCAAATCACTTTCTTAATGCTATTGTTCACAGAAATAGTTTAACACTTCATAGAGGTCTTTTCAACTTAGTGAGAGGCAATCTTTAATAATGTTATTAAATTTCCAAGTAGAATCATAAAACTTATTTAGAATTATATACTCTGTATATTTATTCTAAGTGTGCTCTTAACAGATAAATAAGTGGAAGATTATCATGCTTTTATTTAAGAGTGAAGAAATGCATTAATCTTCTTAACATTTTTTTGTGACTTCCATAAAGAAAGATGCCAACGAGAATCCTAACTTCTGTTAAGTTTATCTCTATATGAGATTCATTAGTAATAAACTCACAGTGATTTTAGAGTATTTCAAGAATAACTTGGTAAATCATTACACAGCTCCAAATGTTTAAGTAAATCTTCAGTCTTACATTTCTCATGCAGATATAAACCCCAAAGGAAATTGAATTAGTGATTCTTTCATTTTTAACAGAATGAAATAACATGGACTACATTTATTCTTCAGCTCTATATAACTAAAAAGCCATGCAAAAGATTGAAGCTTGACCCCTATCTCTCGCCCGGTACAAATATCCACTAAAAATGAATCAAATACCTTAATGTAAATCCTGAAATTCCAAAACTACTTGAGAAAAACATAAAGGAAATACTTCAAGATATTAGAACAGGCAATGATTTCCTGGCTAGGATTTCAAAGACACAGGAAAACAAAAGCAAGAATTGACAAAGGGATTGTGTCAAATTAAAAATCTTCAGCACAACAAAGAAAAAACAATTAACAGAGTGAAGAGACAACCGAGAGGATGGGAGGAATATTTGTTGACTATTCACCTGTGTATATCTACAATACATAAAAATGCAAAAAACAGAAAAGGAAAAAAATCAAGTAATTCGATTAAAAAATGAGCCAATGGTCTGAACAGACCCTACTCAAAAGAAGAAATACAAATGACCAATAGATACAGGGAAAAAATGCTCAATATCATTAGCCATCAAGAAAGTGCAAATAAAAACTACAATGAGAAATTAACCATAAGTTGTGGGTAGAAATGTAAATAAATCAGTATAGTCTATAGAAAACAGTATGGAGATTCATCATAAAAATATCATATGCTTCAACTATCCCACTCCTGAGGATTTATCCAAAAGAAATGAAGTCAGCATATAAGAGACACCAGAATATCCATGTTTACTTGCAGCATTATTCATAATAACTAAATTATGGAATCAGCCTGGATGACCAACCGGTGAATGGAACATTATTCATCCTAGAGAAGAATGAAATCTTGTAATTTGCAGGAAAACAGAAGAAACTGAACAACATCATGCAAAGTGAACTAAACCAGGCACAGAAAGCAAAGTATCACATATTCTGTCTCATATGTGAGGTAGAAAAGATGACCTGAAAGTAGAAGAGGGATTACTAGGGACTGGGAACGATGTTAGAGGGGTGCTAGAGTGAGGGTAGAAAGAGTGTAGGGATACAATCAATGCACTATGGACATATCACAGTGACCCCATTAATTTTTACAATTAATGTGTTAAAGTAATAATAAAATAATTGCTTGATGCAAACATAACGGTGATATATAATGATGCTTATCACATATGTAAAAGGAAAATGTGTGGTTAGGATACCACATATTTCAACAAGTAGAAAAGGAAGTGAAGTTTTTTAAGGTTCCTATACATTGCAAGAAGTAGTGTATTATTTGAAGGTAAGCAGTGATAAGTTAATTATGAATACTATTAACCCTACAGAAAGTAAAATGAGACTGTAAAGAGTTATGGCCAATAACAAAGAGAATTATAAATAGTATTGTAAAGCACATTCTATTAATTCAAAAGACAGTAGAAAAGAAAAGGAAGGCAACGGATAGAACACATAAAAGACAAATAAGATGGTAGACTTAACTCCAGCCACAAATTTATTAATCATAGTATATATAAAGCTCTAAACACTGAAATTATAAGGCACACATTATCAGACTGGATAAAACAGCAAAACCCAGCTACATGCAATGAAAAATACAATTTAAATATGAAAGCATAATTAGATTGTAAGTAAGAGGATAGAATAAAATATTCTATGCTAACATTTATCAAGAGAAAATCGAAGTGGCTATATTAATTTCAGACTATGTAGATTCTAAATCAAAGAATATTACCAGAGATAAAGATCATTTCATGATGGTAAAGAGTTCAATTAATCAAGTGGACTTAACAATCTTAAATATTTATACACTGCATCAGTTTTCTGTTTCTGCATAACAATTACCATAAGCTTAATGGACTTAAAAAAAACTTCCATTTATTAGCTCATAGCTGTGTAGTTTAGAATCTGGACATGGCAATCTATTGAGTTTCACAAGGCTAAAATGAAGGTATCTGATGATTGTGTTCTAGTCTGGAGCCGAGGGTCCTCTTCTAAGCCCACATAGTTGTGACATTAATCTACTCCTAGCTTTTGTGGGACTGGAGGTCATATTTTTTTCCTGGTGGTCATCGTGAGTCCACTCTCAGCTCCCACAAGTCAGCAGTATTACTTGCACAATCACCCCCTCCATTTTCATAGCCAGACATGGAGAACTGCCTCACACAGAACTTGGTATCTCCCACTCCAGGACTCTTATGGCTTTTAAGGGCCTACCTGAGTAGGCCAAGTTCCCTGTGGAGATTCTCTAAGGATCATACATGAAACACACATTTTAGAATTCTGTCTATCACATGTATTTCATAACAGAGCTTCAAATTCATGAAACCAACACTAATAAGACTATGAAGAGTAATAGAAGGATTCATAATTACACTACGTATTTTAACAGCCCTCTCAACAATTTATAAAGTAAGTAGACAGAAACTCAGTAAGGTAATAAAAGACTTAAATAACACTATCAATCAACTTGACCTAATTGATATTTTTAGAACATTTTACCTGCCATGAGCAGAACACACACTGTTTTCAAGTTTATATTGAATAGCTAACATGATAGACCAAATCCTGAACCATGAAGTATGGTAATAATTATTTCAAAAGTTTAACTCATTCAAAGCATATTCTCTGAACACATAGAATTAAATTATAAATCTCATCATGATGGCATCTTAATATTCCTACCAATAAAATAATAAGAGAAAGCCTCAATGAGGTAACAATTACAAAAATACTTGAGTGGGCTTGGTGGTGCATGCCTATAATCCCAGTGGCTCAGGAGGAAGGAGGATCTCAAGTTCAAAGCCAGCTTCAGCAACTTAGAGAGGCTCTAAGCTACTTAGTGAAATCCTGTCTCAAAAAATTAAAAGGACTGCGGATGTGGCTTAGTGGTTAAGCAACTCTGGGTTTACTACTTTGTGGAAAGAAAGAAAGAAAGAGAGAGAGAGAGAGAGAGAGAGAGAGAGAGAGAGAGAGAGAGAGAGAGAGAGAGAGAGAGAAAAGAAACTTCAAGGGTTGAAGAAGTAAACCATTTGGATGCCTCAGGAAAACTGTTTCTGACAGAAGCAGCAATTTATGCAAAGTCCCTGAGGTAAGAGCATGCAAGGAGGTCAATATGGTTGGCCCACAAGGTATAGAGCAACATACACAGACGAGGTTAGATATGGGGCAAGGCATAACCTGCATGACTTCATTAGTCATTGAAGCTTCATTAGCTTATTGAAGGCAATAAAGCAATCAAGTAGTCTAGAGAAAATGATACACAACACACATTCTCAGGGAGTACTTCTGCCTAAATCACCTCGTGCAAGAAAGTGATATAAACAAGCAAAATGTAGGCATTTTAAACAACAGTTGGTGTATTTCTCTTTCCTGCACTTTAAAGCAGTACATTTTTCATTGTTTTTGCATATTTATTCAGTCCTACTTTAAAAAATATTAGAAAAAGATAAACTAATAAAATGAATTCCAATACCCTACCCAGATGAAAGTATCAAAATTCTGACAAAATTGGATTTTGTTCTTTTTTTTCCTTTTGCTGAAGTATTTTAAAGAAATATCATTGCATCTTTATATTTCAACATGCATCTCTAAAAATGTAAGTTATGTAAGCTATATTCTTACATAACTACATAATCATTATCACATGCAACCAAAGAAAATTACTTGTGTTTATCAAACACTCTGTCCATAATCAAATTCCTCTAATTTTTCTCAAAATACCTGTTTTGCGATTGGTTTGTTTGAACCAATACCCAAACTCAGTGGCGTTCCTTAGAGTGATGATAATTTCACTTTCCATGTAGTCTTCTCTTGAGTATCTTATTTTAAAATATTTTAATCTTTCCTGAATGCTGAATTAGGAAATTAAATAGTTAATTATAATTTAAAAGCATCCTAAAATTGACGGTGTATTTAACTTTAAATGAAAGTGCTCAATCCAAATGGTGCATTTGCATGGTTTTTATTGTCTTTGTTATTGATACAACTAAGTCATTACACTATGATTCAAATCATATATCTGTTATTTATTTAAAATCATAAAGGACTTAGCTTGTATACGTACAGTTTAGATTCATTTACATGAAATATTGGCTAGAGGAAAACAACAAAAGCAGCAAAGGTAATGATGCAACATAGAAAAAGGAAATGGTACCAGCAAAGAAAGAAGGAGACCCAGGATTTTTTTGAACAAGCATTTGCTCCACATTATAATTAGTAATGTTAGATCTTAGTTCTAGCACTGTTGCAACATGTTTACGAAGCAGCCTTTGATTTAGACCATATGAACACTCAGTAATAAAATCTGTCCGGATTTTTAGAAAGCCTTCGATTTTCTATTTATATATTTCCCTAAATGTTGCACGTATTTTTTCCTTAAAAATTTCTCTTTTCTTTGCTCGGAATCAATAATAGCATTTCTTCCTCTTCATATACTTATTGAGTTTGGCTTTCCTTTATTAAATACTCCTCAATAACAAGTCTTTTGATGTAGAGCGTGTAGAAAATGGTTTGATGCTGATGACGCCATTCATCAAATTCCAGAGAAATATGATCTTGTGTCATTTCCAGGGCACATTACTGAACCTAAACTGAACAAAAAGAGACTAACCCTAATTAATCATCCTATTATTCTTTTTCACAATCATGTTGACTGATGGTGGATTTATCCATCTTCTTCAAGTTGGAGGAAGAGTTTTTTGGAAGACAGAATTTGAAAATTTTGAGATATTCAAGTCACTATGTAAAATTTTTAAATAAAGACTAATGTCTGACAGATATTGGACATACTAACATCAATTTCTACCAACTAGATTTTTTTTTTACTTTTACGAATCTGTTTTAAATGTAAAATAGAATAAGTTTTTCCACTTTCACAGCTCTTTTTTTTTTTTTTTTTTTTTTTTTTTTTGGTACCAGAGATTGAGCACAGTGGCACTTAACCACTGAGCCACAATCCCAGTCCTATTTTATATTTTATTCAGAGACAGGGTCTTGCTAAGTTGCTGAGGCTGGCTTGAACTTGTGATCCTCCCACCTCAGCCTCCCAAGCCTCTGGGACTACAGGCATGCACTGCGACGCCCAACTATAGCTAACTCTTAATTGTAAACATTTTGGGGTCGTATCTGATAGATTTGTGGGTTTTGTTTTCCTAGTAGTCCACTGTGGTCCCTGGACTTTTTTGCAGAGGTGTTTCCATTAATTTTTTTTTTTTAATTGTTAAAAACCTTTGTTTCACTGAAGTTATGTCTTACATACAAAAAAAAAAGTCATTATGTCCGCTCAAGGATGTGGTGTCTCTCAAATGAATGGTTTAATTCTCCTTCCTGGACTACACAGTCTTTGGTTGGTCATATACAAAGATAGATATAAAATAACTGTTGTTACTGGAAATATTTTTATTTAGACTTTATTGAAAATTTTCCAAGAGCAACACCCTTTGCTAAATCCTGGATTATTTTATTCATACTTCATATTAATCCTTGAAAGTAGATATTATCATGACTCTGAGAAAGTAGGTATTACTATGGCTCTGAGATGAGGAAACCAAGGATTTGGAAAGTTAGATGAACTTCAAACTCAGATACTTAGCCAGTGCTGATACTGAAGACACATACTTCTCTATCAAGCATCTTAAATGAAATAAAATTTTTCACGATGTTGGATTCCAAGTTCAAATGTATTAGCGTGTCTGTCTACATGTTGACAATCACAGAGTGCCATACAGTGCCATACTGGGAGTCAAATGTAAGGAGGTTCAGGTAGGCAGAGATTCTGTTCTTAAAGAAATCTTATTTTAATGAGGAAGACAATTGGGCAATAAATAATTATATCCTATAATATCAAATAGTGACAAGAGCAATAAAAAATAAATTGGTAAACACTAAATATGTCATTTACATTTTTGAGCATTCACATTACAATTTGATAATTTCTACATTTTAAGTTGTGAATTTTCACAAACTATAATCCTAGTCACCTTTTGGATAGGATGCAGGCAATATCTTGGGTTCTTCCAAATATTCTAGCATAAGGTTTCTGTATGGAACCAGTAAGACGTGTGTTTCATTCAGGACATTGAATTTCTTGATAGATATGGTGGTAGGGGAATCTAGGTTTTCAGAAGCTGTACTGGCCAATTTTGATAATTAAAACAACAGTATTGGGACAAGCAAAGTCCTAGCATCATTGGTCATGTTGATATGACATGTGTTACTTAATATCATTTAATAAATTTCTTTTTTAAGCTGCCTAGAGTGAATTCTATAATTTGCAACTAGGAAATATTATTGGTACATGGAAAAAAATTGTAGCGGGTTTGTCATAAAAGGATATTTGTAAAAGGTGATGTTCCACAAAAGATGTTAATGAAAAGGGAAAAAGTACATAGAGATGAAGGCTGAGGAATAGGCAAATAAAAAAATTCTACAATAGAATTAGAAAAGAGATCGAGAAGGAGTGGACAATGAATTGAGATAAAATGCAGGACAGACTGAAGATTGTGTTTCCAGAAAGATAAGGTCACCAACCATATCAAATGCTACTAAATAACTGTAATCTTATGAGGCCTAAGAATTGACCATTAGGATTTGGCAGAATAGATGTCACTGTGCAGTCAGGTCAAGGAGATAGTGAGAATATCTGATTCAGTGGAATAAGAGGTAATGAAAAATCTTATATGAGAGCAAGAGTTGTTGAGAGAATAGGGGATGAGGAATTGAACAAGTAGAGTATAGTTCATTGATTTTCTAAAAAAGGAACAGAAATAGAATTAGGTCTGAAAGCACAGAGCATAGGGAGGGTTTTCTCTTTCTCTTTTCATTTTATTAATCATATTCACATTGACAGAAATCCATTAAAATAGCTATAGGATTTGTATCAAGTTTAATATTTTTTATTTTATTTGTTTTGATTACTATTATCCAATGACTTACTGAAACCAATCAAATGGAGGGATCATGATAGTAATGTTTCATTAAACCTCTCAGATTATTTAAAAATGGGTCTAGAGTAGACAGAGAATTTTGAACTGCTGAACAGTTTACAGAAAGGAAATATTTCACATTATGGTATCAGAGATGCTAGAGAAGTTATGGAATGAAAAATGCAACTAAATATTTTAGTTTAAGATGTTTAAACTTGGTGCTTAAAACAGTATGTAGAGTATTTAGAAAGTAAGACAGAAGACAGGAACTAAGAACAGGGAAGTGTGATATTCCCAAATTGCAAGATATAGGTCTTTAGGTTAGACAAGATATAGATAGAGTTAGGAAGTCGAGACAAACGATAAGTAGGTAGACAAAACAGCAAATTCGAAGGCAGAGGACTGATGTCTGCCATAATGTATAGGGCAAATGTGGTAACCATGAGCTCGAATCATTATTCAAGACTTCTGTATGGGCAGAGAATGGAGAGTATGCATAAAATCTGGAAGGCAAGTAAAATGGGAAAGAACATTACCAAAAAAGAAAAAGAAATTTTGGAATAATTTTGCAGCAATTTAATTTAAAATACTTTCCTTAATTCCTTTTGTGTTACATAGCTAAATCTGTGAGTTCAAAAAACAATGAAGCTTTTTATTCACTGAACTAGCCACATAAACTAAAATATATCCAATATACTGTGCGGGTGAAGATGTGAGGAAAAATGGAATCCTCATATGGTTGCTGGAAGGTTTGTAAATTATAAAATCTTTCTGAAGAATTTGACGTTTCTAAAAAAGCAAAACGTTGAGTTATTTTATAACCCAGCCATTCACTCCTATGTGAATACATTTGTATACTAATGGTTAGAGCAGCATTATTCATTATAGCCAAAGGGTAAAAAAGAAAGAAAAAACAAAAACAAACAAACAAACAAACAAAAACTCAAACATTCACCTACTAATAAATGTATAAACTAAATATAATGTATTCATACAAAGAAAATTTATTTAGCCACAAAATGGAATGAAGCACTGACAGGTATGTGCTACAACTGGAAAACTTTAAAAACATCATGCTAAGTAAAGAAGCCAGACACACCCAAGCCACATATTGTATGAGTTCATTTATAGGAAATATATAGAATAGGCCAGTCCACAGTGAAAGAATGTCCTCTAGTGGTGGCCAGGGGCTTAGGGAACAGGAGATAACTGTTCATGAATATACAGTTTATTTGAAGGGTGATCAAAGTATTCTGAAATTACATAGTGGTGATGGGTTGTAGAACTTCATGGGTATCCGGAATACCACTAACTACAGATTTCAGAAAGGCTGAATTTCGTAGCAAGTGAATTAAATCTCAGATTTTTTAATAGCGGCAAGAAACACCATATTCATAAACAAAAGAAAAGATGAAGGCATTATTCTTGCCTGAGTATTTCAGAGTCACGTAGGGGGTGCTGGGGATATAGCTCAGTTGGTCCAGTGCTTGCCTTGCAAGCACGAGGCTCTGGGTTCAATCCCCAGCACCTTAAAACAAAACAAAACAAAACAAACAAACAAACAAAAAAAAAAACCAAAAAAAAAAAAACCAGTCACATGGGAACTGAAGTAGATTCAGAGCATGGGGAATTGGACTAGACTGGAGAGAATTTGGGTTCCTGGGGACATAAAATTGAAATGATGGGTTTTGGCAAACACATTATTTAAAAAATTACTATGTGGTCAGAATTTGGCAAGACTGAAAGATCCAAGTCCACTTATTTCAAGCTGTGATAAGAAACTTGAAGGTGCTTACCTAGGATCATGCAATAAATAAATGGGAGTCAGGATTTGAACTCAGATTTGACTGACTCCAGAGTCAACACCCAGGACTATTTTTTGTCCCTTAAATACTTCATTATGATGAAATTTTCAATATAAATAAAAATCACTCTTATAGTATCAGATTTTATTTTTCTTCCATCATCAGATGAAAAATTATGTCATTTTAACTTTACTAGCACACTAGCTTCTCAGGAGCCCACTAATATTCACTAAGTACAAACAAAGATCAAAATGTTTTTTAGTGTGATTTATTATAATTGAAATTGAAGCATTTTAAAAGTATATACTTCCTAGACTATGATATGGAACACTCTGATTTTCTTAGCTTAGTCAATATATTTCATAAAGTATACAATTAAAATTATGGCAGATATATAAGTAAAGGGGTATTGAGGTATGGTCAATGGGATACACTTTTATAGCCTATTCAAGGTAATTTAAACCAAAATATATAGGAATTTTGGCCTTCAAATATAAATTATTAAGGTGGCAGTTGGGCACAAAATTTCTGATTATAACCCATTGTCACATGGCCGTGGTTGACTATATGGAAAAGTAAGACACTTATATATATGATTAGTAAAAATAAAAGGCTCTATTATCATGGGGAAAGGGGAAATGAATATTTGCAGACGTGGCAGTTCAGTTTCTCTGGGAAGCAGATTCTGAGATGGAAACTCACTGGCAAGGAAGTTTATTATACAACGTACTTGGGATCAATGACTGTGGAAGGTCAGTGAAAAGAGGAATTATGAGTAGAGAAGTCCCAAAAAACATGTAAGCCAATCCAATGGTAAATTCTGGAAGAGAATGACCCTTTATATTTGTCCTTAGTTGGAGGGAGGTGGCCATGTCCTAATATTTCAACTTTGGTCATTTGTTGCACCATTCTATTAAAATGTGTGACATTGGGCAAGGCTATTCTCTCCATCTGAGAAATGTTGAAGAAGGCTAACAGTTGAAGGCTGTTTTCCAAAATTTGTGCGAATAAATACTTTGTTCCTGAGGAGAATCTGGGTAGTACATCACAGCATGTGTGACAGCAGAATGCTAGCACTGTTTGTCACTGACGCTATAAAGGATGAAAAAGGAAATTTAAAAAACATATCTTGCCTTGGAGACGTAAAGAATTTATATTTCAGTTATATTCCAGATAACTGTAATAACAGGCAGAAGGGTTAAATATTTAAAGAGCAATACAAATGAAGAGTTATGGGAGTTCAGAGGTTACTTTTCATTCACTCATTTATAAATATTTGTTAAACACCTCTCAGATGTTAGATACCACGCGTGCTAGGCAGTATGGGTTGAGTACACCTCATCCAAAATTCTTGGGGCCATAAGTGTTTCAGATGTTACTTTTTTAAAAAGTTGGAATATTCGCATACACAGTGAGATGGATTGCGAACTGGATCTCTACTAGTCGGTTTTACATTACTATAATATAATACCTGAGATAATTAACTTTTAAAAACATTTATTTAGTTTGCCTCATTTTAAAGATTCCAGTACAAGTTTGAATGCCCACCGCCTTGGGTCTCAAAAGAAACAGTGTATCCATGGCAAAAGCATGTAGAAGAAAGAGCAAAACCATTCAACTTATGAGCCAGGAAAGAAACAGGAAGAGGAAGAGATTAAGGTCCCACAATCCCCTTCAAGGGCAATAACCTAAGGTCCTCCTACTAGACCCCACTTTCTAAAGGTTCCACCACTTCCCTATACCATTACTTGGGGACTGGGCTATTAACGCACTGACCGTGTTAATCAGTTTTTCATTGCTATGACAAAAATATTCAACAAGAACAACTTACTAGAAGAAACATTTATTTGTGTCTCAGTCCACTGTTGGCCAACTTCATTTCTCTAGTCCCAAAGTGAGACAGAACATCATGATGGCAGGGCATCGTGGAGGAAAACTTCTCATCCAGGAAACAGAGAGAGAGGGAAAAATATAATCCCCAAGGGCTTGGCCCTGGTCACCTACTACCTCTAGCCACAACCCAGTTGCCCTCAGGTGCCACCCAGTAATTCATTCAAATTATTAACCCACCAAATAGATTAATCCACTGATTAAGTTACATCTCTCATAATCTATTCATTTTACCTCTGAGTATTTCTGCATTGCCACAAGAGCTGTTGGGTGGACATCTTATTTCCAAACTATAACATGGATCCAATCCTAAACACAAAAATTTGCTTTTGTTTCATGTGGGATATACCTTATCATATATCCTGAACACAATTTTATATAATATTTTTATTACCACTGCTTTTGAATATGACTTGTCAGGTCAGGTGTGGAATTTTCTACTTGTATTATCATGTCAGTATTTTAAAAGGTGCACAATTTCAAACATTTGAAATGTCAGGTTTTCAGACTAGAAATGCTCAGTCTATATCATCAGAGAGATGAATATGACAGACCTGTTCCTAAGCCATCATGGAATTTAGTGACTCTGTCAAAAGAATGATTAAAACCAAATTAAAAAGTAAAATAATTCCTAACCTAATAGTGATATGTGGTGGGAAATATATAAACAGCACATAAATGACTTACTCTGAACTCTGGTTTTGAAGAAAATGCTTATAGAGAAGAGAAATATAAACTCAGTTATATAAAGTAAGATGGAAGCAGCCACAAAGGATGGGCAGACCAGAGGCAGGAGGTATAAAATATTCCAGAATTAAGTGACAAGAATTAAGTGATTGAAGAATGCTAGGAAGACTTGGGAAATAATTAGTAAAGGAGGAGGGAGTGGCCCGAGAAGAAGTGGAGGGGCAAACAACCCTCGGAGCCTGAGAATCTGGGCTGTGTGGAGCTCAGTGCGAATACAGGGTGTAACACACACTGGAGCACACATAATCTGATTAACAGTTCCCATAAATTGCTTCTGGCTGCACTAGAGAAAGTGATGTTGAAGGGTTGAAAAGGCTTCAGAGAGCTTAACATCACATATTTTGAGAACTGCTTTCAACTTGTATCCAACAATTATTAAACTTAAAGATGTGACATACTCTTGATACAGTAACCTGCAAAAAAACAAAATTTCTTGCCTCCAGAAGTTTACTTTTCTGTGCAGAGATTCTCTGTCTTCATACATATATACATACACATACGTGTATATATATAGAGGTATTCCCCCGGGTTTATGTGAATGAAGAGTTGAAAAGAAACTTCTGAACAATTCCGAGAGGTATTTATTTTTACTCTTTAAAATGCTTTTCCTTTCTCCCTCCTATGTATAGTAAGTTACTCATATGTTCTATATGCTATAAGTTTTATTATGTATGTATGTATATATATATATTTTGTATGTATACACATGCATATATGCTACATGTAATATATACTCCTACAAAGATATTATATTACATATAAGATGCCTTACACCAAATTATGCAGGTATATTAAAAGTTTTGGTATTATTTTTGTCATTTTTGACTAAAGATAAAAAATTTACTAGAATTTGCAGTGCAATCTCAATTTTGTCATGTCTTGTATTATGCATCAAGCCTGCCCAGTATTCTCTTTTGAATTCAAAGACATGTTTTTATATTGCTATAAATTAATTTTGCATTTTTATTTTAATAGATAAGTATTATTTCAAAGACATGTTTATATATTGCTATAAATTAATTTTATATTTTTATTTTAATAGATAAGTATTATTTTAAATATGTAGACTTTTTTCCAATTTTAGGAGAAACTATTCCTATCCAAACATAATTTATTTTAAAATGTAGTTTTAAAGTCTAACAATATCAAAGCAAAATCATTTTAATTTACTTATGACTTAGATTCTATTCATTTCATAAAAGGCACTCAACTACTAGAGAATGCCTGCTTAATTTTAAAAAAGAACATCATTCTAATTTTCCCTAAGTAGATCATTTTTTCTTTCCTTCTATCTTGCAAAAGCAAAATATTAAAACCTTCACTGAAATTTAGATACAGTGACTTCTATTCACATGTATGTAAAGTTCAAAAGTGGTTCTGGCAGAGAGATCTGAACATGGTAAAAATCTGGTGTCTTTTTAAACAGTAAACAGCTTGGATTCCAATTTCACAACAATGAGCATTGTTTAGTTGGATAGTCTCAGCTATCAGAGAAAAATAAAAAGAAAGCCAAGTACAGTGGAGAAGAGTTCAAACGAAAGCCACAGCTTCCACTACTTTAATCTACCAAAGCAAATAGGAAGTCACTTCAATTCAGCACATTTATTGATCACCTATCATGAGAGTTTGGACCTTGGTATTAGAAAGATGAACAAGACACAGGCTCCTCCCTGTCATTAGGTTAGAAAGGAAGATCTATTTATTCAACACAAGAAATGTGTCAGATATTGCAATAGAGACAGAAGTCAAGAATGTAAAAAGGGATGCAGCTGACTAGAGTTCCCCAGTTTTATAATGATACAGACCTCTAACATCTCATTTTCCATCCAGTTAAAGTAGTTGTATAAGAAACCATAAAATTATGTAGCAGTTAGCATGCGGTTTTGGAGATTGCATGAATGAGTTTTAAGTGACCATGAAATGTTCCCAGGAACACAGTACAGAACTACAGTAATGGTGTTAATCAAAAAAACTAGAGAACATTACCCAAGTTTCCACATTTTTTTCTTGTTTCAAAGTGAGTAGAATTAACTGCCTAAATCTTAGTATATAAGATTAAGATTAACATGCCTGATTTCAATGATTTAAATATTGTTAATTAACAAGTTTAAATTTCTCAATTTTTGAGGAAAGTTTCTTAGCCTTATTTCATTCTGAACATAAATCTCCTTGGTGGCTAAACCTTCTATTCAGGTTGGATGACACTTTTCGGTAGGAGCTCTAGGATCCTGTGCAACACAGAAAGGACCTCAGCAGGCTGGGGGTCAGTGCCCTCAGGCACAGTAGTTTCTAGTTCTCTCCACTTCTGTTGCTAGGCATTCACTAAAAGAATAATGGCAGGGCCATTGTAAGTGTGGTTTTCTCCACCCTCCCCCACTTTAAGCTCCTTTTTCTCTGCCTCTGAGAGTAAGTGAATATTTGAATTCAGTCAACAGAGAGGCCCACAGCGGTTTCCACATGGTAGTATCTAGGCTATCTGCATGGGTACCAAATGTTAAGGTAAGAGCTATCAATGATTCTTTTAAAAGCTTAATATTCTGCTTACTTTTTAAAAGAAGTTTGCGGTTGTTGCTTCTAAAGAGATTACAAGCCTATTTTGAGTTTTAATAGCTAAGAACTTTGTAAAACATACAAGGACTTTTTATTTTTTTAAAAAAAGCATTAATTTTCTTTTTGAATGTGTGGTACTTATAATCCAGTCAGAGTATGTGCAGAAAAAATCTGGCAGAATTTAACAAGCTATTTTACAAAAATAGCTTAAAGAAAAGTGTTTCTGTAAAAAACTGTTATCTTGTTATCAGTTATGGCACTTTCGTTGAAAGACTGAATTAACTACTAAATCAACAAACTTTGTACTGTCAATCTTTTGGATGTGATATGCTGCTCCTTTAATATTATAGGTATTCGGATTGTTCTTGGCATAGAAACACATGGGAGGACAGACAACTGCGGGAGGCATATTTACACACATGACTTTCTTTTCTTTTGAAACCAAGTTCTGGGTTTTCTTTTTTTATCCATTTTCCACTGTGGCAAAAGCTGACTTCTATGTGTCAAAGAAATGACTAAGAATCTAAATCAATATATGAATCAAGATAATGGGTGAGAGGATCTAGTTGAAGTCCTTAAAGTGATAAGTCATGTAAAGAATAGTTACATCACTTTTCATATACTATACTTGGACTTCTTGACACTATCTCATAAGGTTGTTAGAAAAATTAAATAAGATTATATAGTTTATATGCCACTTAACAGAGAATTGGCACAAAACCAGTACACAGAGAGTTAATTTCTGTAATTATCTCGAGAAGGTAAGTCAGTGTTAACCTGCCCTTCTGTTGGCATAAGAGAAAATTCAAAGAAATAGTAATCTTTCCAACAAGAACTTATAGAAGAGGGCTGGGAATATAGCTCAGTAGTAGGGGGCTTGCCAACTTGCCTAGCGTGCACAAGACCCTGGGTTCAATCTCCAAGAACTAACAGAAGAAAAAGAACTAGGAGCTGAAGAAATGACTCCTTTTGGAGAGCGCTTGCCTAGCATGCAGAAGGGCCGCAGTTCAAATCCTTGGCCCCTCAGAGGAGTAAAAAAACAAAACAAAACAAAACAAAACAAAAAACCCTGGGCTGGAGATATAGCTCAGTTGGCAGAGTGCTTGCCTTATAAGTACAAGGCCCTGGGTTCAATCCTCAGCACCACGAAAAAAAAAAAAAAAAAGACAAACAGAAAAGGCTAGTACATGGCATTTTGCTTTTCTGGTGCTTAGAGTAAAACCCCTGAAGATCAAAGAAATTCAAGGTCAGGTGGGTCCAATCCCTTGACATGGCAGAAAGAGAGAAAATTCTGCAGTTGATGGATGTTCTATAAATATCAATTAGGTTTAGTTGATTGATAATTTTATTAAAATATTCTGTATTATTAGCCTTCTTGTCTCCTAAAGGAAAGATATTAGTATCTGTGATTATAAAAATGGATTTGTCTATGCCTCCCTTTAGTCTGTCAAAAGAACAATTTATTTTTTGGGTACTGGGGTTTGAACTCAG
This sequence comes from Sciurus vulgaris, assembly GCF_902686455.1. Classification (NCBI taxonomy): domain Eukaryota; kingdom Metazoa; phylum Chordata; class Mammalia; order Rodentia; family Sciuridae; genus Sciurus; species Sciurus vulgaris. Next base: position 69,324,654 of record NC_136469.1, on the reverse strand, counting down.
GGATACTTTACCACTGAGCTACATCCCAGCCCTTGTTATTTTATTTTGAGACAGTTTTCTTTCTAAGTTACACAGACTTGCTCCACATTTGTAATCCTCCTGCCTCAGCCTTTTGGGTTGCTACGATTACAGACTTGTACCACCTTTGGCAGTTCTGTGGATTTTTACTTCATGCATTTTGATAGTCTATGAGATGCCCTTAGATACAATATTGTTACATCTTCTGGGTGAACTGTCTTTGAAGATTTTGAAATCTCCCTATTTGTCTTTGAAAATACTGTCTTGAAGTATTGTTGTCTAATACAAATACAGTTGAAACAGTTTTCTAATGTTTAATTGGTTTACAGTTTATATAGTATTTATTTTTACCATTTTACTTTTAACATTTCTATATTTATAAAATTTGCTTGCTCAAAATGGGAAATACTTAGGCGTTACTTTATTTGTTGTTTTGTTTTTTAACTTTGGGATAAGCACTGAATTTTTGTTTGCCTGTTTTTTTCAACATTTTTTATTGGTGCATTATAGATGCATATAATAATGGAATTTGTTGCTGCATATTCATACATGCCATGCAGTATAACGATAGAATTTGACCAGTATCACTTCCTCCTTTCTTCCCACCTTCCTCTCCCTGGTCCCTTTCATTTACTGATCTCCCTTTGGTTTTCAGGACTCCCTTGGTTTTCATTTTTGCTTTCTAGCTTCTGCATATAAGAGAAAACATAAGACCACAGATCTTTTAGGTACTTCCATTTTATGAATTTTCCATTGATTTGTAGTTTACATTTTTGTTTGTTCTAGCAATTAGAATATGCATTTTAACTTATCCCAGTGTACTTTATAGTCTTTATACAGGGTATAAGAACCTCCTTAGAAATGTGTAATTCTATTTACATCCATTTGTTGGCTGTGCTCACATCAGTCTGTACTTTTAATTATAAATATGATCAATATCATGATACACAGATGTTATTTTTATTCAGTTAAAATTTTGAAAATACATATAATGCATTATAATTTACTATTTCTAATAAAGATAATATTGAATTTTATGTTACATATTTAACTGTTCCAGTGGTCTTCACTTCTTCCTGCCAGGCTAACTCTCTCCTGGTCTAATTTCTCCTTAGCTTGAGCAATTTCTTTAACCTGTCTTGTAGCGTGGGTCCTCTGGAGACAGTCTTTCAGGTTTTGACTATTGATGATTCTTCTTCACTTTTGAAGGATATCTTTCACAAGATATAAAATTTAAATTGTTTTATCTCTTTGGGTAGTACGATTTTTTTTTTCAGACTACATTCAATATTTTCTTTTTATCTTTAGTTTTTCAGAATTTTACCTGCATATACCTAAACTTTATTTTCTGCTTGGGGTTCCTGAACATTTTGAGGGATTGGGTTAATATGTGTCATCAATTTTGGAAAATTCCCACGTACTATCTTTTTAAAATAATAATTTGTCCTGTTTTCTTACTTCCTCCAATTATACACATGTTAAAACATAGATCTCAGACACTTTTTGCTTTTTCTACATATTTATTTTTTGGTGTGTTTCAGTTTGGATGATTTCTTTTTAATTTATTTTCAAGTTAATTGGTTCTTTTATTTTTCTGATGTGCTTTTAAGCTTTCCAAATGAATATTTATGATGTCACATTTTAGCACATCTGTACATTTTCCTTTAAGTAATTATGTCTGATGAAATTTTCTTTCTATTCATAGACCACCTTCTCTACACCATTCAAGAATAGTTATTTTAAATTCTCCTCATATTTTCAATATCTGGGTTTTTTCTGTATCCTTTTCTATTGAGGATTTCTTACATGACTATGGATCACATATTCTAATTTCTTCATTTGTCTCACAAGTTTTGATTATATGAGAAACATGTGTAATGGAACATAAAAAGTGTAGTAAATAATATTTATCCTGTCCTGCCTTAATGTGGGGACTGAGTAACCCCAATTTATAATGAAGCAGGTCTAATCTAAACCAAAATCATCAAAGCTGTAATTAGTTTAACTCATCATGGTTTTAAAACATAACTGGGAATTTCTTTTAACTGTACTTGAGATCTGAGCATAGGCAAAGCTTAGGAGTGCCCTGTATTCTTTGTGATACAGAAAAAAAGTTCTTGGTGCTGTGGAAGTCTTATAACTAAGATACAATATTATGTGCTGCTTCAACATCTAAAACCAAGGTCATTGGATGGACTAACCACAAGTTCCTTTCCCCACTCTGCTCCCGAGGATAAAGTCTCCTAGCCAAATGATCCCCCTTATCAAGGCAGCCCGGCACAACTCCTGTTTATCACTGATTAGTGGGTGGCAGCTCTCTGCTAGCCCACAGAATTTTTCACCCAAGCCAATGATACACTCCTTTGGAAGGAGGAACATGCCACTCTTGATATTACAAAGCCTGCCTTCTGTAGTCCTTGATTGTTCACCTTGCTTCTGAGTGTGACCCTGCGTGACGTGCTGTTTTTTCCTCCCCAGGGCTATGAGTATATGTAGGACCTGCTGCTGGTCTCATCCATCCATTGCTGGTTGTTCCATGTTCAGCCATCCTCAGAACCCTAGTTTGGGAATTTGTCCCTTTTTAATGCTGTGAAGCAGGGTGATTAAAACACTGTGAAAAGAGCTGGTGGTGTAGCTCTGTGGTGGAGCACTTCTGAGTTCAATCCCCAGCACAAAAACCAAAACACTGTGAAGGGAGATCTCCTACTTTACTCCAAAATGTGTTCAGTGAGGGCTCTGCATGTCTCAAAGCTATTTATTTGAGTTCTCCTTCATGCTCTTCAACAAGTCTTTGGAGGGCTAAGGCAGAGCACACAATGGAGACTTCTTAATATTTTTTTTCAGGATCAAACCCAGAACCTTCATGCATGTTAGGCAAGTATTCTACCACTGAGCAGCACTCCTGCAATATCCTTCTCCACCACCCTTTTTTGAGACAGGGTCTTGCTAATTTGCTGAGGCTGGCCTCAAGTTTGTGATCCTCCTATCTCAATGTCTCTAGTAGCTGGGGTTACAGGTTTGTACCACTGCACCCAGCTACAGGAGCCTTCTTGATAATGAAATTTCTCTGATACTACCCCAGAAGGAAAACAAGGATTGTGGTATCCTGTTCCATCCTTGTGAGGTGGAAATCTAACCTCCTTTACTGGCTGGGGTGGGCTTTTTAATTTGGTGTTTGGTGGGAGTAGTTATTTTTTTAAAGTTTTCTGGTTTTCAGGTGGATAATTTTTTAGTCCTTTTCCTAGAAAGAGCAGTTTTTTGGGGGAGGAGCTTATTGTCTGTGTCTGCTCATTTGTGTTTCTAGTTTGCAAAATTCCCAGTAACCCAGACATGGAGCTCTGAAGCTCAATGCTCTGCTGTTCCTCGAGTTGCCTAGCCATTCTGTCTTCTTTTCTCTACTTTTCAGAGTCTTGTTAACATTGGTTTCATAGATAATGTACAGGACTTTTAGATGTAGTTAGCAGGAATGATAGGAAAATATTTCAATTCCATATTTCCAGAAGCGGAAGTCATTAATGTAATCATTGATAACAAGATATAAATTTCCATTCAGGAAACAAAACATTGTTATCTCTAAAATAATCAAAAGAAAGGAGTCTTAAAAACTTTTGAAATTACTCTTTCAAGGATGCTTTTGTACTTAAATTGGAAATATAAGCAAAAGGATATTTTACAATAAATCAGTACAGACATTTTCTTATAAGGGACATTTTAGTTACCTTAATCACTGTGTTCTTGTGTTCTTAATATAAAGTTAAAAATTTAACATTAGACCAAAATACGTTATATTTTTACCTGACAGAATGTGCTTTTTTCACTTAATATAAAACATTATATAATTCATTATTTTCCATATTCTTTTTCCTAACAGCTTACTTGAACCTAGTTTCATTCTTAATTCTTTTCCTTTCTTTAACCACTGAGATTTCCCATTTCTTTTTATTTTTTCATTGCTGTTTTGAGACAGGTTCTGGCCAAGTTACTTAGGGTTTCACTGAAGTGCTGAGGCTGGGGCTTGGACTTGTGATCTTTCTTCCTCAGCCTCCAGAGTAGCAGGGATTATAGGCATGTACCACCACACCCAGCTTGTTCTAAATTTCAATTAATTTTCATATCTTAGATTTTTCCAGCATCATTTCTGATTTATTACCCTTTATTACACAGCTTTTGTCTTTGCTATATTATTGCAAGGTGGCTGTAATGATTTCAAAATAAATCTTCTCAAATTTGTTTTGAAAACAAATGCTGTAGAAACAATGGACATTTGAATTTTATTTAGGAGACACTTACAGGAGGAAATCCAGGAGAATATGAAATAGTGTTCCCAGAACGAGTACATCCTATTCATTTACATTGCTTCCTGTCTCTTGAGGCTATGAGAGGTGCAATAGAGACCCCTTCCTTTACTTCCTCACACATCCATAGCTTCATCTATCTATTCATTTATTCAAGAAGTATTTGTTGAGTTCTTGTGAAACACTGTTCTGGATGCTGGGAATGTTGTAGTGTTCTGCCTTTCCCAGAGGCTCTTTTCTAGCAAATGGAAAGTATGTAATACTTGTGCTGTCAAGGATATGACATCATCAATTCCTACATGCATATGCAGAAACTGAAATAAGTGCTCAACAGAAAAGAATAAAGCAGTTACCATTAGACTAAAGACAAACTTATAAAAACCCAAAACTTTCCCTCTAATTGCATAAACTCAAACTAATAGAAATGGTTAGATTCTTAGAAGTATCTGAAGTTAGGTGTGAAATTAAAATAAAAAATAGGAGTCAGATGCAGTAGATAGGTGAGGTGGCACTTGTAATCCAAGCAGTTTGGGAGGATAAAGCAGCCTCAGCATCTTATTGAGGCCCTAAGCAACTCAGCAAGACCCTGTCTCTTAAATAAAATATTTAAAAAGGGTGGAGGATATGGCTCAGTGATTAAGTGCCCCGGGTTTAACCCCTGGTACAAAAAAGAAAAAAAAATTGAAAAATAGCTTAAAAATTTTTAAGAAAATGAATTGAAAACAACTTGAAAATTATTTTTTCACAGTTTTTCTAAACTTAGAAGTCTGTTACTTCTTTGGGGGGCCACTACCAAATGGTAGACTGTAAATTGAAACAAAATTGTGTGTTCTATGAATCATTAGTGTTACCTTGTGAATTTATTCTTAAACACTATTTTTTTTTCTATAAGTAGAAGAGAAGAGAATATATACATAGCATGGTTGTTATACAGAATGTTGAATTTAGCTTATCTACTACATTGTTTCATCAAAATCATGAGGAAACTTCTTTCCTTCTCAGCCCTTTTGCTATATACATTTCACTCCTTTATCCACATATAAAGGTAATAGGTTTTTAATATTTTCAACCAACGAAAACTTAAAAAAGGCATGAACTCTGGTTATGCAATTATTTTTAACAATTCCAACTGAAAGGAAAAAGCTATAAGAAAATCTTATTTAAAATATTTTAAGAAAATAAGAAACTCTTATATGAAAAATAAAAGAGCTACTGAGAAATTGTATCAATGGGGTGGAAGTTATATCATATCCAAAGCCTTTTATAATCATAACTCTTGAAGCCATAACAACAGCTCCAAATAATACATAGCACAATCTACAGTGAAATCCTCAGTCTAGGGTTCTACTTCAACTGGACATTTGTCGTTTTTCAACTTAATAAAAACATTTTGTACTTTTTTTTCTAGTGGTTAGAAAATAAATTCTTGTGCATTGTAAAGAAAAACAGACAAGACTGATTATCTCATCACCTAGAGATAACCCATTTTGCAGTGTGCATTCAATCCTGTTAATGATGCAATAAAAAATGACATAAAAATATCCTGAGAACCCATAACATAAAGAGTTTCATGCTTTATTTTTATAAAATATTCAAAGTGAATAAGTTAGTAATATGGTAAAACATAACCTAATATATGCGTCTAATGGGAAATAGGGGTGTAGCAGAATGAAGGGGTCCAAGTACATGAGCAGACAGCAAATTTAATTCAACAGTAGTATTTAACGTATCTGGAAGAAGAAGTGAACTGAGTATTCTTCTCTCAAGTCAGCTCAGGAATACTATTTTTCTTAATTGTTATTTGATAGTTATTAGTGAATCTCAGAAAGCAGAATTAGAAGGTAGGTCTCTGATAGTTTCTGTAGTACAGAGATTTTACATCTCTAATTAAGAGCTGATCCATAAGCCTAAAACTATCAAATGAGCTAAAAATTCTCCGGAGAGTTATAGCACAAGTCGCTTAGTAGATCAATAATGAGATATAGCACCTTTAGCCTTCAGATCACAGGGTCACTTGTAAGCTTGGATGGAGAGAGCAGGCATGACAGGTCAATACCCTACAAGAGATTAAAGGAATTACTCATTTTCATTCAGTTTTATTACCATTTGGTAGATGTTTAGTATCAATTATAGATCCGGTGAGTGACCTTTTACCACTAAAGTTCCCTTACTTTGACTAGAATCAAGGACCCAAGATGTTTTTTTTTAATTTTAAAAGCAAAAGCCAGAACTAAGCAAAATAAAAGACTGTGAATGCCATTATACTAGTTGTTTTTTCAACATCCAAGATAGTCTGTTCATCTACTCGTACTAAATCTAAGGAGAAGAATTCAAAAACGGTACATTAAATAGAAATATTTTACTTGTGTTTTTCTAATTACTATTCCATTAAAAGTCAAAGCTAGTGCTCCTGTCTCTTCTAGGTAAAGAGCTATAAAGTCTTTTTCTTTCTTTCTTTCTTTTTTTTTTTGTACTGAAAACCAAGTTTGTAGTGCAAGTATTATGTGGTTCCATTGCTCTTTTGGCTAACTAATAGCTGCCTGGATTATCTGTGCTGGACTCTTTTACTAATGTAAGGTTTGTGGATTTTTCTGCTTTGTAGTCCACACTGAAGTCAGTTGGGCTGCTAATTCCTGTGTGTTTTAATTTAAATAAGCCTACATTATATATTTTCTAGTAGGTCAACAACATGCATGTAGAAATGAATAGCAATGATTGGGGAGATATTAATATCAAGTAGTTAGGTAGCAAGTCAGGGAAAATTAGGCCTTGTTTCAAAACTTGATGTCCTGTGTTCAGAACTGGGGACTAGAACACATATCTACAATAACAAAGAGCCAAATAGGAGCAGGTTTCCTATTCTCCAATTCTGGAAAAAAAATTCTATGATGAATATTTATCAAAAACCTCATGCCTGGCAAAGAAGGTGACAAAAGATTAATTACATATGGATCTCATCTTCAAATAACATGTAAATGACCATTAAAAATGAATATCCAATAATATTCTTGGTTTCCTTTATAATCCCACCATCTATGAGAAGGGGTCTTGCATAGACTGAAGGTTTAGATTTTTACTAATTGTGTGGATAAATGAATAAACTCTTATAATTTAACATATATTTATTTAAGATATATACATATATATATATGAAATTTTACAGATGAAAGATTTGTAGAACCCTAGGAATCAGAGATTTGCTGGAAAAATGAAATCATAAATTCATGAAGCATCTCTACTAAAAAAAAAAGATAGAAAACTCTTTGATCAGTTTATTTCTTCATGTACTACAGTAAAGATATAAAAGTATTTTATATGATACTATTTTATTTTCATGTGACTCATTTTTCTTCATCTATTTTTCAGTGGTAAAATACTAATTGCACACAACCCCTAGAACATCAGGGTTAAAAAATAGATAAGGTAGCATTCCGATTATTCATTCTGTTTTTTGGTATCAGTGGTAGAAATTCTAATAACAAAATTTAAAGCAAGTTTCTTGTATACCTTTACAATTATTTAAGCTTCTTTTTGTTATTATAATCATTGAGATTAACTTTAAGTAATGATGCAACTGAAGTGTATTTATAAAAATAGTAAATTTTTCATAATTCATCCTGTTTGATGTATGAAAGACAGACTGCAAATGTGTTTTTGATTATTTGTGTGCTTATAGGTGTATATTTGTACAGGCTGTGACTCTGGATATGGCGCAGCAGAAAAGAAGTATCACAAAATATTTTCTCAATTTCCTATGTCCAGAACAAAACGTTACTCTTTCTCATTCAGCCTCTGTAAACAAAATTCCATAGTTCTCATTATCCAAGTGAAATTTTTCTTCAAAATCAGTGAAACATGAATATTGGATATTTTGGGAAGGAAAGTTGTTTCATGGTTTCCTCATTGGGTTTTCCTGATAATAATTGCCTTCATTTTTCCATTTACCCTTAGCTTCGTCAGAGGCCCTTTTACCGTGTCCATAGATCCATCCTAGCGGAGGTCACAGATCACAAAAAGCCTACAGAAACAGGAAATCCAACTTCCTGAGTCCACCACAAAACACAGAAACCTGTTTCCTCTACACATCTCAAATTGGCAAAGTTCTGTCTTAGCACATTCAGTGTAGAAACAGCCATCCCAAAAGCTTGAAGGACTTTGCCCTCCAATTTCACATGAATTTTTTTGTTTCAAACTATTGAGATGAAGGGCGCAAAGTTATTTGTTCTGCTTTCAAGTATATGGAGTGGGGGCATTGGGCTTAACAACACTGAGCATTCTTGGACTACAACTGAGGATGAAAACTTCCAGAAGAATATGGCCTCCACTTCAATTCCTCTAAATAACACACAAAGTGTCCAAATGCAGTCATCCTCTCAGATCCTATCTTCTAAGAGAGCTACAACTTCTGGGATGAGAACTTCTGAAGAGAGTCCTCTACAGTCCACACAGCCTCCCTCTGAAACAAGCACCCTTCCTGAAGGTATGAGAAACCCAACACTCAAACCCACAGGGAAGACAGAAGAAGGGGTGGTGAGGCTTCAAAATCATGCCCTCCCAACCCAGTCTGGCATCAAGGTCAACCTTGGAGCAGAGACAGTGGTTCTTTCCAACTCCACACTGAAATTTCTTCGGAGTTTTGCCAGAAAGTCAAATCAACAAGAAATTTCTCTAAATTCGGTTAGAGGCATGGGAAATCGATCCCCAAGAGAAACCTACCTCAGCAGAGGAGATAGCAGTCAAAACCAACGACCCAGCTATCAAAAATCAAGCTTTGAAACAACTAGAGGAAAGTAAGGAACACTCCTTTATATATATATATTTTTTCTGTGTCTGATTGTAATTCTATAAGATTATAAACTAACTTATTGCTTAAACTACTTCACTCCCAGAAAATTATTTTAGGTTCAAGATAAAATCAGATCATAATTGTAATCCTACCATTACAATTTTTACCTTACCTAGTTGTGAAAAGATGAGCATGTAAAATGCAGCAATTTTGTTTTATCTGAAATAATCAAAATCACTTTTTCATGCACTTATGCAAATACTGTTATTTGGGATATTCACTACTAAAGTAGCATCATGGTGGCTATTCTTGTTTTTTTTTTTTTTTTTAATTCCATGTGTTAGTTATGTTCAAAACTACATCCACAACTTGAAAGAAGAAAAACCTTTTTAAATGGGGACATAAACAGATGTGAAAATTGGAATAGAATTGTAGAAATATGTCATAATCAAACCATCTGAGTTGTGTGCAAAAATACTCATTATATAATTAAGCTTAGGTTGTAATTCTGGCTCTAGGACTGTCAAGACCCATGACTTTGACCAAATTGACTGATCTTCCTGAGTCTTTGTTTCTTCCTATGTAAAAGAGATATCATATGGGGAAATGCAGATAAAAGTAAAATTTTATGGGATTATCATCCAGATTCAAAATAATGAAATATGCCTTAGACAAATTAATCTCACAGGAAAGGGACTCCACAAATGGTGTTTTACTAGCATTGTTATTATATTGTGTTCATGGTAATGAATGTGATAAATTAGAAAAGACTACTTATGTGTTGATTTTAATTTGAAGTTGGACCAGTTTGAATTGGTGAAGTAAAATAATAACGCCAACGTTAGCATTGTTAGAGAGAGCATTCAAATAGACTGAAAACCAGACAAAAACAAAGAAAATATAATCTTGGCTAAGCCATTGTTTTATTCCTTTAACGCTCAGAGTTATCTATGTGTTTGGAATACTAGAAGCTGAGGGTTACAAAACTAAACTTGTAAAGTACTTTTACCACCCCCCCCCAAAAAAAAAAAAAAAAAAAAGATTTCAAGACACCAAACGTGTTTGGGATCTAAATTGTTAGACTTTTTCCTAATAATGTTTTAAAAATCAAATGCAAAATAGTAGTTGACACCCACTATGTGAGGACATTTTGCTTAAGCTGGTGTTGATACAAAAGTGAGGAGTAAGACAGTGAGAGGAACACAAATTGATGAATTTGTGCATATGCATTTCTTATTGAGTCTATTTCTTCACCATATCTAAAAAGTTATGCAATTTAAAAAAATATGTACAAGTATATCTGATTTTAACTAAAACTTTACTCACTTGGAATTTTTTTACTTGAAAATTTAGACTGAAAAATCAATACTTCAGATTACAAAATGTTCAATTTGGGATTGAGTAGATTTTGTCTATAATAGTTAACAAGCATGTATTAACCTTGCTCATTTGGGAAGACAACAGAATTAGGTCTATCAAATATTAGTGATATGTATCACTGAGAGCATATAGGGACATATTTTCAGTGATAGCAAAAATCTGTGCTTACTAGGTACACAATATTTAAGAAAATTAAGTGTGAAATATGAAGATCAAATTGTGAATATGAAGAAGAATCCTTCCCAAAGAAATATTTCCCCATGGCAAAGCCTGGTTGATTTGGGATAAACTCATCTTACTTTTTTTTCCCCCTCTCCTGTCGTTCTTGGATTGTTACAGTAGTTCTTAGTAAGAGGAATACTTCTGTCTATGACAACTTCTTTTCCACATGATTGTTCTGGTATATTTTGCATCATCATGCATTTTCTTTCATTTTAGCACTTCAGGATCTCTTAACTACAATGGAGCTATGGTTTCCTGTCTGGCAGAGTGGGTAGATGGGGCAAAAAAGAAGAAATTAGGACTGGTATATTTATGTGTTGAATAAATATTGACTGGACACCTAATCTGGACACCAGCACTGTGGTTATGCTCGGAGCAAATAGTAAACAAAAATGCCTGCATTCCCTGTCTGAGGGGTGTGAGGAGGAAAAACAATAAATCATAAAGGCTGATGCTGAATCAAACACAGTGAACATTCTGAATGAAGCTTCTGAGTGTGCAACAGGTGAACAACCTGCCATTCTGAATAGAGTCAGTGAGCCTGCCTGAGAGGATAATAGGTACAATGAGGTGTTGATGCGATCAGCTGCCTCCCTAGCTTCTCCCACACTCCACACCCCCTGCACACATGTATCTCAGTCTTCATCATCTCAGTAAATGGCTAATTGCATAATTGGAGAATTTAGATATGTCTTTGACATTTTTCTCTTCCTTCTGCTTTTTTTTTTTTTTTTAATCTAGTCTATAAAGAAGTCCTTTAGGCCCTCCAATATCTCTCAAGTTCCTCAACTTCTCTCCACCTTTGCTCCCACCATTCTATTCCCATCCACCATTATCTACCACTAATTTCCTAACTGGATCATATCATTCCACACTTCCCTTCCATGCTCCATGCCCCATGCAAGTAAGAGATCTTTTTAGATATTTAAGGCAGATTAATGTATTTCATTGGATGTAAGACTTTGTCATGGTGACACATTATTTTGGGTTTTTATAAGAAGGAAAAGAACCTGGTGTGGTGGCCCTAGTGTATAATCCCAGTGACTTGGGAGGCTGAGGCAGGAGGATTGTGAGTTCAAAGCCAGCCTTAACAACCTCGAGGTGCTAAGCAACTCAGTGAGACCCTGTCTCTAAATAAAAATACAAAATAGGGCTGGGGATATGGCTCACTAGTTGAGTGCCCCTGAGTTCAATCCCCAATACCCCCTCCAAAAAAAAAAAAAAAAAAAAGAAGAAGAAGAAGAAAAGAAAAAGAAAAAAAGAAAAGGCTGACATCACACTTTGACATCACACTTTCTTAGAATTTTTAGATTTATCTTTTAGACTTTTTTATCATATCTATTGTATTTATCATATTTATCTTTTTAGACTTTTTTCTTTTATGAACTTAAAATGAAACTGGTTAAGGTATTTCTAAGGCAATGGTGCTACGTACTCTCTGACTAGTTGTGACAGAAGAGTATCACTGATTTCAAAACATTCTGGATTCACAGAAATGTGCATCTGCAAATCTGCGAAATCTGATATCTCACTTACTTTAACACTCCAAACTCACTTCACAGGATTTCTCTGGGCACTCTGGCCTTCACTGCTTCCTGAACATGTCAAGTTAAATATGGATCTCTAAGAAGCTCCTGTTTGCTCTTACCAGAATGCTCTTCCTTCAGCAGGTAGTTCGAGGGACTCCTTTTCATTTGCATCTTAAGTTTTAGTGTCATCTCCTCAAAGAGACCTTCTCCAAACAATTGATGTAAAGTTTTCTATCCTCTTGCTCATTATCCCTGTCTTGTCACCCTTATTTCTTTCTCCTTCATAGCACTTATTTAAAATTACTTGGTCTATTTGTGTCTTTCCACAATTGAATATATATTCCACAAACACAAGAACTTTGCCTGTCTTACTGACTATTCTATTCACTGCTCAGAGTAGTGTCAAGTTTGTAGAAAGAGTTCAAAAAAAACTGTGTGGAAAAACAGGTTTTGGATGGGTTTGGAACTCAAAGGGGAGATCAAGTCCAGGGTAAAATCTAGGAAAGCATTGGTGTATAGAAATATATTAAGGCATTGATGTAGATGATGCTGAAAAATAGTCCTAGAATCACAATCAGAGAAATTCTAATATTTGGTGGACTAAGAGCAGCAGGTACCGGCAATAAGCCCTTAAATGGAATGCCTATGGAGCAAAGAAAAAGATATTTTAGGAAGGGAGGCAAGTGATCAACAGTGTGTAATACCGCTGAAAAAGGGCAGAAAAACGAAGACCCAAAATAGCCACTATTACAGTGACATGACACTAAATAGTGAAGTGAGCTCTGTGATGGGGTCCAAGGGACTGGAGCTACATAGAAAGGTAGAAAAAGAGACAGCAGTTACTGGCAGCTCTGTTGAGGAGGTTTTTGCTTTCATTGTTTTTTTTTTTTTTTAATGAAACAGAAGAGAACGATCAGAAATTAAGTTTAGTTCAGTTTTCCATTTTTTGTATCTTTTTCTTTCCTCATTTTATTTCATGTACAGCTGGGTCAAAATATTCATGAAAATAAAAATTGAATATGAAGAAAAAAATGGATTTTTTTGGATGAAAGTAATGACAATTTCTTTTAGAATTTGGTTTGTAATATTCATTTCTATAAACTATATAACTTGTTTATGTATAAAGAGGAAGCTTAGTTGAGTGAGTTGTGGCTTCTAATGTAATGCCTCAAAGGATGCATTCTTCATATCTTTTAAGTTACTTGTAAATTAAGAAATTAATACCACATTTAAAAATTATGTTAATTTACACAATCAAACCATTAAAGTAATTCTGTTATCATAGTATATATATATTTTTTTCTGTTCATTTTGTGTGAATTATAAGTAGGCTTCAGATTAGAAGAATCTGATGAGTTAAATTCATGTGTTGATGCAAAGTTACTATTAGACCTAATGATAGCCATAGATTATTTTTAAATGTTGTAAAATTCTAAAGAGAAACACACCATTATATTAAAAGAATATTTTTAATATGAATCCATTATATTACTGCCAGTGAAAACAAACATTATATATATTCCATATCTCAATTTTTTCTCATTAATCATTTACTTTATTGAATTACTTTGCTATTTCTCTTCACTGTTACTACTGAACGTATAGATATATTTTGTATTTTATATGCTAGAATTTAACAAGTCCTCATATAGTCCGGGTAATTGAGAAATTTTTGTATTTCCACACATGCTGCTTTTCTGGTTATAAAGCTATAATTTAAAGAATATATTATTTGGGGGAAATACTAAAAGAGTCAGTTTGCAGGAATAACCGATTAAAGATAGAATTAAGCATCACACAACTGTTAGCCTGCTTTACAGTCTGCACACTGGGAAAGTCTGACACCTACTGGAATAAAAACAGTTTACAATGCCCTGAAAAAACTGAAGTTAGAGTCTGAAGAAGAAAATAGAATAAAATAAAATAAAGTAAAATAAAGAAAATTTATGAAAAAAGTTATACTTAAGAATCATTATTTTAAAAAGATATATATGTTATACATAGTTAATTCAGTGTACCACTTCTTAAAGAGTACTATCTTTTACTTTAAAACTTGGAAAATAGGTTGGATCAGAAAACCAAACCTTAGGTATCTCCTGGGATGGGAACACATCTAGTTCATTTTCCTATAATTTTATACCAAGAGTATCGTAGAAAGGCAGTATAATCTGTGTGTCTTCTGGCACCATACAGTCATCACTGAAAACTCAATGTATTCACCACCCTGTGCTCACTACAGAAAGAAAATTAAAAATGCCTGAAAAAGACTTTAATTCCAAAAGTTGGTATATTAAAACGTGTTTCTTATTGAAGTTTGAATAACCATAAAATTAAAGTACCAAAAGTTTCCCATGGTCTCAGTGTTTCATGGTTCCCTCTTGAAATTTTGTTTTAGATATTAATCCATTTACATTATTCTTTTATAAAACTAATAATTTTATCTAAGCTTAAATACTATAAAGAAATTTGAAAAGAAAAAACTATAACGATAGAAAGGCACACTAAAGGAAAATGAACCACAAACATAAATTATTATTTTTCTCTGAAAATAAAACTTTCATTTTCTTAAGGAAGTAAGTATTGAAGTGAACTAGTCTTTTGGACTACTAGACAAAACTAAAATATAAAGACCAGTGCTTTATTTAAGTGTGATTTGCATATGGAGAATCTTTTTACTAAACGTGAATACTTCCCATTTCTATTATTTCTTCATTCATATTGTATATATTTACCTTGGACTGCTTTCTTATTTAGGACTAGTCAGCTACGTGTACATTTTAGTTTCTCAAATTAATAATTTGACAAAGGACTTCTCTTTTAAGTATGATTTTTTAAAATTCTAATAAAATATTCTGTAACACTTTGGAAATACTTATGTTTGTGACTTCTGAAGTCTAAGGAGACACTTTGAATACTATATTTCTCTTGAGAGCTAAGCTTCATCATTTGAATTGAACATAAATGATGAGAGCCTTCTCTATTGGTTTTTTGGAAATTAGTATTGACTTGAAGCATACAAGCAATTATGGTTAAGATGAATTTGTCATATAATTTAAAAAAATTAAAATGGAGTTATTAGGCAAAAAAAAAAAAATAGTGTATAATCTCCATTTAAAAAATCCCACTTACCCCACTTAAATATCTGAGTCATTTAATTATTTAGTAGCGGTGGCACCAAGTGTTTTATATATGTTAACTCAGTTACTTTCATAATAATTTTGTGAGGTAGGAAATGTCATATTTACTTTACAGATTAAGAAATTCATTTAACAGACAAGGTAATGGCTAACAGGTTGTGGAGTCAAGCTGTTGAAGCTGGCAGCCTATCTCCAGCATCCAAATTTGTCACATCCCCCTATGTAACACATCAACAACTATGTTACATGACTCTATTCAAGGAAACTTTTTCTTTATTATCTTCTTTTGCTTACTCCTATGTCACTACCTGGATCCTCTCTCTTCCTGCTATATTCGGCAATAGAAAAAAAAAACTCAGCACAGAAATGAATTCTCTTCCTCATTTACCCCCACCTGTAAAACAAAAACAAAGAAAGAAATCTTGACCAGTAAGCAGTCTTTCATCATCAGAAATGACCTTCTAAGTCTGACTCACAGAGGAGGAAAAGCAAGTGTTTGTGACACAGGTTTGATGGGGGGGGGGGGGGGGGATCCCTTATCTCCCCTCCCTTCCTTTATCTTTCAGCACATTTTCAGTTCTTTTTTCTTCCTTCTGTCTTTTCATTCTTTCAACAAAAGACAAATATGATTTCATTTCTAAGATGTACAACCTTGTCATTTTATGATCTTACTAGTAGTTATGGTCAAGTTTAGGTATTTCCATGTACTAATAATCTTATAATTAAAAAATAGGGCTCTTCATGAGATAAATTAGTGGCATTATGAATGAATTATTTCCTTGCAAAGGGTTAATTAATATTTTTCTCTCTAAATCCCACCAGAGACCTAATTTTTTCCTAAGGCATGTATGAATGATTAATACATGTATATGTTATTATCATTTGTAATTTGTAGTCATCTATAAGTACAAAGTAAGGAGAAGGTCACTTGTAATCTTACACTTTCTCCAGGCAGGGAGGCCTAGGTGAATATTAGGTGAGGTAAGGAGGTTGTTAACCAAGACACCAGGTAAACCTATTTCTTTGAGAATATTACTTTTCACAAGCAGCCATATTTTTCTTATATTGTCTCAGTTTTTCCTCTTCTTCGCCTTTGGATATCTGAATTTATCTTAAAAAGAATGATAGATTCCTCAACCTAAAAATTCTCCCCCAAACATAAAATTTTCTACAACTTCTGAGGGGGAAAAATGCACACACACACACACACACACACACACCATGATTGGCTGGGTTTATGGTAGAGACTTTGCTGGTTTATCTTGACTTCTAGTGAACACCCTCAGAGTTTGATGCTTTCATACTATTGTGTCAATTCAAGCCACAGGTTATGAAATATGAAAGTCTATACATTTAGTCTCTTAAGAATTGGATAACAGGGCTGGGGTTGTGGCTCAGTGGTAGAGTGCTTGCTTCACATGTGTGAGGCACTGGGTTCGATTCTCAGCACTGCATACAGATAAATAAACAAAGGTTCATCAACAACTAATAAAAATGTTTAAAAAAAGAATTAGATAACAATCTATTAACCTGAGTTCTAAAAACTCTTATAACTGAACAATGTTAATTTATAGACTGTTAACCTTTATTTTTAGGAAAACTATCCTATGTGGTCATTATTTAAAGGCATCCTTTGCTGCTTCAGTTCACTCTCATTCAAAATAAGATAAGAATTGGTGTATCTGGACTGTGATTTGGTCAGTTAATGGAAGTTTTTCTTAATTTAGTCTTTTTTTCCTACCTCCTGAAAGATTGAGCTTCTAAAAGGTCAAAATCAAAAGTACAGCAGCTTATTTACAATGCCCTTTCTTAGTTCATTATACACAGGCTTCAATTTTGACAAGTGGTCACAGGACCCCTTTCCACCTTCTGTTTTACGTGCTCCACAAGCTACCCTGTACTCACAACCAAAGAAGTCTGCTCCTCCCTAGACCAAACCTTTTACCTACTAACTTGGAAAATCCAAAAAATCAATACAAGCTTTTTTCACTACATGCTGCTGCACAAAAGCAACAGAGTTATTACCCTTAAAGAGAATCCCAAATGCAGCCTGCTGGATAGAGGGTTATGACCCCATGGACAGCTAAACACTTCAAAGTCACTGCTCTCTATTCACCATAATCAGTCTGGAAAGGTACACAGGATTTCCAGGTTGGAGCAAAATACTTGCCTGCGCTCTTTGCATTTGCCTTTAAATTGCTTATCACGATTTTGTCATGCTTAATTTTGTCTTTTTAAATCAACATTTTCAGACAATTTGATTTTAAAATTATATTTACATTTTTAAGCATTCCTTGGTGAGCTTATTTCATCAGAAGCATAAACCTAATTATGAGTCACACCAGGGGCCCTTTTGCTGTGGGTAGCTCTTTGAATTTATGCTGGATCAAAGATTGCTGGGCCATGAGTAATGCTGATCTGCTGCCTTCCCTCTTTAACCATTTTGGTCATGAGATTGTTTTACTATTTAGTATTTTAAAAGGTCTTTGCAGGTCACACTGCCATTTTGTCTCACACAAAAAGATATATTTTTTTCTTTTATTTGTTCTTATTATACATGACAGCAGAATGTATTTTGACATATTATACATATATGGAGTATACTCTCTCATTCTTCTGGTTATACATGAGGTAGAATTACATCGGTCATGTAATCCTATATGCACATAGGATAGTAATGTCCAATTCATACTACTATCTTTCCTATTCCCATTCCCCTCCCTTCCCTTCATTCCAGAGATGTTAGGACTCTTACTTTGCTGCCCCTTCCCAGCTTTCTCGTCATTTGGTTTAAGTGTTCAAGTGACATACAATCTCACTGTGCTTTTGTTAAAATTGTTTCAGTGATTAAGATCATCACCATTGGATTTGCATAAGAAATCTAGTTAACTCTTTTAGAAATCCATTATTGTAGTTTTGTTCATTATAAATCTAGGTTTTTATTTCTTGTTTTTCCCAGTTCTTTGTTTTGTGATATTTTTGCCTCAGGTATAATCATGCTTTAGCAAAATATGCCAAGATATCTTTTTTCCCCCCGTCTCTCTTCATAGAGACTTGCATATTTAAAACATCTCATTCAAAAGAACCTTCCACAAGTTTTATGGTATTCAATTTATCTGCTTTGGAAGGATTCCTTAGATGACCTCAACATGGAATGATTAATCAAGCTAATTAACATAGTTGATTTTTTTTTTCTTTTCATATGTTGTTTTTGGAATTTTAATATGATGTACTTAAAGTAAGGTTTTACTTTCATGTATCCTTTAGGAATTCATTGAGCTTCTTAGATATGAGGTTTGATTTTTCTTGATCAAATTTACAAAAATTTTCTTTCTTATTCATGAAATATTTATTCTGTCCCAGTCTCTTTCTCCTCCACTCCTAGAACTCTTAATTACACAATCTTAGGCCAAATTCTGTTAAGCACATCCAGTCAATCTTTAATTCATAAAGTCTATGTTTCTCGTTCTATTAAATGTTTAACCATTTTAGCCACTGGTTGCTAATTCTAACACCTGTGTCATCTCTGTTTTTTTCTGTTTACTGAATTTTTACTCTATGTATTGATCTTATTTTTCTGCTTCTCACATCCAGCTTTGTTTGCTTCTTCTTGCTCAGCATCGTGGACTCTTAGTCAAGTGTCTCCGTTTTGTTGCCTGCAAGCAAAACAAAGTATTCAGCTTGAGATTCAAGGGGACCCTATGTTGACTTTCAAAATGGCATCTCTGCCCAACTCCCTGGTTTTGTGAATCTTTCCTACATATTTTAACAATCTCAGTAGCCACAAATGCACATTTCCTTCAAGGGATGTTATATCCTTTAGGGGTGGGAGAATCTACCCCTCTGTGATGCATTTTGAAAACTCAATTGAACATGGAGCTCATATTAGTCTTTCTCACACTTTCAAGAATCGTACGACTGTGTCATCTGCTATCTGGCATCTGAAAACTATTGCTTTATATGTCTTGCTCAGATATAACTTTTAACATAGGCAGGTATATCCAATGCCAGAGACAGAACTCTTTGAAGTTCATGATTTTAGTTAATTATTTAAAATTTATAAAATAAAATAATTTAAATTCTCATGTAAAACTAAGATTTGTTTCTAAACAAATAATTTATAGATTCATTTGAAGAGAACACATTTACTTTGGCTTTTCCCATCAATTGGTGTGATTTATTAGTTTTTCTTTACAACCTTTCAATATGTTCAAAAATATTATGAAATAAATTTTATACTGCTTTTGTTGAATTTATTCTAGAGTGCATTATCCTTGTTGTTGTTGTTTTTTTTTTTTTTGCTATTGCAAATGGTATCATTTTTTAATTTATTGTCAATACAAAGAAATATAATTGATCTTAAAGTTGTGTGGGAAATAAATTGATTAGCTATTATATATTTTCATTTTAAATTGAGTAATTTGCAGAACTTTTATTAGTTATAATAATTTGCACCTAGAATATTGCATTTTTTTCACAATCGAAACATCTTCTGAGCTGGGCATGGTGGTGCATGCCTGTAATTCCAGGGGCTTGGGAAACTGAGGCAGGAGGATCACAAGTTTAAAGCCAGTGAGCCCCTAAGCAACTTAGCAAATCCTGTCTCTAAATAATGCATGAATACAGTTTTGATGGAAAGGACATTTGTTGACAATGATCTTTATAATAATGCTGATTTATCCCCTAGGAACTGGTGTGCTTATGTACATACCAGGTTATCTCCCACAGTGATACTGGACAACCAGGTCACTTACGTTCCTGGTGGGAGTGGACCCTGCAGCCGGACCATTGGATCCTGCCCCTACACGTATGTAATGTTTTTTGAAAATACAACTTGTGCTATAATCATTTATGACTGAGAATATGCAAAGTTAGTCATCTCATGCATATATGTGTAGTAGGGTCAAAGGAGAGCCATCACATTAGACATTATGTAAGTTAAAATGCAGATCCTAATAATACTTGCGTCAAATGATTTTAAAATCACGTGAGATAATAGAGTAATATACTTGACCTAGTGCCAGGTGCACTGTGAATGTTTAATAAATGTTAACACTCCCACTTCTTTCTGTTTTTACAGTTGTATTACTTTCTTTCTATGGTCTGATCAACAAAGCTATCCTTTAATTCCTTATGAAATACGAATCCAGTTTTAAAGACTTATTGATCATTTTTTGATACTAGCTCATAATCATTGCAGATTTTATGCAAAGTTATTTTTTAAAAAAGTGAGGTGTGACCATTATGTGAAGCTTTATAAAAATAGTGCCAGTATTACTTTAAAATAATTTATTACTAAACTGTCTTTCATCCAAGATAAGGAGGCATAGAATACTTGTGAATACACATTAGCGTATACATTAATGAGTGGTGACTATGATACAATGCAATACGGTAACTTGGCACATATTCTAAAATTTAAAAAGCCAGAAATTGCAATTATGCATGGTAAAACAGTTAAGTGGGGCCTTTCTTCTTGTGTCTTTTTTAATGACCTATATTATCTAGTTTTTTTTTTTGTTTTTTTTTTTTTAATTTATATCATTGCCCTAAAATGTAGAGCTGAGCACTTGATAAATTCTCTGAATTCATGTAGTCACAGTAGCTTGGCTGGAGATGTTCCTGAAGAACCTGCAATAAAAAATAGAATTGCTATTCAGGCCATGATGGCTAATGTTATGCAGATTGTGATACAAATAACTCAGGAAATGAATCTGACACATCAGCAATCTGGAACAATGCACAGTAAGGGTACATAAAATCAAGGTGTTTCTTACTCTCTTGAGGGATAGCTAAAGTTCATGGTCCAGAGAGCTAAGC
Source organism: Sciurus vulgaris (assembly GCF_902686455.1). Classification (NCBI taxonomy): domain Eukaryota; kingdom Metazoa; phylum Chordata; class Mammalia; order Rodentia; family Sciuridae; genus Sciurus; species Sciurus vulgaris. Next base: position 69,303,467 of record NC_136469.1, on the reverse strand, counting down.
ACATCTTAGGGATTTGAAAGAGCTGAGCTCCAGTTCTGTCTTCAGCATTTACTCCCTTTGTGATAATTTCCTTGTCAACATGAGACACGAAGAATGCATTTTTAATTCTTTAGTAATGAAAATATGACCACAGTAACCCCTATCATATTATCCTCTGGGTTCAAGGTGAGCTCTTTGTTATTTTTTCCTCTTTAAATAAGCCAGAAATATTTATCTTTATTTTTATCTCTTATCTTTTTGTACTTTTGAGTGAATATCTCCATTCGTTCACTATTTCAGTACTTAAACATTATTTGTCCCCTTTTGTTTTATTATATCTGAGTTACATACAACAAATACTCAGTTTGCCTAAGCAGGCAAATCAAACCCAGTGGTGGTTCAACTAATTGTGTGAGCCCCTCCCTACAAACTCTGAACAAAGCCCATTTCTAAACTGCTCACTTTCTATTTAGCTGTAGTCATTGGACTAGAGATAATATTTCACTGGATAGTTATTTACTAAATATAGTTCATTGAAATAAAGTTAGGTATGCTTTTAGAAACAGAAAAGAATCTTACCACTCCCTTTACAATTGAGGAATAACCTTGGACACTTTGAGGTAACTGCACATTATGACAGAAACAAAAACCACAGTCACTGAAAACCCATTCTATTATTATGTGCTTCCTCCACATATCCAGGTGCTGCCAATGGATGAACTATAGCTGACAAATTCTAGGGTGCAAGGCTAGCCCACACAACATGGGTTAAAATTCTAACCAAAGTTAGATGTGGAACTTTGAGCAAGTTATTTCATCTCTCTGTTTTTCAGGTTCCTCAGCAGCAAATCAGGAAAATAATATTTTCATCATAGAAATAATATGAGAATTAGGAAAGAATATGTGGAATTATTTCATAGACCCATTCCATAAATATCATCTACAAGTAGGAGTCATGGATAGGAATAATGTGGCCAAATTGAGTTCATGACTTTTTCACAGACATACAATCTGTAATTTAGTACCATTCACTAATTACAGTGATTGTTCTATTGAAAGATTTATAACATATTGATTTTGTTCCATGTTTTTATCTCAGAAATAATATTTTTACACATTAGACCCCTTTATCTTTCTCTCTCTGTCTCTCTGTCTCTCTCTCTCTCTCTGAAATACTGTATGAAGAAATAGTAAATAGTATAATTTTAAAACTTTGGAGAAGAGAAAATATAGATTGAATATGACAATTAGATCCCTAGTATCCAATTTGTTTCAAGTTGTTTAATATTGATCTAGAAGAAATGAGGATCTTTTCAACTAAAACAATATAGGAAATAATAGAATTGAAGTACAGTAAGTTATCCCTATATAACTCTCTAAAAATTGAAATTAAATCAAGTTCTAATATTGGTTTAGCTTAAAAAAATTATGAAAGGAAAAGTCATAATATCTTTAGAAAATATAATGACAAAAAGAAATTGAAAATATCACAAGTATAGCCACTAATATTTTTTGTAGTGTATTCAAAGAAATCTAAGTTTGGCAGCTTTGGATATAATATTGATGCTGAAGATTATGATTATTACAGCTAACACTTACTAAATGCTTATTATATGTCAGGCATTGTTTCAAATACCTTACACTTATAATTCCAACTGATAATATGAGATAAATAATCTATTTTCCTGCAATTGCTCTCCCCTCTAGATCTCATCAGAGAGCTAACCCTGTCTATAGGATGCAACATAAAATTGTTACCTCATTGGAATGGAAGTGCTGTCCTGGATATAGTGGACCTAAATGTCAGCTAAAAGGTATGATCTGATATTAATTTTCATAATAACAATTAGAAGCATATAAATTCTAAAACATGATTTCATTGAAGAAATGAATTATTTTTTTCCTATGAATGAGGGTAAATCAACATATAGCCAAACTACTAGTACTGTTACTTTTTTAAAGCTTTCAAACGTGAAAACTATTGATAGCACCCTCAAATCTCAAGCTATCCTTTAGTTTCTCCCCCAATTTATTTTTTTTTAATTCATCGTACACAAATGGGGTACAACTACTGTTTCTCTGGTTGTACTTAGAGTCCCACCATTTGCGTGATCATACATGTACATAGGATAATGATGTTTGTCCCATTCTGTTTTTTCCTTCCCCCTACCCCCTCCTCTCTCCTCATTTTCCTCTATACGCTCCATCCTTCCTTCCTTCTTGCCTCCCTCCCACCCCTGCCCCCATTATGTATCATCATCCACTTATCAGAGAAATCATTCAACCTTTGGTTTTTGAAGATTGTCTTATCTCCGTTAGCATGATATTCTCCAACTCCATCCATTTACTTGCAAATGCCATAATTTTATTCTTCTTTATAGCTGAATAATATTCCATTGTATATATATATACCATAGTTTCTTTATTCATTCATCTATGGAAGGGCCTCTAGGTTGGTTCCACAATCTAGCTATTGTGAATTGAACTGCTATAAACATTGATGTGGCTGCATCACTGTAGTATGCTGATTTTAAATCCTTTGGGTATAGGCCTAGGAGTGGGATAGCTGGGACAAATGGTGGTTACACTCCAAGATTTCTAAGAAATCTCCGCACTGCTTTCCAGAGTGGCTGTACCAATTTGCAACCCCACCAGCTATGTATAAGTGTACCTTTTTCCCCACATCCTCGCCAATACCTATTGTTGCTTGTACTGATAATAGACATTCTAATTGGGGTGAGATGAAATCTTAGAATAGTTTTGATTTGCATTTCTCTTACTACTAGAGATGTTGCACATTTTTTTCATATATCTGTTGATTGCTTGTGAATCTTCTGTGAAGTGTCCCCTCATTTCCTTAGCCCATTTATTGAGTATGTTATACAGCAAAAAGTCATGAAATTCATTTGGAAAAATAAGAGACCCAGAATAGCTAAAGCAATCCTTAGCAGGAAGAGTGAAGCAGGGGGTATCACAATACAAGAACTTCAACTATACTACAGAGCAAAAGTAACAAAAACAGCATGGTATTGGCACCAAAATAGACAGGTAGATCAATGGTACAGAATAGAGGACACAGAGACAAACCCACATAAATGTAGTTTTCTCATACTAGACAAAGGTGCCAAAAACATACAATGGAGAAAAGATAGCCTCTTCAACAAGTGGTGCTGGGAAAACTGGAAATCCATATGCAGCAAAATGAAACTAACCTTCTCTCACCCTGCACAAAACTCAACTCAAATTGGATCAAGGACCTAGGAATTAGTCCAGAGACCCTGCACCTAATAGAAGAAAAAGTAGGTCCAAATCTTCATCATATCAGCTTAGGATCAGACTTCCTTAACAGGACTCCCAAAGCACAAGAAATAAAAGCAAGAATCAATAACTGGATAGATTCAAACTAAAAAGCTTTCTCTCAGCAAAGGAAACCATCAGTAATGTGAAAAGAGAGCCTACAGAGTGGGAGAAAATCTTTATAACACATACTTCAGAGAGAGCACTAATCTCCAGAATCTATAAAGAACTCACCCGATTTTTATGTTGGTTTTATATAATGAGTAAATGAAGATCTTACTAAATATCTTATTTGTTCTTAACTAAACACTGTAAAAACATACCACATTACAATATCAGGAATATTAATTTTGTTATTAAATAATTGCTGGAAATGAACTTTTGTATAAATAAGAATAACATCTAGCTTTGCCCCAGCTCAATTATTTGAAATAAAGCACATATGAATGAAATTCCACATTAAGGAATATATCAAGTATATGAATAATTCTTCTGTTTAATCCTAATGGAGCAAATTTTTTCAACTGAGATTTTAAGGATTTTCTGGTGGCAAGGCTGATCAAACACATGGTAACCCGCTGTGACCTAACATCCATGTGACTATAATTTTGCTTTTGACTTTAAACAGGTTTCCTTTGAAAAATAAGATAAGGCATCAGCATATATATTTTAAATGAATGAATATTACAAGAAAGGCCATTAGCAGTGGTGGGGAATTCAATCAACAGTGTAAGAGACTGTGATTAAAAATTAATGTAAGTGTGGAGAAACCATTATGATTCACATTAAGAAAAAGAAAATTATAATACAAGAGCTCTAGAAATCTTGCAATTTAGTTAGGGATATTATAGATGGTTTTGCTAGCTGTACAATGAAAATCTGTAGGCAGATTTCTCTGTAATGCTATTTGTTCTGGATCTGGCCTAAATTTCAGAGATGATAGAAATATTGATGCATTTTCAGACCATAGCATGAACATGTAGTCATTTATAATCAGACAGAATACAATTTTAAAGAAAATGTGATCTATACTGAAAATATCCGGAAATGAGATAATAAAGCGTATTCTAAAAAGAGCCAAATATACCCCTGCTTCCAGAGGACTTCTGATTTCCACAAGAGACATATTCACAATGGTAAAACATATTTGTTCTTGTTTATCTTTTATAAATTAATAAAAACTCTGGACAGTATTTAGAATCATATCTCTCAGATTTGTATTTCTCCTTTTATATAAAGAAGGATATTTGGGGAATGCTAATTCCATTATTATTTCTTGAAGATTCAAGTGTTTGTTTGAAGAATGCCTTTCTATAAATTTAAGATGTCGTCACACACCTTTTAATGGCTGCATGTAGATAAGTGGCAGGGAAGAAAGCCTACTGGTCAAAGAATGTCAGGGGCTCTAACTGCTGAGGATTGCAATTACTCCATGCTTCAGCCTTTGTACCTGCTAATTGATTCTCCCTGCCCCCCATCGCACCATGCTGGGGATGGATCCCAGGACCTGGCAAGCTAGGCAATACCTTACCACCGTACCACCTTACCACCGGGCTCAGCCCTTGGTAAATGAGTCTTAATCACTATGATGAACTACATACACAATGGAGAAACATCAAATCCATAGAACTCCATCATTATAAATATGCACCCAGAAACAAAGACTAGTTGACAATTGTAAATATCTACTATGTACTATTATTCCCATTTGTCAAAGTATTTCATCAGATATTTTAGGTGAATTCAAGAAGTTGAACTTCAATTATTTAGTGACCCTTTGTATTGTAATTGAAAACAACCTGTGGATATCTTTAATACTAAATTACAAAATTGTTGTCTTAATTCATATTGACAAAGATATTCCAAAACATTTTGCTTATGAATTTCTTTCACATTCATGTAATTAGAACTACTCATGATGCAGCTATGTGCTGATTAAGCTGTTGTGGAAAGATCTATTTTTTATTGGAATCTATAGTGGAAATAATGCTTTGATGGCAGGAACACTCAGTGTGTTGTGATGTCATACAAAGAATTCTAATATAACTTTGATTCCAAAAAATGTCCTGTTACTTCATACAGTACTCTGACTATGCTTATCTTCACTTTTCTTGCAGTCCATAAAGACTTGAATTTTTTGTTAGTGCAATAGATGCACTGTTGATATCCAGAACTACTGTGTGCCTTTCCTCTTGACCTGTTCTTTGTTTTCTCAAGCCTAGGGATTTGGGGCACTTTTTTCCCTTCTGATAATTATCCAATTACATGTCAAGTGCCACCCCCCCACACACACACTTTCTATCACACTTTATAAATGTGCCACCAATCTTTTATTCTTATACAGTAAAGACAATTATCCCCCAGAAGAAAAAACAGTGTTTGACAACACTGTGCTGTCTCATATGACAGGCTGCCTCAAATATGGCAAGAATTATCAGTTTGGCTGATGCATTCTTCAAACCTCTTTCTGAACCCTCAAGGGTGTGGAATAACCTGGTAATGCAGCCACCATGACAGTCAATTCAGGACTGGTCCCTCACAGTGTCAGGAGATTATTTTACTCAGAAAGTCTATAAGGTACTACATTCACCTCACAAGTTCCTCCTTCTGCAACATGTTTCCTCCCCACAAACAAAATTAATTCCAGAACATGAAAAAAGAATTTAATTTCTCTTTAATTTAGACTGCAATAGGGGACTATTAAATGTATAATAAATATGAACAGATCAGATTAAAATGGTGCTGTTAGCAACTAGACACCCTTTTCCTTCTTTCCCTCCACTTTTCTACCTCATTTTTTTCTTTTTCCCACTCTGTTTTAGACCCTCCTCAGACCATTATTAAGGGATCAAAATCCATGGGGCATGTCAGACTGGTGTCTTTTTCCACAATACGCTGATCTGTCACATGCACACTTGAACTGCAATTCGGGTAATCAAAATACTGGTAGTAAAAGGTTATTTTATTAAAAATATTGCTTATATCTTCAAAAGGAAACCAATTTTTAGGAAGTCCAAGTAGACTTTTATTGAGGGGAGAAAGAATCTTTAAGTCCAACGTTGTAATAATAGTTTTGAGAAATTTTACATTTGATATATCATTGGGGGGTTACAGAATTTCACCTTCAGAAAGGGACCTGATTTTATAATATGATATTCAAGACATTTTTTGAAATGTCAGTAGAAAATGCCACTTAAGCCTATTTTATAAAATTTGCAATTATGCACCTTTCCAGTAGATGTCTCTAAAATATTCTGAGTGTTACAAGAAAATTACAACTTGCTTTAAATGACACAGAGGAAAGGAAATTAATTGCAAAGAATCTTAGATTATGGAATATGAAGATAACTTTTTTGAATATTTGTTAAAAATACAGCCTATTTTACTCAGATTTTCTATACAGGGAGAAGATGTTTTATAAATTTGTGTTTTATGAAATTTATCACAGATATTATGAATGCTGAAAAGATACGAGCATGCACAGTTATTGATAAACTGATTCCTACCTGATTTCTGTTATCAATATATGACAAATATTTCATTATACAAATCCTGTGAAATAATTCGACAAGGTAATGAAATAACTGCTAAAGCTAACATTTCCAATATGTGGCCTTTTGCAGTATGACTATTTTAAAATGTATTCTAAATAATATAAATTGAAAATTATAAAATTGAAAAAGGAAAAATTTTATTTCTTATATTTTTCACATATCTAATTCTTTTTAGTAGTGTTTAATATATTCTTTTTTAGAAAGAGCATTTCCTTCTGTCAGCATCTTGCTCAATAAATTATGTTATATTAAGTTAAAGAACACTGTCCCTTAAGTCTTTGTTGCACCATACTGCCTGCTTAAATTTAACTAGTAAATCTTTACATATACTGAATATTTACCATGCAAATATTCACTTGGTATTGCAGAATCAGCTGGAAATCTATCTTGTCAAGTCACACAGGAAGATTTTCTGGAGCTAAGGGGGAGAGAGCAAGCATTCTCATTACTGAGTTGCCATTAATGACTTCCTCCATATGGCTCAGAGACCTGGAAGGGGGGGAAAAAAAAAAACCTTTCAAATAAAACCTGTCTAATTAAAAATAAAAAATTAAAAGAGCACCTAATAAGGAAGCTGTTGCTCTTGCTCTTGCCACTTGCTGACCTTGATTCTCTGAGTCTTTGATCCACCAAGTTCAGAGTTTCCATTGCAGGAAGAAAAACAGAGCAGTTACATTAGCAGATGAGACAAAAGGAGTCCAATTTAAGAACTCTATTGCATTTGCAGAAAAACCTGAAGTGCACAAAGATCTTTAAAAGTTCATTGATTTAAATAAATGGTGTTCTGTTCTGCACCTGTCACTTAGAAAGGACCAAGAAAAAGAGACTTTGAAATCTGCACTCTAAGAAACAAAGCAAAGGTTTAGGTGAAAGAGAAGATAGATTGCTTGGAAAACCTAGAATCTGTGTCGATTCTTGTGGTAGAGAATACATTTGTGGGGACCGAAAGATTGCTCAATGAAAAAAAAAATAAGAGTATTAATCAAAACCAGGCTCTTTATCATGGGAGAGTAACTGACTCCACTGTCAGAGATTCTATCAGCTCTTCACAGCCGCCAGTTAAATCCCATGCAATAAATTAGGATGAATGCAAGTATTGAACTCCAGTTGACAAACAGAGCTAGGAAAAGATAACATGAACTATTGAATTTGTAAAACAGGCATTTCCAGTTTTTAACAGCCTTGGCAGGAATCCCATGTAATGAATTCAGGAGCAAACAGGTTCATGTGACAATTGAATCCCAAGGATCTTTGTGTGATGCTTAATAGTTGTGTCTTTATTTTGGAGTAAAATTTTCTCTCCTGCCTCACACTCACACATGCACAGACACACACAATTACATTCCATTATTGACCATTCAATGTTTTCAAGTGTTTTACAATTATATTTTCTTTCAAATTGGTCTTTTTAAAATTTCACAAATATGAAAGAAAATTTTAATTTTTCTCATTGTGTGCGTATCTATATAAAGAGGAGTCATCAAAGATCAAAAGGTGTAAAGAAAATTACAGACTTCCACTTGATATGTCCATTCATTATTTTCTATCCCTTTCAATTTCTTTCCTTTTTACTTCTGTTTATTTATTCTGTCCTTCCCCACTTGTCACTGATTTTAAAGTTTCTTTCTTATGCTTTTAGTTTCTGTTTTGAAACTACTAGTTTTCTCTAGCACATCACTTTCTATGGCCTTGTTTATAACACAGTAGCATTTTTCCAAATAGCATGAATGAGATTTATCTGGAATTCTTTTGACTCTAAGGTCAGTAGTAAATAAGACCTTGATGCTCTTCATTTGCTTCCTTTTCCTGACACATTACCACTAAACTGGGTTTGTTCTGGCTTCCTGAATATTTAGAATCTTGCCTGAACTGGGTACTTCGGAGGGAACTAAGACTTGATGAATGAAGTGCTACACTCAGATCTCAACTCGGACCTGAGAAGACTTAAAATACTTCTTTCACCGCCTCTTGTGTATACATTGCACATATGGGGTGTGTGTGTGTGTGTGTGTGTGTGTGTGTGTGTGTGTGTTTGTAAGAGAGACACAAACACAGAGGCACCCAACTTCCCCAGTCCTGGGGGAATTCTAAGTGAAATACATACAATATTACAGTCTCATATTAAATGCACAATGTCCAAAACTTTGCAAAAAGTGAAATGAAGTGACCCAATTTCATTATAAAGTAATATTGGAATTTAAAATAAAGCTTTACTATTCATAATGCAGTTTTAGCAAAGTATTTTGAACCCCTGAAAACAATGACCAAGCAAAATCAACCTGCCTCTTGATTTTGAGGATAAGGTGGGAATGGGCTGGGGTCATATTCAAACATTTACCCACTAATTCGGTAATATTGATCAATATATAAAAGATCAAGAATTCATTATTCATTTTCTTCAATTAAAACATATAATAATTTCTATGAACAACAATCATGTCTTTCTATTGAATTATCTATTAAGCACTACTAAAGTAAAAGCAGTATTCAAATTTTTCCAAACCTTAAAAACTGTACATTTTTAAATATTCAATATCTATGTTCTTAAGTAAATCATGAAAATTGTTATAGAATTCTTCTATTTCAATTAATCACAGAGCTTTGTAAACATTTTTTGGCCAAATTCATGGCAACATAAATCAAGGAACACGTACTTTTCTTTTTTTGTCAAAAAAATTACTTTTTCTATAATTTATTAGGAAAATCTGTTCATTTTCTCATGTTACTGTTTATATTTGTTTTCACATAGTATATATATATATGTATACCTTTAATAACATATAAATACATATGTATCAAATAGAATATATATGCTTCAAATATAAATATTTTCATAGTATATATGAAATTTTAACAAAGGGAGTTCAACAAAAGATATTTTAAAAAATATCTTTTTAACCATAATAACACGGGCTGCTGTTAAAGTCCAAACATTCTTCCAGGGTTTACTATTTTAATCTGTAGCATGTGCTCTTCTTTCCATCTCTGCCTCTCTCTTCTATATTTATTTCTGCTGTCATTTATTTGTTATATGTTAGAAAATATGAAGTTTATCTAGAAAAGACTTGAGGGTTTTTACTTGAAAGTGCATTTATCATTGTTTTAGTCAGGAATGTTCGAATACAGTAATTTGTAGTGTCAACATTTTAAAATCCCAAAAAATTTTGTCTGAAAAACTTGGCTTACTTTCTCAATATTATTCTATTATCTCTGTTTAAAAAAATTCAATACATTTTCATGTGCACAATTTCCATGGACACTTTTTTTCTTGAGTGTTCATATGTATGACTATAATATTAACAGTTTATTTTTTTCCTTCTAATTTGCTGAGATAAGGAAAATCTAATTCATACAAATTCTTATTTTTAACAAATTTTATGTAATTTATAAAAACACGTGTGAAAGTATTCATTTTATTAATAATCTTTTAAATTTTTATTTAGTTGACTTTTAGGTTTTTCTAAGAAGTTGTCTCATTTTATTAGATATATGCTTTATAAAAAGTAGTAACATAAAACTGATTTCCAATGATAGCTCTACATCAGAATTACTATATTAGGTAAGTTCCACAATATTATTTCTTCTGAAATGCTTAATTATTTCAAATATAAGATAAATAATTTTGATTTTATTTTCTAAATGTCTTATTTCATTAACATTTTGATAAAGTATTTTTGAAATGTTTTATTATTTTAAATGCTTTACTTTTGTAAAAATTTTTATCATTAAAATTTTAATTTTACAACAAATTATATAGCATTCTTTAATATTTTCCTCTTCAGTATTAATTATTGCAAATGAACTTCAATGCAATATAAATGTAGTAAATACAATGCAAATGGAAGTTCAGTAATTTTAATTTTAAATGATTTATATACATTTGGAACATTGTTTGAATCTAACACATACAAGGAAAAAGAACCCACTAATTTTTATTGAAAAGTTAATTTTCATTCCAGAAACACACCTTGTTTTATATTGAATTTACTTTTGATATTGATTCGAGATTTTATTTTGATATTGTACATACTAAAAAATGCTTCAGTTTGATTTTTGCACAGTACCATTTAAAAATCCATATCTAAATTCATTAGTGCTAAAATTTCTACCTTTCTTTCCCTAAATTCAACAAATTCACACTCATAATGCCTGAAATATTTTGAAAATTTAACCTTTGTCCCTTTCAGTGGTTTAATAATTCATTATAAATTTCTAAATAAGAATCATAAGAAAACCATGTAGGTAGGACAAATAGAACATTGTAGCAAGTAAAGTAAGTACCAAATGACTTGAAAGTTCTAACAACTACATAAGCCATAGGCAATGGTAAATCAGTGATGTCACTAAAACGCTGCACTCCACAAAGCCCATGCAGTGCATGATACGGGCACCCGAAATTTCTAGTTTTGAAAAATAGTTCTCAGATGTTGCTGCAATAGAAATTCCTTTCATTGTGTGTCCTGCAGAACACATCCTTCACCGTGTATCCACATTTAACTGGGAACAAATTGACACTATAATTTTTAAGTTAATTTTATCAGTTATTGGGTAATGTCATTACATAGTTTCCAAAATGTATGGCTGTATTTCAGTGTTTCAACAACTGGTAGATGGCATTGAAACATACTGGCTAAACACAATTTTTGAATTTGCTGGGGGATGTGGAATACCTCTAGGTGGGACTGAGGAGTAACATCCTTGCTTTTGATGGAAAGTTTTTTGTTTGTTTGTTTGTGTTTTTGATTTTTTTTTTTTTTTTTTTTTTTTTTTTTTACCCCTGAGACTTTCTAAGACTGTCAGTGGACTCTCTGGATGTGGCTGCCTGCAGAGTAGCACAAACATGCTCACGTGCTTCCAGCTCAGCAGCACCGCTTACTCTAAAGGAATGGCGAAAGCAAACAAAAACTCCATAGTACATGTCAAAAGTTGACAGAAAAGGTCATTTGAATAGTACCCTTTTCTGTATACCTGAAAATAGTCTAGATTTTGTTATCACCATAATTAAGCTTTACTTCCAAATAAAGTATCAACCTATCACAGCAGTATCATGTTATGGTACTGCTTTTAAATGCTGTTTGTTCCTATGATCTAGCCCAAAAATATAAGGAGTAAGAAAATGAAAAGGTCGTTGGTCATCCTGTTTCTACTGCTATCAATCCTTACAAGTTTGTGTCCTGAACGTTGACTGCTTGGAGAAACAGAGAAGGTAGTCGGGTGAGATGTTCCTTAGGAGGATTTATCTTGACACTTTACTCCAGTGGAGCATGTGTTACCATCACCTAGAGGGCTTGTTAAAACAGACTGCTGGCCCATCTGAGTTTCTTAAATTATTAATTTGGGATTGGAGGATAGAAGCTGCAGGTCCAAAAGTTTCAGGAGCTGTTGGTACTGCTAATTCAGGGATTGCAATTTGAGAACCTTTGCTTTACTCTCTAGGCACACCTCTGAGTAGACAGATTTAAATTGCCAGGAATAAAATGCCTTATTATACCATCTTAGGAGAAACCATGGCAGACATTTTATGCAATAATTTAACAGATACATTTTTATGAACTAATTTGTATTTAGACTATAAGAACCTTATTGCTAGGATTTAGGAGATTAATGCTTTTCCCCACCTATCTCAGCCACAAATAATTACACTTCTCCCTAAGCTGCACATTGTTTTCTTCCTTTGAATAAGTAAAAAATCACACAGAACTTTATATAATACAGTGGAGAAAAAAAGAAAAGAAAACAATATCAAAACAGAAACTGTGACATGAATGGAAATCCATTAATTTAGTTCAATGCCCTGAAGAAAAGAAATGCAAAATTCAATCTAACAATAGAAACTAACCCAAATTACTGCCAACTCTATTATATCTCTTTTTATGGAGTAAAAACTTTGGTATTATTGTCACAGCCACATATGCCTTAGGGAGCATAATTAACATGTGCCAGAGGTGCAGAGTTTCATTGGTACATGATTTCACATGGGAAGAAGCCTAGCCAGACACCAAACACTTGTTTGCACACGTCTGATATGCAGAATTTAATGAATAAATTTGTTCATTCAAAGCCCATAAAGCATAGATCTACATTATTTAATGCACTCAAAATTTTAAAAAATCTCTCTAAATTGTTTTACCCAATGAAGAATTACACTATCACTGAAAATATTTTTAGATTCATGGGAAATGGGGTTCTTTAAGGGTAGATAGAAAAATTTCTATTCTTCTGAAATTTCACTGGCATCATTGGTTAGCACCTTTGAGATGTGCCTGTAAGTTTACTTTTACTTTTAGTTCATTAGAGACTATGTGTTTCTTTAAAAATCTGGGTCTATTAATTAACTTTTTTTTTTTTTCCAGGAAGGAACCTGTAACTCTTCCTCACTTCCAAGTAGTCGCCAGCTAGAAATTCCATTATTAAAAGATCAGACTTCGTGGTGGTCTATTTATAAGGCTGCTGTACTTTTAACACAGCAGATTATAAAATTTAATTTTGCAGGCAGTTTACATCTATTAGATTATACAACTCCTCCCCCGAAATCCCAAAAAACCTCCACCATCCATTTTTGTCTAAAGGAATTCTGAATAATTTTTTTCCAGGCAGAATTAGAGTGTCGTATTTCCAATTCCAGTGTGGTGTCACACTGCCCTATGAATGGAGGCGTAGCAGCTTACTCTGCAATCATCCCAGAACATCACGCTTCAGTACCCAGGAAAATGAATGTCAGCCACAATATTGCTCAGGACTGGAAAAAAATGAGGCAGTTCCAGTGCTTAACACTCTCTCTTCTCTTTTTGTTTCCATCTAGCTCAGGAACAGCAGCAATTGATGCACAGCAACCAGGCTGAAAGTCACCCAGCTATTGACAGAAGAACAGCCGAGCAGCCTCAGCAGCAGCAGCAGCAGCCGCAGCAGCAGCAAGACTGTGATGACCCAGGTCATAGATTGTAATTACTATCATTTCTAACCCAATTATTGTCAACAAGGTTTATTTCAACTTTCAAACAAGAAATCTCAGCTGTCAAATGTGTGATGGTGACACATTAGCATACTCCTTAATCCTTTTCTGTTGGTGCTGGATGTTGGGAGAAACCAGATGTGCTGCAGATTCCAGGGTGAAATGATGGAGAATAATTATTGAAGCACTGTGTGCCAACAAAGAAGAATACAAAGTGCTTTGATACTCGGTTGTAAGGCCAAAATAAAGCCAAATTTTCATCCTCCAAACATGGAAGAATCTTGACATTGAAGGAAAGAACTTGATCATGCTACCGAAAGCAGAGAAAATTTTCTTCCATTGATTGATAAAAGATCAGGGATGTTGATGACTGTCTGAGAAAAGCAATTATGAATAAGAAATAGCACAGACCTTGTGTTGATCCAAAGTTGGCATGCTATATTTTTTCTCATTTTTCTAATCATAAATGTTTTACCATTTTTCTTAAGCTTGAATTTAGTTCTAAAACACATAAGGTTGGTTGGTGCTAACATCTCTTCACTGACCTTGGCAGAGATTTGGCATATAAAACAGGGCGCTCAAATTGAGAAATGTGACTTAAGGGGAATCTCTTTAAGAATGTAGTTGAATATGCCTTAAAAACTATCTTTTAATGTATTATAGGGATTGGAATTCAGTAGCTTCATAAAATACTGTCCAGTCCTTGAATTATTGAAGTTATATGTAAAGGAATAGAGAATGTCATTGCTGTCTAAAGTGATTCAATTCTATAGATCTCGTTAAGGAACACCTCAGTAAACAGTAAAATTCCCAGAATATAGCTATAGTTACATACATAAAGTTACACATATTTAATGTTGGGTCATTTGATTTATTTATTTTTATTGGTGCATAATAATCATACAGAATCGTGGGTTTTATTGGGGCACATTCATAATGCATGGAACACAATTTGATCAATTTCTTTTCCCAGTGCCTCCTCTTTCTCTTCCCTCCCCCATCCGCTGTCTCTACTCTACTTGTGTGCCTTCTGTTTTCATGACATTCCTCTTTCTCTTTTTTTTTTTTTTTTTTTTTTTCTCTCTAGCTTTCACATATGAGAGAAAACATACAATACTTTAGTTTTTAGTCTGGCTTATTTTGTTTAACATGATGCTCTCCAGTTCCATACATTTTCCTCCAAACAACGTAATTTTCCCCTTCCTTATGGCTGTAAAAAGTGGCACTATGTATATATACCATATTTTCTTTATCCATTCATCTGTTGAAGGATACCTAGGCTCGTTTCACAACTCATCTCTTGTGAAGCGTGCTGTGATAAACATAGATATGCATACATCTCTATTATATGCTGACATTAATTCTCTTGGATAAATACCTAAGAGTGTTATAGCTGGGCCCCATGGTGATTCTATTTCTAGTTTTTTTGAGGAACGTCCAAACGGATTTCCACAGTGGATATACTAATTTACATTACCAGCAACAGTATGTGAGTTTCCTGTTCCCAACATTCTTGTAGACATGTATACTTATTTATATTTTTGATGATTGTCCCATTCTAAATGAGTGGAAATCTCACTGTTGTTTTATCTTGCATTTCCCTAAGTACTAAAGATGTTGAACATATTTTTCCTATATTTGTTGGTCATTTGCATTTCTTCTTTGAGAAATGTCTGTTTAGTTCATTTGCCGACTTATTAATTGGATTATTTGTTTTCTTGTTGTTGTTGTTAATGTTTACTTTGGGGTTTTTTGGATAAGTTTTTTGAGTTCTTTATATTCTTAATATTAATCCTGTGTCAGAAAAGTAGCTGCCCAAAATTTTCTCCCATTCAGTAGGCTCTTTCTTTATGTTCTTTTTTCTTTTGCTGTGCAGAAGCTTTTTAATTTGATGCAATCCCATTTATTAATTCTTGGTATTATTTCCTGAACTTTTGGAATACTGTTAAGGAAGTCACTGCCTACACCTTTATGTTTGAGTGTTGTCTTCATGTTTTCTTCAAGTTGTCACAAAGTTTCTGGTCTATCCCTAGGTCTTTGATCCATTTTGTGTTACTTTTGTGCAGGGGGAGAGGTTGGGATCTACTTTCCTTCTTCTATACATGGATAGCCAGTTTTCCCAGTGCCATTTGTTAAACAGACTATCTTTTCTTCAATGTATGTTTTTGTCACCTTGTTTAAGGATTGGATGTGTGGGTTTGTCTCTGTATCTTCTATTTTATTCCATTGGTCTTCATGTTTATTCTTACTTCTTAACTGACTGTTCTGGATCTTTTCTTCCACATGAATTTCAGGACTGATGCTTGTAATTCTGTGAAGGATGTCATTGTTATTTTGATGGAGATTGTGGTGAATCTGTAGATCATTTTTGGTAATATGGTGATTTCAACAGTATCAATTCTGCCTATTCATGAATGTGGAAGGTCTTTAATTTTTTACTGTCTTCTTCTATTTCTTTTCTTTTCTTTTTTTTTTTTTTTTAGTGTTCTATGATTTTCTTTGTAGAGGTTTGTGAATTCATTGGTTATACTTAGTGCTAGGTTTTTTTTTTTTTTTTTTTTAAGACTATTTGAGTGGAACTGTTTTTCTGATTTCTTTGACAGAGGATTCATTGTTGGTGTGTAGAAAAATTATTGATTTTTGTATGTTGATTTAGTATCCGGATACTTTGCTAAATTTGTTCATAAGCTCTAGCATTATTAACAGTAAAAACAATGAGGAAACTAGGAAAAGAAGGAATTTACCTCAACATCACAAAAACTAAATAAGATAAACTCCAAATCAATATCATATTGTGTGGAGAAAGATTGAAAGCATTCCCTCTAATATCAAGAACAAGATATGAATGTCCCATTTCACCACTTCTATTCAATATAGTACTTGACATTTTAGCTAGAAATATTAGACAAGAGAAGGAAATAAAAGGAATACAAATAGGTAAGAAAGAAATCAAATTATCACTCTGCAGATAGTGTGATCCCATTCTTAGAAGATCCTAAAAGCTCTACGAGAAGATTTGAATCATTAGATTTTGAAGCAAAAGACGACCCATTAGTTTTTCAACCTTAAGAAAATTATTTTGGCCTTCCAAACTTAAGTTTTGTCATCTTTTGAGAGTGTGACAACAACTCTTTGAGAGATCTTTAAAAAGAAAATCTAAAACACTTTAGAAATCATATATTATAATACTTTTTAAAAATCTATCTTTAAATCACCTTAAATCAGGCTGCTATTTGGTAAGTGAATGTAGTCAGTCACCTATATTTTCAAATTTATTAGTGCAAACATTATTTATTAGAATTATCTTTAAATCTAATATGAAATTTGAGTGGTTCTAAATATATGTCTTCAATTTTCTCTTCTTCCGCATGCAGCAGTGATGCAAAAAATGGCTGACCAGATGAACCAGCAGTCCATGAAACTGACCCTTCTGCAGAAGAAAATGGACAATATTTCTTTGGCTATGGATGATGTAAGGAACACATATTCCTCCCTAGAAAGGAAAATCAGTGAAGATAAAGGCAGGGAATTTCAATCTTTTCTAAAAGGTAAAAAACCTAAATGATTCATTCAGTTATTACAAAGGAAAATTATTTATCTTTTCTTGTGTCACTTTGGGATTTTTGCTTTAGATTGGTGATATGGTAGTCTACAACATATTTTTGAATGACATTTTATAATCACCCAACTTCTGAAATAATTTGAACTGTCATATCAAAAATATTTTTACTTTGTATGCAAATCTTTAATATTCCATATGGTTAATTGACATTATGTACCTAGTTATAGCATAATTGTGTTTATTTATGGTTAAAATCCATCATGGGTGATATCCTGTTCAAGGATAAAGATAGTGGTGAGGTAATGATTATCAAGATAAACTAGATGCACAGCTGTCTCAACATTATTGATGGAGGTTCTGAGAATAAATATGAAGTGGTTATCCCAGAAATTATCTAGGTTGTGGTATATAATCAATAAAATCTATTTTAAAACATTCCAATTCAGAAAAATAAATTTGCAATATAAATTGGATTAAGTTTTGTCTGAATCCTGTGCTCTTAAAACAACAAACTTAGGAGTAGGCTGTGCTCCTTTATGGAGAAAATATAGCATAGAAAATCTGTTTTCTGCTAATTCAATTTGTTGGCCGAGTTTATTTTCTCCCAGCAATAGAACTGAGGTCCTGCTTTTGTGAGATGTATGAACTGAGGCCGATTCTCATCTTCTAGAGACAACTGCATTTCTTGTCTCATGACTTCCTTCCTCTATTTTCAAAGCTAGCTACAGTGTGATGAGTTCTTATTACACCTCACCAATATACTCTTGGGCCCTCCTCTTCCAATTTTAAGAACTGATGTGATTAAATTAGACCTGGCTGGATGACTAAGGACAATCTTAAGATCCTTAAACTTAAACACATCTGCTAAGTCCCTTTTGTCACATAAGGAAACATTCATAAACACTGTGAGTAAGGATGTGGACCTCTTGTGGGGAGAGGGGTGTGCACTATTCTGCCTACCATCAACATTTATACACAGGGAGTAATTAGTGTATCAGTGTTATGCACAGGGAACAATGGGACCATTTGAGATTTGCGACAAATCCAGTGTAAGGGGTCAGAGGAATTCTTTTAGGAAGAGAAGCCATCTCAACTGACATGTGGTAAACAGGAGGAGTTGACCTCCTGGTAAGGCTTGGAGGTTCCAGGCAATTAATTTGGTTACTAGAAGGATCCCAGTGCACTGGGTTTATTGTATGTTTCCAAGTCTCAGGGTTAGTGGTCACATTGACTTTGCTTTATTCATTAAAACTTTCTCACTGCATACCCCCATTTCTTTATTCATTTTTCATTTTTTGGTGGTGCTGGGGATTGAACCCAGGGTCTTATAGCTCTCCAGGCAAGCACTCTACTACTTGAGATATATCCCCAGCCCCGCATACCCCATTTCTATACATTTTGTTCTCTCTCTTGTGGTTCACAGTTAAGAAAAAACATAAGCACGTATAGATTTGATGTATCATCCACCAAGAAAGATACTTTTGCGGCTCAACAGCAACCATGACTCCATGACTTTTTTCAATCATGTAAATGGTGCTATTCAGCTACTGAAAGGAAGACCCTATCCTACATAATTGCTATGGTCCAATTACCAATTACAACCATAAAAAATAATAAAATTTTCTCCCTGAAGTGATAGCATAAGAAAGAATTTGGGCTGGGGTTGTAGCTCAGTGGTAGAGCACTTGCCTAGCACATGTGAGGCACTGGATTCAATCCTCAGCATCACATAAAAATAAGTAAATAAGATAAAGGTATTGTGTCCATCTACAACTAAAAAATAAAAATAAAAAAAATAAGAAAAGAAGTCAAAAAGAAACAGCATATAATTGACTGTAAACATCTTAATGAAATTAGCAAAATTTGGTTATCACAACCTGAAAGAATTAAGCCTGTAAATGGCTTTTTGTAACATACTAACCTACTTAAAAGAAAAAAAAAAAAAAAATCTGGCACAGGAAATAACTGACAGGAAAAAAATCGTACTCACAGCAACAATAATAAAACTCCCTACTCAATAGTAAGGATTAGTTATGTCCTTAGCATAATCATTAATTATGAGAACCAGAGGGCTTGTAGTTAATGAATATTCTTCTAGGAAACAAAGACTAAACCCACCCCCAAGGTGCCACACTTGTCACAGTTCCCTCTCTTGTTTACTTCATGTCCAAGGTTAAGAACACCGCTTAATCTGCTAGTAACCATAGAAACTGTTGAAAATTAAATGTCTCAACTCCTTACAAGGTATCTGAATGTTAGGAAAAGATCCTATATTCACAACCACAGAAAGGGCATGCAATTCTGTCTGATATTAAATATGTCTAAGTCACCAAATACTATTTTTTAAGAAAGCAGAAGGATTTCAGTCACATGAAACAGAATCAAATAGCGTTCAAAATGATGTACCCATGCAGATATTACTATGAACTACCTTGATATATTTTTGCAAAAAGAGTGTTCCATAAATGTTTTTTGTAACAAATTGTAGACATGTCACTTGAAATAAACCAAAATAAAGTTTTAGGCTAATAATCTGTTTGGTGTTCTTTTCAGAAACTGTTGTGATTTTCCCTTTTCTCCAATGTATTTTTCCATAAAGATTTTAAAGCATTACAGCTAAAGTATCTCAGATTATTCATTTCAAAATTTCTCCTACTTACTTTGACCAAGATTCTAAACTGAATTTTATCTGACAGTTATCTGTTTTTCTTATTCTGACTTTCAGGATCAAGTAGTTTTTGTTTCCCAAGGTCAAACACCTATTGTCATTATCTGCAACTAATTGTATTTTATCTTTATAATCTTGAAAAGCATCTTATGACAAAATTATAAGGTTATAAACTCAAAGAAGGATTAAGCCCCAACCTTATATGTGCTTTATTATACTTTACCAAGTTTTTGGTGTCACAAGAATTAAAATCAATTAGCTAACAGGAGATAATTGTACAAAGGGCAACCAAAGTAATTGTACTATGGAGTAGCATCTTTCAATGGGAGAAGCTGTTTTTAAGACCAAAAACCTGATTTTCCAAATTTTATTTTGTGTAGGATACTGAATGTTTTTAATGAATATTTGTCATATAAATGGTGACTGGTTAAAGGTTAACTGAATTTAGAAAATATGAATATTTTAAAACCTTCTGTTATAAATTCAAAAGCTAGGATTTTTTATGTGTAACATCTCTTAATTATGGCTATTTATATTTTTCTAATGAATTTATCCATTCCTTAGTACTCGGGTATTGTGTGTCATTAACTATTAGTCCATATTTTGCATGCATTTTTTATGTTTCCATTACATACAAATTGAGTTTCATATACTTTTTGACTTCTAAATTTATTTCCATTTCCACTAGGTTTAGAAAATATAAATTTTTTTTCTCCTTTTAGCAACATAGAAGATAGGATTTCCAAGGACATTTTTGTCCATGTAAACAACCATCTACATTACAGCTTTATCTTTATACTAGATTCTTTAACATTGGGAGGATTAAGCAACACCTCATTTTGTTTTTTAATAAATTCTCTTTCACAATACTTTTTATGTAAGTCTGTTGTGCATACTAAATACTTCTTAAAACGTGTTTACAAAATAGATAAATACAGAGCCTACATTCATTTTTTATCCTATAGTCTTTCCTATGTATGCTGCATAATAGCCATAACTTAGATGGCAATCTCACTGATTTTCCTTTTGAAAATTCTTAGTACTATGTTGCTTGTATCTTGTAGTATTGTCTTTAGTGTTTTTAAATTTGAATGGACAGATCTTCTATTTACATTGCTAAATAGCTAGATACTATAAATATATCTCATTACCTGAGAGGATTAGGTAACCTACAAACCTACTTAAAAAAAAAAAAAAATCCTGGTACAGGAAAAAAGCTAACACAAAAATATACATGGCAATAATGATAAAATTCTCTACTCAATAGAAGGGATTAATTATGTCCTTAGCCCAGTCATTTATTTCTTTGTTATTGTTTCTGAATGAAACAGTAGAGTGTTGTTGAATTTTTAAATATTCATTTTCTGTTTACATCATTTGTAATAATCTATATAATACACTTTTCATTTCCTCTTTCCTTCTTTCTTTTCTCTTTATTCAATTTTTTAAATTTCTTTTTAATTTGTTTTAATTAGTCACACATGACAGCAGAATGCACTTTGATACATCATATATAATGGAGTATAGTTTCTCTTTCTTCTTGTTATAAATGATGTAGAATCCCACCCATCATGAAGTTATTTATGTACATGGAGTAATAATGTATGCTTCATTCTACTATCCTTCTTACCCTCATACCCTCTCCGTTACCTAAATTAACTCTATTCTTCCCTAGCTGTGGTCCCACTGTGAATTAGCATCCACATATCAAAGGAAACATTTGGCTTTAGGTTTTTTGGGATTAGCTTATTTTGCTTAGCATGATATTCTTCATCTCCATCCATTTAACAACAAATGCCATAATTTCATTCTTCTTTAAGGTTGAGTAATATTCCATCACACCACAACATACCACATTTTTTAAATCCATTCATCTGTTGAAGGGCACCCAGTTGGTTCCATAGTTTAGCAGTTGTGAATTGCTGCTATAAACATGGATGTGGCTGCATTACTATAATATGCTCTTTTTAAGTCCTTTGGGTATAAACCTAGAAGTAGGAGAGCTGGGTCACACTACTTTTCAATACTATGGTAACCTTTGTTTATAATCAGCCCATGGTTTCTCACAGTGGAGATACTAGTATGTAATCATTAGCAGCAAGTTTAAATGTAAAGTCATATTATGAAGTTAAAATGTAAACTTAAAATGTAAAGTCATATTATGAAAATAAAGCATATCTTAAGATTCTGTTTTGATTTACAATTTTTTTGTGATCCCCAAACCTCTTATTTTATTTATTTTTTGTTACTGTAAACTATTGTTGAGTCCTATGAATATGGGTTCATCTTTTTCTTCAACTCATTAAGGTTCTTCACTGTAGTAGATTCAGAGATTTTATGAATTCAAAACATAAGCTCTGAACCTGATTACTGGAAATCTAATAATGCAGTCACCAGGTATCATTTGCAGAGGCCAAAAGATCAAAGTCATTTATTCTCATTCAGAACTAGAACCAAATTTCTGCACACTAAAGTCTATTACTGAAGTCAAAAGTAGTTTCCCCATGTCTTTTGTCCTTAGAACCTTAGGTTTATGGTTCTAGCATGTTCAACATTACAGCTGATTTCTCCAATCAGACTTATCAGTCAAGGTGATTGCCTTCTATGAACTGTAGTAGTTTTTAAAATGTTATAAGTAAATATAGAAGAGTATTATTTTCACTAGTACATTTTATTAATAGTTTCAAATTTCTATCTTTTAAAGACATCTCATCTCTCATAATTAAAATAATATATTTTTATTATCTATTATTTTTTTCTTTAGGTCTAAAATCCAAAAGTATTAGTGATCTGGTAAAGGACATAGTAAGAGAACAATTTAAAGTCTTTCAAAATGACATGCAAGAGACTGTTGCACAACTCTTCAAGACTGTGTCGAGTTTGTCAGAGGACCTCGAAAACACCAAGCAAGTCATTCAACAAGTGAATGCTTCTGTGGTTTCAATAACAGTTCAGCAAAAGTCTATTTTAATGCAAGAAAATAGGCCCACTTTGACTGATATAGTAGATCTAAAGAATCGCATTGTGACCATCAGACAAGAAATGACTTCTACGTGTGAGAAGCCTATTAAAGAACTAGAAGCAAAGCAGGCTCATTTACAGGGTGCTCTAGAACAGGAACACTCAAGGGGTACTCTGTACTATGAGTCCCTCAATAAAACTCTTTCCAAGATGAAGGAAGTACATGAACAGCTTTTATCAAATGAACAAGTATCAGACCAGAAGAATGCCACGGTTGCCGAATCCATCAGCAATAATGTCACTAAATACGTGTCTGTTCTACACGAAAAGATAAACAAGCAAGGTTTGATGATGCTGCAGATGTTTGATGAGTTGCACATCCAAGAGAGTAAGATTAACAATCTCACCATCAGTCTGGAGGTAGAGAAGGAATCTGTCAGGGTTGAATGTGAAGACATGCTATCTAAGTGCAGAAATGATTTTAAATTTCAACTGAAAGACACAGAAGAGAATTTACATGTGTTAAACCAAACATTGGCTGAGGTTATTTTTCCAATGGACAGTAAGATGGATAAAATGAGTGAGCAACTAAATGATTTGACTTATGACATGGAAATCCTTCAACCCTTGCTTGAGCAGGGAGCATCGCTCAGACAGACAGTGACATTGAAGCAACCAAAGGAAGTGGTAGTTACAAGGAAAAAGGTGGAAAGTCTGATTGGCGCTGTCAACAGTCTAAATTTTCTTATCAAAGAACTTACGAAAAGACACAACTTACTGAGAAATGAAGTACAGAGTCGTGAAGATGCCTTAGAAAGACGCATCCATGAATTTGCCTTCGAAATGGAAGATGGCCTAAATAAGACAATGACTATTATAAATAATGCCATCGATTTTGTTCAAGATAACTATGTGCTAAAAGAGACTTTAAGTACTATTAAGTACAATCCTGAGGTCCACCGCAAATGTAACCAAAATATGGAAACCATTATGACATTTATTTCTCAGTTCCAACATTTAAATGATTCTATTCAAATTTTGGTCAATGACAGTCAGAGATATAATTTTGTTTTGCAAGTTGCCAAGGCCCTTGCAGATATTCCTAAAGATGAGAAACCAGGTCAGTTCAGCTTTCAAAAGATTTATCAAATGTTCAACGATTCCACTTATCAAGTTATGAAATATCAGCAAAACATGAGTCATTTGGAAGAAAACATACTCTCAGTCACTAAGATTTACAAAAACTTTGAAACTCGATTGCAAAGTATTGAATCTAAAGTGAGTCAAACACTCATTCCTTATTATATTTCACTTAAAAAAGGCAGTATGACTGCAAATGAGAGAGACCAAACTCTTCAGCTACAAGTATTAAATTCCAGATTTAAGGCGCTGGAAGCAAAATCCATCCGTCTTTCAACTGATTTCTCTTTGCTTAACAAAACTCTCCACAAATTTTTTACTGCATGTTGTAATGCTTCCACTAGCACATCAGAACAGAATACTGCCATACTTAAGTGGATAAAAGGTTCCCTGCCACAGAGTCAGCTTCCTCA
Source organism: Sciurus vulgaris (assembly GCF_902686455.1). Lineage (NCBI taxonomy): Eukaryota > Metazoa > Chordata > Mammalia > Rodentia > Sciuridae > Sciurus > Sciurus vulgaris. Next base: position 69,278,941 of record NC_136469.1, on the reverse strand, counting down.
GAAAGGTTTGACAGAATTTGTGGAATCAATAATTGAAATAAAAACTCAAGCTGTCCTATCTAACTTAACTTGGTATATAGATCGATTGTTGTCCGAAGGTCTGGCAAATGTTGTCAAGTCTCAGAGGCAAGTAAAATTGCTGAAGAAACCTAACACACTTAAGAAACCCACAGTAAATGTCACTACCATCCTAATAGGCCGGACTCAAAGAAATACAGACAACATCATATATCCTGGTAAGCTATTACTCAAAAATAACTTTTAACCTCTCTTTTTATTTAAATGACGTTTAGTAGGTCTGTACAGTATAGCAAGACCACAAATATAAAAGGTGTTCACTTGAAATTGAATAGTTAAATATTAGAAGATCACAGATAGATTATTTGAATCTGATTCTATGTAAGTTAACTATTAATACAAAACAAGTACTTCCAGTGTATATAATTGTCTACATGTTTTTAACATTTTTCTGATCAGAGCATTATACAATAATCAAATTTTCTCCCATCAAATATATTTCAGCATAAGAAAGCTATTCCATTGTAATTTTTTCATTTTTTTTTTTATTTTTACAGACTGCATTTTGATTCATTGTACACAAATAGGGTACATCATTTTGTTTCTATGGTTGTGCACGAGGTAGATTCATACCATTTAATGTAATCATACATGTATGTAGGGTAATGATGTCTACCTCATTCGACCATTTTTCCTAGCCCACCGCCCTCTCATTTCCCTCTAAGTAATCTAAACCGCAGTACTTTGATAAATAAGACCAGAAAATCATTTTGGCCTTATGGGACAAAATATCAGATGTGCAATAAGAGTTCAATAAATATCTGTTGAGTGACTGCCTTATGATGTATGTTTAGGAATTAGGGTTGAGTAGATCACAGAAGGCCATGAGGGCCAAGCTAAGTCACTTAGATACAATTTTGCCAAGAGAGGGATAACTATAGAAGTTTGGGGAATGGTCTGTGTAGTAAAATTCAGAAGCATGAAGCTAGCAGTAGTACATAGTGTGATCGCAGAGAATGACATTAAGGTACAAGTCAGAACATTACTGAATGAATTTTGGCCATGTTACTAAGAGTAATATCTAAGGAAGAGGTAGTTGAAACAGGCAACAGATGCAAGAAATGTGGTGAATGTATAATTAACAGAGAAAGAGCGACTAATTAAAATGTTCACCTATCTGAGGTTTCAGTTTCTTGCTTTGAAGTGACAGGATTGCAATTGGTAATTTGCTGAGGTCTTTAGGAGACATGTGTTGTAGACTGTATCATTGAAAAGATAAATAAAAACATCTGTTTACAGCCTCAATGCATGGCACTTGGAGAAGAAAGACCCTAGAATATTTTGAAGTTTTGGATTGGGGTAATGAGAGGATATTGGTACCATTAACAGATATTGTAAGTACAACAGGAGAAGCAGAGATTTGAGAGGAAAGGGATGCAGTGTGGTAATATAAAATACTTAATAGTATGAAAGACGTGTTTCCTAAATGTTTGGCATTTGAATAATACCTAGTAATATTTTCACAATGAGAATTACTGCTTATTCTTACTAAAAGAAATGGCTGTGTTTTTCTCACACAAGTAAGTTGTTTAAATTGTATGACCAATTGGAGGAATTTTGTATTTTATTGCTTTTTAATTACAGAAGAGTGCCCATTATATTAACATAGTCAATTTTCATATTTAATCTCTGAATGTTTTGATAATATTAAAAATGACAGAATAATATAGAGATGAATGATTGTGAATGTTAAAATTAGTATATTTATTTATGACTCCCCCAAAATTAGTGTAAGCAGTAGGATAAATCTTCCTACACAGAACAAACTGTTCAGTGTTATGAGTCCTCAAAGAAATTTAGCATCCCAATACAAGATGTCCTTATAGTAACAATTTTAGGAAAGATAATGAGTTGTTCTTTTCCTAAGTACCTTACCATCTTGGTCTTCATGTTAGTTTGCAATATGAGCTTCTGTGAAGTTCTGTGGTATGTTTGATCATACATCAAGCAAGTTATGTAATTTTTTTCTTAAACCAAAAACTATCTGGATTTATATAGTAAGCATAAAATTTAATTAACCTCAAAAGTAATTGAAGTAAAAAATTCGTAGAATGTAAGAACTTAAAAAACTTCAGTAGAATAAAGAATGTGTGTTAGAACCTAATGAAAATTCAATTGAAATATAAAGTGATTGATTCAATATTGAGTTTTGTGGGCTAACAGGAAATGATTCAGTTTTGATTTGCATTTTTCCAGTAATGCTTTGATTAAGTTGTTTCATGTTCCTTTACTTATTGAGAGCAAAATGTTTACAGAACTATCTGCCAAAACTGACAGTTAATAAAATTTATTTATTCCATCTCAGTGAAAAATATCAATAATGATTCCAGAGAAACAAAGACATATTGGCCTAATTCTATGTGCAAGGTAGAAATGCACCTTATGTGGGACCAGTAGCATAATGTGTGGGACCCCTTTAAGTGACTGTAGAGGTTTGCATGTCCATTAAATTGGCCATGCTTCTAGGGTCCATAAAATTGGAGGTATTTCTTGGATATCTGAGCAAGTTAGATATCTGCAAGGTGATAAAGCCCTGGATGAAAGCTAAGTTCTCTCTCTTTCTCTCTCTCTTTCTCTCTCTCTCTCTCTTTCTCTCTCTTTGGTACTAGGGATTGAAACCAGGTCACTTAACCACTGAGCCTCATCCACATTCCTTTTTTATATTTTGTTTAGAGACAGGGTCTCACTAAATTGCTCAGGGCCTCCCTAAGTTGCTGTGGCTGGCTTTGAGTTCTCAGTCCTCCTACCTCAGCCCCCCATGCTGCTGGAATCATAGGCATGCGCCATAGTCCCCAAGTTAAGTTCTCTTATAAGAAAAAAATGATTATAAAATTGAGTACTTCCTTTAACAGTCCTCTGTGTCAGAGGTAGGGTGTACTGACTAGATAGTTTATAAATTTTAATCTTAATTTTAACATATGATAACTTGCTTTGAAGCCTAACTCTGATACTATAGTAATATGATATTGGATACTATTTAACATTTACTGCATCTGAGGCACTGTACAAATTATACTATATATTTCATTTCCCAATACCTATGAGTTGGTATTATTATTATTATTATTATTATTATTATTATTATTTTGAAGATGAATAGACTCACCTGCAGAGACATTAGCCTAAGTATCCTGCTGAAGGTCATTTATCTTGTATGTGATGCCTAGATTCTGGGCTGTGTTCTCATTATATATATATATATATAATATATTTATATATATATATTTATATATATAATATAATATAATATAATATATATATATTTATTTCCTCTGCTTCCCATGCATCATGTGCTTTTCAGAGTCTTGCCATAGCTGAATATTTCTAATAGCCACAGTGGATATTCTCAGGGAATTTCCTTTCTTGGAAACTGACAACTTCTTTGTGTATTGACTCTGAGGAAGTAAGGGTACTATATCCAGTATGTTTTTTATATTATATGATCATGGTTATATTATGGTTAATGTATGAGGTGTCCTCCAAAAGCTCCAAAATGTGCAAGACAGTGCAAGGCTTTTTGGAGATAAAATGATTAGATTTAGAGAGGCGTAACTTTTAATCAGTGGGTTAACCCAGTGGTATGGATTAACTGTAGGCAGGTAGGATGTGGCTGGAGGAGGTATGTTACTAAAGGTGTGCCTTTGGAGTATATATTTTGTTCCTGGTAAGTGGAGCTCTCTCTGCTTCCTGTTGCCACATCCTGAGATGCTTTCCTCCACTGTGCCCCTCCACCATAATGTTCTGCCTCACCTGGGACCCAGAGCTTTGGAGTCAGCTGGTCACGGATCTAACCTCTGAAACTGTGAGCTCCAAAATAAATTTTTCCTCTTCTACATTGTTCTTAACAGGTCTTTGGGTCAAAACAACAAAAAAGCTGACTACATCAGGATCGTCCCTTACCAGCTGCAGGAGAATGGCAATAAAGTTCAGGGTGCTTATTGCTAGCACTTCCCTTTTAAGCCATGCTTACATTCAGTTGTGCTGTTTCTGATTTCTAGTAGGCCAGTGCTGATAAGCTGTTCTGATTCAATTGCTAAATATTTGTTTTGTTTCTAAACAATATTCCAATAGACATGAAGAGGTCTCTTATTTCATTTGTGAAGATTTGTTTGTACAGCAATTGGCAGACTGATCCCTGCAGAGAGAGGCTGGCTGCTTGCCCTTCTAAGGACGGCTAAATCCTGCCTCCGCACCATGCAGCTGTCCACTGCTGGGTATGGTCACTCCTGGTTGTGGGCCATTCACTTTTTATTAACCGTCTCCCTGATGCTTAACAGTTTAGCTGTCCTTGATATTTGTCTTGTTTCTAAACAGTATTCTAATAGACATCAGGAAGTTTTTTTTTTTTTATTTCTCCTATTCATAATTTTCCTAGTATGCCTAAGAAAGATTGCTTTCTATAAAATATGTAGTAGTGTACAACTTTAAAAAAAATCATTGTTGTGAATATAAGCTATTTTAAAAGGGAGAAAAATGAACCTAGTAAATATGCCACTAACTGTGTTCTTAATACTCTAAAACCATTTCTAACGCTTGTGACTCTTCGTAGGAGCAGTTTTTATGACTAATGAGCACTGAATTTGGAATCAGGAAATCAGGGTTAACTTCTATTGTATTTATTTGAAACAAGTCATGAAGTTTTCTCAGCCTTATTTCCTCACACATAAAATAAGAATAGCATACCCACTTTACAAGTGTATTTTGCAGATCAAGAAAATATTCTGCATATAGGATATTATTTAGCTGTGATCACATGATATATTTTCTTAGCTATATTTAATGTTTGCATTTTCTCAATATTTTGCTTGATATTTCATCAGTAATTATTTCTATGTATCAATGTAATTTACAGACTCATGGTATTCCATCATTCTCTATCTTTATTTTTATATTTTAGTGTATTTTAAACTCAGCATATACTTATAATTTAGCTTATAATTGTTATATAATGATAAATCAAAAAGAATAAGATGCAAAATATAAAAACTTAACAGTACAAAGACATGTGCATTGGTAAATACTGAAAAAAAAAATACCTCCAAAATATTTTAAGAGTGGTCTTCTCCAAGGGGTTTTCTCTTTATAGAACTTATCTACACTAAAAAAAAAAAAAAATTTCCAATATACCTCAAGATACCTAACAAGTTGACTTGAGTACAAAGTGGTTAACTCTAAACCACTTAAATTTTGAAGACCATCTACTTGAATTTAGAATTTATGGTCTATTAGAAGGCCCTCCCAAACATGCCCATGTAGGTTATTCTCCAGAAGCCCTCATAGGACTTGGCACATAGCTGTGCACACAGGTAAGGTTTATTATGGTAAAATGATACACAGTAGGTACCAATTGAAGAAAAAGATTTGGGCAGAACTGAGAAATTCATGCACAACTTCTTGATATGCTCTCCTTTCCATGAAAGGGAACATTTCTGTGAGCTCTTTTATCCATTCAGGAAAAAAAAAAAATGTAGCAATGTGTGCAATATTTCTCAGGTATTCAGCTCCCAAGGGTTTTGCTGAGCCTTGTCATTTAGGCACCCTTGGCTAAGCATATTCCAAAACTCCACGTTCTCCAAAGGAAGCAGATGTTCAGCATAAAGCATATTGCTTATACAGAGAGTCTGGGCAAGGTGAATGATACTTATAGGTTAGGGAGTGAAGTCAAGTTCTCATATGCCAGCTAAGGGCAAAATCTTGCAAGTGGGTCTTTCAAAGAAAACAGTCTCAGGCTTGCTATATTAACCCTTTTCTGCACATGATCTTAAAGATATTGTTTGTGTCAGAATTGATCAGCAGACCAGACTACTGGGGATGGCCTCCCCATTTTGTGCCAACAAATCATCAGTGTTGAAGAAAATATTAAATAAACTGCTTGTCGTCCATGGCTCCCTGGGAGAAGAAAATACCTCCCCAGCTTTCCATGTGATTCCCCTTCATATGAAAGGATGATCACAGGTGAAGAGAGAAGTCTGACACAATTGACAACCCTTTCCTGTACCTTTGCCTACAAAAAATGTGGCCAGCATATCTAAGATGAACAGTCAGAATTCTATGCATGTGATGGACATTTTCCAAGCCAGAATTTCTAATATTTAGTTTAACATTAAATGCACTTTGGATTAGACAGAGGAGAGTGAAGGGACAGGGGTAGAATGATAACAGAATGAATGGGACCTTATTACCCTATGTGCATAGATGATTAAATAACCTGTGAAACTCTACATCATGAACAACCAGATGAATGAGAAGTTATATTCCATTTATGTACGATGTGTCAAAATGCATTCTACTATCATTTACAACTAATTAGAACAAACAACAAAAAAGGGAAAAAAAATGTAGCAGAATACCATTACATAGTTGCTGCCTATTGCTTGGGTTTTTCCTAAGCAAAAGTCACTGGAGATTTTTTTCTAAATTAAACTTAAAGGACATCAACAATTTGAAACTAAAATTGATTATAAAATGGTCAGTAAGTTGAATATAGATGTGAAATTGAATAGATGTTTTTCTACCAGTCGTTAATTTCATTATTCATTTTAAATTATGCACAATGGTATTATTTCATGTTATATTGATTATCATACCCTTCTTGTGGTTAATCAACAATCCTGCAATAATTCTTTTATAATCTTAAGCAAGTGATAAAATTGTAGTTCGTTTGGAGATTTAGAGTTAAGCGACCTAAGCACAAAGACCATGTTTGGAAACTCTGGGAGTGGTGAGATAAACCAAGGGAAAATGCACTTAACCTTGGGATTGGACTGAAACAGGATTAGGGCAACAACAACCTTTGAAGAGTAGTTGGAGATAGACAGAAGTCTGGGGAGAAACTGGGGAGAAACAAAGAGATAAGAGAATAATCATAATTTATATGGTATTAACATCCAATTTTGTTTTCCAGACTTTTCACAGTAGATTAGAAGTTATAGAAAATATTCAATATCCCAAATAATTATCTTAATAATACTGATACCTCAAAACTACCCTTCAAATATGAAAACTACCTCTCAAACATAAAATTCAGAAAACTTATTATCAACTAATAAATTTTGTATATTTATTATAAACCAAGAAATTTTCTAGAAAAATGTCAAAGTGCAGATTTAACTGAAGAAAACTTTCGTAAAACATCTTCCTAGATTGAAGGTAGAATAAAAATACAGTTAATTTTTTAAATTGTGCCATATTAGTGCATAGTATTGTGCTAAAACTTGTTTAAGTTGTTTTTGTCCTAGGATCAAAATAATTTATCTTAAAGTTCTCTTATCAAGTGTTATTAATATTTGACAATTATAATAATTATAATCATCCAATTCAATTTAACAATTAATTAAGTGCCAGATGGAATCAGGTACTGTTCCTCATGCCTTGGATATACCACAATATTTTTTTTAAAACTCCTGACCACTTTCGAGTTCACATTCTAACAAGGATAGAGAGAGAAAACAAATCCATAATAAATAAGTAGAGAAATAGTGTGTTAGAAGTTGACAAATGCTATGCATGAAAGAAAATGCAGAAAAACATAAGAAGAATCAGAATGTTATGAGATGTGTGTTTGGGTGTGGTGGGAGCTGGTTATAGCATTATTAAATTAGATGAGAAGATTGGCTTCATTTTTTAGAAAAATAGTGAACTCTGCGAGGACATCATGCATGTGCAGTATTAAGATTTATTATGAATTCTTCAGATAAACACATTAGAAAATCATGACAGTGCCAACATGGATAAATAAGTACTTCAACCAGATAAGGAATAAAATGGAAGCTGGGAATTTTAGTTAAATATAAAAACTACCTATATAGAAAATAACAACTAAAAGAAAATACAAACTCATAGAACAATAACAGCAAAGTTGAACTAAAGCTTTGGTGACTGGTAAGTTGATCATCCTGTCAATAGAAATAGGAACATTAAAAAGAAGGAGCAAATATATACAGAAAGAGAAGTTTAATCTGAGAGACATTAGATATTTAATATCTCTGCAGAAATGTCCAAAAGTCAATTTGGAATTTAGGTCTTGAATAAAAAAAGGATGAGTAGATGAAAGTTGAAAATTATTTGCACAGAGGTGATACTTAAGGATACAGAAATAAATTAGATATCTAGAAAAAAAAAGACAACTGGAGATAGAAACAAGATTTGAAGATACATGAAGAGAAAAAGAGGGAGAAGGGAGAAAAGGGGGAGTGGGAAATAGATAAATGGATGAGAGGAGAGTGATCAAATACAGGAAAGTCCATGTGCCACAGAATTCAAAGTCTTTTTAAAAAATCAAAAAGGAAAGGCATAAGAACATAGAGGAAGAACTTTTGTATGAAAAACCAACCAACCAACCAACAATAAACAGGAGAGGTAAATTTTGAAGACATCCAGAAAGTGATGAGTAGTTTAGACTGGAACATACAGTGACATACGGGTCATCTCAAGTAGTACTGATATACATGATTAGAAAGCCGGCATGGCTTGATTGCTCACCTGCAAAATTGCAGTTATAGTTCAACTATTAGAAAGCTACTTTTTAAAAATTTTTGAAAAATTTTATTGGCTCCTTGAATAATATATATCCATTATGGAAAGTATGAAATAGCTATAGAATACAAAGAAGAGGTTGGTGTTTAATAAACTCTCACAGATAGTTTTATTTTTTATGACACATTTATACAAAGTAATTTAAATTTGTCCTAGATATTTACTATTTGATTGGTTTTCTTATCCAGAATATTTTTCTTCATGTGTTCTGATGTTACATGCAAGACATATTGTGCTTCATAAATGTTAATTTCTTTAAGTTTCAAAATTTGCTTAGAAGGAGGTATTAATATTATTTCCGCTTTACAAACAAGGATGTTGCATACAGAGAGTATTAGTGATGGTCTAAGTTGCAGAACTGGTTAGTTTGGGATCTGGGATTCAAACCTAAGAAATCAAATCCTCAATATTTGTCTTGTCTATCTCTCCATTCCACGAAAATATGTACTCAAACTTATTTAGCCTATATTAAACTTTTGCCTTTTAGGTCACTTTTGAATTTTTCTCTTTCTGATGTAATGTTGCATTAATAGAAAATCTTTTGCACATATCTCCAATTTTACTTCCTTAGAATAAAATACAAGAAGCAAAATTACTGGGGCAGAGCTCATGTACATGTATAAAGAATTTGATAAATATTGCCAAATTTCTCTTCAGAGATTTTCAGTTTACTCCTTTTCTAAGAACTGACCAATGGTCCTGAGTGTTATACTTTGTGTACACACCTAAATACTATTAAGTTTCTAAAAGTCTTGTTTGAAAAATTTAAAAATTTTCCAATACAAGATTTGAGTAGGCAATGATGTCTACATTGTGGAGAATAAGGGAAGTATATTTCACAGTGATATAGAGACAAGTTGTTTTAGAAACAGGCAAAGTGGCCTTCAGATGACTACAATAATCCAAATATGAGATGAGAATATCAACTAAAAAAGTTAATAGGGTTGAAATGGTCACTAAAGAGCATGAAAATGAGCTTGGGGACATTACATTTGGTAAAAATAATTTAATGCTACAACCAAAGTGCCTGGACTATCCTCCAATGATTTTGAAATCCTGGATAGGAAATTGAAGGAATTGAGACAGACAATGTTTATTTGTTTGTGTTATAATTTAGACAGGTTATTTTACTGATATTGATACTTATGCGATCCCCACCACCATCAACCTAGAGAACAGTTCCATCACCCACCAAAATTTCCCCAGGCAACTTTGTAGGCAGATCCTATACCACTCCCAGGCTCTGGCAACTGTTTTCTGTCCACACAATTTTACCCTTTCTAGAATATCTAATAAATGAAACCACAGTGTCTGTAGACTTGTGAGTCTAACTTTTTCCACTTAGTCTGGCAGGTTTGAAATTCACCCATGGTGCTGCATGTATTCCTTGTAAATTGTACAACAGTTTCTCTGCTTTCCAGTTGAAGGATATTTTGGATGATTATAGTAATATAGCTTGGCTATAAGATAAATCTAGTTTTAACTTTATAAGGAATGACAAACCACTTAGTACTTCTATCAATAATATATGAGAATTCAACTTGCTATATATTATTGCCAGAACTTGAAATTGTCAATATCTTTTATTTTACCATTTTAATAGGTGTGCAGTTGATCTCTTTGTGACTATATTTTTATTTTATTAATAACTAATGATGTAAAACATGTATTCATGCATTTTCCAGATAGTGTCTTTAATTCTTTTGATTGAGGGTTTATGACTGTGAAGAAAAAAGAGAAAACGGTCGATAATGTCAAAGCATTTAATTTTCTAGTTCATGGCTTAAGATCACAGAACTGTAGTTACAAAGGTTAAATCTTCTTTGGGACAGAGTTAATATATTTGGTAAAGATTGCTGTTAGGTTTAAAATGTGCTTTTAAAGTGGCATATGAATGGTTGAGGAAAAAAAATCCCAGGAAACAATGTTAAGAACAACAGATATCAAATAAAAAAATTAAAAGTAAAAGCTGATTATGTGAAAGAAAAGCAGTATATACGATTGGAAATAATATTTCCCTTCATTGATCAAAGAACAAAATATGAGTATCTAGAGCAATAAACTTGTATATTTAATATAAACCTAAATATTGACATTTCTAGCAGTTGTTGAAAAGGAGAATATGAATTATTTGTAGAGTAATGGAAAGCTAAATCTTATTTGATAGAAACAATTTTGATAAATATGGAGGCGAGATAACACTGAAAGCTAAGAAAGTATTCACAAATATTAGAGTTGAAATATGAGGTTATATTACCTGGAGCAAATTTGTGGAGTGGATTGTCTGATGCTTTCCTCCAGAGACAAAATGACAGGTCCCCTTACTTACCTCTTGGTAACTTCATTCAGAGTTATATGTCCTTTGCTATGTTACTGTTTAAATGAAAAAAATAAAAAATAAGATCTTTGCACTAAAGTATGAATAAGAATAAAAGAATAAAACTTTAAGCAAAGTAAAATAATAAATTAAATAAGAATATATTGTCTAGCATATATGCATATTACAAAAATTATATATATCGAATTATATATAAAATAAATAAAAATGAGGATAAAGTAGAAGACCAGCACAGAGTGTTCTTTAATTTGTTCATGAAATACCTATTAAGTCCTGACCAAGCCCTGAGAAAGTCTGAGTGGATAGAGTGTCAATTCAACACAGTCCTTCTTCTCATGGAGCTCAGACATAAAGCAGGTACTTACAATAAAAAATGTGACAAATGTTAGCCAAGGCAGAGTGCTTTGAGAATGGAAAGGGCTCTCCAATCTGTTCAAATTTAACATGAACATTTATGAATTTCAAAGTAGGATTAAGAGAAAAGTATAACTAGAGTACATATTAGGGTCCAGAAAGCAAAGGCCAGAACAAATAAAGATTGATGAAATAGTCCAAGACAATGGAAAAGGAATTCTAGACATCCTCACAGCAGGGAAATGCATATTGAAAGATTCGTTTTGCTAGGTGCCCAAGATAATAGAATGCTGAGTTGGTAGAACTATTCAACTTTTCTTCATCAAAGAAATTAAATGGACTGGTTAGGGTTTAAAAGTTTATTGAAACCCAAGGAAGGAAGGAAGTTGTGCAGAGTTTTCTTGAGATAATTCCGTGTCTCTAAAAAATATCAATGATACAGCCTCAAACTCCGATTTTGAGAAGCTGTAAGGAAGGGATAAGTTGGGTGAGAATGTGGTCATCTATGTATCTTTTGGTAATTTGTTTATTCATCTTTTAAAAGTCTTTAAAATTTTCTATATGTCATGCATTGTGATAATCAGTAGCGACTCAGTTCAAGAAATAGATCTAAACCCTGACTTCACAAAAGCTCACACTATAGTTGGATAAAGAACACATGAGTAAAAACAGTTGAGTATCACAATAAGTGCAATGAGAGAACTTACTCAGAGCATCATGTAATAATTGAGAGAATTAAAGTAATTAACTCTACCAGCAGGGATGAGGGAAGGTGTCAGAAGTGATGCTTTATTGGAAAGCAATTTTTGTTATTAACTCAAGAACGAATAGCTTTTTAAATATTAATCTGAACAGGTATCAATAAAGACATCTAACCACTTTTACCTATTTTAACAATAAAGTAGAAAATGAGTGAGAAGATGCATAAAATCTATATAATCTCTAACTAGTTGTTAACAAATTGCAGACAACTTCAATTGGCAAATCACTGCCAACCAAGTTTATTTGTCTGTTATAAGGTGATATACTTGACAGTGATCCATGAAACATTTTTATCAATGATTTGAATGAACATATGCAACCTAAAATTGGAGATGATACAAAGGCTGGGAGGAATGGTTAAAACATTTCATTCAAAATAAAACAATGAGTGATTTCTGTGCACAGAGATGGCAACTCAAGTATAAGATTACATTTAATTATATCAGTAATAATTGTGATTGTGTGTTTAAATGAATGATGTAAACATGGAACTTTGGAACCCTTCGGTAACATCAGAGTATAGACCTATTATGACAAAGTATGATACAGATGCAAAAATCATGAGCACCTAATGCATAGTTTGCATTGACAGAGGTGTAAAGTCATTTCAGCAAAGTAACCAGCAATTATTGCCAAAGCCTGCACTGCTTCAGTTTTGTTGGCATAATAAGTCCAGTACAAAACGCCATGGGCATTACATGACCAAAATGCAGATTATTTTGTCTGGAACTTATAGACCAGAGATAACATAAAATAGCAAGAAAGGCAAAGAAAGCGACTTAAAACAGTAGTAGAAGCAGGTGCAAACAGGTGAATTAGGCATACTGGACAGATGATCAGTGGGTACCTTGAAAGTTGTGCTAGAAGGCAAACTGTGTGCTCTCAAGCAGTTTGGGATAGGAGAAAATGTAGGCCCTCAGACTGAAGTGGACCCTCTTCCAGATGAATCACTACAAAAAGCTCAGAATAAAAGGTAAATTAACAGTCTCTGAAATGCTAAAAGAACAAGAGCAAGGTAAGACATCATTCCAGGAGGTAATGTAACACATGGAAGATAAAAATAGAATACTCATCCTGGAAGTGAAACAGAAGTCAAAAGCATTTGTCCTGAGTTTGATAACCTTTTTGGCAAAATGAAGCAGCTATTTTTGTAATTGATTTTGCATAGTCCCCCAAACATCTCTCTTCCTGAAGATAAATGTTAGGAGACACGTCCTTAGAGTGAAGAAGAATTCCAGCTTCTCCAAAAAGAAATTGAAGAGTTACAGGAAAGGTATAAGACTGAATTCTGTGTTAAGCAGACCCTTCTTGCAGAATTAGAACAAAAAATTATTCAAGTAAAATTGGAACAGACTTCGACTTTGTTTGATGAACTTGAAAATGGTGTGGCTCTCTACCAAGAGATCATGGGACTAGTGATTTTAGAGAGTTTGGTGTCCATGGTCCAGAACTCTAGGAAACTCCAGAACATTAGAGACAATGTGGAAAAGCAAAGGACTGAAAATATCTTAATTGCTCAGTTGTAAAAACAAAGAACCAGTAAAAAAGTCGGTTTTCTTTGTTCACCCTTTCTTGTGTTCCTCATCTTTTTTGGTCCACTCTTCTCAAGTAGCTGTACTACCTTGAACTAGTCTTTGAAGCATGTGTTCATTAGAGTCCTTTAATAAGGAAGGAGGGGATTCTTGATTCAATAATGGCTCATTTGGGGACATGATTGAAGAAGTAAAACTACAGCCAAAAATATTTATAAATTTGTACCTTGGTTATCAATCCTTTGTACTCCTGAAACTTTTGGCTTATTCTTTCGATGATACCAGGTGAGAAAAGGGTTAAACCAGTGGCTTCTTTATTAACCAACCATTATATTATGGAATATCCAACATAGATTGCTGCTTATGCCCAATAAATTTCCTTTGTGTGAAGATGTTTATAACTTCAAAGAAGAAAAAAAATCTTTGATCTTTGGTAAGAAGAAATTTGTTTTCATTTCTAAAATAAATCTTTTTCATAAGTAAGGCTCTGGTGATGTTAAGCAGTTTAGTACCTTGGGGTCCTGCAGAAGATAACCTTGGACAAAAAAAGAATCAGATCCCACTGAAATAGAAAATGAAGCTTGGGGCATACCCAATAATGAAATTTGTATTTGACTCAGGTTTTATACCAATATTTTTTCATAATAAAGTTAGTTTTAGAATCTGCCTTGTAACTAAATTTAATTAGCTTATTTATTCACACTGAGGGTACTAAGCATCAAATGTTTAGTACCCTCATATCACCCAAAGGAAGGAGAGAAATGTTAATGATTAATTTTAATGTGTTATTGCTCTTCACTTCTTTCTAAAGAAAAGAATTTAGAGTTTTTTCTTTATAGAAGAAGTTACTTAGAGTATTAATATTTGCAACTAAATATTCATAGATTTAGAAAATGTGTGCTTATTATCAAGAAGACTTATTTCTTATCCTATACATTTAATATATATGTTCTTAAAAAAAAAAAAAAAAAAAAAAGCATTTGTCCTGACGAATCAGAGTAGAGCCAATAGCCATGCAAAGCAATACAATTGTTTCTAGTTTCTTGAATTCTCCCCAGAACAGATTTGATCTCTGATTCATGGGCAGGTTGTGTCTACAGGGGAGAGTGACTTTTTCTCATCTGGAAAAATGAGAATTATAGAGTCAATCAAATTGCATAACTACTTCAGTGTTCCTCTAATACCATTGCACAATTGATCCCTTCCCAGTGAAACACATAACTGAGCACTTTTCTGTGAATCAATCTTGGTATGAGATTCAGAGAACGTAACAATAAATGGAGCAGCTTTTGCTATGAAGAATTCACATTTCTACAGGTTATAGAGAATCACTGATTTTTTGAAAATCAGCAAGTAATGGACCAAGTTCTAGAATGATAGCTAAGAGCAAATCAGAGTGTTTCATGACCTAGTCACATGGGGAAGAAATGACATTCAAAAAATGCAGGCCCATTTGAAACATTCATTAAAATGTATTATATACCATAGATTTGTACAAATCATAATATATTGCCTATAATTTTTTTTTTTTTTTACATTTTTACCATGGACTGGGACTACAACCCAGTGTCCCATGGATGCTAAGCAAGCACTCTATTTCCTAAATACATCCCCAGACATTTATAATTTATTCTGAGACAGCAACTCACTAAGTTGCCCAGGCTGGGTTCAAGTTTGTGATCTTCCTGCCTCAACCTTCCTAGTAGTTGGGATTACAAGTATACACTGTCACGCCCAGTTTATGCGTTTTTTTTTTTTTTTTTTTTTGGGGGGGAGTGGGGTACTGGGGATTGAACCTGGTGCTTTACATAGAGCTACATCCCCAGCCTTCTTATCTTTTATTTTGAGACAGGGTGTCACTAAGTTGCTTAGGGCCTCACTAAATTGCTGATACTGGCCTCAAACTTGGGATCTTCCTGCCTCAGCCTCCTGAGTCACTGGGATTAAAGGTGTGCAAAACTACGGCCAGCTACACTTTTCTTGATGAGGGAAGTAGTTTATAGACTATTGCAGAGAATACATCAAGATAATTCAAAATAGTTTCTAGTTACATGAGTATTTTTTTTTGCAAAAAATGTTTAATATAGGAATATAGTTTGAACACATTTTATAAGAATATCTTATATGCACATATGAAATTAAATGTATACAAAATGTTTATAGATCTCACTTCATGTAAAAAAAAAATTTGAGAAAATAACCCCAAATTTAAAAACCAGCAAGAATCACATAATTTGAAATGAGTGAATTGTAAACTTATTTACATTGTTGCCACAAGGTGGTGCCATAGTGCAACTATGGCAAATAGGGTAATGATTCTTCCAGCATTCTCCCTGCAATTACTTAATTATATATCATGTATTTTTCTTAAAACCATATTTGTAATTTGAAACTTTATAGGTAAATTAAATTATTCTATGTACAATACACAAACTAATTTGCTGAGGTTGGTAAACCAAACGTGTTGGGGATCTACCTCATTCTTTAACTGCTATATAATATTTCTTAGTGGGCATATATTACAATTTGTTTAATGAGTGCTGAATTACTGCTTATTTAGGTGTCTTTATATTTTTCACTAATGCAAATGATTCCATGAAGACTATGTTTGAAAAATTATCTTTATATACATAGACAAGTATTTCTGAAGTATACATATTCTGCCAAGAGAAATATCTGACTCAAAGTCAATATGGTCACATTGTTCTATTAAAAGGTCAAATCATTTAAGCACAAACCAATATTGTTTAAAAAGGTTTATTTTCTCCTATTACCTACCTGCATATTTTTTCTTTTAAAATATTACCATCTAACTTAAAATATTATTTTGATAAAATTTGCTATTACTTGATTAGTAGCAAATCGAATTTATTTTAAAACTTTTGATGATATTTTGCAGTTTTTGTTCAGTGATTTATCTACTCAGACTATTTGCCCATTTTTCATTTTAATTTTTAGGGGACTGTGTTCTTTTTCATTTGGATTCATCAGAGCTTGTCATATGTTATAGATATCAGTCATTAGATTATGTCTGTTAAAAATATGCTAATTTGTCCCTTATCATTGAACTGTTATTTTGGCAACTTTCATTAAAAATTAGTTTTTATTCTTTGGTAATAAAATGTGAGAATTTTCTCTTACAGCATCTGGTTTTTGTTGTTTTGTTTTGAAAGAGTTTTCTAGAATTTTAAAGCCCTATAAAGATATTCTCCTTTATTTGATTGTAATTCAATCAAAAGGTTTTTGTTTTCACAAAAGTATAGTATTTATACACAAGTAGAATTTGCATTTTTATCGATATCCAATTATCTTAATATTAGGTATTGAGTAGATATTTTTCTTCTTCGGTGATTTGAATGATTATCTTTATCATATATCAGTTTCAAATATAAATAATTCTGTCTACATAATTATATTCTCTGTTACAGTTGACCAAAAACTTTAACACTTTCACACAAATAAATTCAGCAGATAACAGAATTATTCCTATTTCACAAAAAGGAGGAGAGAGATCAGAGTTAAGGGATTTGCATGGAGTCTCATTACTACCTTGGCAGGAGACCTGGGTCTAGATAGGAACCTGGTTTTTAATTTGCATATTCAGCGTTTTGCCTTTTCTTTTGCGAACTATAATTTGAGATGAACAAGAAAATAGGTCACTTTATCCTCTCTTATCATGATTCTTTTTCAGTCACAGAGGAGAATTCAGGCTGTAGCAGATTTCCGTGCCAGAATGGGGGCACATGTATAAGTGGGAGAACGAGCTTTACCTGTGCCTGCCGGTACCCTTTCACTGGTGACAACTGCACTATCAAGCTCGTGCAAGAAAATTCTTTAGCTCCAGGTAAGACTCTGCATCCTTAGATTTGCTCAATGTCATATACAGAAACATATTCTGAAAATATTTGCAAATGGATATTTAAGTCTGCCTATTCTGGATCCACATGAGGATTACTTTTCTTTCTTTCTTTTTTTTAACTTCAGAAATTTATTGAACAATGTACCTGATTTACAAGTAGAAATGTCTTTATGTCAGGAAAATTTATATTTGCAGGCACTTGTTGACTTTTTTATATTGGTATTCTAGAGGCATTGTATTGAAAGTCTTACCCTCATCACTTTTTTTCTCAGGTGTATTAAGAGAAAATGCAGATGTACATATCTGACAGGTATAAACTCTTCTCAAGCAAGTTGTTAAAGAAACACCTTTGAATCGTGTCAGATATAGCCATTTAAATGAAACTTTAAACATGTGCTTGGCAGTATGTTTTCCATTAGGGTTGAGCTAACTGCCACTTTGATTACACGGAGTTTATCAGAACATGCTCAAATGCATGGAATAAAACAACATGCCTTTTTTTCTTCATGTCATTTTATAAGTATTGGTTGCTTTACATTTACTTTAATAATACACTTCTGATTTTATACAAGAAAATATGTGCAGCATTTAAACTATATTATCTTTAATGACAGCCAAGAAAAAAAATTCAAATAGGGCTTTATTTAAATATGCTGCATACTAAAGAGTAAATTTTTTAGTCTATTTTTAAGTCAGCCTTTGTAAGTACATTTGGCATTAATTACACAGAAAATTTCTTTTGTCTATTTCCCTATGGTGAATATGACTTCATTTAGTTTCTGTTTTAGCCTCTAGAAACAGTTTGACAAGGTGCTGGAAAAATTGTTTCTACATCATGTCAGCTTCAATTCTTGCAAGGGGCTTTAAAACATTCTGGCATACCACAATAATCATAGAGTGCTTTGAATTCCTTTATCTCTGGGGAGATCAAAGAAATATGCAAATTAATCTTTGAGGCATTTCTATGAGCAAGATACCAAATGCTATTTTCATCTATCCTAATCTAAATGGAGAAACTGAGGCTGTAAAAAACCAAGTGATTTAGGGTAAATCAGTCAAGAGGCAGACGTTTAGGCTCATAACCATCATTAAATTTTCTTCTTCTACTCCTTTTTGTAACTAAGATGAAATGATGACGATATGGGGAAAAAAAAAAAAAACAAAATACAAACATGAAAATTAACTCTTGCCATTTTTTTCCTTTAACAGATTTTTCCAAAGGATCTTATAGATATGCACCAATGGTGGCCTTCTTTGCATCTCATACATATGGAATGACTACACCTGGCCCTATCCTATTTAATGATCTGCATGTCAATTATGGAGCTTCATATAACCCAAGAACTGGAAGATTCAGAATTCCATATCTTGGAGTGTATGTTTTCAAATATACCATTGAGTCATTTAGTGCTCATATCTCTGGATTTTTAGTGGTCGATGGAGTAGATAAGCTTGCATTTGAGTCTGAAAATATTAACAGTGAAATACACTGTGATAGAGTTGTGACTGGGGATGCCTTATTAGAATTAAATTTGGGGCAGGAAGTGTGGTTGCGACTTGTAAAAGGAACAATTCCAGCCAGGTTTCCCCCAGTTACCACATTTAGTGGTTACTTGTTATATCGTACATAAACTAGTAAGAAAGACAGATTATCAACTTCACTGAGAAACAGCAAGTGATTTCATTATCTTTGCATGAACATCTATCTGATCTATCAGGGATTATCTACACTAAATGAAAACCAACTTTCTTTCTGAACTGAGTAAAGCTATCTGTTTGTTTATTTCACCAAATTATCTCAGTATCATTTGTATAGTCTGTATACGGAGGAGTTCTTGCTCCTGAAGAAACTTAGTGGCACAGAGAAGAGCATTTGTTAGCACGACTAGTCCTATCTCATGTACTTCATTTTAAGTCATTTCAATGTATTGTACAATGATAATCATACAATATTGGTAGTCATGGGTACACTTAATTTTTGTTACATTCTATGAATATAAATATATAACAAACATTTCCTGGTTTAACAAATTCAAATAAATTACTAGAAGGCCAAAAAGTGCTTTTTGTAATTTTTACTTTTTATTGTTTACTATTGCAGTGACTTATTTAATATACTAAAATGTTCATTCATACTCAATTTAGATTAGTTAGAAGTATTAAATATGTTTAACTATTGTTCCCTTTCTGTAATTAATGGATAAAATAATAATTGATACATATGGGATATTTTCACCTATTTCTAAGGATACATAATTCAATTATGTATCTGCCTCCATCATATAACATCAATAATGAGAAAAAAATATAATTTGTTTATAATAAGTATTTCTATTGCAATGCATGCTAATCTGCATCTATTCTTATAAAGGGTAATACCCATAGAATACTATGGATTATGGGATGCTCACTATTCCCTGGTTGTCTTCTAAACAATTTATATATCTTGTCTCATTGATTTCTCACAATAACTCATATAAGATGATATTATCATTATTTTAATGCTATAAAAAATTAAGATAGAGTGAGGTTAAGAAATGGACCAATCCCACAGCCTACCTACTGAAGCAGCACTTGAACTGAGCCCTTACTTTCCCCATTGCCTCTGACATTTGTCCCAAAATTTACTTAATAACCCCTTATCAATGAACATTTAGGTTATCTACAATTGTTATTACAACAAGTTGTTCTAGAAAAACCTTGTGAACACCTAGTTAAAACATTCTTAAAAATATGTGCCTTTCATATTTATTAAATGATTTCTGAAGAATACATTTTCTTGAGTAATAATAAAAATAATAATGAAAAACAAATGTCATGGCAAGCATTTTTCATGAATTAATTTATTTGTGCTCACTATAGCCCTGTGAATTATGCATCATTGTGAAATATTTTGCTTGTTATTATCCTCTTTATGGCCATGAGAAATAGAGGCACATAAAAGCAAATAATTTTTTTCAGTATTACAGGAAATGATGGAGAATTTCAAGAACAAAGGATTAACAATTTATTATTTTGATAGATAACTACCAAGTTACCCTAAAAATATTTCTCCCAATCTGTGGTCTCACAAATATAAAAAAAAGTATTCTTTATGCCCCACACATCCAAAACTCACAACTTTTCAATATTTGCAGTCTTTATATAAAAACAGTTGTCTCCATATAACAGAAACTAGAATCTTTTTAAAATTTTGCTAAAACTGGAATGAATATCTCAATACAAAGACTTGTATGCAAATATTCATAGTAACTATTTGCTATAGCCAAAAACTTGGAATTGCCTACACGTCCAACAACAAATAGTGAAACAAGCTTTCATATATCCATGCAATAGAGCACTATCAAATAATAAAAAAATGAACACACTGCAACATCAATGAATTTTAACCTAATTATGCAGAAGCTTGTAAACTGCAGTCTAACAAATCTTAGCCTATCCTTCAAGTAGAATATTGTCCATCAGAATGTCCCATGTTGAGACAGAATAGCTGCCCCAGCCTCATTCAGTGTTAGACTCGGGCTTTCAGGGAAGAGTGTGAGCTAGTAGCTGAAAACTGAAGGCTGGGTGAGTATTTCTACCCTGTTATATGTCAGTATGCCATTTTTCAAAAACATTTGAAAAGTTACAGTACCTTCTTCAATTGCTGCCTAAAAATTTACCATTTAATGTTTTTCATTTTGTTTCTTCAGATATCATAGGTTAAATACATTTTTTAAATTTCTAAACATATTTTCCAGTATATATTTCAGTGGCTTCAATATACTGCTTACCTTTAACAGTATCAAAACAGAAGGAAGTAAATCATTTGATGATATTCATCAATGCCATGCCCAATTTAATTTATTGATTTTATAATAAGATAATTAACATTTAGCATTAAATGGTTCTTTGATGTTTGAGATTTTAATGATTAACATTATTCTTTATTTTTGTGTTTCTGTCAAATAGATAATTAGTTATCAAATGCCTCCAATAGCCAAGAGGCATTCTAGCAGCTTTGAAGTTGCTGTGAACTTGTTTGGTATATTTAAATACCTAACCAATATCATGTAAGACAATTGAATAATGCATTTCTAATTGTTCAGGTCAAATTTATTCATGGAGAAGCAATACAGTAGTAGAATTTTTCTGAATTTCGTCTATGGAGGCAACCCTCTTATCTTCAACATTGCTTTGTAGATTTAATTTCAGAGGCTTTTTCACCAGACCTTCCTGCCCAGAGTTCCCAAAGTATATCAAGACCATAACTATTGATGACAATCTCTTATCCATTCATCAATTATTAAAAATAATAAATCATACATACCATATGATATAAAAATAAATATCAAGTAAGTCAGTGTAAACAAATGCTGAAATTGAAATACATTATTCAGTCATAATGAAATACATTATTCAGTCATAATACTGCTTACTGCAGCCAACATCATGGGATGTTCTGCAAGAATGGGAAATTTATCTCTAAAACCATCCATCTCTTTTTTCTTGACCAAACTTTTTTACTTTTTTTGCTTCCATCCAAGAGTTGAGACTTCATATTTGAAAATAATTGTGCATAAATTTTTTTTCTTATACTATTTCACAGAAAAAACTCTCATTTTGGAAGAATGCACTAATATTATTTAGGCATTAAAAATGATTCAATAAATCATGCTGACTTTTTGTTTAGTTGCCTGTTTATTTCACTTAGGATTTTTTTAGTTATTTTTATCTGTCTCAAATGAATCTTTAATTTACCTATGATCAGGTAAATTATATATAAACTTGTAAAATATATATATACTATTTAAATATGATATATGTAAATATGAATAACTGATATGTAAATTGTAAGTTAAGTTATAGTTACAAATGTATCATTTATAAATATATAATTTATATAGAAATACATCATTTACAATTACAGTTAAATGTATAAATCATTATGTGTTGTCATTTACATAAATACATTTTATATATGTAAATGTAGATATATCATCAATTATCATTTAAAAACTATAAACATGCCAGTGCTTATGATAAATATAAAATTAATCATTTTATATAAAATATGGTTTTATATATGAAGCATATTTATGTTTACACATATATTATATATACATATAACTAGCCATTTATATTTTATGTCATTTGTTTATATCATATATGCATTCAGTTGAATGATATATAAAACATATTTACATATATACAAAACATAAGGTTTTTATTATGCACCTGTCAACCAAGTTTGAAGAAAATGGGTCGACAACTTCGTACCTTTTTAAAAATCAGCTGTGGTCTATTACTGTCACCTTTTCACATTGAATAGTAGGGAGTCATAGTACTTGTCTTCATTAAAGGCAGCTTTAAATGTAGAAAAATTTTCATCATTAATCAAAATTATTTACATAGTGTCTATTATTGCAGGGTACATGTGGGACGCATTAAAGCAGAATACAGGCCTGCCCTTGCTAGTGTTCACAGTGTGGCTGGGTTGCTCTCCTTTCAGAAGGCAGACACATTTACTGCCGGTGGCTGCAGACACAGGCTCTCATCAATAAGCTGGGGAGTGTTATTAAGCACCTTCCCTTGAGTGCTTTTTCCACAGCTCAGTGAGAATTCTCAATGAGCTCTACTACGTGTGTTTAGAGAAAACAACAACTGAACAGTAATTTCTCTGCTCTGACATCCTAATTAAACAATTCAAAACTCTGGGAAAAGTACATATTTTGGAGTTTTATTTCTTTTATTCATGAATTGCTGCATGAGTTGTCAAAGCCAAATTTTAATGAAACCACTTTCCAGACTGCAAGTATTTTAGTCAGCTTGGCTGCCATAACAAACAGCCATTGACTAGGAGGCTTAAACAGCCATTTTTCCCAGGGCAGGAAGCTTGATCCAAGAATAAGATTTGGGTGTGGTCAGGTGTTTCTTCCTGGCTTGTAGAAGCCCTTTCACAGTGTTTTCACACGGACAGGGATGAGGTGTGAAGAACTCTGGTACCTTACTCTTCTTATAAGGGGATCCATGCCATTCCTGGGGCCCCATACTCATGGTCTCATATAACCTACTTACTTCCTAAGGCCTCACCTCTAAATATCATCACTTTGGGAGTTAAAGCTTCAACATAAGAATTTTTGAGGAAGCATGAATATGGCTATGGATTCCATAGTACCAAGTAATGAATGTGACAATATTTATAATGGTACTTGTAAAACCTTATTTTCAGAGCTTTAAAATATCAGTCTATAATACAACCAGGTTGTAAGGTGGTTTCCTATTAGTTAGATTCAAATAAATTCTTACATCAAGCCCACTAAAGATAACACAGAGAATGCTATATGCTGTAATTATACATGCAATAAAGGTGTTTTTTCAATGTATTATTACAATTCAAATACATATTTGGATTTCATTTTTTAAAATTCAAATCAGCTGAGTGTGGTGGCACACTCCTGTAATCCCAGTGGCTTGGGGGGCTGAGGCAGGAGGATGGCGAGTTCAAAGCCATCATCAGCAAAATCAAGGCACTAAGCAACTCTCTAAATAAAATTAAAAAAAGGAGTTGGGGATGTGGCTAAGTAGATGAGTGCCCCTGAGTTCAATCCTTGGTACCCCCCCAAAATAAATAACTAAAATTCAAATCAGTTCTTATATCAATCCTACTGATCAGGGAGGGGGGAATCTCAATTTTGCTCATCTTAGCCACTTGTGTAGAATTTGACTTATACCAAGATACAGATGATTGCAAATATTTTTTAATTTCCTTTTTTGTAATTTATTTCCTCTATTAATCTTTGTAGTCACTATCACCATGATCAAAACATTTAATTGTGCATAATGTGTATACAAAGAATCACTTGTATATTTCTTCATCTATAGAAATCTGTGCATAGTGAAAATAAATTGCCAGGAAACATATGTAAGAAAAATATCCTAGCCATTTCAAAAAAAAAGATGCAAGGTGAATAGTTCTGTGATTTATGATAACAAAAATATTAAATTTACATAAAGGCATTTATCTGCTATTTATGCATCAAATATATATGTCAAGAATATGTACTGTCCTTATCTTGATTTCTTAGATATATTCACATGCACTAAATTTCATGGTTTGTCACAGAGTCATCTTGCTTTTAACAAAGAATATCCTAAAAAGATGCCTTCCACATCCTCCAACTCCAATTCCCAACTGTCCCAATTCTCTATCTCTCCATTGTAGATATTCTATTTAATGAACATGTTTATAACTCTTTATTCCTGCTGAGAAGGCAGCTAAATAGTGTGGAAATTATTCTGTAGACGAAATTCAAAGACTCTCCAGAGATTGCATGTCTTTTTAATGTGACTTTCATTGCCCTTTCTGAATCTTGTCATTAAATCCTTTGAATCATTAATCTATTTCATAAACTCTAATTCTAATTCCTTTAAATGGTCAGCACACCGATAGATCATCAGTGAGATTTCCCTTATCTCAGAGCTCTGTATTAAAAGCAAACTGAGAACTCTAAACCATGCAATGAAGGGAAACAATAAAGGTCATCACTGCATTTCTGTACATGTGTGGCTTTTCTCTTCCCATATGGTACACTTGAAGTAGAACATCTGTTTGAGAGGGGAAATAATCATCCTCATCAGCAACAACACACCTGTCTGTATACCTTAAAGGCATTCTCGAGCATCACAAAAGACCCGATCCTTGTAAACTTAATAAATATATTGTAGATATCACTGGATCAATACTGATATCTAAAACTGGATTCCAAAGTCTATCTAAAGTATAAGTAGACTAAAATATCTACAGAGCAACTCAGAAATCCATGAGGCCATGTCAATAAAATTTCCTCTCATTAAAAGTTCTTGGCACTTCATATCAGGGAAAATCCTTGAGATGAGTAAATGCATAAAACATACTGAAAATGTGGAGAGAATTAAATATTCATGAATAAAATCTTAGACATTTATAAGTAAATGTTTAGAAATTTATAAACC
Source organism: Sciurus vulgaris (assembly GCF_902686455.1). Classification (NCBI taxonomy): domain Eukaryota; kingdom Metazoa; phylum Chordata; class Mammalia; order Rodentia; family Sciuridae; genus Sciurus; species Sciurus vulgaris. Next base: position 69,253,509 of record NC_136469.1, on the reverse strand, counting down.
TTAAAAAAATTTCTAGTGATATTCATTTTACTCACTCTAATGAAGATACACATTTCAATTTGCAATCATAAACCCAAAACTATTCCTAATTTTTAAAATCCGGAATGTAAATATGATGTCTATGTTTGATTGATGTTATCTTCAATTGAATGAAGATTTTTAAGCCTGTGATGATAACATCCAATTTTCTTAAAATATTCTAACTTCTAACAAACAACAACTACATAATGTAGCTGTATTTTTAATATGCAGATGTAGTCCTGCCAACAAGATATTTCTTCTTCAGATCAATAAATTAATTTTCTTAGCAAATTATCCTGGGATAAAACTGTGGTTAATAGGACCAAATAGGATCAATGGTTAATAGAATTAGGGATGATTATCACTTTCAACATAAATAATTGCACAGAATTTGATTTTGCCAATCTCTTTTTGAAATATGTGTCAGAGATCAGAGTTATTGGTCTTCAGTTTAAAAGTTAAAACAACATTTTTTCTCTATATTTGTAAAATGAAAAACAATACAAAATTCAGGAAGAAAACCCCTTGTTTTTCCTATTGCTTTTCCTATTCTGGTGGCTCTCTGGAAAAAGATGTATGGTAGAGGCAAGAGGAAGAAGGGGAAAAAAGAGGTAGGAGAAGAAAGAGGAGAACACAAATAAAAAGGAAGAGGACAAAGAGTGTGGGGAAGACAATGAGAGAAAAATGAAGGAAAGTAAGGAAGAGAAAAAATCGATAGCAAAATGGGTCCGTGTTGAGTGATAAGAGTATGGTCACAGTATGAAATAGTGGAAATCACAGGCAATGTAAGACACTGGCACAATATCCTTAACCCTAGATGATTAAAAAAAAAAAAAAAAAAAACCTATCAGAGGAAATCTTAATAGGAAATCATAACAGTCTATTCACTCCAGCTGCCATTTTGAAAACTTTAAAGTTTGTCTTTAAAACGTTTTAAGATATACATTTTTTCTTTGGACCTCGTGAAATTGCTTTTCTCTGAGTAACTTAATTTAAGCATCACAAACTAGGAAGAAAAAGAACAAAAATTACTTCCTTAGTTTAAAATATTCTTTGGGGTCATATGTTTTCAAACCCTTTTATTTTTTGAAACTTGGAAATTTGTCTAACAAGATGAGAAGTCACCATCCCTCTAAAGGTCTTTTAAAGAAATCCTAGATGATTTTTACTAGTGTATGATTATCAGTATGTTTGTTCAGCTCTGCACATTAAAACAAAAGGCACAAATGGGTGAAGTGGGTATATTTTTAATAAATAGAGCTCAAGCTCCAGTTCAGAAATTACAAAATTTCTACACTGGCATTGCTACTGAATAATAGGAAGTTAGTAAGTGTATTTAAATCTTTTCTGTGTTTTCTAAGTCTTTAAAGTAAAGAAAATTGGAATATGAATTTTTAAAGATGTTTAGAGTAGTGGCTTTAAAACAAATCTACATTGAATTCCATGTGCCTTGAGTACAAAGTATGTTGTATAAATATTGATCAGAAATTAGCCTGCAACAATATGTACTTCTCTCTCTTCCCCAAACCAAAAGCTCTTAAAGGATAAGAGAAAACAATTTTTCACCTACAGTAAAATTTCATTCAACATCACTTTTGGAAAAAGGTGAGAATTCTCATAAGCAAATGTACAAGTAAGGAAATAAAAGTGTAGTGAGGTTTGGAAGAGGAGACTCATAAAATCTCAGAACAGCTATCAGGAGCAGTTTTTTTTATTTTTCCTTCCTATGATATTTCATAATATCATATAGACTGGGTTACAATGACAACATTTCATAATAAATAGAAACATATTCCAGAAGATATTATATTTTGTTTCCACTTGGACAACAGTGGAAAAGGGAAAAAAGAAAGAAAGAAAGAAAGAAAGAAAGAAAGAGAGAGAGAGAGAGAGAGAGAGAGAGAGAGAGAGAGAAAAGAAGGAAGGAAGGAAGGGAGGGCAGGTCTGTTTCTTTTTGCCCACTTTATATCATATCTTGACCTCTATTTTCACCAGCCTTGGGTTTCTAGACAACTCCTGGCAGTTCCTGTTACAGGGCACAACTTAAGAACAGACTGACCACCACTGAGAAGTCCAAACTTGAGAGTCTTTATTAAGCCAGCCAGCTGACTATCCCACACAATGCCCCCAAAAATGACTATTGGGAGAGCATCCCTGACTCTAGGGTTGTAGGGGTTCTTATACCAAAAATCACATCAATCATAAGTGTCTGTTGCTATGATTCGAAATTACAAACTAACATCATGAGATCATCAACAGAGGGGGAAGTGGGTCAAAATGACCCTTACCTAGGTACAAACTAAAGAATGGTTACTAACATCCACACAATCACCATTCACATGGTACATTGTTTAGGAACAATAGGAATCAAAAGAGAGCAATTTTTCATTACATAAGAATTGTCATTTTGTATTGCTAAACATGTCACAGTAAGCAACCAATGATGGGCACAGAGGTGGGTTGCTCCTATGGGAGGGAGAAGATAAGCAATTGTTGATGGGTACAGAGGCTGGATGATCCCATGGGAGAAGCTTATTTCCTGCATAACATGGAGTCTCACAGCAAAATGGAGTCTGTTTAGTCATTTCCTTTATAGTCTGGTCTAAAATATTCTCATAGAGCCAAATCTGTCAGCCCATCACAGTCCCCAGGAACCGTTCAAACTGTTATCATTCACCCAGCAACCAGGAGGACTCTAGGTCCAGACAAATGGCCTTTGTAGGACCTGAGAATTGTGCCAGCACTTACTTGCTCCTCCAGGGTTCCACTGACTTGGACTCTTTTCCCCCCATATCCTCTCCATTGCTCTGGAGGCAAGCTCCAGTGCAGGAAATTACCTTTCTCCTACCCCCAGCTTGACTCCACATGTTCTGTGAAAGTCAGTCTGTGGAAGTCCTTTTGCAAAAGCAAAGACAAGCTTTGGTCTTTATATTTACATGATCTTGTCTCTCCTTTTCCTTCTTTCTTTTCTCTTTCCTTGTGTTCCATCTGATCCCTCCTTCTCATTTCCCTCCTCCTCCTTTTTCTCTTCTATTCTTCTTCCTGCTTCCTTCTAACTGCCCATTTTTCTCTATCAGTTTCCATTGTTTGTATATAGTAGACCTAAATTGTATTTTCTTTCTAAAAGTATTACAGAAAATGTCCTGTTCTATAGGATTCTGTAACTATTTAAACAGATTAAATTTAACTGCCATCTGGATACTATATTTCAAAGACAAAAAAAACTTAACACCATTATTTATAAATGTGGTTTTACAATGAATTTCAATTTAAGGAAAGATGATATTTTACTTATTTAGGCAAAATATTTGTCGTGTGCAAAGAAACATTAAATGACAAAGAAATAATATACAACTAAATAAAATTACTTACAATCAGCGTTAAAGGAATCTTTGGGGTAAATTAAACACTATACAAAAAGAAAATGCCTTGGTTGAAAAATTTCCTTCCTAAGAAGCAGAAGCCTTTTGAATATATAGAGCTCACATTATTATAAATCAGTACATTTCAGTGAATGAAGATTAAGCATGATGAATGCTAGATTGTCTCAGATGAAATCACGTGTGCTGACAGAACATCTGTTACAGCCTCCCTTCTTGTTATTTTATTGCAAATTTACAACCTATTGCAATTAAAATAACATGATTAAGATTATAGACATTTTGAATAAAGGATAATTTATAGACCTCTCTAAATAATCAATCTATTTTGCAATGACAATTTTTTAAAACAAGATTTCTGAACCCCTATATATTTTTTTTTCGTTACAAAGAAACACTAGTATTTAGTATTTACATTCAGACATATCTACTGCAGAAAATAAGACATAATCAGTTACTCAATAGCTGCAATACTGGTTATATTTATTAGAGGTGTTTCACAGCAACTTAACATTGGTTTTTCTTGTTCATATTTACAAGATCAGCAAATAGCAGGAATGTATTTAGTTTATTTTTTACCCAATGCTTGACTTGTAAAACAAATGTACAAACAAGGTGTTCTTAAGGACATATGTTTGGGTTGTGTATGAAAAAAAAAACACGTTACCTGAGAAAGTAACTAAAATTACTTCGAACACAAAGATGCCATAAGGAATTGTATAATTTATTTATACAGTACATATGTGGAAATTATAAGAGTAATACTAAATGTTTATTAAAATATTATTATATAAATGGAGTTTCCTTATTTCTTCTGTCTCTGTCTACTCATTGTAACAATTAAGTCTATAGAAATGTATCAACTCCCAATAGAAGGCTTTAGGCATATTCTGTAAAGTATAGCTTGACTATTTGCATGTTGTTCAAAGTTCTGATTCCAATGTTTATTTACTTTAAGTTGAAATTTTCTTATCAAAACTAAGCACAGATTTGGATGCTAAGATAATCAAGTTTTTCCTCACTAACAAAACCTGAAGTTGGTTGTCTCTTGGTCAAATCCAAAAGTCATACTATTTGATGTGAAAGGCAGACTGGCCAGGAAAGGGTAGGAATCATGTGGACAGAGATTAACTGAGTTCAAACTCCATCTTCCACCATTTGACCTTTAACTTCTCTGTGCCTCATTTTCTTCATTTATAATGGATATAAAATAGTTTCTTAGTAAGATTCTTCTGTAGTTAAAACACAATGATGCATATAAAACATTTAGCACAATGACCAGTACTTAGCAAATACTCAAAAATTATTGGCTGGCACTATAATTATGCTAGGAAAAAAAAAAAAAAAAAAGGTGGGGGTGGGGGACTTTGAAAGGTAAAGGAGAATGCCCAGGAAAAGAAAGGAGGCAATTAGCAAATTCTAAAGATTGCTTATGGTTGGATTTGAGTTTAAACACAGAAAAGAAAAAGCAACAAGATAGACAAAACTGGAAAAGCAGGACACCATATAAAAATGGATGAATTAAGAGACACCATGCCACCAGCAAAAACTTGGTCAGGCATTATCAGATGAATTGAAATACTGAAAAAATAAATAAATAAAAAGATAGTCTTTACATTCAATTACATACTTCTGAAATGAAAGATGTCTTTAGCCTGAGGTAATACAAGCTAAGACTAAGCTGGAACAGGAGATGAGGAAATATGAACAAGAAAATTCAGCAGCAAATTACCTGTTGAACTGCAGATTCTATATTAATTCTTCCTTTTCTTTATTTAATAGTGACAGAATTTTAGCAGGAGCATAAAAGAGGCTTAAAAAGACTATAAAAATTATTTTCAAGATGAAAAAGGATTTCTCCCACTAGTAAAAAAAATTAATCCTTTTTCACCTGCTTATTTTCTTAATAGAATTAGTTTTTATTATAGTAATCATAGATTTTTTTTACCTAGTAAATTAACCATATATGTTAATATGATAGGTCACATAGAACATGTAAGATTTCAGAGTTATCATAAGCAGTACTAAGATATCAGGATTACTTAAAATTAGGAAATAATTTTACATCAATGCAAATAGTTTGTTTGGTTCAATAATAGTAAAATGCGTCACTAAAATTCTTTATTAATCTCTTTAATATAAGACTTTTCAAATGTTTCATCAAAAATGTTCTTCTCTTTCTCTACGATATGGGAAAAGACACTAACAAGAAGAGCAGAACCAATTAATTAAAAGGTTTTATTTAAGAGGTAGATCACATAATGGTTACAATCTAAATTGCCTAGTTCAACATTTGGCTCTGCCCCTTAAATGCTATGTGACTGTGGTTAGTTAATTTCTCTGAGTTCCAGTTTTATCTTCTATAAAATTAATAGTAATAATAATTCTATTTACCTCCTAGGGTTGGTACAGGGATTCAATTAATAGGCAGACATCATTTAGTATACAACTGGCACATAATCTGTACACTTGGAAGTATTCACTATTCATTTTTCTGAAATGCTTAGTTTGTTCATTGTTGTATATTTCAATGCATTATCTCACAAAATATTTTCCCTAAACTATAAGAGATTTTGCTAGAAATATTGATTGTGAGATGCTTAAAGAATCACACTTATAACAAAAGAATCTCTTGAGTAAGCCAATGTAGATAGTAAAATGAATTTTTCACTCACAGTTCCTATTCATTTGTCTCTGTTACCCTTCTGAACCTTTCTTTTTTTCATACATGATTAAGAACCTAGTCTACAGTATAGTAAAGTCACAGATTTCAGATTTAATCCACATGAATCCTTGCATGTTTGATTTACTTATGTATCACTCAAGAAGAAGTTCAGTTATGTCTTATCAGCTATTTTACAGAGTGGTTAAATCCACTTTAATGAGAGATTCTGAGTAAAAGAATATTGATAAAAGAATAAGCATATTAAACCAACCCAGTCACCCACTGATAATGAATAGGGGAAGTAAGGACGAAATAGAGCTGGGTTAAAACTGATTCAGTGGTGTTATGGATTAATGACTTGGAAACAAAAAGGGGAAAGCAAGATGAGAATTGACAAAACATTAACAACAGCCACTGTGTCTTTTGTCATATATACAAATACATGTATGCATATACATCAGAAAAGTTCAAGAACAAAAACCAAAACTTGGAGAAAACAGTTTTACACTCTGGATTCTTGTATATTTCTGCAGTTCAAAGGTGTCATTAACTTCTAGTAAAACTGTGTGTAGGGATAAAGTACTTAAAATGAGAACACAATAAAAGGAAGATATATGAAATTATGTTGGAGAATTCAGATTCCCATTTAACTTTATAGTATCATATAAATCAACTAGATATTCTGTTCCATTGAAAGTGTCAACATGAGCTATAACATGCATGTTTATAGATTTAAAATATTAAAAATATTATTTAAAAATCAGAATGGTAATATTTTTATGGCTTTCATGTATCTGTCTACTTTATTATGACAAAGTGTTATAGAAAAAATTAAACTTAACATACAATGAAAGATGTATCAAGTTAGTTAAATGTAGCAGAATCAGTCTTAGGACACAAATGCAAATGTTAAATCCACTTTCTTCCTTCTGTTACTGGTTCCCTCCAAGCTAAACCTATCTTCCAACTCATGGTCCTTTACAGGGTGTACAACACACTGGGAAGGGTCACTGGATCACCCATATTCTCTCCTTTTCTACATGCTTCCCTCTTGGAGAGGAACCCCTACAAGCTGAAGCATTTCTAGGCACCTCAGGATTAAAAAATGACTTGAGTTAACTTGGTCTAGTCATTTGACTCATCATGAGTGAAGAGAAAATACAAAGAGCAAATGAACATTCAGAAATGATCAATGCTTTTGAATTATTTAAAAAATCCATGTGCCTATTGGGGTAAGCTATCCCAGATCTTAAACCACTCAAGAGTTATGCAGCTAATTCTCCAGAGAAAAAGCAAAGAAATCATCAGTGCATCATTGTTTTTATATCGAAGAGAACTTACTTGCTTCATACAAAACAAATTTCTTAAAGTTCTTATGTTGTTTTCTAAGTTATAAAATTAATTACATAATTCAATACTATTAAAATATTGATAAGCTGAAGGCAAATACTCTGTAGCTATCCCACTGTATTTCATAGACTTTGATCTTCCAGAAACCCCGGATGCCATCAGATATTTAAAAAGTACTCAGTATTTCACCCACAGCAGGTTTCTTTTCTCTAGGATGAAACAAATTAGTAATTGTGTTCAAAACTTAGATAATGTGCAAATGATCCAGTTATGTAACACTAGAAATGGAAATGGAAGAGTACTTGGGGGCAGTCTGGGGCTTATCCTGTCCCTTGATATTATCTTGGATAGGGAGGTTATTATATGGTGATGAGAAACCTATTCTATTTTGAGGCACATAGATTGTTTCAAAAATAAGCCAAAATTTATTTCTGTATTATTTTCATGTTAGTTTATTTCTGTCTTGTAGTGATACATAGAAAATAATTTCTGTGGTCTTGCAGCAGCTTGTGAATGCTTTTTTTAAGAGTGTCACAACCAGAAGGAAATGCTGAATTGCTCCAAAGAACAATTCAAAAGTCACATGGGAGGATGCTAGAAGCTTACGTCTAAGGATAATCACCAGGGGCTCTTTTTTTTTTTTTTTTACAGAGAAATATTTTTTATTTAGGTCATCATATATCTTTTTTTCTTATTGTAAACAAATGGGATACATGTTGTTTCTCTGTTTGTACATGGCGTAAAGGCATACCATTTGTGTAATCATTAATTTACATACAGTAATGTTGTTTGATTCATTCTGTTATTTTTTCCCTTCCCCCCACCCCTCCCACCCCTGTTTACCCTCTATACAGTACTTTCTTCCTCCATACTTGCCCCCCTCCCTAACCCTAACTCTAACCCTAACATTAACTATTCCCTCCCCCCCTTTATGTGTCATCCTCCACTTATTAGCGATATCATTCGTCCTTTGGCTTTTTGAGATTGGCTTATCTCACTTAGCATGATATTCTCCAATTTCATCCATTTGCCTGCAAATGCCATAATTTTGTCATTCTTTATGGCTGAGTAATATTCCATTGTCATATATACCACAGTTTCTTTATTCACTCATCAATTGAAGGGCATCTAGGTTGGTTCCATAGTCTGGCTATTGTGAATTGAGCAGCTATGAACATTGATGTGGCTGTATCTCTGTAGTATGCTGATTTTAAGTCCTTTGGGTATAGGCCAAGGAGTGGGATAGCTGGGTCAAATGGTGGTTCCATTCCAAGTTTTCTAAGGAATCTCCACACTGCTTTCCAGAGTGGCTGCACTAATTTGCAGCCCCACCAGCAATGTATGAGTGTACCTTTCTCCCCACATCCTCGCCAACACCTGTTCCTTGTATTTTTGATAATCGCCATTCTAATTGGGGTGAGATGGAATCTTAGGGTGGTTTTGATTTGCATTTCTCTTATTACTAGAGATGTTGAACATTTTTCCATATGTTTGTTGATTGCTTGTAGATCTTCTTCTGTGAAGTGTCTGTTCATTTCCTTAGCCCATTTGTCGATTGGATTATTTGCATTGTTGGTGTAGAGTTTTTTGAGTTCTTTATGGATTCTGGAGATTAGTGCTCTATCTGAAGTATGAGTGGAAAGATATTCTCCCACTCTGTAGGCTCTTTCTTCACATTACTGATAGTTTCCTTTGCTGAGAGAAAGCTTTTTAGTTTGAATCTATCCCAGTTATTGATTCTTGCTTTTATTTCTTGTGCTATGGGAGTCCTGATGAGGAAGTCTGGTCCTAGGCCGACATGTTGAAGATCGGGACCTACTTTTTCTTCTATAATCTGCAGAGTCTCTGGTCTGATTCCAAGGTCCTTAATCCATTTTGAGTTGAGTTTTGTGCAGGGTGAGAGATATGGGTTTAATTTCATTCTGTTGCATATGGATTTCCAATTCTCCCAGCACCATTTGTTGAAGACGCTATCTTTTCTCCATTGCATATTTTTGGCGCCTTTGTCTAGTATTAGAAAGTTGTATTTATTTGGGTTTATGTCCGTGTCCTCTATTCTGTACCATTGATCTACCTGTCTATTTTGGTACCAGTACCATGCCGTCTTTGTTACTATTGCTTTATAATAAAGTTGAAGTTCGGGTATTGCGATACACCCTGCTTCATTTTTCCTGGGAAGGATTGCTTTAGCTATTCTGGGTTTCTTATTCTTCCAGATGAATTTCATGATTGCTTGCTGTATTTCTGTAAGGTACGTCAGTGGGATTTTAATTGGGATTGCATTGAATCTGTATAGCACTTTTGGTAGTATGGCCATTTTGACAATATTAATTCGGCCTATCCAAGAACATGGGAGATCTTTCCATCTTCTAAGGTTTTCTTTAATATCTTTCTTTAGTGTTCTGTAGTTCTCATTGTAGAGGTCTTTCACCTCTTTTGTGAGATTGATTCCCAAGTATTTTATTTTTTTCGATGCTATCGTGAATGGGGTAGTTTTCATAATTTCTCTTTCTGAGGATTCATCACTTATGTATAAAAATGCATTGGATTTATGAGCATTGATCTTCTAACCTGCCACTTTACTGAATTCACTTATGAGTTCTAACAGTTTTCTGGTGGAATTTCCTGGTTCCTCTAAGTATATAATCATATCATCCGCAAATAGGGATAGTTTGAGTTCTTCTTTTCCTATTCGTATTCCTTTATGGATGAGCCACTGTTTGGGGCATAGATGTTTATGATTGTTATGTCTTGCTGATTTATGCTTCCCTTAAGCAGTATGTAATGTCCTTCTTTATCCCTTCTGACTAGTTTTGACTTGAAGTCCCCATTATCTGAAATGAGGATGGATACCCCAGCTTTTTTGCTGAGTCCATGTGCATGGTATGTTTTCCCCCATCCTTTCACCTTTAGTCTATGAGTATCTCTTTCTACGAGGTGAGTCTCTTGCAGGCAACATATTGTTGGATCTTTCTTTTTGATCCAATCTGCCAGTCTATGTCTTTTGATTGATGAGTTCAGGCCATTAATATTCAGGGTTATTATTGAGATATGATTAGTATTCCCGGTCATTTGGTTCATTTTATTTATTTATTTATTTATTTATTTATTTATTTATTTTGAGACGACTTGGTTCTTCCTTTATTTGACAATTCCTTTAGGATAGTTCCTCCCATTGCTGATTTGTTTCTTTGTTTTTCATCTCTTCCTCGTGGAATATTTTGCTGAGAATGTTCTGTAATGCTGGCTTTCTTTTTGTAAATTCTTTTAGCTTTTGTTTATCATGGAAGGATTTTATTTCATCATCAAATTTGAAGGTAAGTTTTGCTGGGTATAAGATTCTTGGTTGGCATCCATTTTCTTTCAGGGCTTGAAAAATGTTGTTCCAGGCCCTTCTAGCTTTTAGGGTCTGGATTGAATAATCTGCTGATATCCGTATTGGTTTCCCCCTGAATGTAATTTGATTCCTCTCTCTTGCAGCCTTTAAAATTCTGTCTTTATTTTGTATGTTGGGCATTTTCATTATAATGTGCCTTGGTGTGGGTCTGTTGTAATTTTGTATATTTGGAGTCCTATAAGCCTCTTGTACTTGGTCTTCCATTTCATTCTTCAGATTTGGGAAATTTTCTGATATTATTTCATTGAATAGATTGTTCATTCCTTTGGTCTGTTTCTCTAAGCCTTCCTCAATTCCAATAATTCTTAAATTTGGCCTCTTCATGATATCCCATAGTTCTTGTAGATTCTGTTCATGATTTCTTACCATCTTCTCTGTTTGTTCAACTTTGTTTTCAAGGTTAAATATTTTATCTTCAATGTCTGATGTTCTGTCTTCCAGGTGTTCTATTCTATTGGTTATGCTTTCTATGGAGTTCTTAATTTGGTTTATTGTTTCCTTCATTTCAAGGATTTCTGTTTGGTTTTTTTTTCAATATCTCTAACTCTTTATTGAAATGATCTTTTGCTTCCTGTATTTGCTCTTTTAACTGTCGATTGGTGCGATCATTCAGTGCCTGCATTTGCTCTTGCATCTCGTCATTTGCTTCCCTGATCATTTTAATTATGTACATTCTGAACTCCCTTTCTGTCATTTCTTCTGTCATGCTGTCGTTGGGTTTCATTGATGTAACATCTAGATTTGTTTGCAGCATTTTCTTTCCTTGTTTTCTCATATTGTTCAGGTATCAGTTGACCGCTGTGATATTGCAGATTTCCTCTATTGTCTTATAATATCCCTGAAGATTTGTATTATATCCCCTCTTAGTCTTCAGTAGCCTGAAGTCTTGGAGGAAGTTGATAATGCGGTGCTCCACAAGGGAGCTGACTCCCTAGGGGTGGTGGCCTTTCGGTGGGGTATATTCCCTGCTAGTGGGCAGAGGTACCTTCACTTGCTGATGAATGGTCATCCAAAAGGGAAGTAGGATGTGGGCTGATGCAAGACCAGTTTGGGCCTGTGTCTCTGATTTTACAGTCCTTTTGGGAGAACCTCACTCGACAGGGAGGAGTCACCCCGTGGGGAGGTCTCGCTGGTCGGTTTTCCTCCCAGAGGTTCCGTTCAATTCACAACTACCGCCTGGGCTGGGCAGCCTTCTTCTGCAATGTTCCCAGGGACCCGGACCTACCTCCTGGGCCTGGAAGCCTCACCCTTCGCAAATGAATCTCCTTAGGCTGCCTCTCCTCAAAGAAGCTGCCTGCAGTCCTGGAGCCTTTGCTCCGCCCCTCAGTTTGTCTGTGGGGCTCTTCCACCAAGAAGCCGTCTAGGACCCTGCTCTGCCCTTTTCGCCTGGCTATGTGGCCCCTCCTCTGAGCAGCCACCTGGAGCCCCTTACAATCGCTCCAAGTCCCAGTGACCCGCCACACGCCTTTTCCTCAGGCAGCCACCTGTTGTTCCGTGCAGTTGCTCTAAATCCATGTGACCCACCACGCACCTCTTTCTCCACCAGGCAGTCACCCAGAGATCTGGTGCGTCACGAGTCCCAAGAACTCACTGTGCACCTTCTTGTCCCGACTGCCACCTGTAGCCCTGGTGCAGTCACTTCGAGCCCAAGCACCCCGCTGCGCTCCTCCTCCTTCTCCAGACAACCCCCCTGTGTTCAGGAGCGGATGCTCTGGGACCAAACCACTCACCACGCTGTTCCACCGGATAGCCACCCAGAGCCCTGGTGCAGCTGCTCCAATTCCAAGCGACATGCCGAGCCCGTATTTCTCCTTCTCCTCTGGGCAGCCTCCTGTGTTCAGGGATGGTCGCTTTCAGTCCAAGCAGCTCACCAAGCACCTTCTCCTTTGGGCAGCCTCCCAGAGCCCGGGTGGGTTGCGCCGAGTCCAAGCGCTGTGGTGAACAGCCACCTCTCCAATGCTCCCAGTTGTCCGCGATCACTGCTCCGGCGGGGGGAGGGGCGTCTCGCCGGCAGCTCTACTTCACAAAGTTCCCTGCTTTCGGGGCTACCGCCGCTTCCGGGACGCCTGCCCAGTGGGAAACACTCACCCGGCTGCTTTGAGTTGGTCCCAAGTCTCTCAATATCTCCTCTTCTTGAGTCCTGAGTCCACGCTGCAACTCCGGATAGCCGCCCGGAGCCCTGGCGCAGCTGCTCCAAGTCCAAGCGACGTGCCAAGCCCGTATTTCTCCTTCTCCTCTGGGCAGCCCCCTGTGTTCAGGGGTGGTCGCTTTTAGTCCAAACAGCTCACCAAGCACCTACTCCTTTGGGCAGCCTCCCAGAGCTCGGGTGGGTTGCGCCGAGTCCAAACGCTGTGGTGAACAGCCACCTCTCCAATGCTCCCAGTTGTCCGCGATCACTGCTCCGGCGGGGGGAGGGGCGTCTCGCCGGCAGCTCTACTTCGCAAAGATCCCTGCTTTCGGGGCTACCGCCCCGTCCGCGACTCCTGCCCCGTCCGGGACGCCTGCCCAGTGGGAGACACCCCCGGCTGCTTTGAGTTGGTCCCAAGTCTCTCTATATCTCCTCTTCTTGAGTCCTGAGTCCTGGAGCAACACGAAACGCAGCCACCCTCTAGTCCGCCATCTTGAATCCTCACCAGGGGTCTTGATGAGAGATTACCAATGTTCACCTCTCTACACTTTCTATTTCTCAGGAAGTGCCAATCTAGGGTCATGTGAGATTGGACTACAGACTTCCTTCCCCACTATGTTAGCGACTGAGATCTAAAATGAGTCTAAATTATTTTCACATTAGATAAAGCATTCTAAAAAGAAAATGAGTTATCAAACTGAACAGTAAAACTCAGCAACTGCAGTATAAAACTCATTTATGCAATTATAATTAATATACAATAATACAAATTTATTGTTGGCAGCTGAATTGTGTTCCTTCCCCAATTCAGAATTGAAATCCTAATCCCCAATATCTCAGAATGTGCCTGTATTTAGATATGAGAACTTTAAAGAAATGAGTGAGTTAAAATGGGATCGGTAAGATGGACCCCAGTCTTGTCTGACTGATGTCCTTATAATGAGGGGCATGAACACCCATGTGAGAAGGTGGCCATCCATAGGCCTACGAGGCAGGAGCAAGGAAAACTACACCTGTTCACACCTTGATCTTGGATGTTCTGCCTCCAGAATTGCAAGAAAATTTATTTCTGTTTTTAAGCCACCTATCTGATGTTTTGTACAGCACCTCTACCAACTTCTATGTGAATAGCATACATATTTATGTTTAAAATAATGTGATAACATCGAATTTTATCTATCTATATAGGACATTTCCAGACAGGGTGAATTTTCTTGAAAAAAAATGATGCAGTTTATTAATGTCCCCATGCAAATTTCAATGATTTTTGTCTATATTGGAAAACATTAATTTTTGAATTTAAAAAATCACATAGAAAGATCTTTTCTCATGGAGAACTTAACAAAGAATCTGATACCACTTTCCTACCAAGCAATTTGCCTTCTCTGGGTAAGAGCATTTTAAATAGTGTGCAGCATACTTACATAATTGCCTCTAACCTAACAACCTTAATGAAGAACTTGTATCTGTGTTTTGCTCTTCCCACAGCATCATGGCTGCCTCTTTCAGAGTAGGGTACCAATCATTTGCTCTTGTGTACTGATAACAGTGTGCTGTCAACATCTGCATTGTTAGACCTGCCTATTGTGTTTGATATATTTGATCATGGGTTCTCACATTCTTATAAAGCATATGTCATTGCCTTAAATAGGTTCTATTATTTGCCTATGCAGTATATATGTTACCTTATTGTTAATATTGCCAAGCATTTTCCCATTTGCAATTAAGATCCATGGAATTTAATTCCTGAATAAGGGTTTTGGAATTCTTGAATCAAGGTTATATTTTTTCCTTCTAAGATCATCATTCTAAAGCACAGCTTCCATTGACTTTGTTATGTTGATGATATATGAGTTTATTTTTCATCTCTCAAAAAGCAATTTAAAAATTGATTAAGTGCCTGAAGTGTCATTTGTAAAGTAAAATTGTGAGCATCCATCCATCATTTGAATGGTGCTTTATAATTTTTGCTCTCATATGATTTGTATTTATTTCACAGCTATGGGGATGTTTTGATTCACATATTTAGTGATAGTAGGAAATTCACAGAATCTTCAGGTTGAAACGATTTGGGACCTTTTTTCTTTTAAATGTTTGAAAAGCGTAGAAAAGTAACATCTGAGAATAACTTCATATTAAGGCATATTATAAGTAATAATAAAGTAAGAGACTACCAGGCAGGCATTATTAACCTAATTTTGCAGAGGAATTTACTGAAAGATTCATAAAGGTTAGATTATTCACTAGTCAGCACTAGATACCAAAAGAATGTGAACCATATTTGATGCTGAAACCCACTCTTAATGTACCGCACATATAACACATAACACATACGTTAATTATACATAAATTCTAAGATTCTTTATTTTCAAGCTGATGTTACTCAATAAACCAAATGTTTTAAAATAGTTGTTTATGTAGACACTTGACAAAAATTAGCCAAATTAGCAACGAACAGTTAAAAGGGTGCACAATATTGGGAAATGCAAACCAGAAATACAATGACATAAGCAAACATCACAAAATTGCTAAAAAATGAAAGGACAGAAAATAACAAATATGGTAAAAATTAGAGGAATGGAATTAAGAATTTTTCTGAAAGTAGATGTGAGATTCAAAACATGGCATTTGTTAAAGCTTATCCTTCAAAGTGTTGGGGGGCTGAGTACAGCAATATTTGGAAGAGATTCCTCAACAGGGATTCATTCACATATGAATTCACATAACAGTATTAGGTATGTCCCAATTATTGGCAAGATATGCTAATATCTCTCTATCCTTCTCTGTGATAGTGTTAAGTAACTGTGGAATATTCAACTTGAATTTGAATGTTTTCTTCTTTATTTTATGATTTTTCACATAAGATTGATGGGACACTTGGAAAAGTTTGAAATGAATTGACCACAGCAATTTCACCATACTAAAATCTACCCTGGTGTGATCTGATTACCTAAGACAGTATTTTTACCATATTTTTTTCCCATTTGGCTTAGAAACCTTTATATGTGGGGTATTTTAAAAAAATGGAAAAGTGTGTGCTATCTGGTCATAGAAGTGGTTTGGTAAGAATGTAAATCCTGCTAGCTTCTCCTGTTCCCTGAACAGAAAAGATCATGGCCATACAACACTTAATACTGTACTTGAGGGAAAAAAAAGAAAAGATTTCATTATTGGAATGCTGATCTATGCTGGTATTTTTTGACACATTTTTCAAAATAAGTAAATTCTCCAAAATACTAAGGAAACTATAAAATATCTCATTTGACAAAAGAGAACTTTGCAGCAGTGATTAAGTTAAGGATATTGAGATGCAGGGATATTGCCCTGGGTCATTCAGGTGAGCCTTAAATGCAATTGCATTTTTTTTAATAAGACAGAGGCAGAGCAATTAGATACACAGTAGAGGAAGTCAACCAGCTATGAAGTGATATAGCCACAAGCCAAGGAATGACAGCAGCTACCAGAAGCTGGATGAGGCAAGGAACAGATTCTTCCCTACATCTTTCAAAGGAATTGTGGCCCCACTGATATCTTGGTCAGCAGGAAAACAAGTGATACTGATTTTAGACTTCTGACCTCCAGAACTGTGAGAGAATAAATTTCTCAATTGAAGCCACCAAGTTTGAAGTAATATTGTGATAGCAGCCACAAGAATCTAATACATGAAACATAGCTATAAAACTATATGGGGGTTTTTCAAGATGGCGGACTAGAGGGTGGCTGCATTTCATGTTGCTCTGGGACTCAGGATTCAAGAAGAGATATTGAGAGACTTGGGACCAACTCAAAGCCACCGGGTGAGTCTCTCCTGTTGGAGAGGCGCCCCAGATGGGGCGGTAGTCCTGGAACGCAGGGAACTTTGTGAGGTAGAGCTGCCCAATGAGACACCCCTCCCCCCTCTGGAGCAGTGAACTCGGACAACTGGGAGCATTGTAGAGGAGGCCGCTCAGCAAGACGCTGGGACTCGGAGCCCATGGGGGCTCTGGGCAGCTGCACAGAGGAGGAGGCATGCGGTGGGTCACTTGGACTCAGAAGGACTGCACCAGGGCTACAGGCAGCTGTCAGGAGGAGGTGGTGTGCAGTGATATGTGATATGCTCAGACTCGTAGCGACCACACAGAAACTCTGGGCGGCTACCTGGAGGAGGAGGAGGTGCATGGCGGGTCACTTGGACTCAGAGCGACCACACAGAACACTGGGTGGCTGCCCGTAGGAAGAGGCATGCAGCAGGTCACTGGGACTCGGAGCGACTATATGAGGCTCCAGGTGGCTGCTCAGAGGAGGGGCCGCATAGCCAGGCAATTAGGTGCAAAGCAGGGTCCCAGGACCTAGGCGACTTCATGGTGGAAGAGCCACACAGAGACACGCTTGGGGCGGAGCAAAAATTCCAGGACTGCGGGCAGCTTCTCTGAGGAGGGGCAGCCTAAGGAGATTCATCTGCGAAGGGTGAGGCTCCCAGGCCCAGGAGGTAGGTCCGGGCCCCTGGGAACGTTGCAGAGGAAGGCAGCCCAGCCCAGGCAGTAGTTGTGGATTGAGGGGAACCTCTAGGAGGGGAACTGACCAGCGAGACCTTCCCACTGGGTGAGTCTTCCCCGCCAGCTGAGGTTTTTCCAAAAGGACAGTAAAACCAGAGACACAGGCCCAAACAGGCCTTGCCTCAGCCCACAGCCTAGTTCCCCTTTGAATGACCATTGGTCAACAAGTGGAGGCACCTCTGCCCACTAACAAGGAATATACCCTCCTGAAGGCCACCACTCCTAGAGAGGAAGCTTCCTTGTGGAGCACCGCATTATCAACTTCCTCCAAGACTTCAGGCTACTGAAGGCTAAGGGGATATACTAGAAATCTTCAGGGATATTATAAGTCAATAGAGGAAATCTACAATATCTCAGCCATCCACTGATACTTGAACAATATGAGAAAACAAGGGAATAAAATGCCCCAAACAAATCAAATCTAGATATTATATCAATAAAATCCAATGACAGCATGGCAGAAGAAATTACAGAAAGGGAGTTCAGAATGTACATAATTAAAATGATCAGGGAAGCAAACGATGAGATGAAAGAGCAAACGCAGGCATTGAATGATCACACCAATCGACAGTTAGAGGAGCAAATACAGGAAGCAAGAGATCATTTCAATAAACAGTTAGAGATATTGAAAAAACACCAAACAGAAATCCTGAAATGAAGGAAAAGAATAAACCAAATTAAGAACACCATGGAAAGCATAACTAGCAGGATAGAACACCTGGAAGACAGAACCTCGGACATTGAAGACAAAATATTTAACCTTGAAAACAAAGTTGAACAAACAGAGAAGATGGTAAGAAATCATGAACAGAATGTACAAGAACTGTGGGATATCATGAAAAGGCCAAATGTAAGAATTATTGGGATTGAGGAAGGCTTAGAGAAACAAACCAAAGGAATGAACAATCTATTCAATGAAATAATATCAGAAAATTTCCCAAATCTGAAGAATGAAATGGGAAATCAAGTTCTAGAGGCTTATAGGACTCCAAAGATACAAAATTACAATAGACCCACACCAAGGCACATTATTATGAAAATACCTAACCTACAAAATAAAGACAGAATTTTAAAGGCTGTGAGAGAAAAGAACCAAATTACATTCAGGGGGAAACCAATACGGATATCAGCAGATTTTTCAATCCAGATCCTGAAAGCTAGAAGGGCCTGGAACAACATCTTTCAAGCCCTGAAAGAAAATGGATGCCAACCAAGAATCTTATACCCAGCAAAACTTACCTTCAAATTTGACGATGAAATAAAATCCTTCCATGATAAACAAAAGCTAAAAGAATTTACAAAATGAAAGCCAGCATTACAGAATATTCTCAGCAAAATATTCCATGAGGAAGAGATGAAAATATCAGAAAAAGGAGGAATTATCCCAAAGGAATTGTCAAATAAAGGAGGAACCAAGTCATGTGGAAAAATAAATGAATAAATAAATAAAAATGAGCCAAATGATCGGGAATACAAATCATATTTCAATAATAACCCTGAATATTAATAACCTGAACTCATCAATCAAAAGACATAGACTGGCAGATTGGATTAAAAGAAAGATCCAACAATATGTTGCCTGCAAGAGATTCACTTCATAGAAAGAGATACCCATAGACTAAAGGTGAAAGGATGGGGAAAAACATACCACGCACATGGACTCAGCAAGAAAAGCTGGGGTATCCATCCTCATTTATCATTTAGATAAGCCAATCTAAAAAATCCAAAAGATGAATGACCTCACTGATAAGTGGATGATGACACATAATGGGGGCTGGAAATGGGGCAAGCATGGAGGAAGGAGGGACTGTACAGAGGGAAAAAAGAGGTGGGAGGGGTGGGAGGGAGGGAAAAAATAACAGAATGAATCAAACATCATTACGCTATGTAAATGTATGAATATGCAAATGGTATGCTGTTACTCCATGTACAAACAGAAACAACATGTATCTCATTTGTTTACAATAAAAATAAATTAAAAATAAATAAATAAATAAAATAGACCATATATTATGCCACAAAGCTAATGTTAGCAAATACAAGAAGATAGAGACACTACCTTGTATTCTATCAGATCATAATGGATTGAAATTAGAAATAAATGAAAGAGTAAAAAACAGAAACTACTCCAACACCTAGAGATTAAACAATATGCTATTATATGATGAATGAATAACAGAAGATATTAGGAAGGAAAAAAAATTCTTAGAGGTAAATGAGAACAAAGAAACATCATATCAAAATCTCTGGGACACTATGAAAGCAGTACTTAGAGGAAAATTTATTTCATGGAGCACATTCAATAAAAGAGGTAAAACTCAACAAATAAATGGCCTAACACTACAGCTCAAAGCCCTAGAAAAGAAGAACAGACCAACACCAAAAGTAGTAGAACACAGGAAATAAACTCAGAGTTGAAATCAACAAAATTGAAACAAAAGAAACAATACAAAAAATTGACAAAATAAATAGTTGGTTCTCCGAAAAAATAAAAAAAATTGATAAACCCTTAGCCATAATAACAAAGAGAAAACCCAAATCACTAAAATTCGGAATGAACAAGGAAATATCACAACAGAAACGATTGAAATACAGAACATAATTAGAAGCTATTTTGGAAATCTATACTCCAACAAAACAGAAAAGGTACACTCATACATTGCTGGTGGGGCTGCAAATTAGTGCAGCCACTCTGGAAAGCAGTGTGGAGATTCCTTAGAAAACTTGGAATGGAACCACCATTTGACCCAGCTATCCCACTCCTTGGCCTATACCCAAAGAACTTAAAATCAGCATACTACATAGATACAGCCACATCAATGTTCATGGCTGGTCAATTCACAATAGCCAGATTGTGGAACCAACCTAGATGTCCTTCAATTGATGAATGGATAAAGAAACTGTGGTATATATATATATATATATATATATATATATACACACACACATACACAATGGAATATTACTCAGCCATAAAGAATGATAAAATTACGGCATTTGCAGTCAAATGGATGAAATTGGAGAATATCATGCTAAGTGAGATAAGCCAATCTCAAAAAACCAAAGGACCAATGATCTCACTGATAAGTGGATGATGACATATAATACGAGGTGGGAGGGGTTAGTGTAATGGTTAGAGTTAGGGTTAGGAAGGGGGGCAAGAATGGAGGAAGGAAGGACTGTATAGAGGAAAAAGAGAGGTGGGAGGGGTTGGGGAAGGGAAAAAATAACAGGATGAATCAAACAACATTACCCTATGTAAATTTATGATTACACAAATGATACGCCTTTATTCCATGTACAGAGAAACAACATGTATCCCATTTGTTTACAATAAAAAAGTTAAAAAAAAACTATATGGGTAGCAAAAAGATTAAAGAGATGGAAATCCATAGGCATTTGAAATAACTTGTTTTTACTAACTAAAATTCTGAAGTAGGATAGGATATTAAGAACTCTTGGCATCTGTGGCTCTAATTGATTTAGAGAATGGTTCTGATTTTTCACTTTATATAAATGCTGTTTTTTAAAAATTGAAAACAGCCACTTGTTACTAGTCTATGACTAACATAATGTCTAATTTATGGTACTGAGATCATAGTCCTCCATGTTATTGGTCTTCTTAGCCACTGTCATTGCCTTCCCACAACCCTCCCCATGGCTACTCAACATGTTATGTTCAGTATTTCCCACTGATAGAAGAGTTGGTAAGTTGGAGAGTCAATTCCCTTGAAAAAAATTTTCATAGGAATTTACTCTTTTATCTATTTTTCCATCATTGTCTTTCTTTACCTCCCTCTAAAACTAATCTGCCCAGCTCTGGAAGTTGCTTTTATCATTCAGATAAATATTTTTTCTCAAGATCACTAATATTCTCCACACTGCCAAATTCAGGGACATGTATCTGTTCTCTTTTTAAATTCCCTTCCTGGCAGGATTGAATATAACTGATTCCTTTCCTGCAACATGAAACCTTTTCCTCTTGTGACTTTCATATCATCATGTTCTCTGGCCTGTCTTCCTCTTTCACTGTCCACATCTACTCAGTCTCTTCTGTTGATCCTCTCCTTCTTCTACCTCCAATATTTAGAATTATTCAGAACTCAAAGTGAGGTATTCGTCTTTCTTATTTACCCACTCAATATATATGATCTTATCTATTCCCTTGGCTTAATATGCCTTCTGAATTCTGCTTGCTGATTTACATATCTGGACTTCATATTTACAAATCTAGTTGTAGAATTCATAGCTCCTTTGACTATGAATGGCATCTGATATATTCATATCAGGCACCAAAGAACTCTATATTTTCTTTGCATACGTCCATTTGTACTTTCTCTAGCATTTCGTATCTTAATAAATGAAGTGACCATTTACCAACTTGCCCCAACCTGAAATCTGGAAATTATCTTTAATGCTACCATGAACTATCATCTTGGATCCATCATCTAATTTTGTATGTTATGTCTCAAACATTTGTGTATTTAATCACTTTTTTCCCATCTCTATTGCTACTATTGTCTTTAGCCTGCACTACCTTCTGGGTGGTCTCCTATTTCTAGTCTTTCCTGTATGCAATCCATTTTTTAAATGGAAACCAAGTTAACCATTAGGTCCGTTTACTTGCTCACTTAAACATTTTAATTTCTTCTAAATAGTTTTTATAATGAAAAATTCATACATGATTTTGACCTTCCCTGTTTTTACAAACTCACCTCCAACTCTCTATAACAACCATTGTACATGCTGAGGTCTTTCCTCAATTCCTAGAAAACTTCTTTTTTTCCTGCCTTAATATGTTTAGAATGATGCCTCCAGTCCTAACACTATCCCTATATATTCCCATGTTTTCATGGATTAATTTTCATTCTAGTTTCAACTCCCATTTCAATTGCTTAGGAAAATCCTTGAGACCAGCCAAAGCAAAAAAGGAAAAGAAAAAAAAGAAGAAGAAGAAGAAAATAAAAGCAATCCTCTCCCAAGTTATTCTCTATGAGGGCTGTTTGTTCCTTTCAAAGCACTTTCTATGTTGTTTTATTATGTATGAATTGCTTTTTTTTTTTCTCTCTAGACTATAAGTGCTATGAGGGAACTCATTCATCTTTATTAAGATTTTGTTTTTACTAGGTTTTTACTTTTATTTTTTAAAAGTTGTACATGCCAAGAATTTTTTAAAATATAAATTTATGTTTCTCAAGGTATTTATATTCTTATTTATTCATATTTCAATTGTGGAAAATGAGCATTTAACTTTCTTTCACTAGGCTGCAAAGACTCACATACTCTTTCCACCACCAAACTTACCAATATAACTAGATCATTTCTTTGATTAGAATAATAGTTTGTTTACATGATAATGATTATGCAAATGCTAGTCACACATGAGTTTTCTCTGTTGTTAGTAGTCATCTTGGTTTTGTTTGCTTGTTTTCATAGTTTCCCTGTACTCAACACTAATTCAATCCCAAACCCTTTGCTAATCGTCTAAATCTTCTAAATGATGAGACTCATCAGTCCTTCTATTGATTTTTTGAAAAGATCTGTCCTTCATCCTTCTCTGGCTCCAGTCTAGTTTCCCAGTTCTCCAGACCTGGTACACAGCTGTCATTCATGAACTGTGTTTATTCTCCTAGCGGGGAGCCCTTTATTTCATTCCAAACTGCATCTGGTCCATATTTTCCTTATTCTAGTTCTGAATTTTACGAAGATATAGTGCTTTGTTGTATGTTTTGTAAATATCTTCATACTATTTCAATCCTTGTATTCTCAAGTACAGTTCAGTGTAGGTTGACTTCAAATTCTCAATTTAAAATGATGTTTCTTAAGTAATCTTAGCACCTTGTTCCATGACTTTGTTAGCTTCCAATATGTCGATAGAGAAATTCAAAATTATTCTGACCCTTTGTTCTTTGTTAGTACCTCTCCTTCCCCCCATCCCCCCAACCTCGCACACTCTCTAGAAGCCTACTATAGTTTCCCTCATCCCCAGTGTTCTGAATTTTCACTATATGCCTAGATATGGTTTATTTTTATCCATTTATTTGGGCACTTAATAAAAAAAAGGAAAGAATAAGAATAGGAATAGGTATATTTGTGCCTGAGGTAGCAAAATTGTGGTAATTTGGTTTTGATTTTATTTTTCTAATGAGGTGAATTCCACTAAGGGCCATGAGACTTTTTGAAATGTTGTTCAGGTCTATTGTGAAGAAATGGAATGAATACTTATTAGGAAAGTCTACTCTTTTTTTTTAATTAAAATCTTTTTAATTTTTACAGACTGCATTTTCCTCCACCATCCAAGTTCCTTCATTCTTCTCTTCCCCCCATTAACTCCCTCATTATATATTGTCATGCACTTATCAGAGAGAACATTCGGCCTTTGTTTTTTGGGCTTGGCCTATTTCACTTAGCATGATATTTTCCAGCTTCATCCATTTGCCACCAAATGCTATCATTTTACTCTTCTTTATGGCTGAGTAATATTTCATTGTATATACATACCACAGTCTCTTTATCCATTTGTCAATTGAAGGGCATCTAGGTTGGTTCCACAATCTAGCAATTGTGAATTGAGCTGCTATGAACATTGATGTGCCTGCATCACTATAGTATGCTGATTTTAAGTCCTTTGGGTATAAACCACAGAGTGGGATAACTGGGTCAAAAGGTGGGTCCATCCCAGCTTTCTGAGGAATCTCCATACTGCTTTCCAGAGTGGCTGCACCAATTTGCAACTCCACCAGCAATGTATGAGTGTACCTTTTTCCCCATATCCACGCCAACACTTATTATTGCTTGTGTTCTTGATAACAGCCATTCTAATTGGAGTTAGATAAAATTTTAGGGTGGTTTTAATTTGCATTTCTCTAATTACTAGAGATGTGAGCACTTTTTAATATATTTGTTGATCACCTGTATATCTTCTTCTGTGAGGTGTCTGCCCCAAACCTTAGCCTATCTATTGATTGGGTTCTTTGTATTTTGGGAGTAAAGATTTTTATGTTCTTTATAAACTTTGGAGATGAGTGCTCTGTCTGAAGTGTGTGTGGAAAAGATTTTCTCCCACTCTGTAGGCTCTCTGTTCACATTATTGATTGTTTCCTGTGCTGAGAAAAAACTTTTTAGTTTGAATCTATCCCATTTATTGATTCTTGCTTTTATTTCTTGCACTATGGGGGTCTTGTTAAGGAAGTCTGGTCCTAAGCCAACATGAAAGAGATTTGGGTCTATTTTTTCTTCTGTTTGGTGAAGGGTCTCAGGTCTAATTCATAGGTCCTTGATCCATTTTGAGTTGAGTTTTGTACAGGATGAGAGATAGGGGTTTAATTTTATTTTAGTACATATGGATTTCCAGTTTTGCCAGCACCATTTGTTGAAGAAGCCTTCTTTTCTCCATTGTAAGTTTTTGGCACCTTTGTCTAGTATGAGATAACTGTACTTAATGTGGGTATGTCTCCGTGTCTTCTAGCCTGTACCATTGGTCTACCTGTCTATTTTGGTGCAAATACCATGCCATTTTTGTTACTATTGCTCTATAGTAGAGTTTAAGGTCTGATATTGTGATACCTCCTGCATCACTCTTCTGCCCGGGATTGCTTTGGTTATTTGGGGTCTTTTGTTCTTCCAGATGAATTTTATGATTGCTTTTACTGTTTCTATGAGAAATGGCATAGGGATTTTAATTGGAATTGCATTAAATCTGTATAGCACCTTTGGAAGTATCACCATTTTGATAATATTAATTCTGCCTATCCAAGAACATGGGAGATCTTTCCAGCTTCAAAGGTTTTCTTCAATTTCTTTCTTTAATGTTCTGTAGTCTTCATTGTAGAGATCTTTCACCTCTTTGGTTAGATTGATTCCCAAGTATTTTATTTTATTTATTTATTTATTTTTTTGAGGCTATTGCTTTCCTCATTTCCCTTTCAGATGTTTCATCACTTATATATAAAAATGCTTTAGATTTATGCATTTTTATTTTGTATCCTACTATTTTGCTGAGTTCATTTATGAGATCTAGAAGTTTTCTAGAGGAGTTTTTTGGATCCTCTAAATAGAAAATCATATCATCAACAAATAGTGACAGCTTGAGTTCCTCTTTTCCTATTCGTATCCTTTTAATTTCTTTAGTCTGTCTAGTTGCCCTGGCTAGTATTTCAAAGACAATGTTGAATAGAAGTGGTGAAATAGGGCATCCCTGTCTTGTTCCAGTTTTTTAAAGGGAATGTTTTCAGTTTTTCTCCATTAACAATGATGTTGGCTATGGGTTTAGCATAAATAACCTTTACAATGTTGAGGTATGTTCCTACTATCCTTATTTTTTCTAGTGTTTTGAGCATGAAGGGGTGTTGTATTTTGTTGAATGCTTTTTCCATGTCAATTGAAATAACCATATGATTCTTATCCTTAAGTTTATTGATATGATGGATTACATTTATTGATTTATAGATGTTGAACCAACCTTGCATTCCCAGGATGAACCCCACTTGATCGTGGTACACTATCTTCTTAATAGACAAGCCCTTAGCCACATTAACAAAGAGGAGGAGAGAGAAAACTGAAATTACTAAAATTCCTGATGAAAAAGGATATATCACGACAGACACCACTGAAATACATAACATAATGAGAAGCTACTTTGAAAATCTATATTCCAACAAAATAGAAAATACCAAAGACACAGACAAATTTCTAGAGACATTGCTCCTCCCAAACTGAACCAGGAGGACATACACAATTTAAACATATCAATATCAAGCAATGAAATAGAAGAAGCCATCAAAAGCCTGCCAACCAAGAGAAACCCAGGACCAGATGGATTCTCAGCCAAGTTCTACAAGACCTTCAAAGAAGAATTCATTCCAATACTTCTCAAAGTATTCCAGGAAATAGAAAAGGAGGGAACTCTACCAAACTCATTCTATGAAGTTAATATTACCCTCATACCCAAACCAGACAAAGTCACATCAAGGAAAGAAAATTTTAGACCAATATCCTTGGTGAATATAGACACAAAAATCCTTAACAAAATCCTGGCAAATCGTATCCAAAAGCATATTAAGGAAAGTTTATTCTTATCAATAAGTAAAAAAGTCTTGAGTTTCCCTTAGGGCCCCAAAGTTTCAGAACTAACAAATAGGTCGCAAGTATTTTCACATTTATAGAGATGTGTTGGACATCTGTAAAGCAGATGATTAAGCATTATTTGTGCACACCTAGATCAATACAGCTCCCCTTGCTCTCTCCTCTTTGAGTTCTTAAGGTCTGAAGTTGAATGAACTAACTAGGGAGAGAGTTTTTTTGAAGAAATTTGTTGAAATCAAAGTTGATTCCTACATGCCCTTTACGTAGTTTCTTTGAATGTCAGCATCTTTCCTTACTATGGTTAAATTACAAAACCAAAATATAAAGACCGAATAATACTACCAACTAAGTTACAAACTTGATTTCAATTTTATCAAATTTCCTACTAAAGTACTTGTCTTTTTCCAGGATCCAATCCAGAATATTATGCTGTGAGCAGGTGTTGTGTCTTCTTAGTCCCCCAAAGTGGGATCGTTTCCCAGTTTTTCTGGATCTATCATGACCTGAACACTTTTGAATAGTACTGGCCACTTTATTTTATAGAATGTCCTCCAATTTATGGTTGCCTAATGTTTACTTATAAAGGTTGTGAATTTTGAGGTAAGATATCACAGTGTTTATCATATTGTCTCCTAAATTGAGAAATGCCCTAAGGGAAGGTGTTTTCTTCTGTTTTCTTCACACCTACAACAGAGGATAGAACAGTTTCTGGCACATATTAGGGACATAATAAATGTTTAGAAAATTATATATAAAATGACTAACAGCAATAAGATTCTGTTCTGTCAAAGTTGAAAACCATGATTTTTTTTATAGTATCAATCTGTGTTAGTTTTCCATCAATGTCACAAAATGCTTGAGATAATCAACTTCAGCAGAAGAGACACTTTCGTTGGTTCATGTTTTTAGAGGTTTCAGTCCATGGCTGCTGAGTTGGTTGTTTTGGGGTATATGGCAAGGCAAAGCAGAGAGTGTATGGTAGATTAAAGTTGCTTGACTCATTGTGACAGGGAAGCAAAGAGAGAAAGAGAGGTTATGTACCCGTGTCCCAACCTCCTTCCATTAGGCTCACTTCCTAAAGGTTCTACCACTTCACAATTGCACAATAGACTGTCAACCAAGCCTTCAGCACATGAATCTTTGGGGGACACTTCAGATCCAGAACATAACACGGACTACGCAATTATAAGAATTCAGCATCTCCCTATTGGAATAGAATAGTAGAGGTATATTGATCTAAGGTTGTCATTTTGTCAAATGAGTGCAACACAAAGACAGTAGAATAAGGAGGTTAAGAACACTGGCAAGAATAAAATATGGACAGCAGAAGAAGAGGAGACACAGCATAGAGAATGATGAGGATATGTTTTTAAGAACTACTATTCAAAGGAGGGTACTGCTGGTGAGGTTGGGAGAAAAGAATGGGAAAGTAGAATGACTGAGGCCTCTCTGAATGACACATGTCATATCCAAGGGTTGGATTTATGACTAAGCCATAACACAGAGGGGCAGTAGCTAATGTTATTTGTAATTTCCTGACCTCTACTAAGTTTTGGAAAGAGTAGCAGTTTCTGGTGCCTGCAGAAGATAAATTTCTGTGAAAGGAATCAGAAATAGTGAGCTTGTGAATTCCTTATCAGAACATAGTTGTCTAGCTGGACACCTTAATTTATTATCATCCAAGCTGCTGATAAGTTCAATTCTTGTTTTCCTCCAGCTCCTATGGAAATGTAGCCTGCTGGAATGATTTCCTCCTGGTGGCTACAACTGAATCAGCAAAGGCAGCTGCTGCCTTTTCCTGCTATAATTACCTGTGTTTTGTTTGACTATTTCTGCAAAATGAATTTGAAGTCATATGTGTATAGATGAAGGTATAGCTGGCAGGTGATTTATGAGGTTAATAGTAAAGAAATCTAGAAAAACAGAGAGAAAGATCAAGAATGTGGTCCCTGACCTATCCTTTTGAGAATTAGAACAACAACAATGCCTTAAATTAAAGGCCCAAGCTATACAAAATGCCCAGAATCTAACAGAAAGAATTGGACAAGGCATAGATTTTTTTTCTTCTGAATTCCATGACGTCTTTCAGGTCACTAAAGTACAATTTACTTCACTAGAAGAAGTAATTTACTAAATGTATTCTGGAGGAATCCCTGAGTTCATGTATCACTGAAAATGAGCTATTTGTTCCTTTCTTGTAGTATCAGACCCAACAAATTATATAGAAATAGGGGAAAGAAGAAATGTCATTAAATATATTGAACTGGCTAAAGTAGTAGTTTCCAAACTGTGTTCCAAGGTCAGAGGTCGCTCACAAAAGGTCAAAGTGGAGGCAGCTTCAAATAGATCAGCTCCATTTTTATCTTCTTTATATATTGAGCTTCTATGTGAGATTAAATTTAACAACAGGGTTCTGTTCCAAAGTAAGTTAGTAAACCACTGACCTTCTAAGAACAGAAAAAAAAGAGAACATTTTGAAAATATACCATAAATCTATGTTCAAATATATATATTGACAAAAATTAAAATTTAAATGAATGTAGCTATCATTTATAAAGTACTATCATATGTAAAATTTAGTCACTGTTAAATCAAAAAGGAGGTGGAAGGAAGAGATTTTAGGACTGTAATGCAGTTTCAATTTTATTCAATGTTGTACAAACCTCATTTATATCCAATTCCAAATCATTTTTATCATCCCAGAAGGAAAGAATAACCATTCAGAAATAACTCCCATTGCCTTTCTCTCCTTATACCCTGTGCTCTGCTCCCTACCAACCACCAATTTGCTGTCATACTCCATGTTTTTAAGTATTCTGGATATTTAATGGAATCATTACAATATGTGACTTTTTGCATCTGACTTGTTTCATGTAGCATGTTTTCAAGGCTCGTTCCTGTTGTAGCAGACATCAGTGCTTCATTCCTTTGTGATTACTAAACTGTTTGCCTTTGTGTGTATATATTGCAGTGTGTTTATCCACTCATCTATTAATGGACATGCGGCTGTTTCCACCTTTGCCTATTGTAAAAAGAACTGGTTGTAACTATTTGTGTACAAGGATTTATGTCACTGCCTGTTTTCAGTTTTAGAAGCTCTATACCCAACAATGAAATGTTGGGTCATATGGCAATGCTATTTTTAATTTTTTGAGGAATTGTCAAACTGCTTATCACAATGGCTTTACCATTCCATACCCCAATTTCATCACATTTTCATAAATATCTGTTATTTCTCATTTGGCCATCTTTTAACCAGAGGTTTATGTGATTAAAATTATAATTATTGGTTTAATATGCCAATCTTTATTTTGAAAAGGATTTTTTCCATATATTCACTTTGCTATTTTTACAAAATTTAATTCTCTACCCCTTTTCATTCAGTGTAAATAAAGGGACTGTTAATGGTTTTATTAAGACCCACATGCAGGACAGCATATCATCATACTAGGGAGACCTGCTTTCTTTAAACAAAAGTAAGGATTCATTAGAAATCCAGAGAGCATTCCCAGTAGTTTTTATCAGGTTCCACTCTTGGCCCTACTGACATCTGTTTTCCTTATCTTCTAAAGGTTTTTGACATGGAGTTCTTAGGTCAGTGATAGTGAATGTTGGTAGGGAATAGAGCATAGAACCAAGTTTAGAATTAGCAAATAAGTAGGAAAATCATGGTTTAAATGGGAATTTGTGTGCTCTTTTCTGTTTCACATACATATAACAAATCACTTCATAATGCAAAAAAGGGGTCTCAGAACAATAGAAACAGAATATTTTGACCCATCGTTAGACATTTTGCTTTCATTTTGTGGAATTTCACTGGTAATTTTACTTGGTGTTTCTATCATTTTATTTTTCTGCTCTATGGCTACTCTGTCATCTAGAATGGTTTGTTCAGGTTACTATAATGTGCCCACAAATCAGTTTAATACGTTTCTGCTCAAACAGTGATCAGTCACATGCCACCTGCCACACATTGTAACTGATCACCAAGTAGACAAGTTTGACAAACTGTCCCCTGGAGACTCCTATGCTATGCTTTGTAACAAATAGTAGCCCAGTGGGCTCATGGTCTAGGAACATAAACCCAAAAGCAAAAAATGGAAAACAAAAAAGGAAATAAAAGATTAAAATGACTAAGCATACGCTAACAACTCTAAAAATTAAAAATGCTGTATGAACACAGGAAGGAAACAGATTTTAAGCAAGTTGGCCTCAGAAAGAAATGTTGAAATGACCACTGCATAGTGAATAATGTAAATTTAAAATGTAGCAAACAGAAAAAAGTAAAATAGAGCATCTAGCAGATTTTGCCAGGTACAGAAGGGTAGAAGGACTTAATTGTCCAATGAAATAGAAAGAAGCAAGGAAACACAAGTTGTACACACACACACCCACACACACACACACACACACACACACACACACCATTCCTAAAACCTATGCTTAATTGATATAGCATATACTTTCCACATATGAAGTTTGGGGTTTCAGTCCCATCATCTGTTTGCAAATATTTATTAGGACCCAATAAATATATGTTTCTGCAAGAAAAGCAGAACTGCTACATGGAATATTTACACTTATACAACACGAAGAAAAAAAATGGCATTTTTTTCCTCCTCTAACCTTTAGAAATACATTAATTTTTACTGAGTATTTCCTAAATGTGTTTTCTTCTGAAACAGAATCATGGGCCTTTACTGTATAATGTACTTACCAGAACATAACAGTGGGAAAACTATACACGAATATAGCCAAAAGAAAGATTGATTCTTTAAAGACTCCTGTTAAGAGATGTAAGCTGGACTTCAGACACAGAGCATGAGCACCCACAGGTTTGCTCACACTTGACTCAGAGTGTGGGCAAAAGTATTGAGGACACAGATACATACACTCTTCCCCTGCCACAGCTTAGAAGACCTGAAAGCGAAGAAAGAAGGGCTATTGCCTGGACTCCCGTTCAAGAGGAAGACCAAGATGCCCTCACTCTTGCTTCTGCCCAAAGGGGAACTATGTGACTGAAATCTTGCCTAGAAGGAAAGCATATTTGAGATCAGACTCTAGGTTATTGGAGATTCAAGTTTTTGTGACATTAGTATCTATAAGTGACAGTTCTGATTTGCTTGGCAAATGCCCACCAAAACTGTAGTGATATTCTCTTTCAATAAAAATTCTTAAAATGGGTTTATGTTAGAGTGCTATTCTGGTGTTGCACTGGTGACATAGGACAAGGTGAATAAAGGCACAAAGACACAAATTCATGTCATAAGAAAATTAACAGAGTAGTTCCTTGGAGAATGGAAAGAATTGGAGGTTTGGACAAGAATGGGGGTGGTGACAAATGCACAAGCATCAAAAAACTAATTTGTTAAAGTTACCAAATAACCATTGCAATGGCTTCTTTGGAAAAAGGAGTATTATAAAAAAGTAAAAGAGAGTATCCTCTAATTCTAGAACTCCCACTATTAATTCTTTACAGTTTAAATATACAAGTATACTTACATACCACATGGATTCATTTTTAAATAAATCAGATTAAATAAAACTTGATAAATATGGTGTGATTAAATACATACATAAAGTAAATTATATTAAAGCCATTAATGAATTTCTTTTCTTTTTCTATTTTTGGTTCTTTCTTAGTTATACATTACAATATGATTTATTGTGACATAATTACTGAAGCATGAAATACATGAAATTTTAGAACAAAGTTTTTTTGACATCTTTAAATTTAAGGTAATAGAGGAACTAAACATGGAGACACCTAATTCAGATATCATTCATTATACGATACTGCTTACCTAGTCAATTCACATGTATACCACATTACATATTATAGATATTATAGATTTCTACAGATTATAATCATAGTAATCAGTAATCTGAGTTCAAATAACTCTCCTAAGGTCAATTAAAGAATGTTGATGGGGTTGAGGCTCAGTGGCAGAGCACTTGCTTCACATGTGTGAGACACTAGGTTTGATTCTCAGCACCACATATAAAAAAATGAACAAAATAAAGATTCATCAACAACTAAAAAAATTAATTAAAAAAAGAATGTTGATAACCACTGATGAAACATTATGGAATGAACAGGTTATAATTTACTAAACATCATACATGTTTTATAATAAATTCAATAATGTGCAGGTAACATTACAATGAAATTCTTGTTAATTCATTACCTTCTAAAGGGACCTTCATCTACTGGTAGACAGTTCTATAAGGATCTTTTGTTCTTTCGTCTTCACTTCCTGCATTTCACAGTAATTTATATTCTACACAGAACTTCGCTGAAACATGTCAAATTGATGGTTTCCTTTTATCAGAACTGATGAGAAATTTTAAGAACTTCTTAGCAACTGAGAAAACATGGGCCTTAAGCCACACCAATCAGGGTTTGAAATTTAGTTTTGTGGCCATGGGCAAGTGACATACCCCTGTGCTCCTCAATGCAAATTGAATTTGTCATTTGGAATTGTGAGAGGATTTGAGACACATGCACACCACTTTGTGCACCATGGGTATTTGAAAAAGAGCAAATTTTTTTCATTGTTTTCTCCTTCTCATTATCCTAATTTCAATCTCAAAGCAGCAATGATTGTTTTTCTCAAGCATATTTTATTAATATATTAATATTTTATTAAACCAATGTTCATTGTTCTATTCCTTTGATAAATTTTTGACACAAACATGGGAATGCCAGAAAATAAATTGCAGCAATAAGTTTCTGTCAGGTCCATAAACACACCTGAGAAGTCTTTGTTTGCATTTTTTTTGCCAACGGGTACCCTCCTTTGTGGCTCAAATAGGGGTCCCATCAATACCTCTAAGTATCATGGAAGAAGAAAAGCTTCTAGGTTACTCATGACCTTGAGCAAAACGATGAATAAATAGTCCTCTACTCTATTGTATATACAAAGACATATATAGTACATCTTTGCCATCTCAGCAGAGCATGAGTTCTAATGGTGTTCCTTTGCTAAATTCTGTATTGTCAATATTTTGTTACCTAGTAATTTTTATTTATTACTTATGTGTCCACAAGAATACCCTGGAATTTCATAATACCTTGAAATTTATTAAGATAAACTTGAACTCCATTCAATGTCCACATATAGATAAAACCCTTTGCTAAAATTTATGAAAATTCCCAAGTACTTATATCCTGATGGCCAAATTCTGATTCTAGGTATTTTCTTACACCCGCACTCAGTCAAACCATTCATGAATCTCAAATGTGAATTTAGTTTCCACTAAAATTACTTCTTTCATATAAGATATGTGATTGAAGTAGATTTAATTTCAATGGTAAAGGACATTACCAATGTCCTTTAAGTATTAAAGGACATTGGTAATGGTGTGGAGTTGAGGGAGGTTTACATTAAAGCAATGATAAATTCCGATCAGACATTGTCAATCAGATTCTGTAAAATCCTTGTCTACCATGTCCCTTGGTGTTTCTCTTTGATCTTTCATTCCATAGAATACCCAAACTTCAACCACCACTCTCAGTCCTTCTCCTTCCCACCCATTTTCTCTCCTCTTTCCCTCCTTGACTCAGTCATTGAATTATTTTAGTTTTATAAAAAGAGACCTGTACTGTCTTACATCATAGTGCTTTTATGTCTTTCATCATAGTGTTATCTAAAACTCTGACTCAAAAAAGGTCATTAAATTTCACGAGGAAATATTTATCTAACCGATACACAAAAGTACACACGAACCAGTTTGTTCTTTACAGTGGAAACTATGACTGTGCAATAAGGCTCGTGGACTTCCTCCCCGGGTACTAGGAACATCGCTAAGTGCTCTCAAGTGTCAGCCTTAGTTAGCAATTGGCTCCCATAGTTTAAGTCTCCTTGAGCATGCCCAAGGTCATGCTTCTATTCCAGGGGCAGCTCATATTTGGCCCCTCACTTAAACTCAGAAGCTTTCAGAGGCCATCTCAGCTTCAGAGTTCCCTGGGTGATCAGCTGACTGAACTGAGATGTCCTCTGCTTTGTGACTATGTTGCAGCACAAGCTGTTCCTCCGAATCACAGACCTTAGGAAATTCAAAACTAGAAATTGTTTTAGCTTCTGAACTTCCTCATACCAAGAAGGAGAATGAGAGGCTGCACGTTGTCCCAGAGGGCACTGGGGAAGCTCGGACTGTGACTGATGCAGCCTGGCACATGCGTATTTCCTACCTTTTGCCCCGCCATGCGTCTCTCCTCCTATAGGTTTCTGCACCCCTAAGTCCCCAAAGATGGAGATTTGAGAAAGAAAATGGTCTCCTCCATCTCCCTCAAAGCCAACTTTGAACAAAATCTGTAAAAAGAGATTTCTGTGGAACTCCAGTATATACTGTCTTTCCTTCTCAGTGTCTCCTCTATTGGATGCTGATTTCCTCCTCTATAGACTAAATTTTTATATTTTCCGACATGCACCTGTTGAAATCCCAATGCTCACTGTGAGGTATTAGGAGGCAAGGACTTTAATAAGTGATTGGTTTTTAGAACTCTGTGGCCCTTATACAAGAGATCCTGGACACATTAAGAAGATACCAGTCAGGTACCAGGAAGCAGGCCCTCCACAGAACCCCACCATCCATACACCCTGAAATTCATCTCCAGCCTTCAGAGCTGTGAAAAATGCATTTTTGTTGTTTATAAGCTAGTCTATGATACTCTGTTATAGTACCCCAGATGGACTTAGATAGCTTCCTTTCCTTTCACAGTTGTTAATCCAGAGACTGTTTTCTAACAAACTTCCTAAACATAATTTTTATCTCAGAGTACGCTTTCCAGGCAACCCAGTCTACAACAGTGCCTTATTAGTTAAAACTATATCATAAGTAAGATAAAGCAATGATGTTTAAAAGAAAGCAACAAAATAACCAGTGTGGAGAAACTTAAATAATTCATAAGTACTAAGAGAAGTAACCAAGAGTTTCAACACTTAAAAGTGAAATTTTTAGTTGAGACATTTTGGTAGTACCTGTCTGGAAATAAGACACTGAGTAGCAATTGATGGAAATAAAATTGTTAAGAAAGGGGATTATCTAAGTAGAAAAGTTTCGTTATATTCTAGGACTATTTCTCTATAGCAGTGTAAATGTCATAGCCCAATTTAAATTCTTTGTATTTCCTGCAGCCTTAAGGTATACAATGTTACACTTCCATGAGACATGGCTTTTGGTTCATTGATTATAAGCCTGAAGATTATTATTTCTCATCTAATGTAGAAGCAGAAGATAAATGCCTGATTATGAAAACTAGGAATAGTTTAACAACCTATTTGAAAAATGATTCCCAAAAGACATGAGCTGTGAAAACGATTGAAAGATATTTCCTTGGTTTTGGTCACGGTAGGTTCACAGCTGGCATTTGGTCAATCACTCATTAAATATTAATTAGCATTATTTATGCAATTTCAATGCTCTTTCACCCTTTTAATGGGGAAAAACTGAAGGCAAGAGGATCTTCAAAGGTTAGTTAGGTTCTTTCTCACTGATCTGTAGCTTGCTTATTCAATTTAAGTAAATTCTTTTTTTCTTATTTTCCTTTTCCTGAAGCTTGAAATGGAAATAGTGAATCCAATACAAAGAAAATATTTTTGCTTCTCAGCAAGAAATTTCCTTCCAAATAAAGTTATTCACATAATTTCTATCAAAAGAAATCACTGCACTATTTAACATTTCCTAAGTAGGGTTTTTAAATATGAAGGATAATTTTCAGATAACATAATTCTAAAAATTCTAAAACTGAGGTGTTTATAGTTAGAAAACTCTAAATATACCTAGCAATAGCTGAAATGTGCTACAAAAATTTGACTCCGCAATATGACCAAGGTTTAAAAACTACTCAGTGACAATGCAAGCATTTAGAACTATTATCAACTTTTAGAAAAGTAACTTGTTTCAATCAAGTTGTGTAATTCTTTTTTAATTGATATTTGAGTCTTTGTTACCTGCTAAGCAGGTGCAGAGGTTTCAAAGGTAAACATGACATCCTGCCCACTGGGTAGGAGCTCATTTCACCTTCCAGAGAAAAGACTACTGACAAATTATGATAATGTGAGTAATTAAGGCAATTAAGAAGAAAAGATACAGGAGAGCTCTCTGTCCTACCTTTATTTGCCTCAAACCAGGATACATTTACAAAGGCAAAAGTTATCCTTACAAAGGAGAGTAAAATTAACCACTGAAGTAGATTACGTACAGAGTAGGGAGTGGGAAAAACCAAATACTTCCAAGGAGTGGGGCACCATCAAGGAGCACTTTTTTATGGAGCCTGAAAGGATGAGCAGAGTATACACAGGTGGGAGATGAAATAAGTGAATAAGACAGGATAGGGGCTGGGATTGTGCCTCAGTGCCAGAGCACTTGCCTAACATGTGTGAGGCACACTGGGTTGATTCTCCACACTGCATATAAATAAATAAAATAAAGGTTCATTAACAACTTAAAAAAAAAAAAAAAAAAAACTAAAAGAAAAGATAGGATAGAAGGAAGATGTATAAACTGGAAGTTGCAATGAAGCCAGACTCATTATGCAAGTAGCAGGTGGGTCTATGGCCCTGGAAAGAAATATATGTGTGCAGGCAGGCACATTGAAGTGTGCTTACACAATAGCTATTGGAGTGGAAAAAAATTTTTTTCAGCTTTAAAAAAATTTTTTTGAATCAACCTCTGTAACAAAATATAGATTTACACAAGAAAAAACATGCATAAGCTTATAAACATGTATACTTCAAACACATAGGAGACATCCAAGGGAGTAAGTACCATGCCAAAAAGTGGCTTTAAATTCCAGCTTTTTAAACATCTTTAAGAGTAGTACATTTTTAGAGAAGTGAAAAACAAAGGAAGAGAACTTTGGGCCTACAGGGGCTTCAACATAGGGGAAAGAAAACAACTAGCAGACAAGGCTGTTTGGTGTAGATTATTAATGTAGATTCCTCTGAAGCTATCTCTAGGCCTATAAGGACACAGTGTGGTTTTCAGGGTAAACTTTGCTCTCCTTGGTAAGGAGACCTTTTGCCTTCTTGATTGCCTTTATCTGAAAAATTCTTTTCATTTGGGGATGATATATTTTTGTCTCCCACAACAGCAGATGAATATGAATGTGCATATAGTAAGACACTAATCAAGGGTCTTGTGTGTTTATTAAGAATTTTAACTTGGAACTTTCAACATGGCAGAATAAAGGAGATTCACTTTCCTGGCTGCTCTGTGACATGAAACCAAGAAAGCAAACAGGCAGCTTCTCAGCAAAGTGGGTGGTGCACAAAAAAAAAAAAAAAAAAAAGGAGGGGAGCACTCTACTAGAATTTAAAACTGAACATTCAAAGCAGATCAGGGACTCAGGAGATTGGATATAATACAATAAGGAAGAAATCCCCAGCAGCACAGCTGCTGCAGCAGCTAGGCCAAAAGCAATCCCTCCATGAGCAAAGTAGAGGGATAAGGGAATTAAAGAAACCCACATTTTTAGGAGGCCTGAGGCATGTCTGGGTACAGATTGTTTAGAGATCAAGTACATTGTCCAAATAAACTGAAAGGCATACTGCATAATATTATTGTGAGGAAAGAAGCCTCCATCTCTCCAGGTAGTGTATGGAGGACAAAGGAAGAAATAATTTCATAGCCACAGCACAAGGGCTGGGAGCTGAGAGAACCAATTCCTGGCAAACCACAGTTTGGCCTGAAATACAGGCCCAGTAAACATACACTACACAACATACAGTGTGCTTAAGTAACCAGGAGAAAATCAAACATGAAGAGGTGTACACAGGGTACAAATGGTCATGGAAATAAACCTAGCTCTACTCCTCTCCCTGCAATCCAGCTGCATGAGAGACCAGCTGGGAGAGATGCATCTGGCTGGAAGTCAGAAGGGCAGGGGCAGGAGAGATTGAATTTGAAGACTGAACCCGAGACCAGAAAATGTGGGGCAAGGTGATATAGGGGACTAAGAATTGGCTCCTGCATCACAGGAGTGGAACCCAGGGTAGATCCCTGAGGTAGTTTTCCAATGGGGACCAGCTAGTACTGGGCACTGGAGGTGCTCTGATTTAAAATCTCCAGACACATTGGCATTTAGTAAAAAGCCTGATGCTCACCTAAACCTAAACCCTGCTTCCAGGAATTCTGCCTATGGGATTACCTCTGTCAATCCAGAAATCCAGAAATCCAGAGAGTGGGGCATCACACTCTAGACGAACCCATCTATAACTGCTGAGAAGAGAAGCTGAAACTCTTTTGGACTTCAACTGAAAGAATCTTTTTTCATTGAGTTTTTATTTTTACTTTTTTTACTTTTTTCTTTGTTCTTTGTGTTTTCTTTTCCTATGTTTTGTTTTGCTCTCTCTCTTTTTATTTATGACTTTAATGGTACATGGATATTTATACATACTCTTAATTTTTTTCTAATTTTTAGCATTTTTGAAGCCAGATATTTTTAATGAATCAGTTTTTTTTATTTTGAAGACTAGGATATTTAATTTGTATATTTTAGTTTTGTTTTGTATTCATTTATTTTTAATTTTAATTTTTTAAAACTTTTTACTTAATCTATACATATTTTCTTTAACCTGTCCTCCTTGATTCTTTCAATCTTTTCTTCTGCTAACAATCTCTATTGTTCTCTCTTTCACTCTTCCTTTAATTTTTTACTTCTATCTTCTCTCCTCTTCCCTCATAATCATCACATTCTATATCACTCCTGTTCCCTCTCTGTCCATCATTTGAATTTTTAAACTCTTTTGCAAACTTGCTATTTTATTGTAAGTAATACCTGATCATAGAATTTCTATTTATTGTGATGATTCACATTGTAGACATCATAGTAGGAACTATTTGGTTTAATGCTATATATTGTTTGCATTTGTTGTTATTATTTGTCTCTGCCTAAACAGTAACAGAATCCATCAATACCACAATGGAAGAAATTTCAGAGAAGGAGTTTAGAATATACATAGTTAAAAACATCTGTGAAATAAACAGTAGTATAAGGAGTGAAATCAGAGACATAATATGGGAAGTGAAAGATCACTTCAATAAAGAGATAGAGATTCTGAAGAAAAAAAAAAAGAAGAAATCCTCAAAATAAAGGAATCAATAAACCAAATTAAAATTACAATTGAAAGCATTACCAACAGACTAGGTCACATGAAAGATAGTTTCAGGCAATGAAGATAAAATATATAATCTTGAAAACAAAGTTGATAATGGATAAAATATTTTAAGAGAATATGAACAGAACTTCCAAGAAATATGAGATAACCCAAAAAGACCAAATTTAAATTTTATTGAGATAGATGAAGGCTCTGAGATACAAACAAAAGGAATGCACAATGTTTTCAATGGAATAATATTGGAAAAATTTCCAAACCTTAAAAATAAAATGAAAAATAAATTATAGGAGTCTTACAGGACCCCAAATATACAAAATTACAACAGACCCACAACAAGTCACATTATTATGAAATCACCTGACATACAGAATAAGGACAGAATTTTTAAAGGCCACTAGAGAAAAATGACAGGTAACATTTAGAGGGAAACCAATCTAGATCACAGCTGATATATCAACCCAAACCCTCAAAGCTATGAGGTCGTAGAATAATATATACGAAGCTCTGAAAGAAAATGAATGCCAGCCAAGAATACTATACCCAGCAAAATTAAGCTTCAGAATAGATGATGAAATAAAAACCTTCCATGATAAACAAAAATTAAAGAATTCACAACTAGAAAGCCTGCACTATAAAATATACTTGATAAAATATTTCATGAAGAAGAAATGAAAAATAAAAGTGAATAGCAGCAAAGGGAGGAATTACACTAAAAGAAGAGTGATTCAATGGAGAAAATGATTAAAATTAAAAACCAGAAAGAGATCAAAATGGCAGGGATTAAAAATCATATATCGATAATAGCATCGAATGTCAAAGCCGTAAGCTCATCAATCAAAAGACACAGACTGGCAGATTGGATTAAAAAATAAGTCCCAACAATATGCTGTCTCTAAGAGACTCCCCTCACAGGCAAAGACATTCACAGACTGAAGGTAAATAGGATGGGAAGAAACATATTCACATGGCTCTCATAAACAAGCAGGGATTTCTATCCTCATGTAAAATAAAGTGTACTTCAAGTCAAAGTTAATCAGAAGGGTCCAAGAAGTCAATTTCATGCTTCTTAAGGGAATTATACATCAACAAGGCATAACGATCAAAAACACTTATGCACCGCAAAATGAGGCATTTACATACATCGTACAAACTCTTCTCAATTTCAAGAAGAAAATAGACTACAACACAATAATACCATGTGACTTTAACACACTTTTTTCATCACTGGATAGCTCCTCAAAACAAAAACTAAATGAGGAAGCTACAGAACTAAAAAATAAAATTAATAATTTAGACTTAACAGTCATATATAAAATATTTAATCCATCAATGACTGAATGCACTTTCATCTCAGCAGCACATGAATCCCTCTCTGAAATAGCCCATATCTTAGACCCCAAAGCAACTCTTAACAAATACAAAAAAATAGAAATAATACCTTGTATCCTATTAGATCATAATGGAATGATATTAGAAATCTATGATAAAATAACAAATAAAAGATACTCTAATACCTGGAGACCAAATAATATGCTACTGAATGATCAGTGGCTAGCAGAAGAAATCAGGGATGAAATAAAAGAATACTGAGAATTAAATGAGAATAGTGATACAACATACCAGAATCCTGGGACACTATGAAGGCAGGGCTAAGAGGACAGTCAGTCCATTGCATGGAACTCATTTTTATTAAAAGAATAGAAAGTCAACAAATAAATGCCTTACATTACATTTCAAAGCCCTAGAAAAAGAAGAACAACACCATAATTATTAGAAGACAGTAAATAATTAAAATCAGACCTGAAATTAATGAAATTGAAACAAAAGAAACAATCCAAAAAATAAACAAGACAAAAAGTTGGTTCATTCTTTGAAAAAAAATCAATAAAATTAACAAACACTTATCTAATGATGAGGGAGGAAGAGAAAGCTCAAATTACTAAAATTCATGATGAGAAGGAAATATCACAACAGACACTACTGAAATACAGCTGATAATCAGAACCTATTTTGAAAATGTACACTCTATTAAAATATAAAATCTTGAAGATATCAACAAATTTGTAAAGACATATGATCTACACTAATTGAATCAGGAGGACATAGAAAATTTAAACAGATCAATTTTAAGCAATGAATTGAAGATGCCATCAAAAGCCTACCAACAAAGGAAAACCCAAGACCAGAAGGATTCTCTGCTGAATTCTATGAGAACTTCAAAGAAAAACTAACACCAATCCTCCGCAAATTATTCATTGAAATAGAAAAGGAGGGAACCCTTTCAATCAAATTCTATGAATTTAGTATCATCTTGATACCAAACCAG
Organism: Sciurus vulgaris; assembly: GCF_902686455.1. Taxonomy (NCBI): domain Eukaryota; kingdom Metazoa; phylum Chordata; class Mammalia; order Rodentia; family Sciuridae; genus Sciurus; species Sciurus vulgaris. Next base: position 69,211,499 of record NC_136469.1, on the reverse strand, counting down.
ACAAAGACACATCAAGGAAAGAAAACTTCAGACTGATAGCCTTAATGAACATAGATGCAAAAATTCTTGATAAAATACTGGCAAATTATATAAAAAAGCATATTAAAAAGATAGTGCCCCACAATTGAGTAAGATTCATCCCAGGGAAGCTGTTTACATATATGGAAATCAAAAAAACATAATTCATCATATCAATAAATTTAAAGACAAGAATCACATGATTATTTCAATAGAAGAAGAAAAAGCATTTGATAAAATACAGCATTTGTTCATGTTCAAAACACTAGAAAAACTAGGGATAGTAGGAACATACTTCAACATTGTGAAAGCTATATAGACTAAATCCAAGACCAACATAATTCTAACTGGAGAAAAATTGAAAGCATTCCTTCTAAAACTGGAACAAGACAGGTATACCCCCTTTCCCTACTTCTATCCTGGAAATCTTAGCCAGAGCAATCAGAAGAAAGAAATTAAAGGGATTCAAATAGAAAAAGAAGAACTCAAACCATCCCTATTTGCTGTCAACATGAGTCTTATTTAGAAGACTCAAAAACTCTACTGGAACACTTCTAGAACTCATAAATGAATTCAGCAAAGTAGCAGGATATAAAATTAACACCCATAAATCAATTGCATTCCTTTACATCAGTGATAAATACACTGACAGAGAAATTAGGAAAACTACCCTATTCACAATAGCCTCGAAGAAAATAAAATACTTGGGAATCGATCTAACAAAAGAAGCAAATTAACTCTATAATAAAAACTACAGAACACTAAAGAAAGAAATAGAAGAAGACCTTAGAAGATGGAAAGTTCTCCCATATTCTTGGATAGGCAGAATTAATATTGTCAAAATGGTCATACTACAAAAAGCAGTATACAGATTTAATGCAATTCCTATTAAGATTCCAATGTCATTCTTCACAGAAATGGAAAAAGCAGTCATGAAATTCATTTGGTAAAATAAGAGGGCCAGTATAGCCAAAGCAATCCTCAGCAAGAAAAGTGATGCAGGAGGCATCACAATATCAGACCTTAAATTATACTAGAGAGTAATAGTAACAAAAATAGCATGATATTGGCGCCAAAAGAGAACTGAAGACCAATGGTATAGAATAGAAACACAGAGACAAACCCACAAAAATACAGTTATCTAATACAAGACAAGGGTGCCATGAACATACATTGGAGAAAAGATAGCCTCTTCAACAAATGGTGCTAGGAAAACTAGAAATCCATGTGTAACAAAATGAAATTAGACCCCTATCTCTCACCCTGCACAAAATTCAACTCAAAGTGGATAATGGACCTAGGCATTAGACCAGAGACCCTGCACCTACTAGAAGAAAAAGTAGGTCCAAATCTCTATCATGTCTGCTTAGGAACTGAATTCCTAAAAAAAACCCCTAAAGCACAAGAAATTAAATCAAGAATCCATAAATGGTTTGGAATCAAACCAAAAACCTTCTTCATAGCAAAGGAAATAATCAAGAACATGATGAGAGAGCCTGCAGAATGGGAGAAAATCTTTGCCACCTGCACCTCAGACAGAGCATTAAATTTGAGGATATATAAAAACTCAAAACCAATATCAAAAAACACAAATAACCCAATCAATAAATGGGCAAAGGAATTGAACCAATACTTCACAGAAGAAGAAATATGAATGGTCAAAAAAATATGAAATAATGTTGAACATCACTAGCAATTAGAGAAATGCAAATTAAAACTACACTGAGACTTCCTCTCACTCCAGTTAGAATGACAATTATCAAGAATACAAGCAACAATAAATGTTGGCGAGGATGTGGGGAAAGAGGTTCACTCATACATTGCTGTTGGGACTAAAAATTGTGCTACGACTCTAGAAAGCAGGGTGACGATTCCTCAGAAAACTTGGAATGGATCCATTAGTTGACCCAGTTATCCCACTGCTTGGCTTATGCCGAAAGGACTTAAAATCAGCAAACTATAATGATGCAGCCACATCAATGTTCATAGCAGCTCAATTCACAATAGCTAAGCTATGGAACCTTTAATAGCTGAAAGGATAAGAAAATATGGTACATATATACCATGGGAAATATTACTCAGCAATTAAAAAGAATGAAATCATGGCATTTTCTGGTAAATGGATGTAACTGGAGGCTATCATGCTAAGAGAAATAAGTCAATCCAAAAAAAAAAAGTTCAAATGTTCTCCCTGATATGTGGACGCTGACTCACATTAGGCAATGGGGAGTGAGGAGTGGAGGTTCACCAGATTGGGACACGGGGGATGGGGGGAGGGAGGATGGGAATGGGAAAGACAGTAGAATGAATTGGACATACCTTTTCTATGTTAATATATGAATACAAAACCAGTGTAACTTCACATCATGTCCAGACACAAGAATGGAAAGTTAGACTCCATGTTTGCATGATATGTAAAAATACATTCTATTGTCATGTGTAACTAAAAGGAACAAATTTTTAAAAAAGATTTTTAACTTTATCCTTAAGTCCATGGGACCCAATGAAAGATAATATAAGAATCTGCTCCCTAGGAAAGATGGAAGTTCCGCCTATAATAGACTATTTCAGGTTAGTGTGTTCCATACTTATGCTCCTGTGTTATTACAGAAGTCTGCTCTACTGATTTGTCCTGTGGTTTTGGTTACACAACACAGAAGACCAGGCATCCTTAATCAGCCTACACCAGGGACTGTCACAGGACATTCACCTGAATATCTCTTTCAATTAATATGAATATGTCTTTGAAAATGAATATTAAGAATGACTCTTTAGGTGACATTAGAAGGCAGTGAAGATTAGAGCCTCTAACTTTTTTGAGTCATGGAAGGTTAAAAAAAAAACCAGAAAGAAAGAAACTTATGAAGTTTATAGAGAATGAAAAGAAACTGAATTGCAGTGCTCAGATATTTGAGGGGTACACATCTCTTCACAGCTTAGGGTTGACTAGGTATTAAATAAGGATTTACAAATGAATACATTTTGAAAGGAGGTTTATAAGTTAAATGAGAATAATGGGAGCCAAGGTTGAGGACTAACCTTCTCCTAGAATACTATAAGCATACCATTCTTCAAAAGTCCTCTGTGGGTATGTATGTGTATATATATATATATATATATATATATATATATATATATATTTTTTTTTTTTTTTTTTTTTTTTTTTTTTTTAATGCCAGGGATTGAATCCAGGGATACTTAACCACTGAACCAAATCCCCAGTAAACATGCTCTCACCATTTTTTTTTTTTTTTTTTTTTTTTTTGAGACAGCGTCTCACTAAGTTGCTGAGCCTGGTTTTGAACTTGCAATCTCCTGCTTCAGCCTCCTGAGTCTCTGGGATTACAGGCCTGTGCATTGTGCCCATCTAAACATCCTCCATATTTTTAAGTGTGTAAAACTTTGCTAGCTAAAATATCTTCTGAACTAATCATGTGAAAATATCTTAACCATGCTCCAAGGCAGCTCTGTCTGGTCCTTCCCAGCCCTGCCTTGCTTCCAGGAAAGAATGGCTCACTCCCTTTACTCAGCTCTCTAACACATCCCTGTTACTCTGATAAAGCACTAACCACACTGTGTCTGCAGTCATTGCTGGGCCTCTGACTCCACCAAGGATAACTCCCATGGAATCTCTTCTGTAGTTCCTGACAGCAGATGTTTGTTGAATAATCTTGAGTGTGGAGAGAGGAAAAAGCAAGTTATCGATTACATTTTCAAAGATGCATCATGGGAAGGTAGATGAACAGAGAGTGAAGGGGAGGCAAGTCATTTTAAGGAACATTTTGCTTAACTGAAAAAGTAGGAGGGAAGTGGATTGGAACCAAAAAACATTGATTATCATGCAATATTGATTTGGAGGAAAATCACTACATGCATCTATCTGTGGTGTAGACTTGGGCTATTTCTGGAAGACTTGGGAAAGGGTAGTAGCCCAACAATTCTGATTTTCATTTGAATAGAGGCTGTGTGGAGATCTGGGTTAGCAGGTCCTTTGGGAAATGCTCAAAGCTCCCTGTGATCTAAACAATGACTTGGAATTCACAATGATTCAAGGACTACAATTCTCCACTTTGTGACTTATAAACTTCTTTCTTTTTTCTTTTTAATTTATGACTTGAGACTTTAGATCACAGACAGACAAGGGAAAACCCCAAGTACTTCTTTATAATCCTTTGACAGGAATAGAAAAGTACTCACAAAAACAAAAACAAAACTATCATGTGTGTTATACATTTCACAAATATGCCCGAAAGCATATGTCCAGACTTAGTCTAATCACACCCATGGAAGCAGGGCACACATTTTCACATCGTGCCTATTGACATGAATCATTTGGATAGGCTTGTATTGGCATTCTGTCAATTTTCTTTTGTAATTTATTCCTGAAACTACAAATACCAAATCTATTCTTTCCCTTTCCTAACATGTGTTTGGATTATGTTGGACATGATGTAAGAATATTCTATCCTTTTTAGGACATTAGCATCCCTACAATTTGAAGGGTATTTATTTTGGAAATGATACAAAATCTGTACCCTACACCACTTATAATTTGCTGGAGATCAACAAGGTTCTGGGTTATCACGATATTTCTTAAAAATGTAGACATTCATTTCTCTAATTGCTAGAGATTTTGAACATTTTTTTCATATATTTGTTGGTTGCATATCTTCTTTGAAGTGTCTGTTCAGTTTCTTAGCCCATTTCTTGATTGAGTTATTTGTTTTTTTGGTGTTAAGGTTTTTGAGCTCTTTGTGTATTCTAAAGATTAATGGCTACTGAAAAATGAGAAATTACACTCCATTTATGTATGGTTTATCAAAATGTATACATGCATTCTACTGTCATGAACAACTATTTAGAAAAAATAAAATAATAATAAAAAAGGAAGACATCCAGATGAAATGTGCAAAATTCAAAATATATAAACCTAATATGTGGGATATAATCAAACCTAAGCCTTCAGATTTCATTTTGTTCTTCTTTCTGCTTTTCTCATTTAAAAACGTTCAGATATCAACACCACCATTGAGATAGCATATGGAGTATGATTTCATTCTGCCATTGATACAATGTAGAATAGTCTTTTAACCTTTTTGAAATTCACATGTACTAAGTCAAAAAGGACTTTATTACAAGGTTAATAAGATCATGTCTGTAGAGGATTTCAAGCTCTCTGAATTCTCAGAATGATAAACAAATGTGAGGTTTTATTATCATTATCATTGGCTTCAAAAGGAACTTGACTTTCATAGCAGTGGTGTTAAAAAAAAAAAAAAAAAAAAAAAAAAAGTTAACCTGACTGTGGTGTTCAAATAAATGTCAGGCTAAAAATTCAGTGAAAAATTGAAGAGGTATAGGTAGAAAAACCTTGTTTCATTGGTACGTCAATAGTGAGAGCCAGCTTGAGCAAGACTGAATCCTAAATAAGCTACCAAGGATAAACTCTCATCACCCCCCAACCCCCTCTCTCTCTCACACACACACAGTCTTTTAATTTCATTTCTCAGTTATTCAATCTATTACTCATCCCTCTATGTTAAGTTCAAAAGACAAGGATAAGTAAGATCACTCTAATTTTATTTCTGACTGCTTTTCTTAATGGATGTGTTAATGGAATTTCCCTAGATGTTTAATGTTGCATATGTTAATGAAAAATGTAGCAGACTGTTTCTGTTAGATTAGTTCAAAACACAGTTCTTTAGTCCTGTGGAGTAACATCTGTAATCTCCTGGTTTGAAGCCATGGTAACTTTTAGAGGAAAACCTGAACATTTTATGGTAGCTATACTTCTATTGTTGTAAAATCAAAAGTGACATATTTTTAACATAGTTTATCATTTGCATTTATTTAAGCTTAACTGAACGACCAAAAAAAAAAAAAATCTGCTTCATATACTGATAGTGTTCATTGAAATGTAAATACCAGTAAGTGACACGTGGAGAAGTAAATGGACAAACTGAAAAAATAAAAATGCATTCCCTCTGTATGACCATTTGTCTTCTGATAGCATGAGTAAAGCTTAAGTCAGATACAATTAAATGGACTAAAGCTTTAACAGTGACTTTTGAACTGCTTGAATTAACAAAATCAATCCTCATAAATTAAGCTATCAATGATCTATGATACAATTAAGTTCCATAATCAAAAATGCTACAGTGCATGCAGTGTCACTTGTGCTATTTCTGACACTGAATTTTAACTACTGCTGGCTAACTCTTCCTGCAGGGTTGTGTAAAACTCCATCTGGCACACTAGACAGCAACGTTATGATACACGGTTTCTTTTCTATTCTTCAATTTAGGCTGACATCTGGTGGTCCAGGGGAATGACAAGCAATCTTTCTGATTGTAAACCAATTTGCAAATGCGGCTTTTTTCAGTTTTCCCTTTGTCTTTCTGAAGTGCTTGAAATTGTGACCAAACCAATTAATTACATGGAAATTCATGTAGAATAACAATTTAAAGAACAGAACAATAAGGGTCAAGAGAGTGACCTTCATGTGATGAATTATATACATGTAAGTATATCTAACTCCAGGGTGACTAAAAAGCATCAATAGAAAGCACCATATATTGGCCAATTAGAGCCACTCAGAAAGGGGACTATTTAATGGCACCACACTGGGGATCATAATGGAAATGTGGTAGACGTAAGATTTCTTTCTTTCTTTCTCCTTGTCAGATTAGTTGCAGGGAGGGAAATGAAGGAAATGAGGGGGAGGGAGGAGGGAACACTGTGCATAGTCAGAAATTGATGTTTAAACAGGCATAAGGAAGTATTCAAAAGCATTCATCACCACCCTTTAGGAAGAAGGGGGCACTTCCAGCAGTTAGCAGCAGTCCAGATGGCAAAACACATTGGGCCAGAAGCAGGAGCAATTCAACTCTCTCTACTCCTGGGATATGCATATTGTGTGTGTGCACACACACACACACACACACACACACACACACAATCCACCTATCTCCAATTAATTGACTATGGTATATTCCACTAATTACAAAATCATGGAGGAACAGAATAATACTTTGTCTTATGATTTTTATACCATTTGTTTGCAACCTCAGAAAAGATAAAAGCTCCTGTGATTTTTTTTTTTCCATATTCAGCACTTGGGTATATCATTCTGTAGCATTTTTACCATGAAGAGACTTAATAAATTGATATTTTGTGCTCAGATTGGCAATTTTTTTCCCTATAGTTTGCAGTGATTGTGAATAGCATAGAAAATAGATGTAATGCTTGAATTGACTTTAATATACCTCCATATTTATGAACTGCTTTAGATCAACAGAAATATACGCAAATCTCCCTGTTATAAAAAGCAATCACCACATAAGACAAAACAAACAAACAAACAAGTGAAAAACATCTTTACTGTAGTGCAAGAAAGATTATTCTAAATGTTTGGTTTGGTCTCTGTTCCACTTAACCTTGTGACTCTGAAAAGGTTATTGGAAGGAGTACCAATTATACTGGTGCTTTTGAAATATGGCCAGGTTCTCTAGGAAGTAGACTGGAGCTGCCAATACCTAATCTCATAAAGGTCACTGAAAAGTTCAAAGGAAATTGCTTTTAGTTACTATGAAACCCCCTCAGCTGAAATGTGTAAGTGAAAGGTAAAACACTTCTACCTGCACTTACCGGGCATATATCCCATCTTAGGAGTGAAGTTTAATTTTAATCAGTAACTATAAGATCTCTCAAGAAAGAAGAATATTATTTTCTTTTAAGAAGTCATAATTATTAAGTAAACCTTGAAAGAAGGGAAATGCATGTTCTGTGCTGTGGTTAGCACCTGGAACCTACCCCAAAATCCATTTGTTGAAGAATGAGTCATCAGTCTGTGGCAGTATTGGGAGGTGGTGGGAATTTCAGAAGGGGAGTTCCAGTAGAAGAAAGTTAGGTTAGTGAAGGGATTCCTTTGAGAGGGATACTGAGGACCCTCCCTTCGCTCCGCTTCTTTTCTTTCCAGCTGCCATGAAATGAGAAGCTTCATTTCCCCACATGCTCCTCCACTGCAATATTCCCTCACTATAGGCCTTAAAGTTATGGAGACAGCCAACCATGGACTGAAACTTCTGAAATTTGAGCCAAAATCTTTCCTCCTTTTAGATTTTCTCAGGTATTTTGTCAGAGTGATGAAAAACTTACTAACATTTTCTATAAGAAAACTGCACACTTACAACAAACCATCAACTAGTAAGGCAATGCCGTTCTAGTAGACTTCATATGATTGTCTTATTTATTAAGGGATAGAGCAGAAAAAAACTTGTACTGTGATGTTAGAGCCACTAAAATAAGTCTAACTCCCACAAATATTTTATACCAATTATTAATGAATGAACTCTCAAGTATAGACATTTGTTTGGATTTTGTGACCTTTCTGAATATAAGTAATTTTTCTGAGAAACACTTTTAGGACTGTGTTTCAATTATTTTACTTTATTTTTGGTTGATATATATGATCATACATTTTATAGGGTACACTATTATATTCAGACATGTCTACATTGTATAAAGATTAAAGCAGAGTAAGTAGTGTATCATAAGTCTCATTTTTATCATTGTAGTTTCTTTGTAAAAATATTTTTTGTCAATATGTTTTATTTCTTCCAGTTATAATGGTCTAGATATAATAATGATGCCATGTTAAAAAAAATTTGAGCTATTTCTTTAGAAATATATTATCTTTATCTTCCTACTGTATATTAGGCAGAGTCCCCAAGGTATTTCTCATGTACATAATTGTATAAGTCTTTCATTCTGAGACCTCCATTGCTAGGTAACTCATATGAAAGTTCCTCATTAGTTCCACCAGGGCCATTTCCTGCTGCCACTTCTACTGTCACTGCTCCTTGCTTCTGCTGATGTGGCATCACCAGCAAAACCACACCAGCCCAGACTTCCTGACAAGAGCCCTCCTGCTCTCGCCCAATGCAGATGGTGTGACTGTGGCATTGGAACACAGTGACAAAAAATACTCTAGTTTCAGACTTAGATTTTCTTCCTTCCTTCCTATTAGGGTTTAGATATTAGGTGTTCCCAAAAAGCTCATGCTAAGACAATGTAAGAAAGTTCAGAAATGAAATTACTGGATTATGAGAGGCTTAAGTTAATCGGTTCACTAATCCCCTAATAGGGATTAATTGAGTGGTAACTGTAGGCAGGTGGGGTGTGGCAGGAGGAGATGGGACCCTAGGGGTCCTGTCTTTGGGGTTTATATTTTGTCATGTTGAGGGAACTCTCTCTGCTGCCCGGTGCCATGTTACCATCTGCTTTCCTCTACCACAATCTTCCATCATGATGTTCTGTCTCACCCCAGGTCTTGAGGAATGAAGTTTTAATCATCTAGAACTGAGACCTCTGAAGCCTCGAGTCCCCAAATAAACTTTTCCTCCTTTATTTGTTCTTGTCAGATCTTTTGATCAGTGAAAACGCTGACTAAAACACTTCCTTCCTTCCTTCCTTTCTCCCTCTCTCCCTCTTTCCTTCCTCCTCTTCATTCTTTCCTACCTTTTCTTCATTCTTTCCTTCCTTCCTCTTCTCCTACCTCCTTTACTTTTTCCCTTCTTTTGATTCCTTCTATCCTTCTTCCTCAAGAATATTGTTGCTTAAGTTATTCACCTGGTCATTAAGCTATCTATGCAGAATGAAAATGCTATGACCAGGGAATTTTGTGATTTGGTCTCAAGCCATATCATAAGCAGAGCACTCTCAGAAGGAAGCATAGCTCTATTAGGTTAAAGACAAGAGCCAAAACTTGGTCTTTCTCTTCCTAGTAGAGTAGAACTAGATTGTTTTAGAAGGATATTCGTTTTCCTTAACTGGTGCTAGTGTTTGTCTGTGATTGTCTAATAATTTTTATTATTACAAACTCTGCTTTTATTTTTTTTTTCATGTTTTTTCATGGGTGCATTATAGTTCTACATAATGGTTGGACTTGCTGTTTCATATTTGTACATTCACAAAATATAACAATACAATTTGACCAATGTCATTCTCCTGTATTTTCCTTTTGCCTCCTCTCCTCCCTTCTCCTGGTCCCTTTCTTCTACTCTACTGATCTCCCTTGGATTTTCATGAGACCCTCATCCTTCAGCCATGATTCTTTTCCTTTTTCCTCTCTAGCTTTCACATATGAGAGAAAAATGTGCCACCCTTGACCTTCTGAGTTTGTATTACTTCACTTATCATAATGGTCTCAAGTTCCATCCATTCTCCTGCAAGACATAATTTTGCTTCTTTGTGACAGAATAAAACTCTGCTGAGTGTGTGTGTGTATGCATGTGTATACATATATATATGAATATATATGCATGTATACATATACCATGTGTGTGTGTGTGTATATATATATATATATATGATTTTCTTTATTCATCTGTTGATAGACACAAGGCTGGTGCAACAGTTTGGCAATTGTGAATTGCTGCTATAAATATGGGAATGCTTATATTGCTATAGTAAGAGGAATTGTCTAATAATCTTATTTGAGAATCTTACTTAAACTATAGGAAACCATTTTTGAAGCTTTTAAACAAATGATGGCAAAATAAAATACATGTTAGGCAACATGTCAAAATCAAATAAAATTACTTTTACATATACTAATTATATTTTGTCCATCTTATTTTTCTTGTATGAAATATGATTTACAAATGTTACAAGTACTGAATTACTGGGAAAGGAAAGAGAAAGAGGGAGTCACTGAATCTAGAACAGTCTGATCTCCTTAATCATAGGGACTCACATCCAAGGATTCAACCAACCTCGGATAGAAAATACCTGGGGAAAAATATATCTGTAAGGAACATGTACCAACTTCACCATTCCCTAACCATAATAGTACAACTATTTACATGGTATTTGTTGTTAAAAATATTTTAGAGATGATTTAATGTATACAGGAGGAAATATATAGGTTATATGTGAATACTATGTATTTGTTGTAAGGTACTTGAACTTCCACACATTTTAGTATATTCAAGGTGTCCTGGAGCCAATCCCCCATGGATACATAGGGACAACTGCACATGATTTAATTTTTCTCATTGTTCACCAATTCTAATGAGATTTGGGGAGGGGAGGGCAAATATTAATTTTTTAATAGAACTGTACTTTTTTTTTATACACATATACTGGGGATTGAACCCAGGGGTACTTAACCACATCTCCAGTCTTTTTTAATATTTTATTTAAAGACAGGGTCTTGCCTAGTTGCTCAGGACCTCAATAAGTTCCTAAGGCTGGCTTTGAACTTGTGATCCTCCTGCTTTGACCTCTGGAGTTGCTGGAATTATAGGTTTCCACCACTGTGCCCAAAAATAAAGTTAATGTTGAAATGGCTGTATTGTTTTTTACTGCAAGATGTGGACATCTTGGTCATATTACAGGCCTATCACATTGTTGTTGATAACATAGAAACAAATAAATTCGTAGTATGAATAAGGTAAAATAAAGTAAGATATTATGGAGGAGATCAAAGTTTGTTTTATGCACAAATATAGAAAATGTGTTTAAGCATGTTAATGTATCAACTTATTTTAAAATAACGATCATTGTTTCATTTTTAATGAAACTTGACACTTTAACAAGTGGAATTCAGACTAATAGTCTTGCATAAATATTAGAAGTTCATTCCAGCTAATGAGCAGGCTTTCAGTACACTTCCAGGTTTAAAATACAAGAACTGTGGTCTGGGGCAGGTCTATTTGTACAAGTCTCTGGCAGACTGTCATACTCACAAGGTGAATCATCTTAGTGAGCACGTTCCACTTCCAGATGGTTAGCTTGGGTAGAGAGTGAGATCAGAAAACTCTCTGCTCTGTCTGCCAAGAATTCCTGGGATGGTCCAGTATTTTGGTATCAGAAAAGCAGTGGCTGGATAAAGGCAGCTGTCCTGGCTTCTGAAATGTCCTTGGTATAAAGGGAGCAATTGCTTTCCTTTGTTGGGTTTTTGCTTTATTGTTGTTTTGTTTTGTTTTCATTTTTTACCTGCATAGTCACAGGAAGGATTAAAATGGTTAGCATTTGTTTATCTCCTTTGAGAGCTAATGTTTTTCCTGCCCAGCTGTCTATATTTCCAGAAACCATTATACATGAAGTGATAGAAGCCAAGTAACAGATTCCTCAATTCATCCCTAACCACTTTTCTTTCTATCCACTGTCATTTCTAGATGTCCATGTGGTCTCATTACAGGAGCCATAACACAGAAAGTGGGTTCTCCAGAGGCCAACCCAGTTTCCACAAATGCAGCTGTTGAATAGCAGCAATGAAGCATGCTTTAAACTTATGCGGCACCATTTTGAAAACATAAGTGATTTACCTTCTTTTTCTTCTCACATTTATAACCTGTGATTTAGAGTTATTATTTGAGTTAAAATTTCATCTCTGCAAAAATGAATTACATACTGGCCACATGCCAGGCACTGGGAATAAAAAGATGTTTAAGAAATTGTCTGACCATTATTATTTGACAAGAAAGTGCTTCAATAGCAAAATACAAAGTCCTGGAAAATGGGAAAGAATGAACCTGTCTAGGTAAGAGAAAAGTCTGTGAAAGTGAGACTTGAATGAGTGTGTTTATCAGGTAGAGGGAATGGCATCTTGTTTAAGAAAACAGAATGAAAAAGAATAGCCTATGGAAATAGTAAAAACACAAAACAAGAGCAGAAAGCACAGTCAGAACATGGAGGAATGTGTATGATTGCGTAAATAATTTAAATTTTATCTTATGGTTTTGATAAACTACTGGTGGATTTTAAGCAAGAAAATAGTATGATTAGACTTCTAGCAACTAGAAGATTTGAATGCTATGGTCTAAGAAAAAGTTAGGGTTGATGCCAAGAGCTTAATGAGAGGGAGAAAGGCTAATCAGGGTGGAAAAGAAGGACCATACATAAGTAGTATTTATAGAGAAATATGTATATGAATCTACATGTGTGTATATATATATATATATATATATATATATATATATATGTATGAGAGGTAGGGAATTTCTTTTGAAGAACATCCATGAACATAATGCCATGTATATATATGTACATATATATATGTATGGGGGGGTGGGGAATTTTTTGAAGAACATCCATGAACATAATGCCAAGGATGTGTGATTTGTATCAGTTACTTATCAAATTGCAGTTAATTGAAGACGTGTTGCACCTAAACAGATAATTTCAAGGGAAAAGATGTAGGACTAACCCAGAAAAGAGAAGGGGCACTTGAGTCGAGTCTGTGGGAACACAATAGTGAGAGGGCATCAAATGCACTGCAGTGTGCAGAGAAACCCAAGAGAGAAGAGCACCTACTTCCTAATCATTCCATTGCATTTCTTAGGAATTTCTCAGATGAGAACAGCCAACATTTCTCTTATTTAATTTAAAACTATTAATTACAATAGTTCATGATTCTCTTTAGTTTGACCCTTTTTTGACAACTGATAAAATGAAATCATTCTTATCAAGATTATTTCCCCTAAAATCTAGAGTGTAGCTTTGTGCTGGGAGTTTTTAACGGTAACATTGATATTCTTAAGGAATTTTTCAGTAAGCGTTCCACCAATGAATAGTTTTAAATAGTATTTTCATCAAAATTACATGGATAAATTATTGATGAGAATGCATATGCAACTTATAATCTGACCACTTTATTTCATGGAGTATAATATCATCAAGTTTCATGCATGTTGTAGCTTTTGTGAAATGTTTCTTACTTTTTTTTATTGTAAACAAATGGGATATATGTTGTTTCTCTATTTGTACATAGAGTCAAGGCATACCATTTATGTAATCATAAAATTACATAAGGCAATGTTGTTTGATTCATTCTGTTATTTTTTCCCTTCCCCCCCACCCCTGCCACCCCTCTTTTCCCTCTATACAGTCCTTCCTTCCTCCATTCTTACCACCCGCCTTATCCCTAACCCTAGACCTAACCCTAACCCTAACGCTAACCCTCCCACCCCCATTATATGTTCTCATCCACTTATCAGCGAGATCATTCGTCCTTTAGTTTTTTGAGATTGACTTATCTCACTTAGCATGATATTCTCCAATTTCATCCATTTGCCTGCAAATGCCATAATTTTATCATTCTTTATGGCAGAGTACTATTCCATTGTATATGTATAACACAGTTTCTTAATCCATTCATCAATTGAAGGACATCTAGGTTGGTTCCACAATCTGGCTATGGTGAATTGAGCAGCTATGAACATTGATGTGGCTGTACCTCTGTAGTATGCTGATTTTAAGTCCTTTGGGTATAGGCCAAGGAGTGGGATAGCTGGGTCAAATGGTGGTTCCAAGCTTTCTGAGGAATCTCCATACTGCTTTCCAGAGTGACTGCACTAATTTGCAGTCCCACCAGCAATGAATGAGTGTACCTTTTTCCCCACATCCTCTCCAACACCTATTGTTGCTTGTGTTCTTGATAACCGCCATTCTAATTGGGGTGAGATGAAATCTTAGGGTAGTTTTGATTTGCATTTCTCTTATTACTAGAGATGTTGAACATTTTTTCATATATCTGTTGATTGCTTGTACATCTTCTTCTGTGAAGTGTCTATTCATTTCCTTAGCCCATTTGGTGATTGGATTATTTGTATTCTTGGTGTAGAGTTTTTTTTGAGTTCTTTATATATTCTGGAAATTAGTGCTCTATCTGAAACATGAGTGGCAAAGATATTCTCCCACTCTGTAGGCTCTCTCTTTACATTACTGATAGTTTCCTTTGCTGAGAGAAAGCTTTTTAGTTTGAATCTATCCCAGTTGTTGATTCTTGCTTTTATTTCTTGTGCTATGGGAGTCCTGTTAAGGAAGTCTGATCCTAAGCCGACATGTTGAAGATTTGGACCTACTTTTTCTTCTATAAGATGCAGGGTCTCTGGTCTGATTTCAAGGTCCTTGATCCATTTTGAGTTGAGTTTTGTGCAGGGTGAGATATAGGGGTTTAGTTTCATTCTGTTGCATATGGTTTTCCAGTTTTCCCAGCACCATTTGTTGAAGAGGCTGTCTTTTCTCCATTGCATATTTTTGGCCCCTATGTCTCATATGAGAAAATTGTATTTATTTGGGTTTGTGTCCATGTCCTCTTTTCTGTACCATTGATCTACCTGTCTATTTTGGTACCAATACCATGCTGTTTTTGTTACTATTGCTTTGTAGTAGAGTTGAAGAGCTGATATTGCGATACCCCCTGCTTCGCTCTTTCTACTGAGGATTGCTTTAGCTATTCTGGGTTTTTTATTCTTCCAGATGAATTTCATAATTGCTTGCTCTATTTCTGTAAGGTACATCATTGTGATTTTAATTGGAATTGCATTGAATCTGTATAGCACTTTTGGTAGTAGGGCCATTTTGACAATATTAATTCTTCCTATCCAAGAACATGGGAGATCTTTCCATCTTCTAAGGTTTTCTTTAATTTCTTTCTTTAGTGTTCTGTATTTCTCATGTAGAGGTCTTTCACCTCTTTTGTGAGATTGATTCCCAAGTATTTTATTTTTTTCAATGCTATTGTGAATGGGGTAGTTTTCCTAATTTCTCTTTCTGAAGATTCATCACTTATGTTTAAAAATGCATTGGATTTATGAGCATTGATCTTGTAACCTGCTACTTTACTGAATTCACTTATGAGTTCTAAGAGTTTTCTGGTGGAATTTCTAGGTTCCTCTAAATATATAATCATGTCATCAGCAAACAGGGATAGTTTGAGTTCTTCTTTTCCAATTCATATCCCTTTCATTTCTTTGGTTTGTCTAATTGCTCTGGCTAGAATCTCAACGATGTTGAATAGAAATGGTGAAAGAGGGCATCCCTGCCTTGTTCCAGTTTTTAGGGGAAATGCTTTCAGTTTTTTACCATTTAGAATGATATTGGCCATGGGCTTAGCGTAGATGACCTTTAGAATATTAAGGAATGTTCCCACTCTCCCTATTTTTTCTAGTGTTTTGAGCATGAAGGGATGCTGTATTTTATCAAATGCTTTTTCTGCATCTATCGAAATAATCATGTGATTCTTAAATTTTAGTCTGTTGATATGGTGAATGACATTTATTGATTTCCGGATTTTGAACCAACCTTGCATCCCTGGGTTAAAACCCACTTGATTGTAACCTGAAGTCTTGGAGTAACTTGATAATGCAGTGCTTCCGAAGAAAGCTGCCCCTAGCCTGCTACTGGTTCCAGGGCTTAGAGCTGGCTCTGTGTGGAAAGGCTCTCACTGGGGGGCCTGCTTCAAGAAGCTGGCTGTGTGGGAGGACCCCACCTCCAGAGTGAGCAGGGCTGCCTGAGGAAGACTCTAGCTGCCCTGCCCTGCTCTGATAAGCCACCCCTATCCGTGCCTGCTGCCCAGGCTGAGCTTCACCAGGTGGGGAGACTCACCCCGTAGCTCTCTTTTAGTCTGAGTCTCTCAATGCCTCCCCTTTTTGAATCCTGGGTTCTGGAGCGACTGGAGATGCAGTCACCCTCTAGTCCGCCATCTTGGATCACCCTGTGGAAAGAGCCTGCTGTTTCTTACTTTTTGATAACACAATAATATTCCAATTTGCTCATTTTGTTTATCCGTTCATTCTTTGGTGGAAGCTTAAATTGCATCTGCCTTTGGCCTGTATAAATAATGTTGCTATGTACTGTGTTTCCCAAAGACTTCTAGTTCCTGACTTCTTCTTTAGGACATATACCCAGGAGTGGAATTGCTGGATCACAGAAAAATCTGTTTGATCTTTTTAGGAATCACTACTCTTCCTCACTGGTTCTGCCACTTTATGTCCCTGGTAGCAACGCATTAAGCTTTCAGTTCCTCCACATCCTGTCTAGTACTTATCTTCTAGCTTTATTTTTTTTTTCCATAAGGGCCATTGTAATATATGAAAAGCGACATTCCGTTGTGGTTTTTATTTCCACTTTTCAGTAACTTTTAAAGTTAAACACCTTTACAAGTGTGTATCAGCCATTCGTGTATCATTGTTGTAGAAATGTCTGTTCAATCCATTGCCTGTTTTCAAGTATTTTTTGCTTCATTTTAAAATGTAGGAATTTATAGATAAACATATTTTTGGATATTAATATCTTATGAAATAAATGATTTAAAAATATCTTCTCTCTTTCCATGCATTTCCTTTTCATTCTGTAAGTATCCTTTGATGTACAAAACATTCTAATTTTATATAGTTCATCATATCTGTTATTTTTCTTTATATTGTTTGATCTTATATCAAATTATTTATTACTCCAGTGTCATGAATATCTGTCCATATTTTTTCTTAATTGTGTTTTAAATTCAAAAGTATATTTGATATCATAATATAAAATGATTTTTATTAAAAAAAAATTTACCTCCCAAATTTCTTTTGATTTTTCCTGTTATCCATCTGGTCACTATTATCCTAGCTCAAGCTGATATCTTTTGCATGGATTATTACAATGACAAATATCAGAAGTACTTCTCAAAATTTAAATCTGCTCATATTATTTTCTCTCTTTACAAACCTTTAATGATTTTGTTTTAATGGGTTCTTAAGAGACACCTCATTAGAGAAGAAATACTATGTACAAGGAAAAAATAAGCATATGAAAAGATGTGCTACATATTTCATTAAGGAACTGCAAATTAAATGAGACACTACCATGCACCTATATGAATGACCAAAATCCAAACTACTGACATCAAGTTCTGACAAGGAAATACAGCAGCCAATAAGAACTCTCATTCATTGTTGGTAAGAAGGAAAAATGGTATAGTCACTTTGGAAGACAGTTTGGCAGTTACTTACAAAATTAAATATATTATTACCATACTACCCAGTAATCATACTCCTTGGTATTTATCAAAAAGAGTTGAAAACTGAGGACCACAGAAGACCCTCACTTGGATGTTGACAGCAGCGTTATTCGTAATTGTCAAAACTTTATAAGCAAACAAGATGTCCTTAAATAGGTGAATGAATAAATTGGATCATCCAAACAATGGAATGTTATTTAGTAATAAAAAGAAAAGAGCTATTAGACCATGAAAAGGCATGGAGGAATCTGAAAGGGATAAATATCATATGATTTTAGCTCTGTGACATTCTGAAAAATATAAAACTATGGGGACAACATCACTGGCTGCAAGGGGTTTGGGAGAAGGAATGAATAAGTGGAGCACAGGGTATTTTTAGAACAATGAAAATACTGTGTGATAGTATGATGATGGATATGTGTTATTATACATTTGTCTAACCCATGGAATGCCCCATGGAATGCACACCACAAAGAGTGAACCCTCATGTATAAACCCGTCAAATGGGTGATTGTGGCATGTCCATGTAAGTTCATCAGTTGTAACACAGGTACCCCTCTGGTGTGGGATGTTGATAATAGGGGAGGTTATGTATCTGTCGGGGCAGGGGATATATGAAAAATCTTTGTACCTTTTTTTTCAATTTTGCTATGAACCTAAAACTGCTCTTAAAATATCTTAATAATCATATATAAGAAACTTGACAAAGTTTATCCACCCTCCATTTATGATTTACAGAGACCTGATTCTTCAGTTGTCTTTCTTACACTCCAATAATCTCCCTCTCATAGTTATCCACTAAAAGAGAGATTTTAGAGAACCTAGTGCTCAATCAACAAAGAATATGAGTCTAGAGAAGTTGATTTTTCCTAATATTACCTAAGTGATCAGATTTCTGCAGGCATTACTACTGACCTGAAGAACTACCCAAAGTTATAATCCTAATGGACATTCGCTGGGTGAGCAGACTCACAATTTCTTAATGCTTTATAAATATATTCTTCATAAAAAACCAGCAAGAAATGAGAATTAGTTCAAATACACCTGTATTGATTTTATGATTTTAATATTGTCAGTATGAGGTAACTAAAAAATGGGATTCCATTTCCTTTATGAATCCAATGATAATCCCTCACATTAAATTTTGTATGAATTTTTCTGAAATAATTTAAATATATTATAAATTTCTCTTAAAAATGGATTGAAAATATTTTTGTAACTAGCATTCGAATTTGTTCAAAAGGAATGTTATTCTTTTAAAATTATTTTTCTTACCATTTTATATTTCAATCAAAAATAATAGTCTACTTAATAGTTTACTAGTGTAGTCCTTAAAATGAAATGTGGTACTTTTAAAGCTATACCTTATACACAGACTATTATGAATACACCCAATTTTTTGCTGTTTTTTTTTTTTTTTTTTTTTTTTTTTTTTTTAGCAGTGCTGGGAATTGAACCCAGGGCATCATTCTTGCAAGGCAAACACTGTACCAACTAAGCTGTATCCCCAGCCCTACACACAGGTTTTTATTGATAGTAAATGTAAGTTGAAATCATGATTTATTTTTGAAAAAAAGAATTTAAAATCATTCCTGCTTTTGTACCATAGAACTATTGTCCAACTAAGCATTTAAATATAGCCAATATTGCTTCCTTTATTACTCAAATTACAGGTTTTACTGATATCATTAATTGTTAGCATATTAATAGTAGTTTCTATTTCATAGGAAATAATCACTTTTTTTTCCTTTCTCTGAAAGGATTTGTAATGCCTTTGGGCTGACTTGTCTGACAATCGTAGCAGAGTATTTTAAGCCTATATTTGATAACTTTATAAAATTATTGTTTCTCATCCCTAACCTTTTTAAAGTCTCCGATCAGGCTTTTATCTTATTAAAAATGCAGTTCCTACTGTTTAAATAAATTAAATATATTTTATTTTCATTGCTGTCTTTCTAAGAATACAAAGTCAAAGGATATCTCTTCTATCTCATTATTATGGTTAATAGTAACATTACTAAAAGCGAACACTTACGTGGAAGATTAATTTCATTAGACAATAGAAATTCATCACTGCTATATTTACGACAAATTAATATCTCTTTAGAGCAACAATTTACAGTTATTTAACTCAAAATTCTTTTGAAATCCTAGGTGGCATATTGATCTTGAGGGAAAAATACTTCATCAAGGTTATCCTTGAGATGTGTTCACTCTTTGCTATTTAGAAAAATGTTTGATGACTGCCAAGTTTCTTTGACACAAAGGGGAAGGAATAAAATGCATGGTGTATCGACTAGAAAAAAATGAGGTTCGTACACTGGGGTGGGGAAGTTTTAAACCTTCTAAAAAACAACTAGAAAAATATGAGGTTTATGCACTGGGGTAGGGATGTTTTAAACCTTCTAAAAAACAAAGGAAAAATTGAACAAATTTGCTTAACAGTCAGAAGCTGAAAATAGAGACATTTAGGTTTTTTTAAAGTTTTCTCAACATTATTTCTCAATTCTGGCAAAAGTAACTAAAATTAATTTTAAACAATTGACAGAAAATGGCTGTCCGTGGTTTGGTAGGAATTTTAATTAAGCCAGAGCACCAGCACTTAACGAGGCCCTAAGCAAGTCAGCAAGACCCTATCTCTAAATAAAATATTTAAAAGGGCTGGGGATGTGTTCAGTGGTTAAACATCTCTGGGTTCAATCCCTGGTACCAAAAAAAAAAAAAAAAAAAAAAAAAAAAATCACTTAAATATGGTGGAACAATGTTTTAACACATGGGATGCTTTCAGAAACAATCAGAATGTCATTAAAATCTACAGAATGTCTAAATTCCAGAGTTCTCCAATACATTGAGTATTTATATACGGAAAGAAACTATATTATAAAACTAGATCTGCCCAAATGCAAAAGGCCATGTTTTTTCCCCATTGTATACAGCTTCTTGGTAAAGCTAATTTAATATTAAAAATTTAAAGATCGCTTCTGACAATAGAATCAGATGTTATTTGAATACTATGATTCATCATTTAGGAAATATGAAAATCACAACAGTGAGTATTATAACTACTTTACACACTAATTTCATAGGAAACCAAAATAAACTAGATAATAAAAAAAATGGGGGAGTAAAAAGCAAAACTGAGAATCCTTAATCTTAAAAATTATTAATCTTCATAATGACATGGAGGTGTCGATATATTCTTGGTGTAAATAGATAGTTGTTTTTCCTAGCTTACTTACTAGATATTTAAAGTAAGATTTAAAAGTATAGCCCCATTGCCTTCATACAGCATACTAGAAAACATTCTATAACCTTGGTTAGTAGCAAAATTTCTAATGGTAAAACTTATCTCTTTCTATTTCTGAAAGTAAAGTATAGTAACACAGGGCATGCCTCCCCATTCAAATACCATCTAACTACATTCCAGAATCTTTGGCCCTATAGAAAGTATCAAGTGGAGGAATTATGTTTTAGTTTTTTGATCCCACTTCATAATCATTACTTTCCTTTACTGCAGTGTTATTTAAAGTTCATCATGGTGTAAGATTTAACATAAATAGTACAAATGACCTACAGTTGTGATGATCAGATTATGTCTTGATTGGCAACCTCTGTCTGTTAATATGTTATGCATCCTTTCAAATTCAGCTTTCTGTCTTTACCATATCTTAACTAAAAAAAGTGAAAAGCAATAGTTATATCTTTCATTTTCTTTTTTTAAATGCACTTATCACCTAATACTAAGCTGTCACTCCCTTGAACTCTCATTGCATATATATCCCCAACAGAACATATATATACACACACACACATATCTTTGACATATAGCTTGACCCTATTTTGTTATATTTATCATAAACTGAACCTCTGCATGTACTTTTTTCAGATCCAACTGTCTCACATCCCATTCTGTATTTCCTTATCTAAGATACTTTTACATCTCAGTGATTACCTTTTCGTCTAGCAAATGGCCTTTTATGCCTTTTACTTATCAAGAATATCAGGATTCTGTACTCTGGAGATTTGTCTTACTATATGTATACTTCCTACATATATTAAAATCATTGCATATTTTCTCTAGTTCACTTTTTGGAAGACTGATATTTCTATTGACTTCCTGAGGCAACATAAATGTGAAATCTGAATGGAATGAATGTCTGTTAGAGGTGCTAGGCCAGTAACAAACCCTGAGATGAACAGAGTGTTACTTTGTATTACATTCTGATTGATTGGCTGCTAATGTGTCTATGTAGTAAACCCAATACACTTCCATAAAGTATACTTCATTATTCACTCTTAGAAAATTTCATCTCATATTCAAATATTAACTATAGCTGTGACTGACAAGGATTAGTGCTAGCATCATTGAGAAGACATGGAAATGAAGTTAAAATGAAAAAAAATAACTTCAAAATTAAGATAAAAGAAATATTGTTAATTTCTACTGATTATGCAGACTGCTAGATGTTACAGGGTAAGTTATTGTTATTTCCTATAAAAGAGGGTAGAGAAAATGCTTTTCAATTAAGTTTCCTATCCTTTAGTCCTATCAATCTATCCACAGTCATGGAGAAGAGTTTGCTGTTTTCCTAAGGGTAATGTAAATAACTCAGACTTGGTTTTCATTTCTCTGCCATTTGTCAACATTTTTTTTAAAAAAAAACTTATTTGGTACAGAGGATTTAACCCAGGGGTGCTTAACCACATCCCCAACCCTCTTATTTTTTATTTTGAGACAGGGTTTTACTGAGTTGCTTAGAGCCTTGCTAAGTTGCTGAGGCTGGCCTGGAACTTGCAATCCTCCTGCCTCAGTCTCTCAAGTAGCTGGGATTACAGGTGCTCACACCATGTCCAGCCCCCCTTTGTTAACTTTTAACTTTAGCTGCATCACTTCGTTTACACATTCTATATTTTTACATATTTAAAATTAAAGAATTGAAGTAATTGATATTCTGGTAATAAAATTGTGATGTCATGAGTTTTACCACATTTCTTATATCTATTTCCTCTTCTTTACCCCAATTCTCTAAAAACATTCCTAGGTTCTTTTCAGGAAATTGATTAGTTTTGTGACTATTTATTGATCTCTAAAGTTATGTGATTTTAAAGTAAGACTGATGTTTCATGTGCATGCCCCTCATATGTTAGAAAGCCACTTGAAGTATGTGTGCCTAACAATAATTGCACAGTTCATTAAAAGATGAGAGGGGTACTGGGAGTGGTGGCCCATATCTGTAATTCCGGCTGCTCTTGAGGCGTGGGCAGGAGAATCATAGCCTCAGTGACTTAGCTAGGCCCTGTCTCAAAATGAAAATAATTAAAAGGGCTACAGATGTGGTTCAGTGATAGAAGATCCCACAATTCATTCCCAAATACCAAAAAAATAAAAGGTAACAAGGTTCAATCACCTAAATAACCTGTTTATTTTATATACAGATGCCCATCAACTTGCAGTGAGGTTACATCTTGATAAAGCCCTCATGAATTGAAAACACAATTAATACATTCAACCTACTGAATATCATAGCTTAGCAGCAGAGCACACCACAGAGTTTTAGTTGCCTACCCTTGTGATCTCAAGGCAGCCTGGGAGCTGCTCCTCACTGGCACAGGAAAACACCAAGCAAGATCATACCATACAATAATTTATCAGTAATGTGGGCAAAGATCAAAAAATTCAAAATTTAAAGCATAATTTTTCCTGAATGTGCATTGTTTCCACACTGTCCTAAAGTGAAACAATTCTATGTGAACCCATTAAGAGTTGGAGACCATCTGTATTTAGGAAATGAGGGTCAGAATGATCAAGTGGCTCATCAATTTTATAAATTGTTAGCAGCATAAGAAACAGTTCCCCTGATCCTTGTATGTGGCTACATATTTCTTGCTATCCATTTTCCCTTTCTGAATTCCCTTCAATCTGTTAATATTTTTTTAAGTAAATTTTCATGCTTCTCTGATATTGATTCAAGGTCAACTTTTTAATGAACTCTGACTCCAAACTATTTTTTTTTCCTGCCAGATTTATGGATTATTTTTCTTTCTTTTCCACAATATAAAGTTCCACACAATTGTCTTTATTAAATTTAATTCTGATTTTTTCTTTACTTCACTGTAGTTTTTTTTCTAACTTGCTCTATTACTGAGCCATATCACCAGCCCTAGATTCTTTCAAACTTTTTAATCTTACTTAATCTTTCTGGGCCTCAAGTTTCTCATTTTTAAAATAAGGAGTTTGGGTACATTAACTCCTGCCATACTTTTCACCATCAAAACATCATTATCCAAGTGAGGACTAAATCAGTCTTTGGCTCCTTCATCTTTGGCCACTTGCAGATTTAAAGAGTATGTTCTACATTTTATCATCCAGTCACTTGATGAGAATAGACCAAACCAGACCCCAGCTCAGCTCTTCGAGGGCACCATTTGTCACATTCTCCCAGGTTGACAATAATGCATTGATCACATCTCTATTTCTCATTTATATTCCCTGTAAGTGTTTCCAGTTTGGGGAACATTTGTCTACATTTTACAAAGTTTCTGGGGGAGATTAATTTTATTGTATCTTCTAAAAAAAGAATCTTACTTCTTTAAATTAATGAGAGTATGCAGATTCATTTTAGATACTAAAAATTCCAATACTTTAAAGGGATGGAATATAAGATTACTTCAATTCAGTTAAAAAAAAAAACTAGTATTTTAGTACTCCTAATACCAGATTTATCTAGTATTTAATATTGAGAGACAAATACACTATACTTATTGCCAAAAAATTGCAAAGCTTGAATTAGTATTATAAAGTAATCTAGGGCTGGGGATATACCTCTCTTGGTAGCGTGCTTGCCACACATGCCAAGGCCGTGAGTTCAATCCCCAGCCCCCACACAAAAAAACAACAACAATAATAAAGTAATCTAGCTTTATTTTGTCTCCAAGAACCTTAATGGAATGAAATTAACTATATGTTTAAGGTTCTTTACTTTTCAACAAAAGAATATAAATATTGGAAGAGTAAAATATATTATTATTTTTCAATAACTTTATTTAACCTTGCTATAAACATAATACCGAAATTTGCCCACAGGTCTTTCAAGACTTTTACTTAATTTTAATTCAAATCTGTTTTACTCCTTCTGTAAAATGCCTTTGAATATAATGTGCTGTTCTGCCTTCAGGATTTTGTTTCTATTGTCTTTAGAAAAAGACCATGATCTTTACTTTGCCAGCAGAGGGCACATATGCATATTCCTCTTTGTTTCTTGTAATCTACAAACAGGAGCATTTTTTTTAAAGCCACATTAGAGGTTCTGCAAGACCACATCTTATTTAAACTGAGCCTAATTGAAAAAAGAAGAAAACACCATCACTTTCATATTTTCTTTTAAAAGTCTAAGGTCTGAATAAAATCAAAAGGCATGCATATTATCGTTACTGAACCTGAAAAATTTTTAATATGTATTTTTGTTTTGCATAATTTGGCTGAAATTTTTGCCATTCATTTTGTTCTAATTATGTTTGTTTTGCTCTGGTTTTTCTACTTTTGATATTCAGTTTTGGACCTAGAATTACCAAAGAAGTGGTGAACAAATTATTTCTTTAGCAAAAATTTGAACTGTTTATCTGTTTTAGCCTCCAGTTAATATAAACACTTGAAGAATTTCAAACCTAACTGGAGTGATATTTAAAGTTTCTGAACATTGTTAAAGAAAATTGGAGTGGAGCAAAGAAAACTGGTCTACTGATGATTTTGCGTAATAAAGAACACTTATGAATATTCTCTTCTTCTGTCTGCTTCCAATGGAATGCTAGAACATGACATTTTTTTACACTGTCAGCTAATTGAGCACAGAGGAGCATGTATAATTTCAGTATTATGCATATGCATCAGATAAGTATATAATCACAGACATGTTGTGTCTGCACACATCAAAAGGTATGCTTTTAAATGAAAAGTAATGTTAAAAAGCAGAGGCCACAGGCTTTTGTGCTAATAACTATCTCCAGTGGCATAAATTTTAAGTATTTTGTATAAGTCATTATACAGCCAGGCTTGCACCAAAACTAATACAAAGGACTCAGAGACAGAAGTTCAAGTGCTACATCAGCTTTTAAAATGTTGTAACCGATAAGGTGAAAATGATTAACAATTCCAAATTTTAACATATGTGGAACAAGAGCCACAGCAGTATTTTGTTACTGAGCTGTATAAATCAGAATACTTTGGACTTAATTTTTAAAAAATGTTATTTGAAATTTACATTTTTTTAAAAAAATTATTTGAGCCTTACATACCGAGAAAATACCAAGAAGAAAATAACTAAAAAGTTTAATTTGAAAAAGATTATGCTATTTTTAGAATACTCAAGCACAATATAGTTAAATGGGGTAACAGTAGAAGGAGATTCAAGGCTCCAGACAAAAGAAGCAAAAATACTCTGAGAATAAGACTATTTCCATCCATAAGCAGTTATGTTTTTTCCAAAATAAATAGATTGCCTCCTGGGAACCCCAGTTTCATTTCTCCAATGTTAGTGAATGCCAAGGTCATGGATAAACATTAATGTCACCAAATATTCTGTCAGAACCAAAAGTTTTGAGCAACTAAATTTTAAATAATTTTGAAATGTGCATATTTATGTTTAGCTTTAGCCTACAGCTTATATAATTATAAGTAAGCAATTATTATTAATATTTACTTAAAAATTGAGCCCTTTCAACCCATAGTATCATAATGTTTTTTTTTTCCCCTCTGTTTTATTGTTAAAATAAAGACTACAGAAAACCTTATAGCATTGAATCTGTCTGACATGCAGGAGCTGAAATAAGAGAGACAGAGAGAGAGAAATTGTGCTAACAAGGAGTAGTCAGGAAGGTTGAGCAGCTCACAAAGGAACAGATTGGACAACTGTGAATACACTTGCCTGGCATTGTTTCCCACTTAGCTGACAAACATCAGGCTCAAAACAATGATGCTCTGGTACCACAGCTATTTTCTCTCTTTGTTCTCTCTTTATCTTCCTTTAGTCTTTCTCCTCTCTTCATTTTTTAAACCAAGTCATTGTATCATTGTTTGTTAAATTTACAATGAATACTGGAGGTGTATTTCATTTTACTTTAAAACCTAATATCTTTTAAAATTAATCATCTTAGGGCATGCTGTAAGAATCAAAGCCTAAACAAAGTAGCATTCAAGTGCTCCTGATTTTTTAAAACTTTGTTACAGAACTAAATAAACCAGTCATTAAGTGTCATCCTATCTCCTTGCCTAAAACTAAAGAGCAAACACCACCAAAACAAACGCTGGTTCCTTTTCTATGGTCCACTTTAAATTGTTTACATGTATATTTATTTCATATATATATATATGTATAAACATACATACACTAACACACACAAAAGTATGTGCATATTTAAATTATGCAACATACATAATTATCTAATTTTGTTTAAATTTCTGTATATACTACTGTATATACAGTATACTACTGTCTATACTTCTGTATATACAAACATTTTCAAATATGTAGCTATGACTTCTGCCTTAGTAAAAAGGAAGTGAAAAAAAAAAAAACTTGTGGTTCTTCAAGTTACGGATTTTCTGTGACTTTCCACTATATGATTCATTCTGAAATAAAGAATTAGAGCATAAACATCAATCACTGTACCAGTTAAGTTAGTGCATTTATCATTTTAATTTTTAAATTATTATTGTCCATTGTTTTTCTTCTTTTTTTTAAAACCTGTCTGTGGTAACCTAGTGAATGAAACAAGTCAATTAATAACTTTACTTGCAAGAACAAAAAGAAAAAAAACCAAAAAACTTTGATTGGTTTCATTGGTTACTGGGTAACTTTTGTATTAATATGTAATTCTAAATAATGTGAATTCCCTTCATGTTGTCCATTCCCTTTCTTCTTCGAAGGGAGAGATGATGTGGACATATATTTATTTCTGTCTTATCTCAAAGTTAGTACAAACTAAATTTGTAATACTGAAATTGTTATTTGGTATTTGGTATCCTCTATGGGAATGATTTGTGTTAATGATTAAAATAAGACAATTACAAAGTGATAAAAAAATATTTATAAGAAATGACATGAATAAATAAAATTGGTTTATTTTCCTTCCTAAACTTAATGGTCAAATGAGAAAAATGAGATGAGAATGGGTTTTGTGATAAATATGTGAATGAATATGAATTTCAACCCTTCAGGTTCTCTATTTAGTGATTTCCTGAGTTAGCTGCCTACATATAAAAGAGGAAGTGCTATGTGCATGGGAAGGGATTTTGTTTATTTTTTTAACCTACAGCTTGTGGTTAAAAATGGAGCTGTCAGAAGGCAGAGAAAAGCACACTGCAGGCCCCCAGCTGTAGGTGAGTTGTCCCACAGCCTCCAAAAGGCCCTGTCCACGGAGATCTGCTATGTAAAAGATGGAGAATGTGTTTTAAGGTTGACAGAGGGCGTTTTTGGTAGTGGTGATAGGAAGTGAGATGGCAAAATCTAATTAGGTGGTTGCTAGCAGGTTGGAAACAAAAGGAAGGTCATGTGTATTCAGCAGCTAAAATGTGCTAATACCGAATGAGATGCTTAGTCAATATATCCACCTCTGCATGTGGTAAGTGCTGAAACCTTACAGAAGCAGTTAATTATCTCTCCTCAGTTTGCCAGCCTCCACTTGAAACTCAACTTCAGTCATATATTTAATGCCATATTTGTGGAAAATGTATTTTCCTCCCTTTATGAAACAGAATCAATCTAGTTCTTCCCCAGAGAGTGACATTTAATCACCCTTGTATTATTAGGTTTATGATTGGGATTATGATTATTATTCTCATTTGCCTTGGAGGCTTTATGCTTTCGGAGCCTTTACAGCAAATCCCATATGCAAGTTAAGAGGTCCATGGATAACCAGTACAACAGCACCCTTATCAAGTGGGTTCTGAAGAAACTTTTTGACATTTCTTATCATTGAGTGGTCTGCAGCTTTTTGTTTGTTTTCTTTCATTTTATATGAAGTAGATGCAGGTCTTACCCAAACACATTTCTATTTGTAATTATATATTTAAAAATAACAGTGACTAGTCAAGGCTGAGAGTTAGTTTGCATATTCTCCTGGTTGTTTTTATTTCTTTTTATTTTCAAAACTGATGCAAATTATTAAAAGAAGATAGATTTTATTGTCTGATGTCTAAGAACTTTTACATACTTTCTTTAAAGGAAATTCAAGGACTTTTTAGGCAATAAAAAATGTCACTATTCCAAGGTCTCTTTTTGCTGAGTTGTTATTAGAGGAATCACGCATCTAATAAAGCAGCTGGCCCTCCTTATCTACAGGTTCTGCATTTGCAGATGCACTGAACCATGGATTATGTACTAGATCATTAGGCCTAGGATCTTTGTGTCTATAATGGCCATGTACAGATTCTTTTTCCTTATCATTATCCCCTAAACAAAACAATATTAGAACTATTTTCATAGCTTACATTATATTAGACACTATAAATAATTTAGAGATGACAAAGTATGCAGGAAGATATGCATCAGTTATGTGTAAACATAATGCCCCTTGTAAGGTACTTGAGCATTCAGGGATTTGAGTATCTGTGGGGGTCCTGGAACCAATCCTTTACAGACATAAGGGAAAGACTGTACTGAAGAAAATATTTTATACAGTCCCTTCCCCAGGGGAGAAAAAGTTATTTTTAGCTATTTCTTGATATCATCTAGGTTTTTAAAATTTTAACTATTCAATATTTTACCTCCTTATATATATAAGGCAGTATACCAAGGGCACCCAGGAATATTATTATCTCTGAGTATTAAGGGTTCCCTCTTTGATAATCATTGTAGCATTTTTAACATAGCAACAAATCATTTCTTGTATGATACAACAATATGGGTTTTACTATTTATTTTTCTCTGAGGAAAATTGAGACAGAGATTAACAAATTTACTCAAAATCACATGGCTTACAAATAATTTACCCTGTGTGTAAAACCTCCAAAGCTTTTATTCTTTTCAGTTTCAAAAATGAATCTATTGTCTTTACTTATTGATATATCTTTGCTGATTCAGAGGAAACTTCTTTTCCCTATGTCGGTTCCTTTAAAAAAGATTTAAATTTAAACAAAAACAAACATATTTAGTGCTGATATAATTTAAATATTTGCTCTACTTTCTTTGGTAAGTGGTCTAAACTCATTTATTCATTCTAAAAAATAAACCAAATAAAATAAAATTAATAAAAGCACACATACACACTTTCAATGCTGTTTGGAAAAGGCAATGTAGAGTAAGAGCCAGACCCAGCTACATCAGTTTGTGTCCCCTGTGCAAAATGAAAATCTGAAGTCTCTTCTTCAAAAAGTATTTAGAATTCAGAGAGAGAGAGAGCGAGAGAGAGAGAGAGAGAGAGGGAGAGAGAGAGAGAGAGAGAGAGAGAGAGAGAGAGAGAGAGAGAGAGAGAGAGAGAGAGAGAGAGAGGGAGGGAGAGAGAGAGAGAGAGTTGAATATTAAACCAAGTACAATTTGCACAGACCTACTCCCATGCAGTCTTCCCTTCTCCTTCCAATGACAGAGTGATGTGTAAGCCAAAAAAGATGTCTGGGGGACACAAAAGACATTGAGGAGAGATTTTTCAGGTCCTACCATTTCAAGTAAACACCTTCACTTTCTTTGTCAGTTTTTGTTTTTAGCTTTTTTGCTCAAAAATTTACTTGAAAATAGAGACTTCTTGGAACAGCATGACCACTATAACCAACCAATCTTGTGTCTGATGCTAGCTCTAACTGCACCAAAGGGACTAAAACTAGGTTTTTAATAGCACAACTAGAATGTTGCACATTGAAGATGATCAGATTTTTGCAAAGCTTCAAGGAATGTGACTGCTGTGATTAAGATGTGTCCCCTCCAAAATTTAGGAGTTTCCAATGTGACTATATTAAGAGGTGAGCCTTTAGGAAGTGATTAAGCCATGAGGGTTTTTTCTTATGAATGAGATTGGGTGCTTTTCTAAAAGGACTTGAGGTTTTTCCCTTTGACCTTGTACCTTCTGCCCCATGAGGATTCAGCATTTAAGATGCCATCTTAGAAGCAGAGTTCAGACTCTAACCAGAAAACCAAACTGCCAACCAGAACACCTAAGTGCACCCTGACCTTGTACTTCTCAGTCGCCAGAACTATGAGATACATTTCTGTTCATTAAATGTTACCCAGTCTCAAGAATTCTGTCATAGTAACATAAAAAGGACTAAGTGACTTGATAAGAAAAGCAAATAAGTGCACTCCTGGTGCTTGAGTAGTTTGCTAGAGCAGTTCATAGAACTTTGAGAAACACTATTGTTTACCAAATTATTATGAAGAATATTGCAAAGGGACAGATAAACAACCACATTGAAGAGATGCGTAGGCCAAGGCATGTGGCTTCCAGGCCCTCTCTGGGCACACCATCCTTCAGGCACCTCCATGTCATCAGCTACCCAGAAACTCTAAGATATATTTCTCAGTTCTTCTCTCAGCCCTTCTCCCCTAACTGGAGGTCAGGGTGTAGGGATGAAAGTCCCAAACTTCCAATCATGTCTTGGTTTCTCCGGTGACCAGCCTGCATCCTGAAGCTATCTAGCGGCCCCAGACATCAGATCTCTCATTAGTATATAAAATATATTCATCAGTCTATTCATCATGCAAGGGTTTTAGGAGCTGTATGTTAAGAAACTTCAAAGACCAAATATATACTCCACAACATCACAAAATACAAATATCTCAGTGCCACCCCAACCCTGAAGAATTGAGATTTTATCTTCAATTCAGCCTTATTTATTACTTTCTGATTTTCCTTGTATCCAGTTATTTTATCAATCAATAAATACATGTCAATGTGAAAGTCTAAAATATTATCTCCTTAGCGATTTGCTTAGACTTTCTTCTACCAAATAATCAGGTTTACAGTTCTAATTGTATCTAGAGTATATTGGTTAATGACTTTTTCCTTATCTTTTTAAATTCAAAGACCTCATGACTATAGTATCTAAGGTTTCTTTTTTCAAGAATTTAATGAACATTTTATTCCATGCTCAGGTTTCAGTTAACTGTGCTGAACAATAGGAAAGAGTTTTTATGGCTCTTAAACTCATGAAACAAGAAGGGCAAAATTAATAAGTATTCATCAGAACATGTCTGAATTATACACAACAATAAACAGTGATTTACATGATAGAATTTATAGCCAACTTAAAACAGTAGGTTTATAATTTACATAAAACAAAATTTAAATTAATACCAAAATAACCCATACACAGTGGGAGTATGTTACATGGTTTCCCTTTCCATTGCCCCCTCTTGCTGAAATAAAAAGTACATATAGGAGATAGAGTGAGAATAAAGACCTTGTTTTTTGTTTTATCAACAGACTGCTTCATCCTCATTCATATACAGTTATGCTCATGAATATATATGGCTAATAAAGCAGCAGTGATTTCTTTTTCCTGTATTACTTTATTATTAAATACTTAGTTGTTCATTGAAAGGCATACTCTCATGTTAAGACGGTTGGGTCAAGTAGGTTTAGGTACTTTCCATAATAGTCTTTAACACCCCACAGTTGCTTGAAGGGAAGTAACACACATGCCTGATATGTAGTACAAACACTAACCACGGAAAGAAGAGAACATGTGTCAGTGCCTTTGTGAAACACCTCTTTAAGTGGAAGTGATGAGCCCTATAAAATATGAGCAAAGCTCAGACCCTATTCTCTAGTAACAGCAGTGAATAACAGAGGCTATACTGGAGAAAAATCCTTGATAGGTGATCTGGAATTCTTAATAGAAACTCAAGTACGTCTGATAGCTCTTAAAGGTTCATGTGAAGTAAAGAGAAAGTTCTAATTCCATGATCTCAGAAAATCCTGTATAAATTAAGAATGGGGTGCTTTGTGTTGTTCCTTTACTCAATCACGTTTGGCTTCTGAAGAGTGGGGGCTGGGAGGGTAGGTTGGTAACTGAAGGATAAAAATACATTGAACTTCTTGTCCACACCTCATTGATCTTTTCAGGATCCTCATGATAATGCATTTATGTCTTTGTCCTTGGTTTCATATGCATCCACAGAAGCTCTAAGTTTTCCCACTAATCCTAATTAAAGACTCTCCAAAAATACTTTCTGTATTACTGTCCATCAAATTGAAGCCTTTGATGATAAATAGCAAACAAAATTTTACCTAATAAAAGTATTTCTGCATATGATAGGAAAATACAGAATATAATTTGCAAAGCTGAAAACCCATTATATTTTTGTCACGTTAAGTTAGACGGGACAGTTTTATACAAGATCTATTGAGGCAGAAATTACAACATTCTTGGAATTCACAGAATTCCAGTATGGAATAGTTGCATGGTGAGTTGAATACAGAACTAAGCAAAAAGAGAAAACCAAAACTTATGTTTAGTTTTTGAAAAACTAAGAAGAAATAAAATATTTTGCAAGCAAACGTAATTTAAAATACAAGCTTTCAGCATATTCAGACATAAAACTGTGAGTAAAAAGAAATGAATATATTGCTAATATAATGATAAATAGTATGATCAGTCAGAGTCAAATGTTCTCCCAATGAAAAAAGAATAATTTAGGAATTTGAATCTGAACAAGGTAAAATTTCATAGTTTTTTATTTTTATTATTGACCTACAAAAATATATCTATACTGTTACTAAGAAAAATATTACTAATATATAATACTTATAAGATGACCATATTAATACAACAACCACCTTACTAGAATTAAAAAAAAAAAAATCTGCTTTTCTCCTTGCTTTGAAACAATGAACAAATTACTTAGACTTTTTTTCATATAGGTGCCTCATTACAAATGTTGTTAATATTGACTTTCTTGCAGGGACTGTGAAAATTAATGAGATAATAATCCTGACTTTAATGATGAGCTAGAAGTCAGAAAAATGCCACATTACCTACTCTAATGAGGAGCAAAATTCTGCTCCTAAAAAGGAAACAAAATTGCTTTTACTCAGCTAAATACAGAACCATTGACCTATCATCTAAAAGTCTCTCCCAATCTCATACAACTGCGGAGTTATTATTATGTTTTAACAGAAATTCCTTCTATAATTTATTACAACTTCTTATGAGATAAGGTAAATTGAAGCACATGCAAAGCCATTTAATGACTAATAACCACATACCTTTAACTACGCATACCTTATCACACAAAGCCATTATTACTTTACTGCTTGTAGTCTCACATGTGCCTGACTGCTCTAACACTGTTTAATATACCGCTCAGTGGTTATTGGCAAGTTAATGACCATGTCATTTCCTTTCGAATAAATAAATAATGATAACAATAGCTAGTACTGAAGAGCCTAGCGCATAGGAACTTTATAGTTGCCATTATACAGATGTGTAAACTGAGGCTTACAGAGAACAGATAACCTGACCATGGTCACCTAAATAATGGTCATAGCCAAAATTGGACCCTGGGTCAACTAGATACAGATTCTGTCCTCCTGACCATCACCTTCTACTACCTTTGCCAAATACCACATATAATTTGATGCAGTATCTTAATGTAATCTTTTAAGTTCTAAGAAAGGCTTATCAAATGTTAAACATGCAAATTTAGAAACATTTGTAACTCATGAACTGTGTAATACTTTCAAAAATATTAGGCCCAGTTTTGATGTTCTTAAAATATTATCAAAATGTTATTTTATTAAAGATTTACAAACTGAATAATTCAGATGATCTTTATATCAACAAGAGAATCAAAATTTATTAAATGCCTAAGAAGGTGTGAATAAAATTTTTATGAAAAATAAACCGCCATAATTGGATTAGAATACAAGAAGACAAGCCATTGTTATAAACCTTTTTGGGAGAGGACAACTTTCCTATAAGAAACTTCTGACAATGTCACTGTACACCTTGATGTCCTTCCCCCAAACTGCTCTCTTTTCGGTGTCCCCTTCTACACCACAGTATGCTGAGGAAGAGTTCAAACAGCTAATGATAAACTAATTATGTTAGAATTTACAAAGGTCACCTTGAACATCACAAATTATAAGTCTATATTACAAGAAAAATCATGTTGCCTTTACATAGCCATTAGAAACATGCAAAAGATATTTGCATGCGAAAGATATTTGCCTTGAAATTTCAAACACTCTTTTGTTCTGAGAAACTGGTTTTGTACTGCCTTTATTGCTGACAACTATGCACCATTTTTGGTGAGTTTTCACACAGTCAGACCTCTCAATTTTTATGTTGTGGTTTTCTTACATCTTATCTTTCCCCCATACTTCTCATGCTTTTTTCTTTTCTTTGTTAACACTGGTAAAATAAGAATAGCGCACCCAAAAGATTCTTCCTTAACAAGTACAAACTTGATGGGGGAAAGTCCTTCAAGTTCTGAATGAACTCATTTTCCCCTTGTTTTGCATCTGGTTCACGTGGACTATCTCTGACCCATTTGCCATTCCACGAATATGTACTAAGCATCTACTCTGAACCAAAAACTGTAGAAGTAAATCCAATACCTTATAGACTACTTCTGAAAACAGCAAGCAGAGATCTACATGATATGTTGCCAGGGGATGAACTTGTAAATGATGAAGATTTGAAGAATCAGATGGATTCCTGAACTAGATTGCAAGATACGCATAAATAAAGGAAATAAAACAGAAATTAATGGACCCTTACACTTTCCATACTAGTTATATTACTAAAAACATTAAGGTCACATCTTTTATAGTACATTTAATAAGTAGCCACTAAGCGGTTTTTATTTCAGTAAGCAATAGGAGATATCAAGTGCATACAACTTGGCAAAATGATTTCCTTTGATACATACAATCCTGATAACTGCTTTGAATTTAAATTCACGAATTTAATATTATCATATTTCTATAATTTATTTTCCCAATCTCCTTCCATTTAATAGGTTTCTTATAATCCAGTGTTTATGGAAACTTTAACCCAAATTTCTTGCAATCTCACATATACCTGAATGTTCCAACACTAATTAATGCACAAATTCCAGTGGTTATTGACACACAGTGTTACCAATTTATTTTGAATAAATAAATAATGATAATAATAGACACACCTGGCACATAGCACTGTGTCCTTGAAGAAGTTAAATAATGATCATCTCAAAGATATAATAATAAATAGTAAAGGTGTGTGGATGGAGTGAAGCTTTTATGTATTTTGATTTTTTTTTTTTTTTTTAACAGAGGTCCAGAGGAAGAAGCAGGTCAGGGACAGAGCAGTCAGCTTTCTATTCTGGGATAGCTGGGCATTAGTAGTCTCTTCCACATTGTGTTTTTGCTGGAGAAATACTTAGCATAAAAATTGTCTGGATTAAGGCGGATATCTGACTTCCCTTAGGTTGCTCTTGGGCAGAACTATTTGAGTGGACTTGGAGGCCTCACATTCTCAGGAGATTAAGCCAGTGGAAATAAGCCTGATCTGGCACTGGTTATCTCTTTGTATCCAGTAGGACAAACCCTTATTCACAGTAATGCAATTTCTGATGACGTTTATTTTTTCCAGTTTTACTTGAAATTGACTTCAGTAACAAAGTGATAATCATTCGTACGAGCCGAGGGATCTTCATATCCAGGAAGAAAAATGTAAGAGATTATTAGCCCTAGCTGATGTTCGGGTTGGGGATTTAGGGAAATTCTGTGACACCGCTTCTGAGAAGGACTTGCGCTCGGTGACAGCCAGCATCTGAAACATCACATCTGGATGCAACACTTGTAAAGTTTGGAAGAGCCTTTTATACCAGTTTCTCCCGGTTTAGAAACTATTTAAATCAAGAGAACTCACCTTTCCTTATCTTTAAAATGTAAATCTACCTTCTGGGGGGAATAAAAAGAGGAATTGTTTACTCTTTACCAACTATTATTGTTTTGGCCTGAAGGCCTGACACCTCCCTAACCCCTAATAAACAGAGGGGAGTTTTATTGACCAATTCATTTTCAAAGGGACTTTAAAAGGCACTGAGTGATCTATTCTCACCATAGTGACCAATTTGGGTCTCTCATTCAGTCTCTTGCTTGAAAAGAACCTGAAAGCAATATTCACATAAATCATTCATCCAAGAGATAAACTGCATTTCTTTGCTACTATTGACGAAGACATAGGCTTCCTAAATACCAGATGATTTTTCTTATTGCCCTTCTCCCACTCTCCCATTTGGTTTCAATATTGTAAATTTTTAAATAACTAAGTTTTGTTTACTCTTATAAGTACCAACACGAATTCATTGGAAAAAACCTAATTCAAACATCACAAAGAAATTAATATGGTAGTTATTACCATAGTGGTAGTTACAGAGGCAAAGGGATAATTTGCTCAAATATTATGTCTTTTACTAACTTCTTCCTTCCAAAGATGATAATTTTGACAATCAAGGACTTTTATGGAACTGAGAATGACCTCTGTATTGTCAGATTTCATTTCTCCTTGATATGAAGTACTTTATTTGTGGAAAACAGTGGCTTTTATTTTCCTATTACTTTTCTGATTTAGAATATAAACCATTCACCTCAAGGCATCTGTACAATGAAAGGTAACCACTTGTTAAAGGTTCACTTCAAATTCTAATTTCCACATGTTGCCACAAAAATACATAATATTGTTGAATTTTTCTACTTTATCAGTTAGTATGAAATCTTGAAACAATTTACATTGAAGTTGTACTGGTAGCTCATTTTAAATTGCAATTTTATCAGGGGCCCTATTAATAATTAAAACTGCAACTAATCTCATCAACTTTTTAAACTCTGTCTCATTTTTTCTATACTTATTCTTTTATCTTATGTTTTTATTTTACCAAAGTAAACAGTAATCTTTTCTTCAGGTTCCTTAAAAAAACAATTTCATATTATAATTCTAATCTGTAAAGAAAGAAACTGTACCCACAAATGCATTAGTAACTTTACTGTTTGTTACAATGTGTGTGAGGAGTGGCCACTATATTACTAAAAGAACTAATTACATATCACCAACTGTCTTCTAGTTAGAACTGACCTCTTTCTCTTACTCTCCTCTGAGAAGAGGAAAAGAGAAATGCCAAAAGGCAATGCTAAAGTAATTCATCTTTATTGATTCCATTTCCAATAACAAAAAAAATTAGATTTGAAAGTGATTTTTTTCCAACATGGTATAAAATAAGAAGAATCTGACAATGTTAGAATGAATTCATCTTAAAATCATTTAGAAAGAAAATGTAAATTGAAGAAAAGCATTTTTAAGTTAAGACACCAGGATTGGGACTAGGTTGTCACCTAGGAAATGAAGTTAATTAACATCAGGAGAGGAAGTGCTGGGTTCAGATCTTAGTCTCTGGCCTTGTTAAATAAATGTCTGTTTCTGCGGCAAGTTCCATGGACTGCCAGTTCTCCATATGTAAACTTACGTAAATCAGAATTGTTTAATTGAGGTCATTGCTTATAAGAGAAACTAAACAAATATTAAAAATCATTGAAATTTTTAACAATTCTAGAAATACATGACTAATTTATATCATAAAATATTCTTTTTAATGTTTCCATTTTTATAAGCAAAGTCAAAATTTTAGTACAACAGAAATGTTAACAGATAATTTTCTTAGAATAATTGGGCAGTTTATATTGTCATTTTATCTGTCATATGTCTGGAATTTTCCTTATAGAATTTAATTCTATTTCTTATATCTAATATTGTTAACATACTATCATAGTCTTCATTAATGCATAATTACCTTTATTCCTCCATACTTCTTTTTTTGCTGGAGACTAATGTAAAATGGCGGTTCATTAATTACACTATCACAAATATCCTTGTCAATTTGATTACTTCATGCATTTGTGTTCGAATTTCCCCTTTCTTGATTTACCCCCCCACCTAGTTATGTTTATTTCTTTTTTTTTCTGTTAATTTTATTTATTTATTTTTTGTTTATTGTAAACAAATGGGATACATGTTGTTTGTCTGTTTGTACATGGGTTAAAGGCATACCATTTGTATAATCATAAATTTACATATGATAATGTTGTTTGATTCATTCTATTATTTTTTCCCTTCCCCCCCACCCCTCCCACCCTTCTTTTCCCTCTAAACAGTCCTTTCTTCCTCCATTCTTGTCCCCCTCCCTAACTCTAACCCTAACCCTAACACTAACACTAACTCCCCCCACCCTCCCCCTTATGTGTCATCATCCACTTATCAGCGAGATCATTCATCCTTTAATTTTTTGAGATTGGCTTATCTCACTTAGCATGATGGTCTCCAATTTCATCCATTTGCCTGTAAATGCCATAATTTTATCGTTCTTTATGGCAGAGTAATATTCCTTTGTATATATATACCACAGTTTCTTTATCCACTCATCAATTGAAGGACATCTAGGTTGGTTCCACAGTCTGGCTATTGTGAATTGAGCAGCTATGAACATTGATGTGGCTGTATCTCTGTAGTATGCTGATTTTAAGTCCTTTGGGTATAGACCAAGGAGTGGGATAGCTGGGTCAAATGGTGGTTCCATTCCAAGTTTTCTAAGGAATCTCCTCACCGCTTTCCAGAGTGGCTGCACTAATTTGCAGTCCCACCAGCAATGTATGAGTGTACCTTTCTCCCCACATCCTCGCCAACACCTGTTGCTTGTATTTTTGATAATCGCCATTCTAATTGGGGTGAGATGGAATCTTAGGGTGGTTTTGATTTGCAATTCTCTTATTACTAGAGATGTTGAACATTTTTTCATATGTTTGTTGATTGCTTGTAGATCTTCTTCTGTGAAGTGTCTGTTCATTTCCTTAGCCCATTTGTCGATTGGATTATTTGTATTGTTGGTGTAGAGTTTTTTGAGTTCTTTATAGATTCTGGAGATTAGTGCTCTATCTGAAGTATGATTGGCAAAGATATTCTCCCACTCTGTAGGCTCTTTCTTCACATTACTGATAGTTTCCTTTGCTGAGAGAAAGCTTTTTAGTTTGAATCTATCCCAGTTATTGATTCTTGCTTTTATTTCTTGTGCTATGGGAGTCCTGTTGAGGAAGTCTGGTCCTAGGCCGACATGTTGAAGATCGGGACCTACTTTTTCTTCTATAATCTGCAGAGTCTCTGGTCTGATTCCAAGGTCCTTAATCCATTTTGAGTTGAGTTTTGTGCAGGGTGAGAGATATGGGTTTAGTTTCATTCTGTTGCATATGGATTTCCAATTCTCCCAGCACCATTTGTTGAAGACGCTATCTTTTCTCCATTGCATATTTTTGGCGCCTTTGTCTAGTATTAGAACGTTGTATTTATTTGGGTTTGTGTCCGTGTCCTCTATTCTGTACCATTGATCTACCTGTCTATTTTGGTACCAATACCATGCCGTCTTTGTTACTATTGCTTTGTAATAAAGTTGAAGTTCGGGTATTGCGATACCCCCTGCTTCATTTTTCCTGCGAAGGATTGCTTTAGAGCTCATTCCAATACTTCTCAAAGTATTCCATGAAATAGAAGAGGAGGGTACCCTCCCAAACTCATTCTATGAAACCAATATTACCCTGATACCCAAGCCAGACAGAGACAAATCAAGGAAAGAAAATTCAGACCGATATCATTAATGAACATTGATGCAAAAATTCTCAACAAAATTTTAGCAAATCGCATACAAAAATATATTAAAAAGATAGTGCACCACGATCAAGTGAGTTTTATCCCAGGGATGCAAGGTTGGTTCAACATCCGGAAATCAATAAATGTAATTCACCATATCAATAGACTTAAAGTCAAGAATCACATGATTATTTCAATAGATGCAGAAAAAGCATTTGATAAAATACAACACCCCTTCATGCTCAAAACACTAGAAAAAATAGGGATAGTGGGAACATTCCTTAACATTGTAAAGGCCATCTATGCTAAGCCCATGGCTAATATCATTCTAAACGGTGAAAAACTGAAAGCATTCCCCCTAAAAACTGGAACAAGACAGGGATGCCCTCTTTCACCATTCCTATTCAATATCGTTCTTGAGACTCTAGCCAGGGCAATTAGACAGACCAAGGAAATTAAAGGAATACGAATAGGAAAAGAAGAACTCAAACTATCCCTATTTGCGGATGATATGATTATATACTTAGTGGAACCAGGAAATTCCACCAGAAAACTGTTAGAACTCATAAGTGAATTCAGTAAAGTAGCAGGTTACAAGATCAATGCTCATAAATCCAATGCATTTTTATACATAAGTGATGAATCCTCAGAAAGAGAAATTATGAAAACTACCCCATTCACCATAGCATTGAAAAAAATAAAATACTTGGGAATCAATCTCACAAAAGAGGTGAAAGACCTCTACAATGAGAACTACAGAACACTAAAGAAAGATATTAAAGAAAACCTTAGAAGATGGAAAGATCTCCCATGTTCTTGGATAGGAAGAATTAATATTGTCAAAATGGCCATACTACCAAAAGTGCTATACAGATTCAAGGCAATTCCAATTAAAATCCCAATGACGTACCTTACAGAAATAGAGCAAGCAATCATGAAATTCATCTGGAAGAATAAGAAACCCAGAATAGCTAAAGCAATCCTTCCCAGGAAAAATTTATTTCTTATGCCTTTGTGTTTTTATATTACAATTTTATATGTCACTAAAAACAATTCATTTTTTAAAAAACTGGTCATATCTGAGCTTGAGTAGATCATAAAAAAACTGACATGCTAGGGATGATTAAATCAAGAATATTCATATTAAGTAGTATCCAAAACATTCCAAAGTGAATTTAAGGACCCAAGGGAATAATAGAGAAGATGTCAGGAAATGATGCATACCTAAAACTCAAATGAAATTAAAATAATATGTCAACAATCAAGCAGCAAAATCATCCATAGAGAGGAAAAGAAAATCAGAGAGCTACTCACTCAGAGTCAATGAAAACCTTACAGTTAGACTATTTGGCCAAATATTTTCCTCTCAGTGTTTTTGGATTTATGCTTTTCATCTTATCTTGCCTGTGAGATTTGGCATAACTTTTATACACATTTATTTTTAAAAGAGAGAGACTGACCCAGAGAATTGATGAATTAAAGAATGATCAAATATATTCCAGTAAGAGTCTTAAGAGAACACCGTAGATCACCTTACAAATGTTAAACTGTTCTGTTTTGCAAAACAACAAAATAGGTTTTATGAAGACTACTGATTGGTTTAGGAAAATGAAAGATCAGTATTTAGAATGGTGCCGCCATTCTTCATTGGATGCTTTCTTTGACTTCCAGGGATTCCCCCTCGTAGAAGACTCTGGCAGGCATTGATACTTCTTATTCCTTTCACTTCCATTTCTGGCAAACTTCCACTCCCAAACCCCTCCTTTCAACCAACCCCTGCCAATGACTTTGTTAGAGAGTAAACTCAAAATTTCTGATATAAATATTTGTTTCCTTTTCATACACATTTACTTCCTCCCTACTTTATTTTACAGATTGTATTGGGCTTTTACATTTCCTGAAAATGTAATAAAATCAAATGTTTCTGTCAGAAGAAAATTTGGTTTAAATGAAGTATGGCAGCTAGTTCTTTAATATAAGCCTATGGTAAATCTTATCACTATGTGAATAGTTTTTTTATGATTTTTTTTGCATATGCAACTTCAAATAGAAAGTAACTCCCCATATCTAGAAAATCCTTTTAAATGACTATTATCTATAGATATCTTTTAAAATATATTTTTTCCTATCAAAACTAGATTTAATTAGATTCTTCCTCACTAGGCTTTAGTGGTTGAAATCACAGTCCATAACATTTATCTTCTCAATCAATTTCCAAAGTGTATGATATAAAGGAAGAGGAAATGTTGCTGCAACAGGGTGGTCATTGTTATTACTATTATTGTAAATAATAACCAGCATTTACATAGCATGATATGAGTTTTGAATGTGCTGGCATATGAATTACCTCATTAAATGAATCAAATGAAGAAATTCACAGTTAATAGTTTCAACTCATGAATGCAATAGTTTAATTTTTCCTTCTCATTACCAGACTTGAGGAGCATGTCTATTAGGTTCATGTTCATTATCTGTAAGGATTTCAAATGTGGTTGGAATGGGGCAATGAAGTGGAGAAGAATGAGGGACTATCAAGCTGTGTGATTAGAAAACAGAAAATTATTTTGGCAACAACATAAATCATGAGAGATTGCAGGACAGTGATGGGTACACTGAAATAAGAAGGTAGAATACAACTAAACCTTATAAAGCAAATAAATAGCATTACAGCATAAGAAATAAAGTACTAATACCCCTTTATAAATTGCTTGGTGTGAAAACATATCTCAAAACATTTACGTGGATGATATGAGGATTGATTTGTGTTGCTTATGAAAAGATGCATGATAAAAGAAATCACTGTTTGTCGACTCGTACTTACTAAAGGTAATTTGATGCTTCCTGCAACATAAAACCTATAAGTAAATATTTTCTTCCTAATTTTTTAATTAAAAAATGTCTACTTTACTTCTATATGGTTAAATTTTATTTATGTTGTTCTAATATCAGTAACAGAGATAAAAATCTTTGTGTAACTGGAAAATATTACATCATTCTTCAATCTTTCTAACTCACTCTGGGAAGTCCCTCAGCCCTTTGCAAATCTCCAACACAGATTATCAAAGAATGTAAGATGAAGATCTCAGAATTCTAAGATAAGTTTTCAAAAGGTGCAAAATGTATCCTGAATTTGAGGGTAGGGACCAAAGATAACTGAATACAGTTTGTCCTCCAAATTTATAGATTCTATATCTGCAGATTCAAAGAAGAGTAGATTCAACCAACTACATATTGTGTATTTTGTAGTTAGATCTACAATGACTGCATCTGTACCAAACATCTGCAGTTTTTCTTACCTATTCTCTAAACAATGTAGTATAACAACTATTTACATAGCATTTACATTGCATTAAGCCTTATAAGTAATCTAGAAATGATTCAAAGTGTGTTATATGCAAATACTTCACCTTTATTATTGTTATTATTAGTAGTAGTAGTAGCAGTGGTAGTACTAGCAGTAATATTTTTAATAGTAGTAGTAATACTTGCAAAGGGTATACACATCTACAAATTTTGATATCTATAAGGAAAGGATTCTGGAACCAGTCCCCCACAGACACTGAGATATGACCCTCTAAGAAAATGGAGTATTGTTCTTGTTTGTTTTGCCTCTGAGTGAGGCAGAGAATAAAGGGTAGAAATGAAAAAGAGAAAGGGGGTTAAGACAGCAGAATGGGCCAGGAGGAGAGAAAGATAAACGAAGAATTATAACAACCTCTGAAGAGTGGATAGAATGGTGAGAGACCAAAGTATGAGTTGCAGAAATATCTGCAGAGATTCCAACATGATATTTCATATTCAGTTCAGTTTATATTTTAGCAATGTATATT
Source organism: Sciurus vulgaris (assembly GCF_902686455.1). Classification (NCBI taxonomy): domain Eukaryota; kingdom Metazoa; phylum Chordata; class Mammalia; order Rodentia; family Sciuridae; genus Sciurus; species Sciurus vulgaris. The sequence goes on along the minus strand of NC_136469.1, from coordinate 69,167,251 downwards.
TACAAGCCTCAATGTTTTACAGATCTGCTGTTCATTAAGCTTCCCCATGAGTTCATTTCTGTATTATGTATGAGTATAAAATAAGAAAAAAATATAATAAGAAATCAAGAGATGTGTGTATTTTAAATAAATAGTTCAAAACATTTAGTAAAAATAAGAATACAAAAAGTTGCAATGAAAAAGAAATAGAGTTAAACATGATTATTTAAACATGATAATTTAATTATTTTCTAGTCCTGGCCCTCTATTACGGCCAGCGTTAGATTTTGTGTTTGGAATTATAAGGGAAAACCAGATATCATTGTACTGTAATCCTGACAATCTAACACTAGATAAGATTGGCTAGTGAGCCAGTGTTAAAACGTTTGGAATGTTTGATAACCTTACCAGACTTTCTTTGCATTCACAAGGACCAGGGTTTGTGGCTGAGTATGTGTGGGTGTGCAGCTGTTTTCAGGCAAGGCTGGTGGGGCTGGCTAAGTTCTCATGGTTACCTCTGGTATCAGCATTTATTTTAATGATTAAGTTCAGTGTACCTATTGATCCAGACATGGAATCAAGCTGTTTTCTTCCATATACTTAAATACTGAAGGTCACTAATAAAAAGTGGTCAATTCTATCTGAATAGTTTTCACTTGTGATAAAAAATGCATTTGTCTAAAAGGCCTACGAAGTCAGAGAGGTCATTCTTTAATGACAGGATTTCTTCCACTTTGACAGCTTAGTGTAGAGGAAGAATAATGAGAAAGGAATCCACAAAGATGAAAACTATTTTGTCTATTTATAATTCCAACCCAGTATTAGTCATTTTCTGTCACTATAAAGAAATACCTGAGACTAGATGTTTTATAATTAAATAGGTTTATTTATAGTTTTGGAGACTGAGGGTGCAAAGAAGATGATGCTGTTGCTGGGGAGGGTCTTCCTGGCTATGTCACAACTGCATGGGAGATGGCGTCATGGCAGGAGTGCCTGTGGGAGCGAGGAATCACCTGATAAGAAAGCAAGTCAGAACGACAGACTAGAACCAACCAGAGTCCCACAGAAACTACATTAACCCCTGCAGAGGGCACCCCCCCCCCCCATGACAAAGAATCCTCCTTTCCTAGGCCCAGTCACCTCTCCTGGTGACACATCAAGGACCAAGCTTCCAGCACATGACCCTTCAAGGACACACTCAAACCATATCCACATCTCAGCAAACCCTATTGATAGCCAAATACTCTTTTATTCTTGTCTGTAGGACTTCGCTAGATTTCTATCAAGAAAAAAAAATGTATACCTGTACTAACTTTTTTGTCCTATGCAAAAAAGTTAATTACCTTTTTTCTCTCCGATAATATTTATTCCAACAGGTGTGAGTTGATATCTCCTTGTGGCTTATTTTACATGACAGTAGAGTATATTTTGAAATATTATATAAATATACTCTATTTATTATATAAATATTATATTTATATAATATAAATATACTCTATATTTATTTAAATATAAAATAAGTATGTGTTGCTCCAATTAGGATCCCATTCTTGTGGTTATACACGATGTGCAGTTATATTGGTCATGTATTTTTATATGAGGATAGCAAATATATGTCTGATTCATTCTACTGCCTTTCCTCGTTTTGTCAATTATTTCACTGTTGTGACTTAAGGACCCAAACAGGACAATTGTATAGGAGGAAACGTTTATTTGAAGGCTTGCAGTTTCAGAGTTATTGGTACACAGACAGCCAAGTCTGTTTCTTGGGACTCGAAGTGAGGCTGAAGTTCATGGTGAAAGAGTATTGCAGAGGGAAGTAGCTCACATGGTGGTCAGAAAGCAGAGAGAGAGAGAGAGAGAGAGAGAGAGAGAAAGAGAGAGAGAGAGAGAGAGAGAGACTCCACACTCCAGATATAAAATATCATACCCCATAGCCATGCCCCCAAAGAACCACTTCTTCCAACCACACCCCCCTGCTTCCAGTTCCAACTCAGGTAATCCCATCAGAGATTGATTCACTGATTAGATTAAGGCTATAGCCCAATCATTTCTCCTGCAAACCCTCTTGCATTTTCTCACATGCAATCTTTTGGGGGACACCTCACGTTCAAAGCATAACATTCCACCCCTGGCCCCCAAAAGCTCACTCATCTGAAAATGTAAAATATATTTAGTTGATTCTCAAGAGTCCCCATAGTCTCAACAGTTCTGAGATTGCTCGAAGTTCAAGTTCAAAGTCTTCTCTAAGGCTTAAATCAATCTCACATTGTGAGCTCCTGTAAAATTAAAATTTACTAATATCCAATATATAAAAGTACTGAGTAAACATTTCCCTTTACAAAAATAGAGGCATAGAAAGAAGGGATGGTAACTAAAGCAAGACTGAAATCCAACTGGGCAAACAGGATGTGTAATTCTGTGTTCCGTATCTGGAGTACAAGGCATAATGTCCTCTCCAAAGGACTTGTGTAGCTCCGCACCTGTGGCCTTGCTTGCTACAGCCCAAGTAGCCTCTCTGTTGGTTTGTCTGTTCAGTCCTGCAGCTTTTGTAGGACGATGTCCCACGTTACTGGCATTTCTTAATCTAGGGGTTCTCCATTGCAGCCACAGCTTCCTTCTCAAATATCCACACCTTGTGTCTCAAGGAGTGTCTGCAGCGAATCTGTCCCTGCTGCACTGGCTTCCAAAACCTTCCTTTGAAATCTTGGTGGAAACCTCCATGATCCCCTAACTCCAGCAACCTGCTTTCCTGATGAGCCAGCACTACATGGTTGATGCTAAGTTCTGCCATCATCTTGAGCAGTAACCAAGGCTTCAAGGACCCTGGCTGGAGCAGCTCCAAGTGTCTGGGTAGCTGAGCATTTTGAAAAAACTTCCTAGGCCCCCTTGTGCAAGAATTTCTCACTGGTCTCTTCTCAAGAGAAATTTCACTTTTACTCCCTTGAGCCTGAAATGGGTGTGGTCTTGCCAGCTCCTGAGATGCCCTCAAGCCATCTTTCTTATTGTTTCTGGGCATAGTCTTTAGCATGTCTTTAGTGGCAGTAATATCTTTAACAACCATAACTTCTTTAGCCCCAGTTTTACTCCTGCCTTTTAAGTTCAAGTTATTCAACTCTTTGTGCTCTGCTTTGTTCTCCTGAATATCATAATAAACTTGGCTAAAAACCGTCCACAATACCCATGCCACTTCCTGAAAGTTATGCTGCCTAGACATTTCTTCCGCCATATTAAGAAACCCATCTCTTTTAAAATCAACCTCACGGGCCGTCTCAGAACACAGGCAAAATGCTTACAACTTCTCAACCAGAACACAATGTAAATGGCTTCTAGTCCAATTACAATAGTGCCATCATTTTCCTCTAAACCTTCTTGAGCCCTGTCTTCACTCCTTAGAGTCCTGTTGGCATTCTGGTCATCTGAGCTCCTGCCAGAATCAGACATTAAGCTCCACTTACAACAACCTAAAGCATTTCCAGCTTGCAGTGCTAAACATCTCAACATTCTTCCCAACAATTACAAAAATCTTACAAAACTGAACGACATGGTCAAGTTGGTTATAGCAACAGCCCTACTCCAATTTCTGTTTTAGTCAGCTATTTCACTGCAGTGACTTAAGGACCCAAACAGGACAATTGTAGAGGAGGAAAGTTTTATTTGAAGGCTTATGGTTTCAGAGTTCTCAGTACATAGACAGCCAGCTCGGTTTCTTGGGGCTCAGATTAGGCTGAAGTTCATGGTGAAAGAGTATAGCAGAGAGAAGTAGCTCACATGGTAGTCAGAAAGCAGAGAGAGAGAGAGACTCTACACTCCAGATATAAAATATATACCCCATAGCCATGCCCCCAAAGAACCACTTCTTCCAACCACACCCACCTGCCTCCAGTTCCAATTCAGCTAATCCCATCAGGGACTGAGTCACTGATTAGATTAAGGATATAGCCCAATCATTTCTCCTCCAAACCCTCTTACATGTTCTCACATGTGATCTTTTGGGGGACACTTCACATCCAAACCATAACATTCCTATTTCCGTGTCCCCTCATTTCCCCTTAGTTCCCTTTGTCAAGTACAGTGAACTTCTAATCTTCCCCCTCCCTTGTTGTGGGTTGGCATTCACATATCAGAGAGAAAATTCTGCATTTGGTTTGGGGGAAATGGCTTATTTCAATTAACCTGATATTCTCCAGTTCCATCCATTTATTAGCAAATACCATAATTCCATTCTTCTTTATGGCTAAGTAATATTTTGTCATGTGTATATGCCACATTCTCTTTATCTATTCATTTGTTGTAGGGCACATAGCTTGGCTATTGTGAATTGAGTTACTATAAACGTTGATTTGGTTGTGTCATTGTAGTGCTGATTTTAATTCCTTTGGGTATAAACCAAGGAGTGGGATAACAGGGTTAAATGGTGGTTCCATTCCAAATTTCTAAGGACTCTCTATACTTCTTTCCAAAGTGTTTGCATCAATTTGCAGTCCTACCAGCAATGTAAGACAACTTTCCCCACATCCTTACCAACATTTATTGTCACTTTTATTCTTGATATTACCATTCTAACTGATTTGAGGTGGTATCTCAGTGTAGTTTTTATTTGCATTTCTCTAATTACTACAGATGTTCAACATTATTTCATATATTTGTTGACCATTCACATTTCTTCTTCTGCAAAGTACCTTCTCAGTTCTTTGTCCATTTATTAATTGGGTTATTTGTTTTGTTTGTTGTTGTTATTTTGTTTTTTGATGTGAAGTGTTTTTGAATTCTTTGTATATCCTAGAGATTAATGCTCTATCTGAAGTATAGGTGGCAAAGATTTTTCTCCCATTCTGCAGGTTCTTTTACAATATTCCTGATTATTTCCTTTGCTGTGAAGAAGGTTTTGCATTTGATTTCATTCCATTTATTGATTCTTGATTTTGCTTTTTGCACTTTAGGAATCTTATTGAAGAAGTCATTTCCTAAGCCAAAATGGTGGAGAGTTGGGCCTAATTTTTCTTGTAGTGGGCACAGTCTCTGGTCTAATACCTAAGTCCTTGACCCAATTTAAGTTGAGTTTTGAGCAGGGTGAGAGATAGGGTTCTAATTTCATTTTGTTACATATGGATTTCCAGTTTTTCCAGTACCATTTGTTGAAGGTGTTGTATTTTCTCCATTGTATGTTTATGGTACTGTCTAGTTGAGATAACTGTATTTATGTGTGTTTGTTTCTGTATCTTCCATTCGGTAGCATTGGTTTTCAGGTCTGTTTTGGTGCCAGCACCATGCTGTTTTTGTTACTATGGCTCTGTAGTATAGTTTAAGACATGGTATTGTGATGCCACCTGCTTCACTTTTCTCACGAAGTATTACTTTGGCTATTCTGGGCCTCTTATTTTTCCAAATGAATTTCATGACTGTTTTTTCTACCTCTGTGAAAAATGACATCGGAACCTTAATAGGAATTGCATTAAATCCGTATAGCACTTTTGGTGGTATGGTCATTTTGGCAATATTAATTCTGCCTATCCAAGAACACAGAAAAATTTTCCATCTTCTAAGGTCTTCATCGAGTCTTTCTTTGGTGTTTTGCAGTTTTAAGTGTAGAGGTTTTTCACCTCTTTTATTAGAGTGATTCCCAAATACATTTTTTTTTTTCTTTTTGAAGCTATCGTGAATGGTATAGTTTTCCTGATTTCTCTTTCAGCTGATTCATCATTGACGTATAGGAATGCAATTGATTTATGGGTGTTAATTTTATATCCTGTTACTTCACTAAATTCATTTATTAGTTCTAGAAGCTTTTTGGTGGAATGTTTTGGGTCTTCTAAATATAGAATCACATCATCACCAAATAGTGATAATTTGAGCTCTTCTTTTCCTATTTGTATACTTTAATTTCTTTCTTTTCTCTAGTTGCTCTGGCTAGGGTTTCCAGGACTATGTTGTATAGGAGTGGTACAAAAGGGCATCCCTGTCTTGTTCCAGGTTTTAGAGGGAATGCTTTCAATTTTTCTCCATGTAGAATTTTGTTGGTGTTAATTTTAGTATATATAGTTTTAACAATGCTGAGGTATGTTCCTCCTGTTCCTAGTTTTTCTACTGTTTTGAGCATGAATGGATGCTATATTTTGTCAAATGCTATTTCTGCATCTATTGAGATAATCATGTGATTCTTATCCTTAAATCTATTGATGTAATGAATTACATTTATTGATTTCCATATGTTGAACCAGTCTTGCATCCCTGGGATGAACCCCTGTTGATCATGGTGTACTATCTTTTAAATATGCTTTTTGCGTACTATTTGCCAGGATGTTGTTAAGAATTTTCACATCTATGTTCATCAGGGCTATTGGTCTGAAGTTTTCTTTCCTTGATGTGTCTTTGTCTGGTTTTGGTATCAGCATGATTCTAGCTTCATAGAATGAATTTGGAAGATTTCCCTCCTTTTCTATTTCATGGAATAATTTAGGAGGATTTGTGTTAGTTCTTCTTTGAAGGTCTTGTAGAACTCAGCTGAGAAACCATCTGGTCCTGGGTTTTTCTGTGTTGGTAGGTTTTTGATGGCTTCTTCAATTTGTTTGCTTGAAATTGATCTGCTCAAATTTTCTTTGTCCCCCTGATTTAATCTGGGTAGGTCATATGTCTCTAGAAATTTGTTGATGTCTTCGTGATTTTCTATTTTATTGGAGTATACATTTTCAAAGTAGTTTCTGCCTATCTTCTATATTTCTGTGGTTTCCACGTTGATATTTCCTTTTTCTTCTCAAATTTTAGTAATTTGACATTTCTCTCTCTTTCTCTTTGTTAGCTTGGCTAAGAATGTGTCAGTTTTATTTATTTTTTCAAAGAATCAACTTTTTGTTTTGTCAATTTTTTGTATGATTTCTTTCAACTTCATTGATTTCAGCTCTGATTTTAATTATTTACTGGCTTCTACTGCTTTTGGCATTGATTTGTTCTTTTTCTAGGGTTCTAAGATGTAATGTTAAGCTATTTATTTGGCGATTTTCTATTCTTTTAATGAATGAGCTCAATGCAATGAACTTTCCTCTTAGAACTGCCTTCATCGTGTCCCAGAGATTTTGATATAGCGTGTTGCCATTCTCATTTATTTTTAATTTAATCCCTGATTTCTTCTGCTATCCATTTTTCATTCACTAGTGTATTATTTAGACTCCAGGTGTTAGAGTAGCTTCTATTTTTTATTTTGTCATTGACTAATTTCATTTCATTATGATCTGATGGAATTCAAGATATTATCTCTATTTTTTGTATTTGCTAAGAGTGGCTTTGTGGCATAAGATAAGGTCTTTTTAAGAAAGTATCCATGTGCTCCTGAGAAAGTGTATCCATCATTGATGGATGAAATGCTCTATTTATTTCTTTTAAGTCTAAATTATTGATTGTATGATTGTATTATTTAGTTCTATAGTTTCATTGTTTGGTCTTTTTTTTTTTTTTTTTTTTTAAAGATCTCTCAAGTGATGAGAGAGGCATATTAAAGTCACCCAATATTATTGTGTTATGGGCCTATTTTATTCTTGAAATTGTGAAGAGTAGCTAGATGTATATGTGTGCTCCATTGTTTGGGGAATAAATAAATATTTAAGATTGCTATGCCTTGTTGATGTATGATTCACTTAAGCAGTATGAAATGGACTTCTTGGTCCCTTCTGATTAACTTTGGCTTCAAGTCCACTTTATCTGATATGAGGATAGAGACTCCTGCTTGTTTACAAGATCCACGTGAATGATATTTTTCCCATCCTTTTACCTTCAGTCTGTGAATGAATGCCTGTGAGATGAGTCTCTTGGAGACAGCATATTGTTCAGTCTTATAGTTTAATCCTCTCTGTCAGTCTCTGCCTTTGGATTTATGATTTTAGGCCATTGACATTCAATTTTATTATTGAAAAATGGTTTTTATTCCCTGTCACTTTGATTTATTTTGAGTTTTTAATTTGGATTACTTTCTCCTTTGATTGACCTTTCCTTTTTGTAATTCCTCCCTTTGCTGCTTTTCACTTTTATTTTTCATTTCTTCTTCATGAGATATTTTGAGAAATTTCTGTAGTACAGGCTTTCTAGTCATGAATTATTTTAACTTTTATTTATCATGGAAGGCTTTTATTTAATCTTCAAATCTGAAGCTTAATTTTGCAGGGTATAGTATTCTTAGATGGAGGCAATTAACTTGCAGAGTGTGGCATATCTTATTCTAAGACTTCCTAACTTAAGGGTCTAGGTTGAGAAGTCAACTGAGATTCATATTGGTTTCTCTCTAAAAGAGACCTCACGTTTTTCTCTGGCAGCCTTTAAAATTCTATTCTTATTCTATAAGTAGGGCATTTTCATAATATTATATTTTGGTGTGGGTCTGTTGTAATTTTGTTTATTTGGAATCCTATAAGCCTCCCATATTTAGTTTTCTATTTCATTCATAAGTTTTGGAAAATTTCTGGATATTATTTCACTGAAAAGATTGTGTATTCCTTTGGTTTTTATCTCTGAAACTTCGTCTATCCTGATAAATCTTAAGCATGATCTTTTCATGGTATCCCATATTTCTTGGAAGTTTTGTTCATATTCTTTTAACATCCTTTATCCACAGTCAACTTTATTTTCTAGATTATATATTTTCTCTTCATTGCCTGAAACTCTGTCTTCTAATTGGTCTAGTCTGCTGGTGATGACTTCCAATGCATTTTTAATATGATTTATTGATTCCATCATTTTGAGGATTTCTTTTTTTTTTAATTCCATCATTTTGGGATTTCTTTTTCATTTTCTTTCTGCTTTCAAAATCTCTTTTTATTGAAGTGATGTTTTGCTTCCTGTATTTTCTCCCTCACATCATCTCTTACTTTGCAGATCAGTTTAAGTATGAACATTGTACTTCCTTCTCTGTCATTGTACTTCCTTCTCTGTCTTCTACTGTGGTGTCAATGGATTCTGTTATTGAATTATATTGCTTTGTTTCAGGTGATTTATTCCATTGACTTTTCATGTTGTTTGTGTGTCTACACATTTGAAAGTATGATTTTGGGGCAGTAGAGATTCTATCCTGTGGAGTTCTAGGGACTCTGAAGGTTTCCGGTACCTCACAGTGTAGGGGGAGATAGGTAATAACAAAAACTAATGCAAACAATTTACAGCATCAAATCAAACACTTCCTTTGGGTGTCTACTATGTCAATTGTCACTATAAACACAGATGATATGTTCAGGTATTGCCTGTAGCCAATACACTAATATTTACTTACAGATTTACAATTTTAAATTTTGAACAGGGATAGAAAAGAAGTAATGTAGGATGTGATGTTTGTTAGGGAAGGGAAGAGATAATAGGAGAAAACAGAGGATGGGTGACAGACAGATCTGTAAAAGTTGGCTATTAGCAGAGGAAAAGAGGGAAAGAGGATCAAGGGAAACAGGTAAGTGAGAGAAAAAGTATATAGAATAGAAGTTCAAAAATTAAAGATAAAAGTAAAAAAAAAATAAAAGTAACAGAGTACAAGAACAAAATTGCTATATTCTTTCTTTTTTTGTGTGTTTTTGTTGTTGTTGTTTGTTTGTTTGTTTGGTACCAGTGCCCAGAGGCACTTAACCACTGAACCACATTGCCAACCCTTAAAACTGTTTTATTCTAATTAAACATCTTAGTCCACAAACTATTGATCTATGAGAAATAACTGCCTTAGAAAAATGTTAGGAAAAAGAAACAAGGAAAAACAAATGAAAACAAAATCAAAGGACAGGTCTGAATACATAAAAGTTACCATGAACCATTTAGGACACAATTCACAGTGAATAGAAAAAAATAAAAATGTCAAAATAAAATAGAGGATCTTGCTGATAAATTAGGGAATTGTTTCCATTGGAGTTCCAAATATTCTTCTCAGGGGTGAGAGCTAGTGTAGCTGGAGTGATGGAGATCCCACAAGTAGGTCTCTTGGGGATGGGGTTTAAGTTTGTTAGCTTCCAAGCTCTTCCTAGGATTGGTCTGAAGATTTTAAATTAGTAACCTCCCTGGCCAAACAGATGCTGGACCATATTGGAAGACTGTCCCCTAGAAAAAACCCGTGGGTTTCACTCATGTGGTGGAGGGGTCAATTCTTGTTCCCCTCAGACATGGATGAACTGCATGTTTTTAGGACTCTAGGGTTCAGACTCCAAACTCAACTCCTCCCTGCCCTTTGGAATTCTCTGCCAAGTTGTCTTTCCAGCCACACTTTCAAGCAGCCCATATTACAAGTGACTTTCCTGGAAGGAGAAGCTGATTATGTTTTCCCAACCAGTTTTCCTCTATAAAAACCCCTACTCCACTTTTGATTTTCTCCTGATCTTTTAGATATACACTATCCTGTGAGTGTGGGTTTGCCAAACCTGTTCTTTGGGCCAGGGACAGCTGTTAGGGACTCGGGTCCCCAGAAGGCCCTTCCCCTGTGCTGGAACTGAAGAATGGTTCCTTCCTCCAATTTTCCTGGTAGCCTGGGAAGACAGGAGACAAGTTTTCCTCCCTTTCATCTCTGTACAATATTGTTGCACAAGACACCCTTCAAGTTAGTTGTGCAGTGACTTTGAACTCTGATCTCTCTATATCTACACACACCTCAGATCTCTCTTATTTTGTTCTATTGGACTGTCTGATTCCTCAATCTGTTTTGAATGACCAGAGTGATTTCCCAGAAAAGATCCCCTCTCTCACCCTGTTGAGTAGCTTTGTGTGTCTAGGATCTTAGTTTAATGCCATAGAGCGATCAGGAAAGTGACCTTATCTACTCTGCCATTCCCTAACCTCCTTCCTTCTAATTACCTTTGAGTTATCTTAATTTTAGTTTTAAAAATAAATATCCATAAGTAGTTTCTTGATTATTATTTAGTTGTACTTGTATTCTGCATTGAGAGGAGTTTAGTTGAAGGGGGCAGATTCCACACAAGCTAATTTGAATATCAGGTAAGTTATTTCTGGCTATATAATGGTTTACACAATTTGGGGGAATGAAATAGACTGGAGGCATAAATATGAGTGATAGGTCCTAAAGTCATATGATTTCCAGGATAGTGTCCCAAAGTCACACATAAGAAGTAGATTTCTCAGGAGTCTTTTGACCCAGAAATGCTGGAAACCTATGGAATCAGGAAGTTGACTAGTAAATTAGGAAGCTATTTCTATAATTTCTGTCTCCAAAACATATCACTATTGCTATAATAAGTCCAAATAAAATGAATAATTCCTGCTTAGCTCCTCTTCATGTATGTCTCTCCTCTAATTCTAGGTCATGATGATGCATCTCACTGGTGGAAATTAAATCATATAGGGAACCTCAGGGGGTCTGCCAAATGTGGCCTTTACTTTCCAGCCTCTGCACACTTAAAAGAGGATAGAATGCATTTTTAAGCGAGCCAGTTCCTGGTATCAGCTACATATTCTTCTTGATTGCAGCCTCAGGGAGTTAATTCAGTAATATATTCTATTAATTAAAATATTTAGAATAACTAGAATGTATGAATAAAACATGAGAACAAAATTTGAAAATCCATACTAATATAAGGAAGAATAGCATGGAAACTTGAATAACACAGATTTATGGCTTTCAATTAGTGTTGCATACCCTCTACAGGGACATCTAGCAATGTGTGGGAACACTGTTGGTTTCAACACAGATTGATGAATTCTCTGAGCACTTCGTGGACAAGGGCCAGAGGTAGTAAATTCCTCAGTCAAGAGGCAAATAATAAAATTAAACACAATAAAGAATTGTCTCACTCCAGATACCAATGGCATTCCCATTGAGAAATATTAACATATTAATCTCCAAATAATTTCAATAATTTATTATTAGAAAAATTTACTGAAATATCTTTTTATTTTTTCTACTCTCTTATGGAAGGGTATATGCCTAGGTAAATGTTTTTGTGAAAATAGGTTTAAAAGGAGCAGAAATAAAAGGGATTAATATTTTATGAATAAAAGCATCATTTGGCTTTAGTAAATAGCAATTCTCAAAGTATGTTCACCTAACCAGCAGTATTAGCATCACTTGGGAACTTGTTAAATGCAAAATCACTGACCCTGCATCACACCTGTATTGATAAGTTTTCTTTTGATATTGATAAGCTGGGTACTTTGTAAAGAAAAGAGGTTGTAGTGATTAATCTGAATTGTCAACTTGGTTGGATTGAGAGACTTCTCGGAAATACCTAGGATTAAGAGAATTCTGGGCGTTGCTTTTGAGGGTATTTCCAAAGATGTTTGGCATATGGGACAGCAAACCGAGAGGACAGACTTGCTCTGAATGTGAGCAGCACTGTCCAATAGGCTGAGGACCCAAATCAAACAAAAAGGAAAAGAAGGAAGAAGTCACAGTGGATACAGACTTTACTCTTCCCCAGAGTGCATCTATTGCTGCTGCCATCACCCACTGACGTAAGACTACATCTTCTTCAGTCTTCCAATTTGAACTTTCACCCGTGATTCTCCAGGGGCTTCCAGGATTTTGGTCTTAGTCTGGGGTTGCATCATTAGCCCCTGTTTTCCTAAGGTTCCAACTTTTAGAGCAACTACTTGTTCCTTAGACTCTTCAATAAGCGTATGGTCATTTTGGGGTTCTCCAGCTACTGATTCTATAAGTCAAACTAATAAATTCCCTTTTATAATTATACATATATACACATCTTTTGATTCTGTTCCTCTTGTAAACCCTAACTAATGTAGTTTTATTTAGCCAGGAGTTTTGGTAACTGCAGTCTACACCATATGGCAACAGCTCTGGTAAGAATTCTCCTGTGTCATAACGTGGCAGATGGCATCATGGTGACAGCATGTGTATGAGGAAAAGGGACATGATGAGACAGGAAGGCAGAGAGAGAGGAGGCACCAGTCTCCTTATTTCTATAACAATGTGTGCTCATAAGAATTAATTTCCAATCCCATAAGAACTACCTTAATCTTTCCCCAGGGCAGTGCCTGAATTGACCTAATCACTCCCCATTAGGCCTCACTTCTAAAGGTTCCCACACCACCCACGTGGTCACACTGGGGAGATTTTCACACATATGAAACTTTGGGGAACACATTCCACCCATGTCCAAACAATAGCATTTAATGGATCAAAACTCAGAAGTGGGACCCAGGGATGCATGTATTGACAAGTCCTCCACACAGTTTTGATGTTGGCCTTTAGGAAACCACTTGAATAAAATCATCAAGGAGGGGACGTCATAAAAGCTTGGTAGAATAAGGGGATTTAGATTTAGCAGTGAAGTGTATTTAAAAGACTTAACTATTTTGTATGAAATTATCCTTCAATGGAAAAACTTCGGTCCCCTTAATTTAAATGCTTCCTCCAAGGCATACTGTCCAGAAACCTGAAGAACAGACTTAAGGCATTACCGACACTAAGGAATTACATCAAAGACAAAGAGAAATGGGGTAAAATCCTTTTTTATGACTGCTATAAAAACATAAGCACAAACCAAAGGACATAAATATCTTAGAGTTCCTATAGATCAGAAATCTGATGCAAGTCTTAATCAGGGTGTCAGCAGGGCTGCATTCCTTTCTCATTGTTGCCGGCTGAATTTAGTTCCCTCAGGTTGTAGGACTGCGATCTCCATTTCCTTGTTAAATGTCTGCAGTAGCCCCGCTTGGCTCCTAGAGGCCTCTCTGCAGTGGACACATGTGGCCCCTTGCAGCAAGTCTTTCTCACACTTGGAATCTCTGACTTCTTCTGTTGCTGTTCTAGTCTGCTTGTCTCCCTCCTATGTTCATAAGACCCCTTTTTTATTTCTTTTTTCTTGTTTGCTTCCACATATGAGGGAAAACATTTGATCCTTGACTTTTTGAATTTGGCTCATTTAACTTAGGATAATGTTCTTCAATTTCATCAATTTACCAGCAAATGACATAATTTTATTTTTCTTTATGGTTGAGTAGAACTCGGTTGTTTATATATATCACATTTTCTTTATTTTTTCATCTACTGACTGGCACCTAAGCTGTTTCCATTACTTGGCTATTATGAATTGTGCTGCTATAATACTGAGATGGCTATATCACTGTAGTATGATGATTTTAGTTCTTTTAGATAAATACCAAAGAGTAGGATATGGGTCATGTATTGCTTCCATTCCTAATATTTTGAGTAATCTCCATACTACTTCCCAAAGTGGTTGTACTAATTTGCAGCTCAACAACAATATATGAAAGTACCTTTTTCTCCACATCTTCACCAGCATTATTGTTATTTGTGTTCATGTTGATTGCCATTGTGACTGGGGAGAAATGAAATTTCAGTGTGGTTTTGATTTTCATCTCCCTGATTACTAAGGATGCTGAACACTTTTTCATATATGTCTTGGCCATTTGTATTTCTTCTTTGGAGAAATGTCTATTTAGATCGTTTGTGGGGCAATACCAATTTGTTGAATTCAGATTTCTTTAGATGCTTGTGAGTTGAATATATTAAATCAGCTTATTTTCCTCCTAAAGCATTCCTTCTTCCTTTCTTCCCTATATCATTTTAATACAGATTGCATCAAGATTTTTTACAATAGCCCAATTAGAGAGGAAACTCTGTGAATAAGGATCTTAAAATATTTTTGATTTTTGGCAAATAATAACAAGGGGTAATTACTAGTATACACCAAGTACCTTCCTCCCCTAAATTGGGGAATTACATATGAAAACAAATAAATCTTAAGTGATTTTCAAAAGATTTGTTTTCAGTGAGGAAAGAGCAGTTAGAATGACACTGTATGATTCCTGATCTCTGAATCTTCCTCTCACATTAAACTAAAAACACAAAGGAAGGAGATAAAAGATTTATGATGAGCAAACCTTTACCATTGATATAGAATGAGACAAGTGAACCAAAGCAGACTGTGGGAAGAATCTCTGATTCAGGAAACATTTAGCATCTGTAATCTTCTGAGAAGGAAACATAAAAGATATGGGAAGACCATATAGTTGAGAGTGTACAAAGGAATTGCCTTCAAGATTTTTAAATGTCACATTTAACAGTTTTGAGGGATTATTTTTTACTTAATGAAGGAGTTTGACATATATATATATGTAATATATATATATTGAGAGAGAGAGAGAGAGCTTATTGATTCTTTTTCAATTTTATGTTTAAAATACAATCACTGTCACTGAAGAGGGTCCGAAGAGATCCCAGAGAGGAGGACTTAATTCAGGACAACAGGGTCCTTGAGAAATGCCATTAAAAAAATTCTAGACATGTCAGCTGTTGAGGCACAGTGATTTATTTAAGAATCAAGGAATACATATTCAAGGGAGAATGCAGGCCATCTAGAGAGTGAGAAGGCTTCCTTTAAAGCAGATTCAGTGAGGAGTGAGCGTAGGAAGATATGTGGGACAACATCAGTTGTGCTCTAAGATGGTTTGTGGTGGTCTAGGAATTCTCAGGAACCTCAGGTTGACATCTTCTTCATTATCTGATCAATAGATAACATTGGGAAAATAACCTATGTTATAGATGTCCTATCCTCCTTTTCTCAATGTATTCTAAAATCACATGTATTTGTGGATTAATTAACAGCGCACTATGCAATTTTCAAAAGTGAATGAGTTTCCAGGAACTTTAAGACTGTGAAGGAGATTGGTAGATTTCCCAGAAATTTGGGAGTGACAAGTCTGGAAGAGAAAGCTGGCTTGGGAAGGAAATATACATGAAACTTTATTAGCACTGGCTTTCAGATAAAAATTATAGTCTCCTAGTCCTTCCTTTTGTCTCCTTTTTAAACATATCATTTTTTTTTTTCTTCTCTCCTACCTTGCCTCCAGAGAATAATACTGTGGAGCTCGAAACAATCTAAAGTGACAGTGATGCAGGTAAGCTAGTGCATGCCTAGTAGGACATTATCCAACCCTGGAGCTAAGGCTCCAATATCCTTTGCCTTTGGGGATCAAATCTCACTTTCAATTGTATTCATGGTTGCCACGCATTATGCAAGGCCAGTAATATCTGGCTGTTCTGATGATGTAGTTAATTGTGTGTATTCATATCATGATTTTATTGCCCCTTGGATTCTGAATCTTTATGATATTATTGGGGGAGGAGAAGCAAAGACCATAAAGGGGACATTGTTTTATGTCTGGGTTTTTGGCTCACTCCAGAAATACCTTATGTAAATTAGTCTCCATTCCTTTGATTTAGCTAGAACTGTAATCTATGTTGACTGGTGCAGAGGCTAACTGCAGGTGATTTCAACATGAAATGAAGGATCTATATAATTTGTTGCATTTTCTTAGCAATTTTTATGTAGATTAAATTTTGCCTCATAAGACCCCAGAAAAGAAAAACTAATAACTGTTACAAAGCACTTGTGTTAAAATGGATATTGTTATGGAAATGCTAACTAATGATAATAACTATTAGAATAGAGCTTAATTGAGGGACTTAAAATAGCCCACTGCAGGCAAAATCAAGCATGTTCTTTTAGTTGTGCTAATATTATACAGAAGAAATAAGCACAAATTTTAAGATGATAATGTTTTATTCAACAGCCTCACTGAAATTATTCTCCTGGGTCTTCTCTTTTGAGATTGCCTCTGCTAATTGCTTTAACATTTTCCAACAAGTGTATTATTGAGCCAAGAATGTCCAGCGTCCAAATCACTGATGCTTGGGGCAGGTGGGCCACAGCTGCATAAGACATAAAATCACAGCTGGACAGCTGCTCTTCTTTGTCTAATTTTATGTATCTTAGTTTAAAAATAATGCTTAAATTTGAAAATTTGACCACACTAATCTACAGGAAAACTGTTCAACATTTCCAAAATTTTTCATATTTCAAATGAGATAATGAAAATTTGTATTACATTCTTGCTGTTACTATACATTATTATTCTTTCCACAACATACAAATTACAGAAATTTTGCCTTTCTTTCCATTTTAACTTAGTTGATCTTAATCATAAAAAGTCCACCATTTTAAGAAATTAAAATACTGTAATGTTGGCAAAGTAAATCCGTAGGTTAACACACACTGTCTGCAATGTAGCAAAGTCATTTCTGAATGGAATTGATTCCAAATTTGGGAAAACAAAATGTGGGAGATATTACAGGAAAAGCATACTTAATGAAGTAACACGTAACTTCTTTTCAATTGATAAGAACATTACCCAGAAAATCACTAAATTAATCAAACCATTTTGTTAAATAATAACCTGAATAATAATAATTTTTGCTGATTACACTTAACTACAGACTATTCAGACCTTCATTTTTCTGAGGAATTAAAGACTCCAGACATAGAAGGTGTTTTTTATGTAGCTTTCAGACAAAGAAAGGGATTTAATTTATGGAAAAGTTCTTTCTCTTGGCTTTTGTCTATTCTTTTGTTTATTCCCATTTGTTCTCTCTTCTTTCACCATCCTATTTTTCTGCTTCTTTAAGAAGAAGAGGCTTCTGGAAAGAATAATTAGCATCTTTAAGTGGATATAAAGCACTGATTTCCTGTTATGTAAATAAAGACATTCTAATTTCAAAATTCTAAGAGTAAATGCTGCTATGTTTTTTTCCTCTCAATTTGAAGATTAGAATATAAAGGCCTTAACACCTTGTTAAAGATTGTTACTGTCAATAATTTATGAAGTATATAATCCACATAATTTTAAAAAGTATAAAAGTAAGTTTAGATATTTCAAAACATGAATGAGTACAAGGTATAGTTGATGCAAGTGCATGAATCTCCTACTTACTAAATCTTTTTTTAAAACTATTTTAGTTGTAGATGGACACGAAACCTTTATTTTATTTATTTATTTTTATGTGATGCTGAGGATCAAACCCAGTGCTTTACACATGCAAAGAAAGCACTCTACCAATGGCCACATCCTGACACCTTACTTGCTAAATCTTATCAATACATTTTCTATCATACATGATATACATCTTAGCATCACCTGCCATTGTACTGGTGCCATAAAAATGCCAGTTACTTGCCAATAAAATCATTGTTTATTATAAAAAGAAACAATTGCTCCCACCCTCCCCCTCCCTCCTTCCCTCCCTTCTTCCTCCCTCTTAATTGACATGGGCATGTGTTTTTTGATTAATGGATTTTCTTGGAATATACCATTGTTGTTGCTGAATGTTTGTGTTTCTCCAAAATTCACATGTTGAAGCCCTACCACCAATGTGCTGTTATTTGGAGATTGTGCCTTTGGGAGATAATTAGAGTTAGATTGGGGGGAGAGGGGCTAGTAAAAGGGGGGGTCATGATGAGATTAGTGACTTCTAAGAAACGAAACCAGACATCTCATGTTCTCTCTCTACCATGTGAGGACAGAGAGAAGAAAGCAGTTCACAAGTCAGGAAAGGAGTTCCAGTGATGATCAGAACTTGACCGTTGGACAATGATATTGAATGTACGAGTCCCAGAATTATGAGAAAATGAATTTCTTTTGTTTAAACCATCCATGTGTGATATTTTGCTGTGGCAACCTACTGAGGAACACAACCACAACATCCATTTTGTGTATGTGTGCGTGGTATATATATTGATTCTAAATTCATATAACAAGAACATATTAAATCCAAGTAGCTTTCTTGACCATAGCTGACATTAAGGGCATATCTACAGTTTAATTCAATAATACTTTCATACTTATGCGTATTTACTTATCTTTAATGTTTTATCCTGCAATTTTTTTAAACAAAATGATTTAATCAAATATTACTCCACAAGAAGCAGACTCTTGCAAATGCATTTTGAAAAGAAGAAAGGGCAAATTTTCTAAAGAAGTTGGTGATAAAATAATTTTAGAACAGGAAATTTGCTTCTTATTTCTAGACTATAAAAGATACCATGCAAAACTCCATTTTTTAAAAAACTGTGCCTGTGTTCTTTAATTAGTATTATAAAGTTGTTCATTATTTTGCAAATTGACTATAGTATTCATTACTAAGTGAAATAATAAATGTAAACAATGAAAAGAACAAGTTGCCTAATAAGGATAATTTATTTGCATCTAAAGAATTTATTATGCTTCCAGGCATTGCTATTCTTGCGTTGAGCAGCATTTACCTCCCTATAGCTGAGACAAGCTTACAATTTTTTAATCAAAGGAAACTAGCAATTTTACCATCTCAGCTAGATTATAATATATAGTCTCAGTTTTGTTTTGGTTGTGTCTTGTTTTATTTATTTATTTATTTATTTATTTATTTATTTATTTATTTATTTATTTATTTATTTATTTTTGTTGTTGTTGTTTTTCTGCCCTACCTCCTAATCTGTGACATTTATCATTGGAATCATTATATAGTTAGGCAAAAAATAAACCTGTTCTCATATGTCTGGAATTTTGCCTGCATTTTTTAGAACATTGCAATGAATCTCATGTTATTAACTGGGCTAATTGACTACATGGAACAGATTAGTGTGAACTTCATTTATTGAAAAATTTAAAATGTCTTTTTTGATTATCCAGTACAGGAAGGAAAGTATTAGTAGGGAATTTTTAATGTGATATATAACCCATTAATATTTAAAATAATATTAGATCTATATGTCATATTTATGTATGATATATAAGATCACATTTTAAAAGGGATTCTTGGTAATAACAAACACTATGAAAAATAAATAACAGTTTGTTCATTATAATTCAACATACATAATATCAATATAAAACGTAAATATATTTCACTTGTACTTTATGTCGTCTATCAAATGTTTTCATAGAAATCCCTTTATCAAACACACAATTTCTCAGTATTCATCACGGGAAATAATATTTTTTCTTTTATTGATATATTTTTATCAATGATATGATCTAATGAATGTAGAAATCAAATAATCATTATTGTTTCATCCTTAATAGTAAAATTATGGCAAAATCTGAATGCACACTTGTGAAAGAGGAAAATTAGTAAATTGATGGAATTCCAAATCAGTAAAATTTTAAAGAATTATGACTTAATGTCCACATAGATACCAAAAGTAGGTTAACAAGTGATATCAAATAAATGACCTGAAAAGAAGTGACTTAACAGATAAAAGAGAATGATTTATAGTTTCCCATTTATCATTGCTTATTAATTATTAATGCTGTTTTTAGATTTTATTCTCTTAAATAGTTTAGACATGCTTCTTGCAAACACTATTATCATGGCTTACTTTTTTTAAGGCTAGTTCTATCACTAGGGGTTAGAAATAAGTTCTAAGTAAGGAAAAATAGACTTAAAATTCTACCCTCCAAACCAGTTCCTTCTGACAGCATAAATGAGAACATATTACTCTTGCTTCCCTTAAATACAAGAAATTTTCTGGTAACTGAAGTCAGAAGTTTATAAGGCATATACTTGATTTAGGTAAAGTCTATAATTTAGGTAATGTATACAAATTTCAGTAAAGAACTAGAAACTCACTGTGGCTAATCTAAATATTGCCTAGAACAGATAAATTATATCCAATACACTTCGCCTTTTCTTAACATTTCAAGATTGTTACAAGGAGACCTGTATAAGGTTTAATACTGCCTTCTGTGCTTTTTCCGTAAAACTAGGGTGAGAGCTGCATACATTCATCCAGTATGTTAATACAGATTTAATAAAACTGCTAGGCACTGGGCTAGCTGCTGAGTATACAGTTCAGAGTACATACAGCCCAGACCCTCATGGTACATAGAGTGAAACAGAAGAGCTGGATTCTACACAATGTGCAATGCAAATAGATCATAACAATCGTATTGCTATGAAGGAAAATATAAGGAATATAAAAAATATAAGGGAAATGTTTGGTAGAGTAGACAGGACCTGTTCTGGAATACTTTTGGATGATCTAGAACATCCACCCAACAGTACAACCATGTTTCATAGCACCATCAACTGCCACCTCCCTTCTCTCTGTCAATGTATTGATCATTCTAAATTTTACCCTAGTTCTCATTTAACTGTGATCCTCTCTTTTACCTGGACTATGGCCTTTTCTGAGACCTCCTAATTGGTCTTCCATTTTCTACCCAATCCTCCTACCAAGTGTTCTCCTGGCAGATCACCTCCAATTTTTGGTTAATATCCTTTGGGACCTTTCTGCTCAATCTAGAATATAATCCTAACTTCTGACCACAAAATTGACTAGCTCTTATGTGCTTTTAAATTTGTATTTTTGTTGTTGCTTTTTGATCTGAAGTTAGGCATATTTTCTATAAGATAGAATGAGCCCAAATGAGATCATTAACAGTGACCTACCCTCACTGGAGAACTATGTTGAGAATATTAGGCGCAGCATCAAGATCTGCACATTGCTTTCTCTTCCCTCCTGGTGCACCAGTCATACTGGTGATCCTTTAGAAGGTAATTTATAGGTAAATGACAGAATTTACTTGATTTTCCAAATAAACTGTTACTATATCCTGATTTTATTTTAAATAAAAACATTAAAATTATACATATTTATGGGATACTATGTTTTGGTATAGATATATATTGTATAATGCTTTAATCAAATCAAACACATATTTTTTCTTAAACATTTATGGCAAAACATTCAATATCCTTTCTTCTAGCTTTTTAAAATACTTTGACATTGTCTATGGTCATCCTATTATGCAGAAGCACACCAAAACTTTTATTCTCTCAAAATTAAATATGATCCTCGAACACATAGGCAAATATTTATTGCCACAGTGGAAGCTGTTTGGTACAGTTTTATTTATTTGTCTTTCTACATATCTACCTGTCATTCTGGCTATCTCTCTAGTTAATGTGTCCAGAGAAAACAGATGTTATATGAATTATATACACAATTAAAGGATCCATGAGAAGCTAACTTGGACATTTTAATTTTTATTTTAAAATATCTTTTCATGTTTCAAGATGGCGGCCTAGAGGATGGCTGCATTTCATGTTGCTCCAGGACTCAGGATTCAAAAGCGGAGAAATTGAGAGACTTGGGACCAACTCAAAGCAGCCGGGTGAGTCTCTCCCGCTGGGGAGGCGTCCCGGATGGGGCGGTAGTCCCGGAACGCAGGGAACTTTGTGAAGTAGAGTTGCCCGGCAAGACGCCCCTCCCCCCGCTGGAGCAGTGAACTTGGACAACTGGGAGCATTGTAGAGGAGGCCGCTCAGCACAGCACTGGGACTCAGAGCAACCACTGGGGCTCCGGCGGCTGCCCAGGGGAGGAGCGGCGAGGAGAGCTGTTTGGACTCAGAGCGACCACTTCTGAACACTCCTGCCCTGAGGAGGAGGAGGAGGAGTGTGGCCGCTTGGATTCGGAATGACTACACCAGAGCTACAGGCGGTTGCCAGAGGAGGAGCGGCGTGGCGAGCTGTTTGGACTCAGACCACTTCTGAACACTGGGGCCTGCCCAGAAGAGTAGGAGGAGAAGGAGGAGGAGCACAGTGGGTCATTTGGACTCGCAGTGACTGCATTAGAGCTCCAGGCGGCTGTTCAGAGGAGGAGGCAATTGGTGAGTTGTTTGGACTTAAAGTGACGGCTCCTGAACACAGGGGGGCTGCCTGGAGGAGAAGCGCGGTGGGTCGCTTGGTCTCGAGTGGCCGCACCAGAGGTACGGGCGGCTGCCCAGAGGAGGCGTGTAGCGGGTCACGTGGATTCAGAGCCACTCAGAGTAACCGCTCCTGAACACCCGGGGGGTTACCTGGAGGAGGAGGAGGAATGGGGCGGGTCACTTAGACTCGGAGTGATTGCCCAGGGCTACGGGCAGTTGGTGGGAGGAGGAGGCACACAGTGAATTGTTTGGACTCCTAGTGACCGCACCGGAATACTGGGCAGCTGTCTGGAGGAAGAGGCGTGCAGCTGGTCTCTGGGACTCAGAGCGATTGTACGGGGCCCGAGGTGGCTGCTCAGAGGAGGGGCCGCATAGCCAGGCGATTAGGTGCAGAGCAGGGTCCAAGGATCTAGGAGGCTTCTTGGTGGAAGAGCCGCACAGAGACTCGCTTAGGGGCGGAGCAAAGGTTCCAGGACTGCAGGCAGATTCTCTGAGGAGGGGCAGCCTAAGGAGATTCATCTGCGAAGGGTGAGGCTCCCAGGCTCAGGAGGTAGGGCCGGGCCCCTGGGAACTTTGCAGAGGAAGGCAGCCCAGCCCAGGTGCTAGCTGTAAATTGAGGGGAACCTCTAGGAGGGGAAATGACCAGCGAGACCTCCCCACCGGGTGAGTCTTCCCTGGCGGGTGAGGTTTCCCCACAAGGACTGTAAAACCAGAGACACAGGCCCAAACAGGCCTTGCCTCAGCCTACAGCCTAGTTCCCCTTTGGATGACCATTGGTCAACAAGTGGAGGCACCTCTGCCCACGAGCAGGGAATATACCCCAACTGAAGGCCACCACTCCTAGAGAGACAGCTTCCTTGTGGCGCACCACATTATCAACCTCCTCCAAGACTTCAGCCTACTGAAGGCTAAGAGGGGATATATATATAGAAATCTTCAAGGACACTGTAAGTCAATAGAGGAAATCTGCAATATCTCAGTGGTCCACTGATACCTGAACACTATGAGAAAACACGGAAAGAAAATGCAGCAAACAAATCTAGATGTTACATCAATAAAACCCAATGACAGCATGGCAGAAGAAATGACAGAAAAGGAGTTCAGAATGTACATAATTAAAATGATCAGGGAAGCAAACGATGAGATGAAAGAGCAAATGCAAGCATTGAATGATCGCACCAATCGACAGTTAAAAGAGCAAATACAGGAAGCAAAAGATCATTTCAATAAAGAGTTAGAGATATTGAAAAAAAAACCAAACAGAAATCCTTGACATGAAGGAAACAATAAACCAAATTAAGAACTCCATAGAAAGCATATCCAGTAGGATAGAACACCTGGAAGACAGAACCTCAGACATTGAAGACAAAATATTTAACCTTGAAAACAAAGTTGAACAAACAGAGAAGATGGTAAGAAATCATGAACAGAATCTACAAGAACTATGGGATATCATGAAAAGGCCAAATTTAAGAATTATTGGGATTGAGGAAGGCTTAGAGAAACAAACCAAAGGAATGAACAATCTATTCAATGAAATACTATCAGAAAATTTCCCAAATCTGAAGAATGAAATGGAAAATCAAGTTCAAGAGGCTTATAGGACTCCAAATACACAAAATTACAACAGACCCACACCAAGGCACATTATAATGAAAATACCGAACATACAAAATAAAGACAGAATTTTAAAGGCTGTGAGAGAAAAGAACCAAATTACATTCAGGGGGAAACCAATACGGATATCAGCAGATTTTTCAATCCAGACCCTAAAAGCTAGAAGGGCCTGGAACAACATTTTTCAAGCCCTGAAAGAGAATGGATGCCAACCAAGAATCTTATACCCAGCAAAACTTACCTTCAAATTTGACAATGAAATAAAATCCTTCCATGAAAAACAAAAGATAAAAGAATTTACAAAAAGAAAGCCAGCATTACAGAACATTCTCAGCAAAATATTCCATGAGGAAGAGATGAAAAACAAAGAAGCAAATCAGCAAAGGGAGGAATTATCCTAAAGGAATTGTCAAATAAAGGAGGAACCAAGTAGTGTCAAATAAATAAATAAATAAAATTTAAAAAATGAACCAAATGACCGGGAAACCAAATCATATCTCAATAATAACCCTGAATGTTAATGGCCTGAATTCATCAATCAAAAGACATAGACTGGCAGATTGGATTAAAAAGAAGGATCCAACAATATGTTGCCTACAAGAGACTCACCTCATAGAAAAAGATACCCATAGACTAAAGGTGAAAGGATGGGGAAAAACATACCACGCACATGGACTCAGCAAAAAAGCTGGGGTATCCATCCTTATTTCAGATAATGTGGACTTCAAGCCAAAGTTAGTCAGAAGGGATAAAGAAGGTCATTTCATACTGCTTAAGGGAAGCATAAATCAGCAAGATATAGCAATCATAAACATATATGCCCCAAAGAGTGGCTCATCCATGTATGTCAAACAAATCCTTCTCAATTTCAGAAACAAAATAGACCATAACACAATAATACTAGGTGATTTTAACACGCCTCTCTCACCACTGGACAGATCTTCCAGACAAAAATTGAACAAAGAAACCATAGATCTCAATAACACAATCAATAATTTAGACTTAATGGGCATTTATAGAATATACCATCCAACCAAGAGCGAATACATTTTCTTCTCAGCAGCACATGACTCCTTCTCTAAAATAGACCATATATTATGCCACAACGCTAATGTTAGCAAACACAAGAAGATAGAGACACTACCATGTATTCTATCAGATCATAATGGATTGAAGTTAGAAATACATGAAAGAGTAAAACACAGAAACTATTCCAACATCTGGAGATTAAACAATATGCTATTATATGATGAATGGATAACAGAAGATATTAGGAAGGAAATTAAAAAATTCTTAGAGGTAAATGAGAACAAAGAAACATCATATCAAAATCTCTGGGACACTATGAAAGCAGTACTTAGAGGGAAATTTATTTCACGGAGCGCACTTAATAAAAGAAGTAAAACTCAAAAAATAAACGATCAAACACTACAGCTCAAAGCCCTAGAAAAAGAAGAACAGAGCAGCCCCAAAAGTAGTAGAAGACAGGAAATAGTTAAACTCAGAGCTGAAATCAATGAAATTGAAACAAAAGAAACAATAGAAAAAATTGACAAATAGTTGGTTCTTCGACAAAATAATCAGAATTGATAAACCTTTAGCCACACCAACAAAGAGAAGACGAGAGAAAACCCAAATCACTAAAATTTGGAATGAACAAGGAAATATCACAACAGACAGGATTGAAATACAAAACATAATTAGAAGCTATTTTGAAATTCTATACTCCAACAAAATAGAAAATTTCGAAGACATCAACAGGTTTCTAGAGACATATGAATTGCCTAAACTGAATGAGGAGGACATACACAATTTAAATAGACCAATTTCAAGTACTGAAATAGAAGAAGTCATCAAAATCCTACCAACAAAGAAAAGTCCGGGACCAGATGGGTTCTCAGCCGAGTTCTACAAAACCTTTAAAGAAGAGCTCATTCCAATACTTCTCAAAGTATTCCATAAAATAGGAGGGAACCCTCCCAAACTCATTCTGTGAAGCCAATATCACCCGTGTACCTAAACCAGACAGAGACTCATCAAGGAAAGAAAATTTCAGACCAATATCCTTAATGAATATTGACGCAAAAATTTGCAACAAAATTGTAGCAAATCGCATACAAAAACATATCAAAAAGATAGTGCACCATGATCAAGTGGGTTCCATCCCAGGGATGCAAGGTTGGTTCAACATCAGGAAATCAATAAATGTAATTCACCATATCAATAGCCTTAAAGTCAAGAATCACATGATTATTTCAATAGATGCAGAAAAAGCATTTGATAAAATACAGCACCCCTTCATGCTCAAAACACTAGAAAAAATAGGGATAGTGGGAACATTCCTTAACATTGTAAAGGCCATTTATGCTAAGCCCATGGCTAATATCATTCTAAATGGTGAAAAACTGAAAGCATTCCCCCTAAAAACTGGAACAAGGCAGGGATGCCCTCTTTCACCACTTCTATTCAACATCGTTCTTGAGATTCTAGCTAGAGCAATTAGACAAACCAAAGAAATTAAAGGGATATGAATTGGAAAAGAAGAACTCAAACTATCCCTGTTCACTGATGACATGATTATATATTTAGAGGAACCTGGAAATTCCACTAGAAAACTGTTAGAACTCATAAGTGAATTCAGTAAAGTAGCAGGTTACAAGATCAATGCTCATAAATCCAATGCATTTTTATACATAAGTGATGAATCTTCAGAAAGAGAAATTAGGAAACCTATCCCATTCACGATAGCCTGGAAAAAAATAAAATACTTGGGAATCAATCTCACAAAAGAGGTGAAAGACCTCTACAATGAGAACTACAGAACACTAAAGAAAGAAATTAAAGAACACCTTAGAAGATGGAAAGATCTACCATGTTCTTGGATAGGAAGAATTAGTATTGTCAAAATGGCCATACTACCTAAAGTGCTATACAGATTCAATGCAATTCCAATTAAAATCCCAATGATGTACCTTACAGAAATAGAGCAAGCAATTATGAAATTCATCTGGAAGAATAAGAAACCCAGAATAGCTAAAGCAATCCTTAGCAGGAAGAGTGAAACAAGGGGTATCGCAATACAAGATCTTCAACTCTACTACAAAGCAATAGTAACAAAAACTTCATGGTATTGGTACCAAAATAGACAGGTAGATCAATGGTACAGAATAGAGGACATGGACACAAACCCAAATAAATACAACGTTCTAATACTAGACAAAGGCGCCAAAAATATGCAATGGAGAAAAGATAGCCTCTTCAACAAATGGTGCTGGGAGAATTGGAAATCCATACGCAACAGAATAAAACTAAACCCATATCTCTCACCCTGCACAAAACTAAACTCAAAATGGATTAAAGACCTCCGAATCAGACCAGAGACCCTGCAGATTATAGAAGAAAAAGTAGGTCCAGATCTTCAACATGTCGGCTTAGGACCAGACTTCCTTAACAGGAGACCCATCGCACAAGAAATAAAAGCAAGAATCAATAACTGGGATAGATTCAAACTAAAAAGCTTTCTCTCAGCAAAGGAAACTATCAGCAATGTGAAGAGAGAGACTACAGAGTGGGAGAATATCTTTGCCAATCATACTTCAGATAGAGCACTAATCTCCAGAATCTATAAAGAACTCAAAAAACTCTACTCCAAGAATACAAATAATCCAGTCAACAAATGGGCTAAGGAAATGAACAGACACTTCACAGAAGAAGATCTGCAAGCAATCAACAAACATATGGAAAAATGTTCAACCTCTCTAGTAATAAGAGAAATGCAAATCAAAACCACCCTAAGATTCCATCTCACCCCAATTAGAATGGCGATTATCAAGAATACAAGCAACAACAGGTGTTGGCGAGGATGTGGGGAGAAAGGTACACTCATACATTGCTGGTGGGGCTGCAAATTAGTGCAGCCACTCTGGAAAGCAGTGTGGAGATTCCTTAGAAAACTTGGAATGGAACCACCATTTGACCCAGCTATCCCACTCCTTGGCCTATACCCAAAGGACTTAAAATCAGCATACTACAGAGATACAGCCACGTCAATGTTCATAGCTGCTCAATTCACAATAGCCAGACTGTGGAACCAACCTAGATGCCCTTCAATTGATGAGTGGATAAAGAAACTGTGGTATATATATACAATGGAATATTACTCAGCCATAAAGAATGATAAAATTATGGCATTTGCAGGCAAATGGATGAAATTGGAGAATATCATGCTAAGTGAGATAATCCAATCTCAAAAAGCCAAAGGACGAATGATATCACTAATAAGTGGATGATGACATGTAATGGGGGGAGGGAAGGGTTAGTGTTAGGGTTAGAGTTAGGGTTAGGGAGGGGGGCAAGTATGGAGGAAGGAAGGACTGTATAGAGGGAAAAGAGGGATGGGAGGGGTGGGGGGAAAGGAAAAAATAACAATACTTTTGAACGTATGAAAGAAACTTTTTATGTATTGAATGGTTTGTTGTTATACACTTATCTTTTGAAAAAAACTCAAATGAACAATAACTTTAAAGAAAATAGCTATAGAAAAAAAAGAATTTAGTTTAAATCTAAAAATACTAAACAATACTTTATATAAGCTGTCTGGCTAAACAATAACTGTAACAATAGCAGTGAAAGGAAAGTGATAACTTAGATCCCTTTTGTCTTCATAGTCTATTATTCTGAGTTAGTGTTTGCATCAATACCCTGAGGTATAGACCCCAGAGTTCCCAGTCTGTGAGAGGGTATCCTCAGAGCACTTCACTTGTCCAAAGGATGGTGCCAGTTCAATCTTCCGAAGAATGAGAATTGAACACATCTATTCCAGCCTCACATTTCCTAAGAGAGGTTCAATTATTTGCTACAACTTGAACTGCAAAAAGGAGACTTGCTACAAAATATGGTTCTCAGGAATTGGGAAAATAATTCTAAGATTCCAAAAAGGATTCATTAATTGGATTTCTGAAGATTTTGGTGTATTTGCACTTTTGGCCTAAGAGTTCTTGGTTAAAACAAAGATCATTTTCAGGAAATAAAATATTTTAATCTTCTTTCATTGTGTGTGTGTACACTCTGATGCACACACATACACACATGTTAATGCAATGCTGAATTCTATTGACAAATCTTAAAATTCCTTCAAAAGGGATACATAGGTTAACATCTAAAGGGGTGAACATCTGGAAGGAGAACAAGGGATATAGATATACAAGATGGTATCTCACAGAACCTTAGTGAGGTAGTCATAAGAAGCACATCTTTGCAGCTATACACACCTTATGGGATTGCTGTTCCTGTCTCTAAAAGTTGGACAAAACCTAGAAATGTGAATGGGAATATGTCTGTCACTTTTGTGCCCAGCATAAAAAGTCCTCCGTTGTTTATTTTCTTTTTGACATGGTAACATAATATTCCAGAAGGTGGCTGTTCTGACTATGCTCAGGGATTCCTGGGTAATTTTCATATACCTTAAAAGAGAAATAAACCTTTTGTTTTAATCCACTGCTATTTTGAATAATATATTTAATCACACTTTAATAATTTCATCATTTTGCCTCGAGCCTAATTTATCTAGAAAATGTGAATATTTAGTCATATTCTATAGACTTACTTCACAGGGAAACACAGAATAATGAGGATACTTTATATGTATATATTCTGTAATAATTTTCAAAATATTTTAATCATGTATTTTAG
Source organism: Sciurus vulgaris (assembly GCF_902686455.1). Taxonomy (NCBI): domain Eukaryota; kingdom Metazoa; phylum Chordata; class Mammalia; order Rodentia; family Sciuridae; genus Sciurus; species Sciurus vulgaris. The sequence goes on along the minus strand of NC_136469.1, from coordinate 69,137,488 downwards.
AAAGCAATCCTCTTAGAAAATGTGAGAAAGTATTATTTTATTACCACTGTTTATGAATAAAGTGATCAGTATTAACAAGTGTTAAACAGTTTGCTATTTAGTGATAGAGCTAAGACTTACATATTTAGTTATATTACACTTTGTTCTTCCTTTCCCTCTACCATTCTCCTTTTCCAAAATCATAAGCATTCTGACTACCCAGAAGATGTTAGCTATTCACAGTCAGAAAGTTAATAGACCAGATCCTATAATTGGAGTCATATTAACCAAAATAGAAATGTTCTCCACTGGAATGAAATCCATGACCACTGAAGTAATTACAGAGTTTTAAGAGAGCAGGATCTCTACATGTAAAAAATGCAGCCATTGATTTTGTCCAAGAGAGAACTCACAAATTAATGCATATTATAAAGAACATTTCTGCTAAAGAATAATGGAAAACCCATCAATAATATCAGTTACATGTTCACCAAAATCAAAGTTAGATATTTTCATGAAATTAGGAGAATGAAATCAGTCTGTTGCAGTAAAATTGAGTAGTTAATTTTATAATTTGCATTGGTGGTCACTGGAGGAATTAATATTCACAAAAATTCTATTTCCGTGAATATTAAGAGTCTTAAAACCTGGTAAATAATTATTGAAAACTAGTGACTAATTGCTGATTAGAATGGGTGTACAGAGAAGGGAACAATAGAGGAATAACAAAAGCACAATTTATTTATTATTAAAATGATTTTTTAAAGCAAAAGTGCAAGCGTAATGAATCTTAAGCATTACTTCACATTTATCATGCTATCTATATTATGTGATTTTGATTACACAGATGCTTAAGTCTTGCTCTTTGTAGAAAATCCTTTCTGGATTTGAAGAAAAATTTACATTTCGTCTTAAAAGTGAATCTGTCAAATGTCTGTAGAAATACGGTGACATTTCTGCAAGCCAACGTTCTTCCAATTCACGTCTAGGCAGGTGTGAACCACAAGGCCTGCATGTGTGACTTCTATCACAATGGAAATAAGGAATAAATGAGGTTATTAAGTGTGCACTCCTAAATGCACCATGTTAACATTCTCATCTTCAAAGACAATCTTAGTTTTTGCCAGAGTCAAGCCTATTTTTTAAAATGGCACTTCTTTGGAACATCTCAATTTGAATGTCAATTTAAGATTCAAGATAAACTGGTATCTCATTCATCATATTTTGTAGTAAACTTGAATTATGCACATGGAATATTTAAATATTTATGTTTATTCACAGGTCTTAGAATACAGTTGTGCATAAAAAATCTGCTTCAAAGTCTCTTTGGTGTAATTTTTCCATGCCGTCAATTACCTAGCTACATATGTACACAGAGTGAGAAGTTTTTCCATCTGAAAGAACTTAGAAATGTTTTATTAATAGTAAAAAAATCTATGCTTGTGGAATTGAGGTTAAGTTCTAACCATTTACCTGCCACTGTTTCTTAAAGATCAGAAAAGAAATAACTAATATTTTTAAGTTTCAGGGGATAAAGAATAGACTTTACGTTGGCAGAAATTAGCTCTAAGAATCTTAATTCTTAGGTTAACCATTTGTTCTGTTTCCCATCTACTAAGGTCTCTTTCAGTGAAGCTGATTGGTTATTTTACAGAGGGCAATTTACACCTGTGATAGCAAATGCCTTTTGAGGCTGATAAGCCTGAAGTCCTTGGGGTATTAGGAATTCTAGAGGGTCTGGGCAGGAGAGGGAAGGAACATAATCTGTCCCCCACAATCTGATAAAATTGCACACTCAGGTAATGCCTAGGCTTTATGTGAATGCTTCATTAAAGGGAATGGGTTCTGGAGTACAAGCATCAAGTATAAGTCAGTTGGAGGCTCACAGGGTGGGTGTGATTATAATAAACTTTCTAAAAGCTTTTTTTCAATATAAAGCTTCAGGCAAACTGCATAGTTTCTGTTCTATCTTACGAAAACAATAGATGAGTACTAGTGAGAAAAGAATGTGTGTGAATATTAGTTCACAGACCATACACAGACTTTTAGAGAATTAAGCTTATGTACATAATGTGCAATAGGAAGTCCAGTTTATTGCACACAGTGTCAACAGTTGAGGAAATTGGGAGGCCACTAAGACATGGGACACATAGGGAGTGTAAGAAAATTGAATAAAGAAAAAGTATCTCATGAGCTAAATAAACTCCCTTTATTCATAAAGTTTTTTTAAAAAGTTATCTTCACGAAGCTAAAAAAATGTTGATGAATGCCTATATTCATTTTAATTTAATAGCTCTAAGACAGTTATTTTCACTGTGTACCAATAGGATGGGGAATGCTGATGATAACTTAAAAAATCTAAACAAATATTTCAGAAGTCATTAGGTTTTGCAGATGCACAGAGAAGGAATTTGAAATAGGAACCAGTTTCTTGAACATATAATTTATCTTTCTTCCAAGGAGATGAGGAGATGATAATGCCTTAGATATGGTAATAAAACACAAGAATTCTTATTTTTTATTCTTGCCATAATAAATATTTTTTCTTAGTTTACAGTATATTAAAAAGAATAAAATACCATGAGTACCCAACATTTCATCATGATAATCATTGGCAAAGCTATTATAAACTTAACCTTAATAAAAATTGATTATTCAATTTTCTATATCACTGAACAAAAACTCACCAAAACTGAAGTTTATGTTTAATCTATCCTTTTACATCAGATGAAATCTCAGTCCTAAGGCAGTCAAAGAGCTTTGGATAAGGATTCAGAAATCTGTGTTTCAGTTCTCTGTTGTAATTATACTACTACTTGGACCTCAGAATTGTAGGATGAGGTATTCTTGTCCACATTAGAACCAAGGTCTTTTTTGGTTCTATGAACTACAGTATTTCTGTGTACTTTGAAATCTATCAAAGTCTTCTAGAATTTCCTAACATAACCTTGCTCAGCAAGGTTAAGCTCATGTTCTGAAGACTTTTACTTGATTCATTGCTTTAACTAGATGAATATCCAGTTTCTGCTTAGAAATGCTCTCAGAGTAAATCTATACATTTGTTGATTTAACTAATTATTCAACAAGTATGTATTGGATAGCAATTACTTGTTTGGCACTATTTTACAGGCTGTATTTAAGAAAAAGTTTCCTGATCTTACCGAACTTATGTCATATTCAATGCTGGTATACATTGTAGTCATACCTTAGAGCCAAATACCAGAATCTTAAACTCAACCAGGCAAGGATCCCATTCCAAATATTTTTGCCAAAGAGGACCATGATTTTGAAAAGCCTTGATGGAAGGCATAGCTGTTGAGTTTCACCAATAATCAATATTAGACGTATAGAATATATATTCCTTAACATGACAGTATTAATTATGTTAACTAGGAATAATCATGCCAGAAAAAAGCAACTGGAATATTAGTAAGTCTAGAAGAGTTATGCTTTTAATCAAAATAAAATTATTGGTTATTTAGCAATCATGCTTTGATTTTGAAGATATAAACCGTAAATAGGCAATATTTATATCAGCCTGTCTTGGCAAAAATCATATGTCCTTTTTGTTACTTTGTTTTTCCTACTCTTTCTTTTTTTTTTTCCTACTCTTTCCAGCCACAGTATTTCTTTTTTATTCTTTGCATTTTTTTGTCCTTATCTGAGACTGATTCCTCAAATATCCAGTGCCAGAGAAAAACTTTAGATTAATACATTAAGAATAAGATGTCAGAGGATTGGTTAAAATACAATTAAAGATGAATTTAAATGACAAGAAGTGGAGGAAACAGTGCATAACACAAATGAATTCTCATTAATAGTGGACCCTTGGGCACCCAAGGAAGGGTCGTTTTAGGGGTGAAGAATAGTAATGTGCTTACAAATAATAATAGCCCTGGTACCTCCAGAATTGTGCCCTTGATTTATTCCAGAAAATTTTATTAAGCATGCTTTATGCAACAGCTATCTGTTGTCCTGAAGGAGATATCCATGAAACACACAAAAACACATACACAATTCCAGCTCTCGTGGAATTTAGCATGAGAATTGGCATTGCTTTCATCTGCAAGTATCCTCCTCGTTCTCATCTATCTATGTGAATGTCCCCTAAGTAAGCCAATCATAGGTTGTTTTTTTTGTTGTTGTTGTTGTTGTTTGTTTGTTTGTTTGTTTTTTGCACTCTAGGAAGTCGTTATCGTTAGTCATTACATTACATTAGGAGTAGGGGAAACAGTAAGCCAAGGATTTTTAGAAATCACTTTATTCTGGTCCCGACAGGAAGACAGGCAAGCTCTGGCTGTTGTGGCCTCCATAACTGTCCTGGATCCCGTTTGCACTGAGCCTTTGTTTATTGACTATTCTCTTCATGCTTAGACAAATACTGGCATCTTTTCAACAAATATCTTTTATTTTCAATTGAACAGCTTGAATTTTAATAGGCTACATAAAGAATAATTTGCTAATCCAAAGATTGTATTTCCAATATATGTCATGAAAGAAAAATGACAGGGTGTTATGGATACTTATAAAAGGAGATGTAACCATCTGGAGTTTAGCAAGAGATATTCTTAAGAAAATGATATTGGGTATGTGTTAAACCCCATAATATTCCAGGTAGATGAAGACATAGATCTAAACACTGCCCATCTTTTGTTTCTGTATTCATTTAGAATTCAAATCTGGCCTTAACAGAATAGATTTAGTACCATCTTCTTGAAAGAAATCACAGAAACTGTAGGTCTCCGAGACCCAGGTAGCTAAAAATGTAGCATGTCCTTGAGTGTGGGGGTGAGGAAAAAGTAAAGCATATTACATGATACTATTTTAGTTATCTTTTGTGTCTTTTTATGACCAAAATAACTAATAAGAACAACTTAGATGAGGAAAAATTTATTTGGCTCTCAAGGTTTAAGAGGACCCAGTTCATAGATGAAAAACTCTGGGTCCAAGGTGAGGTGGAACATCATAAAGGAAGAGTCCAGTTAAGGAAAGTTGCATAGCTCATGGTGGGGATAGGAAACAGAAAGAGGGGGAGGAGGAAGGGAGCCACAGGAAGAACAACACTTCTATGGCACATTCCCAGTGATCCACGTCCTCCAACCACACCCCACCTACCTACAGGTACCCACCACTCAGTCCAAACTAGGGTGGACTGGTTATGTCACAGCTTTCATTATCTAATCATTTTTCCTCTGAATATTCCTGCATTCATAGGAGCTTTAGGGGGGACAACTTATATCCAAACCATAACAGAGACCACTGATGCTCATACTTTATAAGCATGACTCTCCTCCTGAGAAATAATTCAGAATCTAGAATTGGGAAAAGAGGAACACAAAGTACTCTTTGTCTATGTTTTACCCCTTTGTTCCTTTTTAAGGCTGACTCATCAAATTCCTGATATCTAGCAGATATTAGTTCAAAAGCCACATTGCCTGAGGAGGAAGTACTAAACTGGTAATTTTTTTCTTGTTTGTTATTGAGAGAACATGAACTCTTATGCAGCGTTGGGAGTTTGTGCATCTTCTCTGCTGTCCTCTCCTGGCAGAAAACCAGGGAAATAAAGCTATAATCTGTATGTAAAAACTTAGAGAATAACAAATAATTGAAATTTTCTAGACACTTGTTACTTCTGGATAAACCCTATTTCTTATGAGAAAAGAATAAATTGATTTTGGGTCCCAACTTCATTATTATACTGATAATTATATCTTTAAAAAAGACTTTTATACCAAAAGTATGTGGAGAATAAGGAATGGAAATAATGCACTATGAGTGTTGTCTAAGGCCATAGGACTATTTTTTCTTCATCCTTGAAAAGGCAAACTTTTATGCTTAGAGACATTGATCAGTTTGCATTATAATAATTTTATTTATAATTAGTAAATATCTAGCATTTACTTTGTGTAAAGGAAACAGTTCCAGTCAATCCTCATAACAATTATAAGAGGCAATTATTAATATTACTTTCCCTCACTTTAGAAATGGATAGAATTAAAATAACCCACCAAAGTCTGCAGAATTAAAATGTGCTAGACGTAGGTTAAAAATCTTTCTCAGACACCAAACTTCCCACAGTATCAATCTGCCTTGTGAGGGTTGGTGTGTGATTTTTTATATCATGTTCCATGTGTATTTATTCCTATGCTTATACTGACTTTTGCAAATAAGAAAAATGACTTTCTGCTAATTCATGTTATTATTAGGATAATAGGGTTTATGGTTAATCACTCTCAACCTATATAAATAAGATTGCCTTAAAGAGAGTTCAATTCCTCACATCTAATTAAAACGGTTTTGAGTAGCCAACTACATTAGAACATAAAGATACTGTTAATAGTATGAGTGAATGTGATGGATGCAGGAGTTCTGAGTGCCACTTAAGAGACGACTCTGTGTGAATCACCTGTAGAGACCTAACTGGTGAAATTTATTTGAAAGGCTGCGGGGAACAGAACAGTGGGGCTGAGCCACAGGAGCATAAGAAATAGAAATTCTTAGAAGGAAAGATTGTCTGAGCATCCACTCACTGCTCTAGGTGGAATCGATCTTTGCTAAGCAGACCCTAGTGTGAAGGTTTCTTTGGTAAGAGTGTCTATCTGTCTAGTATGGGAAAACAATCAAGTTAAAAGTCACTTAGGATACACTGACTTCCTTTGTCCTGATGCCAAGCTCACTGCTGTGGTTAGTCAGTTTGAGTATTCTGTTCCGTGTGATATTTGTGAGGTATCGAATTGATTTTCTGGTTTATGATCCAATTCATTGCTGGTTAATAAGGGTTTGTTTCTATAAACTAAGGAAAGAGAGATCTCTGTAGATCAACCCTGAATACGGTGAGCCCACCATAGGTAACACCTGTTACTGGGAACTCCTGACTGGGGCACCCACCTGCACATCCCCCTCCTTCTATCTTATTTTATGTATTTTTAAAACTTCTACAGTTTGTACATTGTCTCAATAGGTGGATTAGGGGGGAAAATACCACTGGGCTGAAGTAACCTGCTAACATATTTGGATGTTTATCTCTGACCTAAGTTACCAATTTATATCATTTGTTATAAAGCCATTTTCTTATTAACCTCTACTCTCAGTCACTGTTGGTATACAGTAATTAGGGTAAAAATCTGCTAAAGTGCTTTCATATATATTTCTAATTAGGATGTATATACAGGAAAATGAAGAACTGAAAAAAGATTCAGTGAATATGTGACTTTCAAATTCATTTAAGAATTCTGTTAATAGTAGTAATAATTACATACCTTTAATATACTACAGTTGTAAAAACAAGTTTGGGAATACTGTACTCTGAATGAAGTGTCTCCCCAAAATTCGTAGGTTGAAGTTTAATCCCTAATGCAACAGTGTTAAGAGATGGAGTCTTTGGAAGGTAGCTATGGAATTGATGCCTTCATAAAAGAGGCTTGAGTTGACTGGTGAGTCACTTCCACCAAGAGAAAGTGCAGGTGATCCAAGATGGCAGATTAGAGGGTGACTGCATCTCCAGTCGCTCCAGAAACCAGGATTCAAGAAGGGGAGGCATTGAGAGACTCGGACTAAAATAGAGCCCCGGGGTGAGTCTCCCCCACCCGGTGAAGCTCGGCCTGGGCAGCAGGCCCAGGTACGGGCGGCTTATTAGAGTAGGGCAGGGCAGCTAGAGTCTTCCCCAGGCAGCCCTGAGTACTCCGGCGGTGGGCTTCTCCCACACGGCCAGCTTCTCAAAGCAGGCCCGCCCAGTGAGAGCTTTTCTGCACAGAGCCAACCCCCAGCTCCTCCCATATGGCCAGCTTCTCCAGCTCCCCGGAGCAGGCCCCAAATGAGAGCCTTTCTGCACAGAACCAGCTCCAAGTCCCTGAGCCAGCATGGCAAGCTCCAGCCCGCAGGTTGCTTCAGGGACCAGGACAGGGCAGCCAGGGACTTCCCCAAGCAGCCCAGCTCCCTCCAGTGGGAAGCGCATTTCTAGGCTAGCTTCTCGGAGCAGACCGCCAAGTGAGAGCCTTTTGACACAGAGCCAGCCACAAGTCCCCAAGCCAGTGGAGAGCTCCAACCCGCAAGCACCTCTGGGACCAGGGCAGTGCAGCCAGAGACCTCTCCAGGCAGCCCTGCCACCTCCGGCAGCTGGCTTTTTCACGAGGCAATCCAAGATGGCAGACTAGAGGGTGACTGCATCTCCAGTTGCTCCAGAACCCAGGATTCAAAAGGGGAGGCATTGAGAGACTCAGACTAAAATAGAGCCACGGGGTGAGTCTCCCCCACCCGTGAAGCTCTGCCTGGGTGGTAGGCCCGGATAGGGGCAGCTTATCAGAGTAGGGCAGGGCAGCTAGAGTCTTCCCCAGGCAGCCCTGAGTACTCTGGCGGTGGGCTCCTCCCACACGGCCAGCTTCTTGGACCAGGCCCGCCCAGTGAGAGCCTTTCCACACAGAGCCAGCTCCAAGCCCTGGAACTAATAGTGGGATAGGGGCAGCTTTCTTCGGAAGCACTGCATTATCAAGTTACTCCAAGACTTCAGGCTACTGAAGGCTGGGAGGTGATACACTGGAAATCTACAGGGACACTATAAGGCAATAGAGAAAATCTGCAATATCACAGAGTCCCACTGACATCCGACCAATATGAGAAAACAAGGGAAGAAAATGTCCCAAACAAACCTAGATACTATATCAATAAAACCCAATGACAGCACAGCAGAAGAAATGTCAGAAAGGGAGTTCAGAAAGTACATAATTAAAACAATCAGGGAAGGAAACGAGGAGATGAAAGAGCAAATGCAGGCATTGAAGGAGGAGATGAAAGAGCAAATGCAGGCATTAAATGATCGCACCAATCAACAGTTAAAAGAGCAAATATGGGAAGCAAGAGATCATTTCAATAAAGAGTTAGAGATATTGGGAAAAAAAACCAAACAGAAATCCTTGAAATGAAGAGAAAACAATAAACCAAGTTAAAAACTCCATAGAAAGCATAACCAATAGGATAGAACACCTGGAAGACAGAACCTCAGATATTGAAGAAAAAATATTTAATCTTGAAAACAAAGTTGACCAAACAGAGAAGATGGTAAGAAATCATGAACAGAATCTGCAAGAATTATGGCATATTATGAAAAGGCCAAATTTAAGACTTATTGGGATTGAGGAAGGCTTAGAGAAACAAACCAAAGGAGTGAACAATCTATTCAATGAAATAATATCAGAAAATTTCCCAAATTTGAAGAATGAAATGGAAAACCAAGTACAAGAGGCTTATAGGACTCCAAATACACAAAATTACAACAGACCCATACCAAGGCACATTATTATGAAAATACCTAACATACAAAATAAAGACAGAATTTTAAAGGCTGTGAGAGAAGAGAATCAAATGACATTCAGGGGAAAAATCAGCAGATTTTTCAATCCAGACCCTAAAAGCTAGAAGGGCCTGGAACAACATTTACCAAGCCCTGAAAGAAAACGGATGCCAACCAAGAATCTTATACCCATCAAAACTTACTTTCAGATTTGACGATGAAATAAGATCCTTCCATGATAAACAAAAGCTAAAGGAATTTACAAAAAGAAAGCCGGCATTACAGAACATTCTCAGCAAAATATTCCATAAGGAAGAAATGAAAAACAATGATGCAAATCAGCAACGGGAGGAACTAGCCTAAAGGAATAGCCAAATAAAGGAGAAACCAAATCATGTCATAAAACAGAAATGAGTCAAATGACTGGGAATACGACTCATATCACAATAATAACCCTGAATGTTAATGGCCTGTCTCATCAATCAAAAGACAGGGACTGGCAGATTGGATTAAAAAGAAAAATCCAACAATATGCTGCCTGCAAGAGACACATCTCATAGAAAGAGATACCCCATATACTAAAGGTGAAAGGATGGGAAAAAACATACCATGCACACAGACACAGCAAAAAAGCTGGAGTATCCATCCTCATTTCAGATAATGTGGACTTCAAGCCAAAACTAGTCAGAAGGGATAAAGAAGGACATTGCATACTGCTTAAGGGAAGCATAAATCAGCAAGACAAAACAATCATAAATATCTATGCCCTGAACATTGGCTCATCCATGTACATCAAACAAATCCTTCTCAATTTCAGAAATCAAATAGACCACAACACAATAATACTGGGCGATTTTAACACACCTCTCTCACCACTGGACAGATCTTCCAAAAAAAAATTGAATAAAGACACCATAGATCTCAATAACAAAATCAACAATTTAGACTTAACCGACTTATAAAGAATATACCATCCAAAAAAGAACGAATACACTTTCTTCTCAGCAGCACATGGATCCTTCTCTAAAATAGACCATGTTTTATGCCACAAAGCTACTGTTAGCAAATACAAGAAGATAGAGATACTACCTTGTACTCTATCAGATCATAATGGATTGAAATTAGAAATAAATGACAGAATAAAAAACACAAACTTCTCCAATACCTGGAGATTAAATAATACACTATTATATGATGAAGGGAGAACAGAAGACATCAGGAGGGAAATACAAAAAATTCTTAGACGTAAACGAGAACAAAGACACATCCTATCAAAATCTCTGGGACACTATGAAAGCAGTACTTAGAGGAAGATTTATTTCATGGGGTGCATTCAACAAAAGAAGTAGAAATCAACAAATAAACGACCTAACACTACAGCTCAAAGCCCTAGAAAAAGAAGAGCAGACCAACACCAAAAGTAGGAGAAGACAGGAAATAGTTAAAATCAGAGCCGAAATCAACGAAATTGAAACAAAAGAAACAATCGGAAAAATTAACAAAATAAAGAGTTGGTTCTTTGAAAAAATAAACAAAATTGATAAACCCTTAGCCACACTAACAAAGAGAAAGAGGGAGAAAACTCAAATTACTAAAATTCAGAATGAACAAGGAAATATCACAACAAACACGAGTGAAATACAAAACATAATTAGAAGCTATTTTGAAAATCTATATTCCAACAAAACAGAAAACCTCGAAGACATCAACAAGTTTCTAGAGACATATGAATTACCTAAACTGAACCAGGAGGACATACACAACTTAAATAAATAAATCAATTTCAAGCAATGAAATAGAAGAGGTCATCAAAAGCCTACAAAAAAAGAAAAATCCAGGACCAGATGGGTTCTCAGCCGAGTTCTACAAAACCTTTAAAGAAGAGCTCATTCCAATACTCCTCAAAGTATTCCATGAAATAGACGAAGAGGGAACCCTCCCAAACTCATTCTATGAAGCCAATATCACCCGTGTACCTAAACCAGACAGAGACACATCGAGGAAAGAAAATTTCAGACCAATATCCTTAATGAACATCGACCCATAAATTCTCAACAACATTTTAGCAAATTGTATACAAAAATATATTTAAAAGATAGTGCACCACGATCAAGTGAGTTTTATCCCAGGGATGCAAGGTTGGTTCAACATCTGGAAATCAATAAATGTCATTCACCATATCAACAGACTAAAAGTTAAGAATCACATGATTATTTCAATCGACGCAGAAAAAGCATTCATTAACATACAGCATCCCTTCATGCTCAAAACACTAGAAAAAATTGGGGTAGTGGGAACATTCCTTAACATTGTGAAGGCCATCTACGCTAAGCCCATGGCTAATATCATTCTAAATGGTGAAAAACTGAAAGCATTCCCCCTAAAAACTGGAACAAGGCAGGGATGTCCTCTTTACCATTTCTATTCAACATCGTTTTTGAGACTCTAGCCAGAGCAATTAGACAAACCAAAGAAATTAAAGTGATACAAATTGGAAAAGAAGAACTCAAACTATCTCTGTTCGCTGATGATATGATTATATATTTAGAGGAACCTGGAAATTCCACTAGAAAACTCTTAGAACTCATAAGTGAATTTAGTAAAGTAGCAGGTTACAAGATCAATGCTCATAAATCCAATGCATTTTTATACATAACTGATGAATCTTCAGAAAGAGAAATTAGGAAAACTACCCCATTCACAATAGCATCGAAAAAAAAAAATACTTGGGAATCAGTCTCACAAAAGAGGTGAAAGACCTCTACAATGAGAACGACAGAACACTAAAGAAAGAAATTAAAGAACACCTTAGAAGATGGAAAGATCTCCCATGTTCTTGGATAGGCAGAATTAATATTGTCAAAATGGCCATACTACCAAAAGTGCTATACAGATTCAATGCAATTCCAATTAAAATCCCAATGATGTACCTTACAGAAATAGAGCAAGCAATTATGAAATTCATCTGGAAGAATAAGAAACCCAGAATAGCTAAAGCAATCTTCAGTAGAAAGAGCGAAGCAGGGGGTATCGCAATACCAGATCTTCAACTCTACTACAAAGCAATAGTAACAAAAACGGCATGGTATTGGTACCAAAATAGACAGGCAGATCAATGGTACAAAATAGAGGACATGGACACAATCCCAAATAAATACAATTTTCTCATACTAGACAAAGGTGCCAAAAATGTGCAATGGAGAAAAGATAGCCTCTTCAACAAATGGTGCTGGGAAAACTGGAAAGCCATAAGCAACAGAATGAAATTAAACCCCTATCTCTCACCCTGCACAAAACAACTCAAAATGGATCAAGGACCTCGGAATCAGACCAGAGACCCTGCATCTTATAGAAGAAAAAGTAGGTCCAAACCTTCAACTTATTGGCTTAGGATCAGACTTCCTTAACAGGACTCCCATAGCACAAGAAATAAAAGCAAGAATCAACAACTGGGATAGATTCAAACTAAAAAGCTTTCTCTCAGCAATGGAAACTATCAGTAATGTGAAGAGAGAGACTACAGAGTGGAAGAATATCTTTGCCACTCATACTTCAGATAGAGTGCTAATTTCCAGAATCTATAAAGAACTCAAAAAACTCTACACCAAGAATACAAATAATCCAATCAACAAATGGGCTAAGGAAATGAACAGACACTTCACAGAAGATGTACAAGCAATCAACAGATATATGAAAAAATGTTCAACATCTCTAGTAATAAGAGAAATGCAAATCAAAACTACCCTAAGATTTCATCTCACCCCAATTAGAATGGCAATTATCAAGAACACAAGCAACAATAGGTGTTGGAGAGGATGTGGGGAAAAAGGTACACTCATACATTGCTGGTGGGGTTGCAAATTAGTGCAGCCACTCTGGAAAGCAGTATGGAGATTCCTCAGAAAGCTTGGAAAGGAACCACCATTTGACCCAGCTATCCCACTCCTTGGCCTATACCCAAAGGACTTAAAATCAGCATACTACAGAGATACAGCCACATCAATGTTCATAGCTGCTCAATTCACCATAGCCAGATTGTGGAACCAACCTAGATGTCCTTCAGTTGATGAATGGATAAAGAAACTGTGGCATATATATATACAATGGAATATTACTCTGCCATGAAGAAGGATAAAATCATGGCATTTGCAGGCAAATGGATGAAATTGGAGGATATCATGCTAAGTGAGATAATCCAATCTCAAAAAACTAAAGGGTGAATGATCTCGCTGATAAGCGGGTAAGGACATATAATGGGGGGTAGGAGGGGTTAGCGTTAGGGTTAGGGTTAGGTTTAGGGTTAGGGATAAGGAGGGTGGTAAGAATGGAGGAAGGAAGGACTGTATAGAGGGAAAAGAGGGGTGGGAGGGTGGGGGGGAAGGGAAAAAATAACAGAATGAATCAAACAATATTACCCTATGTAAATTTATGATTACACAAATGGTATGCCTTAACTCCATGTACAAATAGAGAAACAATGTGTATCCCATTTGTTTAAATAATAAAAATAAATAAATAAATAAATAAATAAATAAATAAATAGAAAGAAAGAAAGTGCAGCGAGGGGGTACCATCCATGAGGAATAGGGTCCTCACCAGACTCTGAATCTGTTGGCAACTTGCATTTCCCAGTCTCCACATGTGTGAGAAAAAATTTCTATTGTTTATAAATTACTCAGTCTAATGTATTTTATTACAGCAACCTGAACAGCCTGACATGTAATCACTGTCTCTGAATGATATAAAAACTCCAAGTGTTGGGGAGAAGCTAGACTCTGCTTATACTACCTGGGTTTCACCACCCTGACATTTATTCTTCTTTTATACACTAGCAGCAACCTCTGTTGAGGAAAATAAGAAACGACTAGGGCAAACTGAAACCAGAGGGGCTGAGATCAAGAGGGGAGACCTCTTGTGAGCACACGTCAGATGTCGTGTCCTGACTCTTCTGGCTCGTGGTTGTTTTCTTCTGCTGGCCTCTACTTTCTTCTCCTTCTCATCTACTCCCCTCTCTTGTATGAGCTACAGATGGAGGAAGCAGATCTCACTGTGGCTCTGCAGTCGTTAGCACAAGGTGCATTCAAAGACACCTTTAGTTCTACCCTGCTTAATTTGAGTACTACTGTGACTAGAAGCCTACTGCTTGTTCTCCCATTCCCCATAATGCTATTTTCTCTTTGTTGCTCACTGTTCAGTCAGTCAATTGAACATAAATGTCAGTGTGTTTCTACAGTACAGAATGTGTTATGTTATTCCATAGTAAACTAGCCCTGACTTCCCATTGGTGGCTATTTACTTTTGCTAGAATGAAAAATAGCACACACATATAGGCATACATACAAAAGTATAGTCTTGTGAAACCATTGAAGGAAATAAAGTAAAAAGAGTATGAGACACGTGAGTAGTTCCAGAAGTAGCTCTTGATAAAGAAGCAAAAGTACCACCTCTTCAAAGTGAAATATTCAGGAGGGGAAAGGTGATTTATTTCAAAATTCTTTAAGCCATTGAATCCTCAATTAGCCTAGTGTCTGGCAGATCAGCAAAGAAAATGATTAGAAATGCACTTGAATTTAACTAAAATAGATTGGGAGAATTCAGAAACCAAAAAGTTTCCTACTATGAAATACCTAACATTCTCCCATAATTTCTTTGCCAGGTTTGCTAGAGTCAATTTTAATCATTAATTCCATATTTTAAAAAATAGTAGGATATCACCAAGTAAGTTATAAGTATTTGTCAAACCAAAGGCACACAACGACTATTATCAAAAGAAAAAAATGTTCCTGCGTTTTTCTATTTGGCATCAAAATGTAGTTACTACAGTACATTGAAGAACAGTTATATCTCAAAACATTTCTACTTGTTAAGAAAGTTAGGTATGGCTTTTGATTTGACATTATTATTTTTTTCATATTTATGTCACTATGTCTGACTTCTCAGGCATGTTTCAAGAAACCAGGCAACAACTGAAGAAAGAAGTGAGAAGTTTGAAAGATAATTTAAATGTATTTTAACTCTCAGTTATCTCTGTAACCGCAAAAATAAAACAAAACCGGCAGAAAAACTGGATACCTACCTTCATTTTTTTAAATTTATTATTTTACCTTAATCTCATAAAAGTGCAAGCTTTTATTATTTCATTGTGCACATGAGAAAAACTAGACAGGAAAATAAAGTGACCTGGCCATTACCAGGAAGCTGCTTAGTAAATGAGAAGACAGTCCCAAAGAAAATCCAAATCCCTTGCAATATATCAGGCCCTTTATGTCTCTTCTTCTCTTCCTCCAATATAGAAAATTTGCAATTCTGGTAGCTGATCATAAAAGTGAAGGAGATAAGTTAATATAAGGTGTTTTCTCAGTAAATAGAACTGTATGCTCACACCACTGAAGATGAGGCTCTTCACAAAGAATGAAAGGGCTAAGTCTTTCAATGCCATCCGGAGGTTCGGATTAATTACCCTTTCAGTCAAGGTCACTGACAGTGTAAAGAATTTCCAGGCCCCCTAGAGCCAAGTGTTATCTTTCTCATACAGCAATGGTGGATGCTTAAGCAAATCAATACATGGCAATTAGCAGGTAATAGGCATGATTTTTAAGTAGAAATAAGATATGATGATCTTGCTGTAGTACACATCTGGCTAGCCGGGAGTGAACACCTGCTGTTTCTCACTGTGGTAATAAAATATCCTTTTCAATATAGAAAGTAAAAGGAGTATCGAAAAAGGGGGGGGGTTGAATTTGAGATCTGAAAAATTTTCAGATTTTGCTGCTTTTGGAAAAATATTTAGGGAGGGATCTCAAATATTTTTATGGATTCTTAGGGATTTCAGATACTCTAGCATGCTTTTAGGTAGGAGTGATATTATAATATTGTATTTAATTTTTTTTATAATAGGCTTTATTTTTACAGCAGTTTTAAGTTTACAGAAAGTACACTTTCCATATACCTCTTTCCTCCCTCCTTTCCTCCCTTCCTACACATACACACACACACACACACACACACACACACACACACACCCCACACACACCTTTATTATTAATATCTTATATTAGTGTAGTACACTTATTACCTTTGATAAACCAGTACATATACACTACTTAATTGAAATTCGTAATTTACTTTAGAGTTCACTCTGCACATTACAGTTCTATGAGCTTTGAAAAATATTTGATTACATATCTGTCCATTGCACTATCATACATAATACTTTGGCTAATCGAAAAATTCCTAGGTTGCAGGGTGTGGTAGCGTACACCTGTAACCCCAGCAGCTCAGGAGGCCGAGGCAGGAGGATCACAAGCTCAGCAACTTAGTGAGGTCCTAAGCAATGTAGTGAGATCCTGTCTCAATATTAAAAAATAAAAAGAGCTGGGGATATTGATCAGTGGTTAACTACCTCTTGATTCAATCCCTGGTACCAGAAATTAAAATAAAATACATAAAAAATAAAAATCCCGGTGTTTCACCCTGTGCCTCTAGTTAAGAGTGATACTATAATAATGTATGTTTAGATATGAAACCCTAATGTAATTGTGTTTTGACCGTAAAATTCTATTTTAATGTTTTTTCAAGATAGCTTTAAGAGCCAGAATAGCATGATTCTTCTTAGAAATCCTCTAGTATTCTATCATTATACGTCATTTCTATTAATTGCTTTGTGTGTATCAATATAACAAAGATTTTAAGACTTTGTTCTCAACTCAAAGAATTTCTATTCTAATTTAAATTCATAAAAGAATGGATGGAAAGTTAAATAATAAAAGATCAGATGGTAGGTTAGAAAGCAGTAGGAGTAAGTGCTGAATGAGTGACAAGGACAATACTGGGGAGGTGTTCAATGGAGCCATCACCCACAGGACACAAGGCTAAGAGAAAGACTGCATGCACTAGGAGAGGCTTGAGAAGTGGGATACAAATAGATTAGGAGAAGGAATGACATTTGAGGCAAGTGATAGAGCTGGTCAAAGCACTCAGGAAGGGGAATTCAAATGTGATAATTCTATTTAGGTAGCTTTTTGAAGCTACCATTGGTCCCATATGCTAAAAGCCTTTGTCCTCATGCCTCATTGATTTCTTGTTAATTTCCTGGTGGCACTGCAAGCCAGGAAGACCTGTCCCCTCTGTTCCCAAGAGTTACAGTCTTCCTTCTCAACTCTCCTTACTTCAGCCCTGGAAAATCTCTTCCCAGTTTAAACAAAACCTTTTCAGTTTATATAATTAAGTTCAGGAATTCTAGTATGAACTTAACCTTTCAGAGGAGAAAAAAAATGCTAAAAATTTACATGATGTTATTTTAGTTTTCTACCCTGTTTCAAATGCCCTTTCAGGCAAAGAAATGAAGTGGTATCTATGTTTGGTGTAGGTTAGGCAAAGGGAAGAGGGGACAAAATAAAAACTCAATTTCAGTTGGCATCTCAAAATTCACATCATATCACAGAGATGACTGGACCCAAATATCTCAAACCTCTTTCAAAATTAATTCTGGAACTCAAATTGTCTAACGTTTCTAAAATGCATCTGATCCTAGTAACTTAGAGGGACAGAGAGCAATTTCTGATGACAAGGGACGAATGACTGAAGAATGAATGAGTCATAATTCACAATGTATTAAGAGCCATCAGTCATGAGACAACATACCAAGCAATACAACAGATTTATTAAGAAGTTCCAGGATTGGTAAGATGGCTTTGCTAGAATTCACCCTGAAACTCATGCATCTAAAAAGACAGAATAGATTTCTAAGAGAAGTCTGTGGCCACTAAAGTAGGTCTATAAGTCAGGGAAGGAAATTATGCAAAACAAAAGGAGTATCCTAAGTTCACAAGGACAGTTTGTAACATGGAGATATATAAAGAGATTGATAAAATAACATAAAGGAATGGTAAAAACAACAACAACAACAAATCCATGTTGTGATCTCAGGACATGAGTTGCTTGTTGTGGGTCAGGGAAAGAGAACCTCAGAGGTCGGCATTCATCATCCTGGGGCAAAAAACTCAGTTGTGTCAGGGGTGAAGTTGGGAAGTGAAGTAGAGTTTAGGTAGACACTATTATATTTATAGGCTGTTTGACAGTCAGAGGGGGAAATTCTCAGAGTTCTGTAGTGGTTTTACTTGTACTTATGAATGTGGGCATCATTACCTATCCCACGTCTGGTCCTAGAGCTCTGCCTGAAACACAGTAACCATTTACTACATGGTAATTAAGCCCAAGATTTTATATGTGGGGGTCTCTCAGCCATGTCCCACATAGATGAGAAAAGGGTTAACTGCCAGAGGATGATGTTGACTGTTTATCAATCAATTACCCATAAACTTATCTACTCAATAAACACACAAGAGCCAATACTCTTTTTAAATAAGAGGGGGCGTGACGGGTCTGGTCATATCAACTCTGGCCTCTAACAACCTGGAGTAGTCCAACTCTTTTTTATGTATAGATACACAGCTAAAGGGAACCAGAATGGGAGGAGCTTCTTCTGTGATGGACAGGATATGGCAGAGTTAGGGGGGCCATTCTCTTAAAGGGAATATTCTAGAAGGAGACAGGGATCCACTCCCATGCAGCACCACATGCTTCCCAGCAGTTCCTAGAAGCCAGACTTCTGCATCTCATGGCTCAACCTAGTCTGATTCTGCTAAATAAGGATGGCTTCCCATAATTATGTGGATATACCTAAGGTGGAAATCATAATTCGTTGATAACTTTTTAAAGTGTATTAACATAATGCATATTTATTACCTCACAGTTTCTAAGAGTCAGAAGTCCAGGCACAGCTTTGCTGGATCCTCTGGACAGGATCATATCAGGTAGCAAACAAGGTATCACCGGGCTGTGTTCCTTTCAGGAACTCAGGGTCCTCTTCCAAGCTCATGTGCCTGCTGACAGAATTTAGTTACCTGCCTTTGTAGGACTGATGTCCTGTTTACTTGCCGTTATCAGTCAGGAGCCTTCTCCTCTCCTGGAGAATACCTCCGGCCCTCTCACAACTGGGCTGGTATCTCTGTGAGGTCATCAGGTAGGAATTCTACTTAGAAAAGGTTTGTATCTGATTAAGTCAAACCCACCTGGGACAATCTTTCTCCCTTTTGATTAGCTCACAATAAACTTGATTTGGGACCCTAATTATATCTGCAAAATGGCTTCACCTTTGCATATTCTCATCATAGCCTTTTAAAATTCAGCCTGGACCAAGGAAAAATCAATTGCTCCAAGTTCCTCTCTGGTGTCAACTTGTAGAGAATATTGCAATATTGCTATCATTTCTAAACTTGTATCTAATTGAAATATCACAAATGTAAAATATTTACAAATTACAACCACATAACCAGGTATCACAGAATTAATAAATCACAGAACTCTAGAGAATAAATAGAAAAATACTTTAGTACTATTTCCTTTGTCTACCTTTATCTACAAATACAATTTGTTTGCTGTAAAAGAATATCCAAATACTTTTTTCATATATATAAATAATAAGCATCAAATGGAAATAATAATTCTAGGAAATAGAGATTAATTGGGCTTTATTGACTTTATCACCAGGACTCAAATAAAATCAGATTAACCAAAAATCTTTACTCATATCACAGTTCTTGTGTTACATGTGAAGAGGAGATAATGAATGCAGCATCATTTGAATCATAGACACTCAGCTATTTTTCAGCAAATACTACTTGAATGAACATTTTGATCTGTGAAAAGGCAAGGTTAGCTCTTTTCTTAATTTAATTTTATTTTTTTGCATTCAAATCTTAGTGAGAATACATTTCCTGGTAATATGTTAAAACCATTCTTGAGGTGGAGTACCTTTAGTTTTCTATGGACTAAGGCAGGTGATTTAGAGTAGTTTCAACACTGTCTCTTTAAATTTTTATGTTCTCCACCTGCAAAGAATGAATGTTCAGCAAATAAAAGTATGTCAGTGGGAAAACGCACAGTGATTGTTCTACTGGGAGGATTTAATAAATGTAAAGTTCCAAACAGGCTTAGGCAGTGAGCTGTAAAAGACTAAGCATGTGAGGATAGAAAAATCTCTCCTCCGTCACAACCAGGTTGTTGCCAGTGCCACCATCTGAAGGTAGCTATGTGGTTACACTTCTTTTCTCTGCCTCTCCAGTGGGTGAGAGGTGCAGCCTTCTATACCACACTGCTGAACATATCAGGACATTGCTTCTGTTGGGAACAAGGTAAGGCATGAACCCAGAACCTGGCCACTGCCTGAGAGCACTGTCAACATGAGGTTCCTTAAAACTTATAATCCCCGCTTCCTGGTTTCATACTGAGCCTCTCATGGGAGAATATTTACTGAAGTGTTTTGTAAGCAATATATAAATGTTATTTATGTATATTATTATCAGGAAACATATATATGTACATATGTACAAATCTATGGCATGAACCATATGTACATATGAATCTCTGACAATATTTAAGATACTGTTACGCACATATATGGATACTGTTAGATACACACAGATGTATATTCACATACATACAGATATCATCAGAATCTAAATCATTCTCTTCACGGTAATATCATTCTTAAAACCATTATCTAATAATAATTCTATGAACTTTTATAGTACTTTGAAAACATTTAGAATAAAATAAAATTTTAAGTCTTTGACATCCTAGAAAATGATTTATACTCTTTAACAAGTTAATTTCTCATTTATTTCTAGAAACTACCATGTGATGTATGTATCATTATTTTAATTAACAAATGAGAAAACTAAATGACAGAGGCTTTCATTGAATTTTTTTTTCACAGAAGTGTGATTTTTTTAAAAATCATTTTTGATTCAGACAGGAGAATCAAAAATCAAATTAAGGATACATGCCTTTGTATTTATGATAGTTAAAACCATAAATTGATAAGGTCGAGGCATGCATAAGAATTTAATTGACAGGTAGATATTATTTTCTCATTGGTACATGAGGAAATTGAAGATTGGAAGTTTTAATAATTTGATAGCTTTAAGTTAAAGAACCAAGGTTTGAATCCAGATAGGCTTGAGCTAAAATGTGTAATGTTTTCATTTATTTAATCAGAAATCTTGACCTACTAAGATACAGAATTTCTGAGCAAATCATTACAACCAGTGTTATCATGGAGCTTACAGTTGAGGGAGAAACAGAAGTTGATCTAGTAATAAAAAAGGAAATGGAACCAAATCGTCATTTAGGTCTCAGAAACTATCTTCCTGGAAAAGCTCTCACTGTCTCCATTCGCAACGAGGCCTCCTCCCTCAATTGTCTCTAACACACTACTCTAGTTCAGATTCCTCATATCACTTATTCGTCAACATGTGTTTCCTTTATTTATTACATTTATCCCACTCCACTAGTACAGAAGCTCCTGAGAGCAGAGAGCTTATCTAGTTGACTATTCCTTCCTAGTGCCTGGAATCATTCCTGCCTGTTCCATCATTAAATTATTCATTAAATGTCTGTTGAAAGGAGAAGGTGGCTTCTGAGGGGAAGTGCAGGTAGGATGCTATGTGAATGCATTTTGCCTGAAGTTTTAAATATGAAATCGGTTAATACTAGCATATTGTTTTATATAAAACCTGTTCCTAAATCTTTAGGCAGATTTGAGTTGTAAATCTGAAGAATGAATGAGGTTCTGAAAGAGTAGAGGGATATGGTGTCCATGTATATTGGGAGAGGGGCTGCAGTGTGGTTCAGCAATGGAAGGAAGAAGTCAAGCAAAGGCCCTGTGGTAGGACAAACACGCGGATACAAAGAAAGCAGAGGAGGCCAACAGAGAGCCCAGAGCAGTTTAGTGCCTTGTGTGTCGAGAGAAGGAGGCAAGGCTTAAGGATTGTAGGAATTTTTACTTTATCGGAGGAGCCCTGAGGAACCATTGAAATATTTTGACCAAGACTGAATTACAATGGTGTTTGCATTTTCAGCAAGATTCCTTTCTGATGTGAAAAAGAGGTAAGTTCACAGAGTCCTTACGTTCATCTAGAAATTAAGCCAAAGAAACTTCAATGACCTTTGATAACAGTAATAAGAAGAAACGTTGTTGAAGTCATGAGTACTTTAGTTAAAACTATTCGGAGTCCCTGAAAGAGGGGAACAAAGAGCAGAGGAAATGAGGATGGAAGGGATGACCATGAGGTTGTTACCCTGTGTGCTAGAACTAACAGTGTGCCATCTCTGAGAGGAAACATGGAGGACAAGGAGCTTCCTCCCCTCTACCTGGGATACCTCATTGGTCTCAAAAGCTTTTGTACATCACAAATATTACTTTATGTGTACAAAAGCCTGAGGTTTTCCAGTGAGGATTAGGACAAAGCCTAACAACAAAACCGAGGTACCCATATTTCATTCTTTTGTACATGGAAACTGTACTATTGTTTATTTTAAATAATTATTGTATCTTAAACAAGAAAAAGTTTTAAGTTTTGAACTAATTTTAGAAAATTTTCACCTTATTAAACAAATTCCTACATAGATCTCAAGTTCTAGATTGCATTTTTAACTACACTAAGCCTAAAGCTGAACAGATTTACACTCTCCCAAGGTTTTGTTTTTCATTTTAGAATCAAGAATGATATCCTGAAAAAGTACGATTAACCATTTTCATTTTAATGCTTGTACCCAGACATTCTCAAGAGTGTCAATGAAGAAAAACTGAAAATAGGTAAATATTGGAATAAGAACACCCAGTACCTAAAATATGAAAGTAGAATTGGATCTCATTATACAATGTAAAAAGAATCACAAAACCCACAGCACAAAGGAGGTCTGTTTCTTTTCTTTTGATGTGCCTGTGTAGTGAAACTGCAATTAGTGGTAATAGGAAATGCATGTGTAGCTCAAAAAGACTGGATGCAAGATTTCAGCGGGATACAAAATGGTACAAGCAAAATCCTGTACTCATTACCAACATATAATTTTATTGTCTCCTTTGGATAGCATAATTTTTCTGTTATCAGGATTTCTCCAACCCACTACATCACAAATACAATTATAAATGCATTATAAATTCACCCAAGCTGATAAAAAAAATCAAATATGGCAATCTGATTTGAAGTGAAGGAGAGGGTTAAAAAGCAAACGGTGGTCAAGTTGTACATGAAATGTTACTTACTCCTAAGATTCCAAAGAAGGCATCCTTAGAGACAAATACTCTGTTATGACACAAAAGCATCTTTTTAAAAAAAAATAGGCTTTCATTTAAAAAAAATTATTTATTCTAATTTGTTTCACATGACAGTAGAATGCACTTATGTATTTTGATAGATCATACAGAAATGGAGTGCATATCTCATTTTTCTCATATTGTAGGTTCTCATTTTTACATGCTAGATTTTGCTTGGACAACAGGACATCCCTTAAATTTTAAAACCTTGCATTCATTCCTATAGTAATTGCTGCACCATTTCCCTAGGATTAATCTGTTTTTCAACTCTCTTGGTTTGGGTAGCTATGTGTAGAACTTACAAATTGTTAAAGTCCATTATACACATTCGAAGACCTGTAACCATTAAATTGGTTTGCATATCATATGTATATATAATGGACATATAAATATGTCACTAGTCCAGTTGATCCCTCTGGATGATCATTTTCACCCTCTACAAGATTTTCTTGCTCACCATATAATACCCAATAAACTGTAAGTCATGCTAACAATTTTTCTTAGAAAATCATACTGAAATAGGCATTAACTTAAATACTGAATCTATTTTATCTCCTATCTAATAGGAGATATCTAATTTATTTAAGAAATCACTTGCATAAATATATGAAATGGTGCCACAGATTTACCCACATTATTTATTTTGTCTACAACCTTTCTAAACTTAAAATTCTGAATTTTTGGTTGTACGAGAGTATAAAAACTGTCTGATTTAAACATAATTTGGGCCCAAAATGCAATAGTCTCTTTGTGTAAAACTTAGACTCTTTAAATAAAAACTTTAAGACTTTCAAACTCAATTTACCTTCTCTTCTCTCTAAGCACTTAGCTAAAGGGAAAGTGGCCTTCAAAGCTGATATGGTTTCAGGGAAGTACTCTGCCTATCCCTGTTTACCTGACATCTGTGTCACCCTCTGTGGGTTCTTTAGCCTTGGATCATGATGATGGGCTCCATATTTCCTCTGGTCTTGATTCTCAAGACAGGCATGAACATAGCCTCAAAATAATGTTACAAGATAGTTATCATTAATGTGTAAGCATTATCAAAAACCAAGCCTCAGAGGGATTAGCTCTTTGCCCTTAATAACTCAACTTAAAGTGACAGAGACTGGTTTAAACCTGAATCTCCAAATTACTAAAATTTCCTGAAATTTTCTATAACCACAGCCCTAACATCTGCTCATAATTCAGGCAATTGCCCTTTGCAGAATTGGGGAACTTGATACAACTGGCTTATGTATTTGAGTTCTGGCTGTATAGCCCCTTGAGACCCATAGTTAGGCACTTCATCTTTACCAGGAACCAGAAACACATCAGGAGTTGTTCTTCAAAATGTGAAGCCTTCTATTCTGAAGATGGATCCAAAATCATAGTGGGCTATGTTAATTGTTTCATTTGGCTTGTCATAAACTATATGGATCATCTTTTCTCACCTAAAATACCTATAATATCATAGGGTTTACAGGGTCATATGACCCCTATAGTAAAGGTCATTGCCCTGCAGTCTGGATCTGCTGCTGAATCCTTGTCCTGCTCTGTGCTATATTTATCATTGGTAGCTTTTCATGTCATCAAGTACAGCAGATAGGAGTGGGTAACAGTACTATCCCAGACGTGGAGTATGCTACCTCCAAATCCTAAAGAGGCTTACCAGGTATTTTGCTTCCTTCTTTGTAGTGGAAGATGGGAGGTGCAATAACTTCTTTCCTTTGAAGGGATTGGCTCAAAATTCCTCAGATCTCAGGACCTTCAAAAATGTTAGGTATAAGTCAGACATGGTGGCATATGCCAGTAAGGAGGGTGAGGTGGGAGGATCATGAGTTCAAGGCCAGCCTCAACAACTTAGCAAAGCCCTAATCAACTCAGCAAAATCCTGTCTCCACATAAAATACAAAAAGGGGCTGGGGACGTGGCTCAGTGGTTAAGTACCCCTGGGTTCAATCTCTAGAAAAAAAAAAAGAAAAAAAAAAAAGTTAGGTATGTGGCAGCCCTTGAAACTTATTTATCCCCTACTTTGGAGCATATCTGTCTCACTACAGCTTACAACACACTTGTTATTTCTATTTTATTAGGTTCCATTAGCATGATGTCAGCAGTACAGAGTGGTGGCAGGATGTTCCTCAGGATGTGCAACCAGTCCAGATTTCTCTGACAGAGGGAGAAACTGTGAACATGGCCTTGAGAGAATGTTAATTGATTGTGTTCCTTTTATCGGAGAAGAGTAAAAAAAGTATTCTGATCATTTCCACTTAAATCACAGATCTCACTTAAATCACAAATATAGTCTCTACAAAAGCCAGGTGTTTGTTTTTCATGTATGCATGTGGGGAGTGGTCCATTGCCACTGGGGTTCACGAGTTGAATGGACCTCGGTTAAGACTAACACCTGATCTTGTATATGCCCCTTCTTCAAGAAGGAATTTGTGATGGCACCTTAGCTTCCTAAGGCTCAGTGTTAACAAGAACCAGATATTCTATGACCTAGAAATGTTCAGGACATTTTTCAGCTCAAAGGCCTTACACCATGTACCTGAGGTTGTATTAACAACAACAGCTTATCTAGCACAGCAGTGGCAATGGGGCTACTATTTGACTGAGCTTGCAGTGGCTGACAGTCATCATTCAAGAACCACCCAGTTTTTGTAAGGACCAGATTTGTGGTTGAAGTGAACATAAGGGGCGGACCACTAGCCCTGCCTCCTTTAAGGGTATTAATTTATGCCATTTCTTGAAATATACAATAGCATTCTCTATTTAAAGTCCTGTCTGGGAAAGTGGTTTCAGATGTTACACACTAAAACAGGATCTAGCCAAGGGAGATAAGGCAGAGGCCATGCCAAATATGTTCATTTCAAGTAGTGGACCATTACCAGTAGGGTTCATGAGCTGAGTGTCCCTTCGTCAACAGGGGACTTGAGTTTTTTAGGGCTCAGTGTTAACAAGGACCTGGTGCCTGGTGCCCTATGATCTAGAAATGTTCACGTATTCTGTTTTCCTCAAAGAATATTTACTCAGAGATGGAAATAAGTACAAGAAGTTTAATAGGGAGTGATGGACTCAGCATCTGTGGAAGGACAGAGAACGAAGCAGGACTAACGGGGAGAGGCTGGGCTTCAATACACCTTCAACAAAGTCCTCAGCTGACCCTATGTGGAGCTCAAAGGTTGTCCCATCAAGCTGTCTCACATTATGGTGAGGAGGCAGTCTTTATATTCCCTCTTCATAGGATAGAAGCTCTCCAAGATAAGGAAATGACCTTGAGCAAGGTAGCTCTGCAGCTCTAGGCAATTTTATCACTGGACTGAGAACAGAGTTGGGAACCTGCAACATTCCCAGCAGTACTGAAGATTTTCTGTGCTGAAGATGGATCTGTGTGGCACTTAACAATCCCCCTGCCGTCATTTCACGGAGGGAAAATGTTGCTAGAAATAAACCAGGCACTGAAAATCACAAATATAGAATAAATATAAAACTATCTACAAAACATTGGCCATAAACAGTTTGCTATCTTTAGACTTTCATTGTTTTAATAACTTCTCACTTTTAAAAATTTTGGTTAAAAACAGACAATATAAAACTAATCCATTTAACAAATTCAGTAGCATTGAATACATTTACAATGTTGTGTAGCCATTATCACTATTTCCAGAACATTTTCATCGTCCCAAAGAGAATCTTTGTACCCATTGAGCAATAATCCCCCATTCTCCTCTCTCCACTAGCCTGTGGCAGCCATCGTTGTACTTTCTGCTTCCTTGAACTTACCAATTCTACTAGGTATCACAATTAAATGAAATTATACAAAAAATGTGGTTCTTTTAGGGTTGGTTTATTTGCCATAATATTTTCAAGGTTCATTCATGTTGGAACAAGTCTCAGAATTTCATTCCCTTTTAAGTCTGGATAATACTCCATTGTATGTATGTATTACTTTTTGTTTTTTTGTTTTTTTAACCGCATTGATCTGTTGATGGATGTTTGGATTGTTACCTTTGGCTACTGTAAATAATACTTCCATGAACTCTGTTGTAATATATTTGAGTCCCTAATTTCAATATTTTTAGACATATGGTGAAAAGCAGATTTGCTGGAATAATTACATTTTAAGTTTTAGTCATACATAATATTATTGTAATAAAAATGTTCACTATTGAGAGTATATTATTGTACACAAAAGTATATTTATTTAATAAATTTGCTTTTATTCATTGACTATATGACTTGGCTAAACACTTTATATTCATTATGTCCTAGATAATTATCAGCTGATAGTAGGTATAAATTAAATGGTAGTAACTGATATTTATTTTTAATATTTCATTAAATCCTAATGGTAACACTTGAAGAAATGATATAAATTTTTCATACTGTTTATTAAATGGAAAAATCTGAGGTTTGGAGAGGTTAATAACTTGCCTAAGGTTACATAGATTGATGGTGGCAAGCAGAGCTTAGTAACTAGAACTGTTTGCCTCAAAGACTAGCTCTGAATTATTATTTGTTTTATATTTACAGAACTGTTAGACCTTCACCTATTGGGGCCCTCATTTTTACCTTTAAATATGTAGTTAATTACTTTAAAGTTCCCTAATGCAAATCGTGAGGGCTTTTTTTGTTTTTGATTTTCTTTTTTTTGGTTTTGTTTCTGTTGTAACATATTCTATATCTGATAAAATATGACTCAATAAATTATTTTATTATTAGCATCTTGACAGTCATGATGATGCATTTTTTCTATTTGTTCCCTATTTCCATAAAAGGACATGAAATATTTAGGGCTGGCCTAGGATATATGTGACTTTTCATTTTCTTATTTGTGGGAACTCAAAAGTCAATCAATATTTTACCCTAGTTTCTTTTATTCAATAAGATATAAGATTTTAGGGTTTGGGGCCATTTCCTAGAAATATTATTTTCTTTAGAACAAATAGAAAATTATTTGAAAATATTTTATCTTTGTTTTCAGAAGCAAAGAGCATACATTTTCAAGTAGTTAATCCTTTTTCCACATTGGAAATTTTATCTTAGATCAAAATTAAAAGAAAATAATTTAATCTTGCTTTCATCACAATTATTTAAAATTCATTTTTCTCTACTACAATAGCTGAAGAGTACATTGAGAAAAATGCATAAAATGTTCAAATGATAATTATGTTTCTATCCTATTGGTTTTTATATTTTTATGAGTTGTTCCAGGAAATGGCATTAGTACCTGTCTAAAGAAATTAATTTAAGTCAAGGATAAAATTTCTGGGTCAAATTGCTTTCATATTATGTTGAATTTAGAAAATAATCTTTGATCAGGATAGTACTTTGTGCTATCAATTTGTTCCTTAATGAACATTTTTATTACATTATTTATTCTTTTTAAAAGGTATCATGTTTACCAGACTGTGGCTTGGCTGTATGGAAACTAGAATAAAGCTAGTTAAGATAGTTGACGTTCTCTAAGAATTTATCAGTCTTTAAACTATCAATAACAAATACTACAACTTCATGGCATTATTAATTCTATACAATTCAAATTGAGACATTTAGATTCTAAATCACTTAAGCTTGGTGAGTAAAAATTGTTTATATGTCAATACTTTTCACTCCAAGTTGAATTTTCTGAAATAAGCTTTTTTTAGAGGGTTTGACCAAATGTTATGGGAAGCCCACACAATTATCTCCTCCTGGTGAATGACAACATATATCAACCTATAGCTTATTGTGAGTTGTAGTAACAAAAAGTGATTATCATATATTTACACAAAATTTTTGAAACCCTGATGTAGAAATTGTATTACATATGTTGTGCTTAACCTTTGTTTAGTTTCAGCCTGAAGTTGACCATAAAACAGAAAGTGAAAATGTCTTTGGATTTCATGGTTGTATAAATATTTGCCTGAATATATTTTCACCTGCACTAAACTTCAGTTTGAGCAGTATTAAGTCCCTGGTGAGATTGTTTTTCAGTTGGTATAATTCTAAATTAACTTCTTTTACTTATTGTTACATGGCTAGCTTATTAAAATCTGAATAATGTGGTGCTGATAATTTGTTATAAGTTATAGTGTTTAGTCTGAAATGTATTGTGTAATTAATTGAAAAAACAATGGAATTTTTGTACTAGGGTGAGTCATGCCACACACTTGTAATCCCAGCTACTCAGAAGGCTGAGGCAAAAGAATTGAAGCTTGGTCAACTTAGCGAGATCCCATCTCAAAATAAAATCAAAAGGGCTGAGGATGTAGCTCAGTGGTAGAGCACTTGACTAGCATGAGGGACCCTGAGTCTAAGCTAAATAAATAAATAAATGTACAAACAAATTGAAGTATATATATTTTTCTATTCTTAGCAATAACTATGTAATATCTAAAGTAATTATATTTTATGAAATTAAATAACTGATTCTGTATCTAAATATTAATTTTTAAAATGAACTTTGTTTATTCATATGCCATACTAGTATATTATGGAAGAGGTTTTATATGAAAGAAGGGATTATGTGAAATAATTTCATGGTCAGATGAAGGAAAGATTCAATCATAAAGTTGTTAATGCAATTTGTTATAATTTCCTACAGAAAAAAATGTTATATGAATTGTTTCCTATGTGCTTTTCAAATTTACAAAATCCCATTTTCATTTAAAAAGTAAGACATGTTTGCATCAACTATGATAAGCATGTATGATCTGATATAATTTTTTTAGGTACCTATAAAACGTTTATTGAAAGTACTTTACTTTCTTTACCCTATTGCCAAACACTAAACTTCATTGCCAAGCTGCCTCATACCTCTCAGTATGAGTAGAATAAATAAAAAATACCTGGTACTATTTTGAGAATCCATTTAATGTCTTTGCCAGTGATGGAGTTCTTTGCACACTTAAGTTCTCTGGTGCAACTGGTAATAGGATGAAAATAAGAATTAATTTTTAGTGGTTACCAGTTACCTTTTAGATAGTGAAAATGTCCAGATGTTAGTCACTGAAGTTCAGAGTTAAAGATTCTCTTGACCAATGCTCTCTTACAACTTGTCCTCCTTCCACTCCACTCTTAAAATGACCTTACTTCCTTAAGAAGGTTGTTGAGATCTTTTGGGGGAATCTAATAAATAACAACCTACATGAGACCTGAAAAAATTGATAGGAAAGACTACAGCAGATACAGAACAACCTATCAGTGTTATTATTGTATTTATTATTTTGCAATAAGTTGGAGGATATATTTCGCATGAGAGATAGATAAGCTAATAACTCAATTCTAAATTGATCTAAGCATCTAGTTCTGAATAAGAATTATGGCATGGACCAGACATGGTGGCACACATGTGTAATCTCAGTGTCTTGGAAGCTGAGGCAGGAGGATCACAAGTTCAAAACCAACCTCGACAACTTAGTGAAGCCCTAAGCAATTTAGTGAAACCCTGTCTCAGAATAAAAAATAAAAAGCGGTCCGGATGTGTCTCTTTGGTTGAGGGCCCTGGGTTTAATCCCTGGTGCCAAAGAAAAACAAAAGACAGAATTATGACATAGAAGTACTGAAAAGTTGTGCTATCTGTGGATGTCAGACTTCCAGTGGAAAAAGGAATGAGCTGATTTAAGTAGTGTGTCCTTAATTTGTTTTGCTCAAATTAAGCCATCAGGAGACTCATACCCTTTTCCTTACAGAAAGAATTCAGATTCTTCAATTTAGACAAACATGTGAGGAGTATGGATGAAGTGTTCTCTAACAATGATACTTGAGTCATATTGAGAAAGGCAACTGCAATGCCATTGAACACTGGGTTCAAGAGATCTCAAGTGAGGATTGAGTTTTACTATTCAGGTGATCTTCAACCTTCAAGATGTCAAGACTCCAGGGTAGTTTTACTCATTTTTAAGTTAAAATAATAGTACCTATATTTTCAGAGTTGCTCTAAGGGTTAGGGTAAATAAAGCATGAGAAACTACACAATACTTTGAAAATATTGACTATTATTGTTATTAAATAGTATAGAGCAATCAAGAATAATTGAACTCTGTGCTAAGCATTGAATATATAATTATTAAGAGTCTTAAACCATGATTTTTATGTGAGAAATAAATATATAAATATATCAGATTTTCAGGGATATGACCATAATGAGAAATGGCTTAAATACTGATGGCCACACCAAAGTCTCATTCATTAAAAGCTCAAGGAACTTCTTAAGTGACTAATTTTAATATAGGTCACATGAATCCAGGAAACTGCAACTAAGCTTTTTATGTCCAGGACTGTCTTATACTCAGTTTCCTCTTCTAACCCACATTTACATGCACACAAATTCTAGGAAAACAAACACTCTGTTATCTAGGTCATGTCATGTGGTGGTAACACTGGATTTTCCAACATCAGGCTGTATATTGTGAAAAACTAGGGAGCAAGTCATGGAATCAGCAAGCTTATAGAAAAGGATTGACATCTAGGACGAAAGCCAAAGCCAAGACATTGTTCCTAATATAATAGGAGCCACAAAAATGCAAAATCCAGAATCTGTGCACTACTCCAGGGTCAAAACAAAATAGAAACTAAAAATCAAGAAAATATACAGAAACCATAGACTTTCACTGAAGATAATTAATTGCTTGAACTGAAATAGTCCAATTCATTCCCCTCTTTAAAAGAGCCATCATATGTAAACTGCTGAAAGTACTTTTCAGCCTACTTTTTTTCAAATTCATCCATTTTTAGTTATATTAAAATATATTTACTCAAAAGTTTAACATGCAAACATTTTAAGTGTACAATTCGGTATTCAGCAATGTGGTACAATCACAATGCTGTAACTATTACCACTGCCTATTTCCAAAACTTTTTCATCATCCCAAACAGAAACTCTATCTGTTAAACAGTAACTCTCATTCCTCCATTACCCAAGCCATTGGATGCCTCTATTCTGCTTTCTGTGTATGCATTTGGCTATACTAGGTAATTAATATAAGAGATATCATACAATATTCATGCTTTGTTTCTGGCTTGTTTCACTTTGCATAGCATTTTCATGGTTATGTTGCAACACGTATCAAAAATTCATTTTCTTAAGCCTAATATTTTAGTGTGTGTGTGTGTGTGTGTGTGTGTGTGTGTGTTATTTTTTGACCATTCTCATCCACTTTGGCTTTTGTAAAAAATTCTGCTATGAACACTTGTGTACAGATATTTGTTAAGTCCCTGCTTTCAACTCTTTTAGATATATACCCAGAAGTATAATTGCTGGATCATATGATAGCCCTGTTTTCGTTTTTGAGAACCCACCATACTATTTTCTACATTGCCTAACCATTTTACATTGCCATCAAGAATGAGTCATTCTAATGAGTAAGAAATGGTACATTAACTTTCCATCACTGACACAATACCTGAGAAAATCACTTACAAGGAGGAAAGGTTTATTTTAGCTCATGGTTTCAGCAGTTTTGATCCATGGTCATTTGGCCCTGTTGCTTTGGGCCTGTAGCAGCACAGTACATCATGGCTGGAGTACGTGGTCAAGGAAACCACTCACATCTTGGTGACTACAAAGAAAAGAGAAGAGGGGCCAACTGGGGTCCCATTACCCTTTTCAAGGGCATGATGTTACCCAGTGATCTAACTTCCTCCAACTAGGCCTTACCTCTTAAAGCTTCTACACCCAACAGACTCACAGTCACAAGTCCATCTTTAACCCAAGGGTCTTTTGGGGAGATTTCAGATTCAAGATACAGTCAGTGGCAGGCATAGGGTTTCAATCTGTGCTTCCCTAATATTTAATGATGCTGGGCATCTTTTCATGTGCTTATTGGCTATTTGTAAATCTTTGGAGAAATATCTATTCAAGTCCTTTGTCTATTTTTGAATTGCATTATTTGTTTTATTGTTGTTGAGTTGTAGGGATTCTTGATATAGCCTGGATAATAATCTCTTATCAGATATATTACTTGCAAATATTTTCTTCCATTCTGAGTCGTTTTTTCACTCTCTTGCTAGTGTCCTTTGCTACACAAATGTTTTCATTTTCATGAAATCATATTTATTTTTTCTCTTGCCTATGATTTTCATATCAGATCCAAGAAATCACTGCCAGTCTGCCTTTTTAAAAACAGAAAACAAAAAATAAATACTGCAAAATGTCCAGTTATATTTTGTAATATTATTTTACTTATTTTCATTTTTATTTTAGTAAAATAAGAGAAAATGCAATGGTGAAAATTTACTGAGACATAGCTTAATGTATTTTTCTTATTGCATAGAGAATTGTTACTAAAAATATTTAAAGAATAAAGACAATGCCTAATATTGTCACTATACTATCCCAAATAAAAAAGAGAAGCTATCTTTGCCCATTGTGAATCTGAAATAAGTTTTTCATGATGTTCATGAAATGCTATAATGTCTGGTTTGTTTGCAGTAGTAAGTGAAAAGGATTGATTTTATTACTGATGGGTAAAATTGGAAAATGTCTTTCTTCTGAAATCTGAGTATAATTTACTGGTTAATTGTGCATCACATACATAAAGTATTTAGACTGGAGAGTTGCTTTCTCTATATTGTTATTGATCTAAATTCACATGAACAAAAAAGGCATTAATTTGTGGGCAAAAAGTGTCAGAAATGATTTATAGATTTCATGGAGTGTCAGGAAATGGACATCACTATCTAGTAGTTTTCATGAATACTAAGGATGAAATTCTGAAGGAAGTAGACTACAAAATATCATTTCAAAGAAGCAAAATATTGACATAAAACCAATATTTCTTATTCTTACAGGAATCATAGAGATGAAGCATAGAGATTACCCAACATTGTTGTTAGGAACAAGATTGTCTAACCAAATCTGTTTTCCAGGAATGACAAAGATTCCTTTGTTCTCTAAAAGTATTCTAAATTCCTGAAGCAAAAACCTGAAATAAACTGGACTCACCCTCATAAACAGAATGCAAAAGTCACCCATCTGTTACAGATGAATGACCTCCATGTTTACATATCCAAAATTACCTGCTTAGAAAGCCATCTGGATAGTGTTACACTGTCCCTGTTTGCCAGAATTCGTACTAAGAGGGCTAGACACCACCCACAGAAAAGCAAACAATTCAAGTAGGAGACACTGGGAAAGAATATAGATTCCTATATTCTAACCAAAGAATAAAAACGCATGACGAAAATTAATGATTCAACAAAAAAGAGAATGTTGTTGGTGGTCGTTAGTCATCTAAGTAAATATTTGCTGCAACAACTGATGGCAGGTGGTGATGTTAAAGGTTAGAACTGAATGGCAGTGGAAGCTGGTGTGCCTTTTATATATATGACTGGGTTGCTCCTAAAATGAAGAGCCAACTATTTTTTAATACATCATTTCTCCAAAAACATTTCCCTCATTTTCTGTCAATTAACAGAAGCCCAAGTCAACCTGTTCTAGCTTAATGCTGCCTTCTTCAGCTACATCTGGGAATACATTAAAGTAATTAAAGTAATAAGTAGTAGTTTGTTTCTAAAAGTATCAACTACCTGGCATATTTCTCTTAGAGGGTTTTTAATGAGAGAATACTTTTTCAGGCAACTTAGCATAGTGGTTTTATTTTATTCAAAATGACATCTATTCCCTTCCATAATCTGAATTGTGGCAGGTGAGAGTAGGGGATGAGTGATATATGCAGATGGTGATTATTCATAACTGATATGTTGAAAAATAGAATAAAGAAATACTTTTTCCAGTACTCAAAAAATGACATTTTCTTAACAGAAAATGATTTTACATTTTGAAGTTGTTTTCTCTATATAAATATGATTTTATCATGGCTCATCAAATCTCAGCTTCTATAGTACTTCTGAAATTCAGGTAGAATGTTAAGAGTATTAGCTTTAGAGTCTCCAAAAGGAAAAGGAATGAAAAAGAAAAAGAAAAAAAGGAAATAAAGTGATAGCTTTAATAAAAACCAGTAACATTTAAGAAGAGCAATGAAATTTTCCCAATAAGAAGTCTTTATATTTGATTAAAAAGTCTAAAAGTCACTGTCATATAACACACTACAAAGAGTCTAGTACAGTTAAGAGCACCACTGTACATTGTTCTGATTTGTGTCATCTGTAGGCCTGAAAAATAGAACCAATATTAACTGTCCTTGTGCTCCAAGCAATATTCTGATCATCTAGGAGGGCTGAGCTAAACCAAGGATTTTATCAAAATGGTGGAACAAATTACTTCAACATTGCCATTATCTGAGCAAGCAGGACAGGGGTTAATCTATTGCACTGATGACTAATATTCAGCTGTGCAGGCATCAAATAACTCTGTGCATTATTACTAAAGGTCTTCCTAGCTCAAAGGCATATTTTTTCTGAAAGGGTTTGCATTTATTTGGTTGAGGGTAGAGGGTTTGGTTGTTGACCAGGCTGAGGTCACAGGGTAAGATTAGGTATTTGAAGGGAATGCACATCTTGATTTCATTCTCCAGAAGGTTAAAAAAACAACAAAAAAAAAGCATTAAAAGGCATGAATTCCTGCATACAGAGGTAGTTAGCCTCACTCCAATGTTTACTATCTACATGTTTTCCCTCATCCACTCATATTTAAAAAAAACAAAATCTTTGGAATATTATGGGAATTGTTAATTATCCTTTTCTCAATTACAATCCTTTCCTCTTTACTCTCTGGCCAGAGGGGTGGTTGGGCCAGTATGTGAGTTGTCTTTCTTTTCTGAGTCTTTGGAAGTCATCCAAATTTGTCGGCTGCCAGTTTATGTCTCTCTATCTAATGATGTGGTAGTCACAGCTGATTCTCGTGGCACACATGAAATCTCTGATAAACGGGAAAATCAGTGTCTTGGGAAACAGATGAAATTTGCAAAGCCATTTGTCATTGTCTTGACATTGACTTACATTTTAGTGTTTAGCATGATACTTTATGTGTTAGTTATTTAAAAGATAATACTTGACCATGGTCGTGCTCTTTTTATAAAGTACTTTGGGGATATATTTACTGCATAAAATAGTTTTAAAGGTAAATAATTCACTGTAAATGATTTTGATCTCCAATGAAGATACATTGAAAGTATCCTTCATAAAAGAAGTGCTCATAGCTACTAGACAGACACTATTTAGGATTAACATTACAAAAAAGAAAGGTATTTCTTTTAAAAGAGCAGTTAGTATGTGGGGGTATGAGGAAAGTCATATTTCTCATTCAATATCAAATATTTTACTTCTCTTTGCCTCGCAAAAACAAAGTGCTTTAGAAATTTTAGTTTTGGCATTTAAGATTCAGATACATAAGAAAATTCCTTTATTTATCAAATATTTATGTTTTATTTCTTTTTTAAAAATGTTTTCATTAAAAAACCTTATTTTTCAGATCTTTCAGTAAATCAAAATAAAATCTATGTGCTATTGATTATTTTTTCATTAATTTGATAGTCTTTTAATATCTAATATATATTATCTAGAGAAACAGACCCAACAGGAAATGTACACACACACATACATGAAAAGATTTATTATAAGGTACTGACTTACATGATTTTATGGAATCTGAGATGTTCCATGCTCTGCCCTCTGAAAGCTGAAATCCTAGGAAAGTTGGCATTATTGTTCAAAGGACTAAGAGCCAGCGAGCTGAATGTGTGAATTTCAGTCCAAGTCTCAAGGCCTGAGATCCAAAAGCACCAAGGGCAGGAGAAGATCAATGTCCCAGCTCAGCAGTCAAGCAGAGAGCAAATTCAACCTTATTCCAACTTTTTATTCTATTCTGGCCCTCAATGAATTGGATGATGTCCACCTACATTGGGAAAGGCCATCTGCTTTACTCAGTCCACCTATTCAAATGTTAATCTGTTCTGGAAACACCTTCACAGACACACCCAGAAACAATGTTTAACCAGCTCTCTGAGCATCCTGTGACCCAATCGAGCTTGCATACAAGATTAGCCATCACATTTACCGAGTTCCAGACACTGTTGTTTTTGTTGGAATATATGTCACTGAAAAATAAAAGAAAAAACAAAAGCTGAGCTCTTTACCGTCATGATGAGACAATTGTGAGAAGGAGAAGTATATTATATAGTGCGTTAGATTATGATAAATGGTGAGAGAAAGTAATGAGGCAAATGGTAGGGAAAGTGTATGTGTATGGGCTAGTCTTTTGGGGGCTATGATGATGCAGACAGGAAGTCCTCCGTGAAAAGATAAAGTTTGAGTGAGTCCCTAAAGGAGGTGAAGGAATAAGACATGAGAGGACCCTTCCAGATAGAAATTCACTCTCAGGACAATTCTCTGAGGCAGAAATCCACCTGGCATCAGCATGGCAGACCGAGTGAGCAGTGAGGAGAAGCAGGGTGGATGAGCATTTAGAAGTGAGAAGGGTCAGATGTGCCTTGTGCATCACTGGGGAACAATTAAAACTGTTGAGCAGAAGAGTAAAGTTATTTGGCCTTCTTTGTAATAAAATTGCTCTTTATTGTGAGTAAATTTTCCAACACAGAGCAAAGAAACTAGATTATTAAAATAATAATATTTTTAAAGATAAGGCTAGTACATATCGAATTAGAATATAATGCAGAAAAGGATGCATTGCTGCTACAGATTGCTCAGCAATACTAGTTGCTTCATATTTTTTCTTCTTTTCTCATATTTTTCTTCTTTCCCTAAATATAAAAACACAATAAAAATGCCTCCAACTTCATAAAAATATCCATTCATCTATTCTTTCTTGAACATTAAATATGTACTAGGCATAAAGACTGCCACTAAAGATACAGAGATAGTCAACAGCTTCTCTTCAAAAATTTCAGTCTCATGAGCAAAAGAGAAATATGAAAAGATATATGTATTAAAACTTAGAATCCCAATGCCATAGATGTGTACAGGGCATTATGGAAGCACAGAAAAAAGTAAAAACATATGGAAATATATTTTACTCTGAAGAAATCAGGAAAAGTTCTGAATATGATTCCTAGTAAACTTAACTTGCCTCAAACACTCTTCCTCATGCCCATAGAGACAAAAATATTATATATATCTAGGAAATTCTTTTCAGAATCTTAATAGGATTGGTGCTTCTCTAGATATCCAAGAATCATTTTAAAATGTATTTTAAACATGCAAAAATTTTAAAATATCTAATCAGTATGTATTCAATTTCTTTTTTTTTTCTCTCTCTTTTCCTCATGTTATTACCATCACTTGCAAAATAAAAAAGGTTATTGAGAACAAAGTCTGTGTACATCCACCATGGCATTCATCCATCTCTGAAAATCATTCAAATTTGTCCTGAAAATGCCACTTTGCTGCTATATATTGACATGATGGTCACAGTCAATTCTCATACTACTCATCAAAATCTATGAGATGGGACGAATCATGCTTTTGGGAAAAGGAAACAACATCAGCAATAGCAGTCACTAGTACAAGATATAACGAATTCACCAAAAAAGAATAAAACTAACATTCTTTTTTGTCTCTTTCAGGTAGCTATCAAAAATATAACAAATTTCGATTTCAATATGCTGTTTGACAGATGTATCACATTAATTTGGCTTGGCCATTATTTTAGTCAGGGTTCTCTAGAAGAACAGAATTAACAGGAAGTTTGATTATTAAATGGGATTTATTAGATTGGCTTACACAACCAGAAGCTGGATAGTCCACAATGGTCGTCTGCCGTTGGAGAGCTGGAAGAACCAGCAGCTGTGCAGTTCAAGATGCAGAAGCCCCAGAACAAGAAAGATCAATGGTGCTACCCTAGTCTGAGACCAAGGCTTCTGGAAACTACTTGGAGAATCACTGATTGCATCTGCTTTGGAAGAGTGAAGAAGTGAGAATCTGACATCCTCAGACATCTAAGCAGCAATCAAGAACTCATTCAAGAAGAGTCGAGCTTGCATCTGCCTCTGCTTCCTTGTTCTTCTAGCTTTTATTCCATCCAAGTGACCATTCTATTGGGTGGTGCTGCCCACACTTAGGGAGGGGCTCAACTTCAGTTCTATCCCACATTCCAATCATTCCTAGACATACCCTCATTGACACACCCAGAAGCTTCTTAATCATTGGCATCCCTTAACCCAATCAAGTTGACAATTCAAATTAACCATTACCTCCATTATATCTGTTTTAATTGGATAGTATCAATTTGGAAAGCAGTAGTTAAATCAACAATATATAAAAGACCTTTTCAAATGACCTGCCACAGACACCAATTGTTCAATAATGCACAATAGAATGTGTGAAATGCCCGAGGACATTCAAGTAGAGATGCCCTCTACTACATCATAAATATATGGGTCTAAGATGAAGAAATAGTGTGAGGTGAAAATTAAAGCAATGAAAATGGGTGAAATCCCCCAGGGTCAACAGGAAAGTCCCAAGGTAACAGCTTGAAAAAATCATAATGGTGAAACAGAATAGGAGCTGCCACTGAGATTGAGTCAGAGTTGCCTAGAAAGTAGATATGAACCAGATTCTGGTTTAATAGAGGCCAAAGATTTCAAAGAATTACTGATATAAAATCATGGTTTTATAAGAATGAATAAATAATTGTAAATTTCATAGAATAATGCCTGAACCATGGTAGATTCTATATAAATGGTGGTAAATGCTGCTGAGAAATTAAGTAAATTTAACTAAAATGTGCCTCAACCTCACCAGCTCTTCATTGAAAAAGGAAACATAGTCTGTTTGTGCTGCTATAATAAAATGCCTACGACTGGGTAACTTATACAAAAAATAGAAATGTATTTCTCACAGTTTTGGAAGCTAGAAAGTCCGAGATCAAATTGCCACTGTTCAGAGGCTTGTGAAGGCTTTCCAGCTTTGTCTCACATGGCAGAAGGAATGAAGGGCAAAAAAAGGGCCTAAACTAGTTCCCTTCATCCCTTTTAGAAGGCATTAATCCATTCAGGAGGACAGAGCCCTTATGACTTAATCACTTCCCCAAAGGCCCTACCTCTTAATACCCTTACAAAGAGGATTGTCAACATGAATTTTTTAACCCATAGTAGACATATTAGCAACGATATCATATTTTTTCTTGTTGTCTTCATCAGAACATGCCTTTCAGGGATAGATTATGGAATGTCCCTGCTATGGTCTGGATCTGTGTTAAAAGACTTGTGTTAAAGACTTAATTCACAGCAAGGCACTATTGGGAGGTAGTGGAGCCTTTAAATGGTGGAGCCTAATAAAAGGTCCTTAGGTCATTGGGAGTATGCCCTTTAAGTGGGTTGTGGGACAATGGTCCCTTCCTTTCTCTCTGGCATCCAAGCTATAAGGTGAACAGTTTTACTCTGTTACATGCTCCTGCCATGATGTACTGCCTTACCAAAGAGCAATAGGCTGATCAATCATGGACTGAACCCTTCAAAAGTGTAAGCCAAAATAACAGTTTTATCTTTATAACTTAAGTTTAGGAAGTATTTGTTATAGTGAAAGAAATTATACTGGCACAGTCCCTCTCAAGCACTACTCATAGTTTTCACCTCTAGTAATTGCATACCATATTCCCTTACTAGCTACTCCTATTTGACTCCTTTCTATCAACATCAATTACATGGGAAAGAACCTCACTATCCCACCTATTGAATGGGCCCAACTGTGTCAATCCAATGCTCTGTTTCCAAATAGTCACAGATGTACCAGTCCTTGAAATGATAATGTGTTATTGAACTCACTGACAAAGACTGCAGGACTTAGCTGGATGAAGAAACCAGTGTCAAGTTCATGATGACATTAGTGAATGAAATAAAGTAACTAGAGCCTGGCAGAGAATGGTGATGAGAGACACAGGATTGCAAAGATGGAAAGTAGGAGTATCAAAATCACAGAAGGTTTGACATAAAAGAGATAGAAAATCATCTGGAAGCTATACTGTGAATGAAGAAGAGGAAAAGATGACTTCCATTTCCTACACTGAAGTGTGTAGAGCTCATGTGACTGTTTGGGTAAGAGGTGAACCTTGGAATGCTCATGTGATAATTACTGCAGTGTTGTTCAGAGGTGAAGTTATTAGATTATGAGAGCTATGATATAGTCAGCAGATTAATCAATTTGATACATTAATAATTTGAAAGGATTTGGGATGGCAACTGTAGGCAGTTAGAATGGGTCTGGAGGAAGTAGGTCAGTGGAGTCATGGCCTTGGGGATTACATATTTTTCCTTGGCTCCTCATATTGTCTCTCTGCTTTCTGATTGCCAGGAGCTGAGCAGCTTTCCTCTGCCATGCCCTTCTGCCATGATG
Source organism: Sciurus vulgaris (assembly GCF_902686455.1). NCBI lineage: Eukaryota > Metazoa > Chordata > Mammalia > Rodentia > Sciuridae > Sciurus > Sciurus vulgaris. The sequence goes on along the minus strand of NC_136469.1, from coordinate 69,095,849 downwards.
TACTGTCTGATCAAATGATGGAGTTGATTGACCATGGCCTGAACCTCTGAAACAGTGATCCAAGTAAACTTTTCCTCCTCTTAGTTGTTCTCTTCAGGTATTTTGTTCACAGCAATGAAAAGTCATGTAACACAGCATATAAGAATGGTCATCAGTGAAGAGGATGACCTCACGAATGAACTAGGTTTTAGTTAAGAACAAAATGTGCTATTCAGAGACCGAGAATACAGAGACATTTGCTTACAATGGGAAAACCAGAGTGTACAAAAAGAAAAGGAGGAGAATAATATAGAGAGAGGAGAGCAGCAAGAGGATAGACTAGTGATAGGAAGAATAGATGCATGTGTGGTTAAAATGAAGAGAAAGTCGTCAGATGGAAGAGCTGATACTATAAGAGAGCATGCCAGCCTTTCATAAACCAGATGCTTGTAGCATAGTTTGAAGTGTTCCCAAGGGGACAGTGAAAAAGGGGATAGTCACAGACCCTTCGTCCCTCCAGCTATGAGATGTTTTCCCAGGTCATCAGTGACATGGTTCCCTCTCTCAGAACTCTCTCAGGTTGTGAGACTGAAGTTGCTTCATTTGTTCATCTACAATTGCAGCTGGGCACTGGAATACTAAGAGGTTTACAGATGAATCCCTGTAGTGCCACAGGTGTTACTAGAAAACAGCCCATCTTCTCCTGTACATAGGTCAGCATTATTACTCTTGCCAAGATGGCGACCACCCTGAATAAAATTAGGTCTACTACATGTGTTCTATCTTGGAGTATGCTTCTTGCTTAGTAAAGGTATTCCCCACAGAGAATGGAAGGAAATGTTAACATAGTTTCTTCAAATTCACTTCCAATTTTGTTTCCATTATTCTATTCTAGGATTTCTCAGCACCTACACTATTCCCAGTTGGGACCTGATAATTTGTTGTTGTGTATATTGGGGAGTGAGAGGTGTCTTGTGCAGTATATGATGTTTGGCAACATCCCTGACCTTTATCAGAGATACTTGGAGCATGCCTTGAGTGGGACAACCAAAAATGTCTCCAGATATTCCTGAACATCCCCAGAGGAATAATACAGAACCACTGGTCTAGACTCAATAGAGCCTTAGAGTCATGATTTTTTTTTTTTTTTTTTTTAACCAGGCTAACCAGATATTCATGCAGGTGTCACTCTGGTCTCTTACCTATTGATTGCAGATTTTCAGTGGGATCTGCAAATTAGATATACCCTTTAATACCTTCTGATACCTTCTCATCCCTGTCCCACTTGAATTATCATAAGCAAGCCAATGTAAAATGTTGCTTGCTGCAATGAAAACTTACATGGTTTGTTCTTTCAAATAAAAGCAACTAAATTCACAAAGTCTTTTAGATGTAGATTTATTTAGGCTTTCCCTTGCTAGATAGGGCAAGTAAGAAAATTGTCTTTCATTGAACCATTTGGTAGAATCCACATTCACTTTAACATTCTAATAATTGTAGATTTTGAAAAAAAAATTGTATATTTCTCCAACTAAAATATCAGATAGTTCTTATATATGTATAAGGATTTCTGTAGGACTCTTTTAACTCTACCTCATTAATTCCACTGTCATTAACTTGCTCAGATATTAGAAAGTTTGTAGCAAAGCAATGGTCTTGACTTGTTGGAATATTTTTATCAAAGAATTAATGTATTTTTAATTCCCTGATGCTAATGTCTCCATAAAACTTCTCAAATTTAAAAAAAATAGTTATTGAATCAAAGTTGTTTTTGATACCTTATTTTGGGGAGAAAAATAAAGAAGGGAATAGAAGGGACAATGAAACAAAATAACTGATCAATTAAGTAATTATTGAAGTATGAAGTACAAGTTATATTGAATGTATTTGGCAAGATTATAGCTATATCATAGTCTGGTCATGTTTTGAAGGTAGTAGTAGTGATTTATTCAATTTATGTGTATAAGAAGAAGTTTTCCCAGAGGAATAAAATAAGAACTAACTGCTTTGGAACTAGATTCTAAAACAGAAATATTCCTCTCTAAAATACTTTGAAGATACTCCTTTTGATACTTCTTTAGATTTACCAATTATACCAGTAGAAAATTAAAAATCAACATCCTTGAAAACATTTTACTAAGAATAAATACTATGGTCCAATTACATTCTGTCAATACTTTATAAACCATAATAAACTATGAATCATTTCTAAGATGTTTTAAAAAGTCAAATACATTTCTTTAAAAAAATTCAAAGAAATGAAGACCACAAAAAAAGACAAAAATTTCTAATTAATCACCCCAACAGTAGTTTTAGAACTTCCAATTGCTTCTTTACACACTAGATATATACTGAGGAAACATTATTTTAAGTTTACACTTAAAATTTAACACCCATAAAACAATGGGAATATTTTAATTTTAAAAAAAAAGAAGAAGAGTATTATGGCATTTGCAGATAAACAGATGGAATTGGAGAATATTATGCTAAGTGAAATAAGCCAATAACCAAAAAAAACAAAGGCCAAATGTTTTCCATGATAAGTAGATAATGATATATAATGGAGGTGGGTGGGGGAGGTGGTGAGAGAAGAATGGAAGAACTTAAGATTATGTTGAGGGAAATGAGAGGGAGGGAGTTATGAAAAATGGTGGAACAAGACAGACATCATTACCCTACGTGCACGTATGATTACACAAATGGTATGAATCTACATAATGCACAACCTTGGAAATGAAATGATATACCCCATTTTTGTACAATGAATCAAAATGCAGTCTGTAAAAATTTAAAAAAAAAAGCAAATTGGGGATGGAAATGCAAATCTGGATGTTATATATTAAGGAACATATAAGGCATATAATATATGAAATAGTGAAAACTTATGCATTTTTCTCAGTGCATCTTTCTTTTGATATGAGAAAGATACTTGTGATTATAAAGAATTATATAACCTATATTTGGAAATTTAAATACTCCCTTTATAAAACCACGGTTTAAAGGAATCACAAAGTCAACACAAACATATATCCCACACACATATCAATGATTCTTTTCTCTTACATTTTGGCCTCAAACCACATTTTTTATAGCTTTTACAGAACACTACCCATATGCATTACTTTGCATTACAACATAGATTCTTCTTTGATTTAGATTGTTTTTTATAACCCAATAGTGATTCTCTCATTAGAGGTGCTGAGAATTAATTCAAGAAAATCAGCAGCTCTGGAGAATGAATGGATTATTCAGGAAACACTAAAGAGGTTCCCACTTCTATCAACACATTATGAGGTGTAGAAGTGGGAAGAAAAGGTAAGCATACAAGATCATTAAACATGTTCCCTTTGTCCCCTGCTTCTACCCACCAGCAACCATTCCTAGAATAATGGCAAAGAAAGATGGACTTCAGAAGTCACTGCTTCACTTGACTTTAGAATCAATTTGATTCTAAAAATTAAATCCCTGATTAAAAGAAATATATGAAATTGAACATGTCTCAAAAATAGGAAATGCAGTGCAGTGATTATGAGAATAAACTTGTATTCATTTACCATTCATAGAGACTATGTCAAATCATAAAGCAACCAGACTGCAAGAGTTATGAAGCCATTTCTTACTAAAGGAAAACCCAAATGTCCTAGAATGCTCAACTTCTCTAACTCTGCATCTATTTCATTCATGCACTCATTTTTTATTCACTCCAAATATATCCATGTTTTTTCATATGTAAGCTGTGGATGTAAGCACTATAACAACTCCAAATAACTCCATGTAAGAATAAGAGATGGCTCTGATGAGCTCAAATGTTTCAGCCTCACTGGGAGCACGAGTCTGTTCAGTATAGCAAAGTAACTCTCCTCCAGGTTATCTTAAGGTTTTACAACTTTTGTAGTAAGAGTATGGAAATTTCAAAACTCCCATAGTTTGCCTCAAAAAAAAAAAAAAAAAAAAAAAAAAAGACTGTAATCCTTAATAGAATTAAAGAAGAGTATCAGTGTAGTCTGTCTGATTTCTAATATTCATTGAAACAGGGACCCCAGAAGTACTTTTAATGAGTAGATATGACTCTGCACAAATCAGATTATGTTTTCATCCAGAAGTGATTCCTCAGTTTCCATTAGAAGGAAGGTTTTGTTAGTGCATGTATGGGAACAACAGGGTACCAGAAAGAGCACAGTTAACATTGTGGCTAGTAAACAATTTTACCACCACAGAACCCATCAGCACACAATAGTTGGGGAGGCATTGTATATTCCAGAAGCTGTTAGGTTATAAGACCTCCGGAAAGTAACTGGTGGCAATTTCTACTCATTTGTCCAGGATTCTTAATTTATAGTGTGATCAGATCAGGTAAATGATCATAAATCTGTAGCTTAAGTGGTTGTTGTTGTTGTTGTTGGTGGTGGTGGTGGTATGTATGTGTTTTAAGTTGGTCTCTATTCCCTTATATAGCTCATTTTTGAGGATTTATGTTTATAAGCCACTTGGGAAAAAGGAAGAAGGAATAAAAGGGAAATTGAAAGGAGAAAAATAGGGGAAACTGTGATGTATTATAGAAACATATAAAACTAGATGTCATGATAGTGAATAAAAGAGGGAGAAAAGAGAGTGCAAAAGGAGACCAGGAAAACAAAGAATCTGATGTGATGTTGAATCAGTCTGGCAGTGAGAAATGGAGCTAGAGGAGACGTAGGGAACTGATGGAGATTTGAAAGGCACTTTCATGTGCTTTGAATTCTCTAATTTTTCCATTGAATGTGCACGGCCGTACAGTTTGCAAATTTTGTTGAGTTTGGCAAATATTCCAAACAAGAATGGTTAGATACAGTGTTCAAGGTCACCTTTCCCATATTCTATTCTGACTGCTGAAATTAGCTGGAATGCTGATAATAAGAGAGCAGTTTTCAGGATTGACGGAAGCTCTGCAATTACTGTTCTTTCTAACAAAGCCCTAGTTTGCTGATGTTCAAACCAGTGGAAGAAAAGAGGTTATCTTTAAATTTATCCTTTTCTAATTTAAAAGAAGACTGTGCTATTGAATGGAAAGCAGGTTTCCTTTGTCTTTTTTAAATGTATATTTAAATTAATGCCCTACTTAATCTTTGTGCTGTGCATACATCTTTCATAAAGTAAAATAATAAAGAATCCAATGAGCTTCATTATTTGTTTCCTCTTCACACTCATTAAGCTTGAAAAACACAACTACAAACATTGTATTTTTGAATCTGAGGTTGGTAAATTCTTCTGAATAAAGACTTGTTTACCAGCAGCCTTATTTATATAATTAACCTTGCGAAATTTCTGGCCCTTGAAATTTTTAATAACTTTACCAGTAGCGCCATCCAAGTGACAAATACTATCGCCTGAAAAATTTAAGATCAGACCAGAATTCCCTCACAGTGTTTGCCTTTTAACTCCTCCTAGAACTGCCTGACCTTGACCTTACTTGCCATGTCTTAGAAAATGAGGCAAAAAAATCCCAGAAAAAATTATTTTCCTTTAGAGTATTTATGCTAGATTATAAATTCTGTAAGCAAACTGTAGTGACATAAAACATACAAATAATTATACTATTTAGAAAAACAAAAATGCAGACATAGATATTCATGGAAATAATTTTCTACCATTATAAATATTTTTAATTATTTCCTGCTACAGACAAGAAGGGAGTCAAATGCAAATAGTTGGCTCTTTCTCCACACACACACACACACACACACACACACACACACACACACACACACATACTGAGTTCTCTCCACAGGGTGACTTCCACTGAAGTTTTTATATGCGCTTTTTGGGAACCAAAAAAAATATTGTTTTACTTAAGTTCAGACTGATCTATCAACATAAATGCAAAAGAACTTTGGATATTTCTGCTTTTTAAAAATGTGCACATATTTATATTAGAACAGGAGTGGATGAACTGACTTCATATATGTATTACAAAAAAGAATAGTAGAAACTATTTAAAATTCCACTTGTGTTCTCAGGGATATGATTTATTCTGGCATGATTCAGCGCTACTCATTTATTCTAATAGCCATGAATTCACTCTATTGGCTATTTTCACCACGAATAGCACTTCTTTGAGTCTTTATATTTTAAGATATATTAAATGTTAGCTTTAATTGTGATGGAATTTCAACTCAATACTATATTAATTTAAAAATCTTTCTAAAGGCAGTTGCTTACTTCTTTGCAATTTAGTCTTTTAAATCTACCCAAACAGTTTGAAATATATATTCAGGTTTAAAAATCATCTGTAATAATCATATTTCTGTCTTGTACTTTGGATATGAATGTAGTAACTTTCAAGCTATATTACTAATATTATTCAGAGTGAATTTCAAAAACCTACATTGCTAGTCCACTTTTTACTTTAATATTGTCACCATACAGATCACACAAAGGATTCCACACTACCCCCAGGCCAGTCTTTAAATTCAACAGCTAGTAGTATTAAAAGACTGCTGGGCATTGGGGGAGGGGCTGAATATTTAGAGAGAATATAGGACTAAAGACAAACTCCAGCAGAGAGAAAAACACCTTCTGTGTGTCAAAAATAAACAGTTCATGATCTCATTTGTACCTCAAGATGATCCACTAAGAACTCTGTTGAATAAACAATGAGGGACTAACTATAGTACTGTGGAATTCACTGCGACTATTTTGATATTTATTGCAATTTTGCTCTGCAAATACATATGTATTTATGTATTTATATATTTATATAATTAATACCTTTTCTATGTGTATTGTGTTAGTATGGGGTAAAACAGCTGTTGTTGAAGATAGGGAGCTTTAACAACATACAGTGATATGTGAAAAAAGGAATTATCATCTTTCTTCTATTGACTTCCAATAGAGTCTGAAGACTTTATCTCTGAAAAGCTGATTTTTTAATCAAAGAGTTATGAATATGAAGGTGTGTGTTGGAAGCATTTTCTCTTAGATCTCTTTTCCCTGCTTCAAATTGGCTTTTATTTCCTGGTCATTTCTATGATATTTACATTCAGGTAGCTGAGTCAGCAGAGGGATTATTAGAGCAGACTAGTAATGGAAATGATTTGCTAGGGACCCCTGGCAGAGCAGGCTTTAGTCCAGAGGTGCCACTGCTACATGATTTGCATGCTGGTGGGGTGGGGAGGGGACACCACAGTGCTGTCTTTACTATTTTTCCCACCACCTACTTCTGTTCCTGCAGATAAAAGACTCACTGAAACTTACTACTGAGAAATAAAATTAATAGTTTTCATGGAAGGTATTTAAACTTCCAAGGAATAATATTTTCCAGTCAATCTAAAAACTCAGGAATAGTCTCTTCCCTGCCTGTGACATATAACTTTTGTTCAATTTTTAACATTGCCAAGGATGTCAGAATGCACCATGAACAAATTCTAGTATATTATAGATATCTTGTATTGAAAGGAAATGTTTTGGAGCTAAGATTAAAAATGAACATACATATTAAATACAAACTAATTAATGCCCATAAAAATGAAAATAGGACTGAGGATATAGCTCAGGGGTACAGCACTTGTTTAGTGTATACAAGGCCCTGAGTTTGATCCCCAGCACTACAAATAAATAATTGATGAGTAAATTAATAAATAAATAGATATAAACAAACAATATTAAAAACAAAACCACAAAGTAAATTGTGAGAGCATTGCTTTTCTTCTAGACCACTGACTCTCAGACACATTGGCCTAGTGTCTGTTCCTCCAATGTAGGGATATGGTAGTCTTATTTCTAATTTAGGATTTTTTTTGTAGCACCTATAGCTGGCTCTTCCTTATCATTCAGATCTCAGTTTAAATATACTTTCAAAAACAGTATACTCTTCAGATACACTCAAACCAAAGAAGCACCCAATTACACACTAATTATCATTTTGATTTATTTCCTTCATAGTGTTTGTCATTTCATGAATTTATATTATTTATATATTTGCTTTGCATTTGTTGCCTTCTTCCAGGCTGTACCCCATTCTTCTACTGACTACAGTGTGAACCCCAGGAGAGCAAGAAAGCTACTTGCATTATCCACTGCTTTATTTCAGTCTAGTCTTAGAATAGTGATTGACAAATTCTAAATGTTCAATATTTGTTGAATTCTCAGAAGCATATTACTTCTTAACAAATGTTATGCTTAGAAAATAAAGTTACTATTTTCTAACAAATTGCAAAAAAAATTCAATTTATATTTTTCATCACTTATTTCTGTTAGAGAGGGTAACTGGGAATTATTTTTTCTGTGGTAGTCACCTTTTTGTTTCTGGAACGAAATACTTGAGAAAATCAACTTGGAGGAGGAATACTTTATTTTGCTTATGGTTTTAGAGGTTTTAGTCCAAGGCCAGCTGGCTCCATTGCTTCTAGGCCTGTAATGAGTCAGAAGCATCATGTCAGAAGAGCATGGCAGAAGAAAGCTGTTCACCTCATGGAAGTCAGGAAAGAAAGAGAGAGAGAGAAAAGGGGAGGGATGAAGGGGCCAGGGACAAAATATACCCTTTCAGGGCTCACTCAGTGACCTACTTCCTCTAACAAGGCTCTGTTACCTATAGTGTTGACCCTTTCCCAATATTGCCATCAAATAAGAATCCCTCCATGGATTAATCTGCTGAGGAGATTAGAACTCAACATCCAATCATTTCCCAAAAGCCTCACATCTGAACATTGCTGCATTAGGAACCAAGCCTTCAACACATGAGCCCTGAGGGTCATTCCAGATCCATAGTATATGACTTTTGTATAGAAATACATACATACTTATATATGTATATATGTTTAGTTGCCCAGTGGGTAGGAGAGATTTATATTATAGCTGACTTAGCAATTTTAGCTTCCATGCATATGAATATTTATAGATAAGTGTCTACTGAAAGTTAAGTAACTTAGCCAAAGTTACTCTGTTAAATAAGTGTGGATTCCAAATTTGAAGCCTGCTCTGAGGGACATGCAAAGCCAGTGATCTCAATCACTTTATTTTACAACTTCTTATTGAACAGCTGTTTTGTTTATACATATTTGTTTTATTTACATGGTAGAACTGTATTTTTTATTTTTCACAAACTCAGCCACTTGTTTAAGCAACAATCAAGCACATGCCTTTCTTTCCTCCTATTTACATCTTTTGTTGTTGTTTTGTTTGGATGAATGAAGTAGAGATGTGTATCCTTTAATCACAAATTTTCTTTCGCAACCGAGACCACTTCTTTCTTTTTAGGATGGTTACACCAGAGCTTGGGAATGTGGCAATACAAGTAGGATGTGAACAGAAAAACTTCAAATGTGACCTTCCCTCTGTGACAGCATTAGCACATACCTAACCAGCATACATTTCCCTGAAAATCCCTCTCAGGTCTATTTTATTGTCCTGTGCAAAAGGTAGGCTTACAAACAGTGGATTAAGCTATCAACTGGTAGCTTTTCCTCGCAGATGAGTTACATGCTTAATTCACAAGAGTGTAGTTTATCTTGTGTTTGGTTTTATGTCAAACTGTACTCATTTTGCTTATGTAAAATAGTAATAAAATTCTCCCGCAATTAAAAATAGAACTGTATACCAAGATCCAGCAATTCATCTACTGGGTATATATCCAAAGGAAATAACTTCAGAATATGGAAGACACATCTGCATTTCCATGTTTATTGTAGCACTATGACTATGCACCAATAGTCAAGAAATGAAAACAACTAAAGTGTCCACCAAGTGATGAGTTGATAAAGAAAGTGTGGTGTACATACACAATTGGATACTGCTCAGTCAAAAAGAAGAATGAAGTCCTTTCATTTGTAACAACATACTGAAGGTCATTATGTTAAATGAAATAAAACAGTACAGAAAGACAAATACCTCATGTCTCATTCATGTAGAATAATAAAAAAAAAATCTTGTAGAAGTTGAGTAGAATAGTGATTACCAGAGACCAGGTAAGTGGAAGAAAGAGAAAAATTGAAAAAAGGTAGATTGACAGGTATTAATTAAGGTATAATTAAAGGAAATAAGTTCTGGTGATCTATTGCACAGTAGGGGGACCACAGATAATGATAATGTACTATATAATTAAGCAAAGCTAGAAGAAAAGATCTTGATTTTGGATTTTTTGTTTCCACCACAGAGAAATGGTGTTTGAGGAGCTACAGATGCTAACTCTGATTTGAACATTACATAAAGTATACATGTATTGAAACAGCATAAATGGTATCAAAAATATGTGCATTTTTGTGTCAACTTAAAAATTGTTTAAAGTGGGTGTGGTGGTACATTTACTGTAATCCCAGTGACCTGGGAGTCTGCAGCAGGAGGGTTCAAAGTTTGAGTGAGATTGGCATCCTCAATTTAACAAGATCCTGTCTCAAAATAAAAACTAAAAAAGGGCTGGAAATGTAGCTCTGTGGTATAGCATCCTTGGGTTCAATCTCCAGTACCACAAATATTAATAATTCTTTAAAATATTAATTTTGATTAAGACATTTGAATAAAAAGCATAGTACTGACCATATAAATAAGGTCTCCATTGAAGGACGTCATTATGTTTATCTTTTAGATAAAGAGAGAGAAATAGGACTAGGAAGAATGATAACAAGGAGGAAAAAAGATAAGGTGGCAAAAGGAGAAGAGAGAGGGCAAGCTGTTGAACATACAAAAAATGAGATATATTTACCTTTAAAATATTTGCTATTTTTTTTAAATCAAGAAATTTTTTTTCTAAAAAGTATTATGTGAAGGTCATTTTATATTACTATCTATTCTGCAAAAAAAAAAGTTAAACTGTTATTACCTTAAACACCTAAAAACACTTTCAATTTTTTAACAGAAAAGGAATAAAACAGAGTTGTCTCCCAAAAATGTAAGTGTGCTAATATGTTTCTATAGGTTTTATAGTATACTAAGTGTAAGAACATTTAAGGATGTAAATTCATGTGAATTATTGAGGCATACCTTGCTATTGCCCTGGAGATGAAAAACCACTCGTTTTTAATTTATTTTTGTTAACGAACACATATTTAATATGGTAGCACATTCTACATGCTTCAGCACTTAAAATAGTTTCCAGGAAGTAGTTAATCATCTGGGTTCCAAATTTTCGCTAGGAGAACATTGAACATGAACACAAAAAGAGCACAAGTATCTTTGCATTAGACAAAAACTACCAACTTGAATGGCTAACATAGGCAGCATAGTCCTATGCGCTAAACTGGAAGAGCAAGTGAATCGTGTTACTGCAAATATCACAACATTAATATGGGCAGTACATTTACAAGGAAAGAAGTTATATTTTCTAGGTAATCTAACACTATAGAGATATAATCTGATCTTATCAAGGTGTGGTATTTCTAAAAGATCCAAATCAATGCATAAACCTTAAAACTTAGCTATGAATTGATTTTAAGCAGATCCTTACCATTTCTACTCAATGTTCAAATGTGTTCAGATATTAATGATATAGACCTCAGAGATTTTATAACATAACATTAAGTAACAAAATGTCTAGACACATATCTCTCTTTAGATAAGACTTTAGGAAAATGAAATTTCCTCAACATGTACTTGCCGTAAGCAGTTAGTAACACCCTGACCTATATTTTGAGGCTGGATATGGATAAAATTAGAATGGTTTTGAAAAATTTATGACATATAAAAATATTGGGTGTACCTTACATATTAGTATAACTATTTGAAATAACAGAAATAGCAGTAATTCAATTTATACTTGTGCATTTTTCTTCTTTCTATTGGTGTCTCCCTTGAGTATTAGCCCTAGAGTTTGCATCATACATATAACTTAAACAGTTTTCCAAAATATGATTTTTACAAAACAGCATATCTTCTTCTTTTTTAAGACATTTTATTTGAACATAGTACTTAAAAACCAAGAAATTAATGTTTTGATGTCAACAACTTAATACAAAATTAAATAAGCTAAAAGGTAGTTAGACAATTATGGGACTTATGTTTTCACATGTACTGAGTCTTAAGATGAAAGAGGAAATACAGAATTGCCTTTTTTTTTTTTTATGGTTCTCAGGACTATGTACATTGTGTCAATTTTCCATGAGCAGAGATTCTCAAAGTATAGATAGTGTAAACATTTTCCATTATGGAGACATGGATCTGAAAACAAACATTTAAGACTTGCGAATGATCATTTCATCATATTTTAGATTAGCAATAGAAGTTGAAAATAAACTTTGTACATTAAAATAGCTTTAAGCACTAAATTTTGTGTTTATTAAAATAATACTTGGCCTGGGGATGTAGCTCAATGGTAGAGCACTTATTTAACAGCTGCAAGGTCCTGGGTTTAATCCCCAGTACTACCACAAAACAAAACAAACAATAACAAACCCAAACTCCCAAGTACCAGAAATACTTCTCAAATTCAAAGAATAAATTAATATTAAGCTGCCACTTATCTAACAAAGTTTCAATAATCAAGTACAATTCTTTTTAGAACTCAGGACAGATATCACAATTGCTAGGGATTCTTCCTGAACAGCTACCTAAATTTACATTATGTGTAATTCTGGTATATGATGCAAACATTTGTTTTTAAAGTACTCACATAGTTTAATAATTGTCTATTTATCCACTTTTTCTATTAGATTCTAAACTCTTGAGGTTGTATTTTTAATATTTTTTTATTTCTATGGCTTAGTACCCTGCTTAACACATTGCCATTGCTTAATAAAATTTTATAATTATTGCATTATTCACCTTTATATCTAGCTCCTGATATTTAGTAGTCACTAAATAAATATCTGTGGAATTTGACATTTAATTTTTTGTGCCAACTTGACTGGGCTAATGGATGCACAGATCACTGGTGAAACACAATTATGGAAGTATCTATTAGGGTATTTCTGGAAGAGTTTAACATTTGATCCAGTACACAAAGTAAAGAAGATTGCCCTCACCAGTGTGAGCAGGTATATCAAATTTGTTAAGGGCCTTAACAGAATAAAAATGCTGAAGGACACCCTCTTCTCTTGCTCTTCGCATATGGACACTTCTAGTTCTCAGACCTTTAGATTCTATGACTTACAGCATCACTGCATCTCCCACCCCTGTTCTCAGGATTTTGAACTTGAATTGAATTACTCCATTGACTTTCCTGGCTCCCTAACTTGCTGAAGGAAGATCACAGATTTCTTGCCTCTCTAAGTAAACCAATTCCCATAGTCCATCTCTGTGCCTCTGTGTGAGTTTGAGTGTGTGTTCATGTATTCTGTTCATATACATTATATAATTGTATGAATCCTATTTATATATTCTTAGGTATAAACCATTTCCTACATATAATATAGGAAATATATTTATACACATATTATGTATAAAATAATTGCCTATATATAAATATATCATGTATGTTCACATGTGTGTGTATGTATATCTCCTGTATGTATGTATATGTATGTGCTTTGTTGCTATGTGACCTCTCTCCTCCCCATTTACTCCTTCCATTATGAAGCCATCTGTCATGATGCCAGCTCCATGCTCTTGAACCTTTAAACATAAATAAAGATCTTTTTATTATAAGGTACCCAACTCCAGGCATTTTGTTTCACAAACACAAAACAGTCTAAGATACCTATTATGAGCAAAGTGGAAATGTCCAACCTCCCTTGGTTTAATGTGGAAGAAAGTATTCAGAGGTTAAGAGAAATTGGGATGTTAGAGTTGTTTTAACATTTAAGACCTACTCATTAACACAGGAAGAGTCCAGGAGCCATAACTATCATCAATTTTTTAAGAAATAAATTTGTGAGAAGAGTCCCCATTATCCTTGATGAGTTACATGATTGCTCTTTCCACAAAAGGTCTTTTTACCAAGATAACTAAGTCTTGGAAAAAAAGAAATAAGTCATTCTCTAAGGGACAACTGAACTTGAATTCCAAGAAACCCAAAATGTCACTGTGGCCCTCCTTTACTGGGACTCAAGAAAGTCAGGCAGTCACGGAATTTTAACTCAGGTCCCGTACATTGAGTCTCCAAGCTAATCCTGAAGTTATTTCCCAGGTCCCAGAATGCGTAATTAGTAAAGATATATTTAGCAGCCAACAGAAACCCCATTTTGATTTCCTGATCTGTAGGATGAGGGCTATTATTACAGTGGGAAAGACCAGTTGAAGCTGTCAGAACTGCCTCAATGTGACATTACTAAATAAAAAAGCATGCTTCATCCACGTAGTGATTGCAAAGATTAACACCATCATCAAAGACTTCAAAGATGGCAGGGGTGATGACTGTCACCATGTTCTTATTCAATGTTCCTACTTGTCCTGTGCAGAAGACAGACGGATCTCAGAGAATGACAATAGATTATCACAGATTTAACCAAGTGGCGACTCCAAATGAAACCACTGTACCAGATGTCATTTCTTTATTTTACAAGTGAACACATTTCCCGGTTCCCAGTATGCAGCTACTGGCCTGGCAAATCTTTGATCCTTTTTCATAAGGCCCACCAGAAGCAGTTTGCTTTCAGCTAACAAGGCAAGCAATACACTTTAATTGTCCTACCATAAGTGTATCGATTCTCCAGCTCTATGTCATAACTTGGTTTATAAGGATCATAATCACATTTTTCTCCTATAGGATATCACACTGATTCTTTATATTGGTGAAAAAAAAATGATAATTAGACCTGGTAAGAGGGAAGTAAAAAGTACTCAAGAATTATTGGTAAGACATCTGACTAATTTGACTAATATTCGGGGCTTTGTACTTCAGTAAAATTTCTAGAGGTTCAGTGGTAGGAGTATGTTGAGATAGTCCCTCAAAGGTGAAGGATAAGTTGTCAAATCAGGCCCCTTCTAGAACCAAGAAAAGGCTCAGTACCCAGCAAAACTACTTAGATTTTCAAGCAATGTATTCTTCATTTAGGCATGTTACAACAGCCCTTGTATTAAGGGACCTGAGAAGTTGCTAGTTTTGAGTGACTCCTAGAATAGAAGGCTCTGAAATATGTCTAGGCTGCTGTGCAGGTACTCTGCCACTTAGGCTCTATGGTGTCTGAAGTGGCAGTGGCAGTTAGGGATGATGTTTTGGATCTTTCATGGGCCTTAATAGATTATTTGAAGTGTAGGCCTTTAGTATTTGGGAGGAAGGTCTTGCCATCAAGCATAGATTAAGTATTCTCCTTTCAACTGGCTGTTCTTGGTCTACTAGTAGGAAGTAAATGTTTTGCCATGGGTCACCAAGCTACCATGTAACTTAAGCTTCTCATCATAAATGGGATGCTATCTGACCCACCAAGCCATGAAGTTAGGTCTACATAGCAATCCTCCAACATGGAATAGAAGTGGTGCATGTGGGCTGGGGTTCTGGCTCAGTGGTAGAACACTTGCCATAGCGTGTGTGAGGCACTGGGGTTGAGTCTCAGCCCCGCATAGAAATAAATAGAATAAATGTCTACCAACTAGAAAAATATTTTTAAAAAATGTGGTGCATGTATATGAATTGGGCACAAGTGGGCCCTGAATTTATAAGTTATACCACAAAGTGGCCCAATGTCCATCATCCCCATGCATGCTAGCCTTCTCGTCTCCATCTCTACCTATGTTCTTCATAGGGCATTCTCTCTAACCAGTTGACAAAGTTTTGCCTAGTTTTGACAAACCAGTTTGCCTCGTTTACATGACATGCAGGCCCCACCCAAAGTAATGACTTATGAAAGATTATCAGGGACAAAAAATGGCAACAGTTTGAGGGAAAACAAAATCTCTCAAGTGTATAATGAATAATAATGCATGTGTGTTACATATAATTTTCTCAAAATGATAATGAGCAAAACTACAATCACATACACCCCTCCTTCTATTATTTAGTTCCCATTATTTTTGCTTTTACTAGGCAGTGGGGACACAAATATGAGCAAATCAGTCATGAATCCTCGACTGGCTTACAATCTAGTGGCATATAAAGACTTAGTGAAGAAGGCAATGGACAGAATTCTACAATGACCCCCTAGTAACCCTTACACTTGTATAATTACCTTTTTATAAAATATAGTTAGTACCTGTGAATAGAATGGATTTTAGTCACATGATTAGGTCGCTATATGGCATAGCTGACCTTCAGATACAGAGATTATCTGGATGAACCTAATATAATAACTTAGCTCCTTTAAAAGCACAGTCTTCTCTGATGGAAGAAAAGGTAGCTAAAGATTTGAAATATAAAGATTTGAAATTGCTACTGCTGGCTTGAAGATAGAGGGAGCCATGTGTCAAGAAACAGAATTCCACCAAGAATGAGCTTGAATTGGATTTGTGTTCTCAGATGAGAACTCAGATTTAACACCAAGATTTCAGGTTTGTGATAGCAAAGATATAGCCTCATCTCATCAGAACTTTAACATATGGAACTGTGATCCAATAAACTGGCATCTTACTTGAAAGTCACTACGTTTATGTAATTTGTTGTGGAGCAGTAGAAAACTAACACAGCTTGTTTCTGTTTCCCATGGTTGGCTACAGTGTGTAGACCAGGGATTGGGGAATCAACTTCCAAGATGGTTCAGCACATGCTTGACAAGTTGGTTCTGGTTGCACGTAGCCTCTGCCAGATGGTGCTAAGGACCAGAAGCATCATTCTTCTCCATGTGAGCCACTACACGAGGTGTTTGACCTCCCCACAGCAAGTAACTTTGTTCCAAGATCAAATATTCCAAGAAAACAATAAAAGCGAATGTCAATTTTATGGCCTAGCTTAGGAAATCACGTAACATTTTAATCCATTCTATTAGTTGAGGTCATCACTAAGGTTGCCTAAGGTTAAAGAGGAAGGGATATAACTCTTACCACTAAAAGAGTTTTCACATCACATTGTAAGATGTTTGTGGAATGTAAAATTTTTAGTTACATTTAAAATAGGCAATTATGTAGTGATTCAATGACTTACTCCTACCTTGATATTCATTGTTTTTAAAATATTAATATTTGAAGGAAAATTAGAAATAATGATAGTTTAAAGAGAAGCATTGTTATACTCCAATGGTAGGTAAAGGATACAAATATGTTTGAATATATAATATGCATGTATGTAATACATTATGTAGTAACTAATGTCAAGAATATCTACTTACTGTAAAATTAACCTAATGTTCTAGGAAACAGTCAAGATACTAAAATGGGGACTACGAATACAAATTTTGATCTTTTTGAAGGTATATGTGCTATCTCAATTTTGATTAACTTGAAATTCACCACTATTGCTTTTTTGTATACTTATTCAATATATGTAGCATAAATGATAGTCACATTTCATATGTTGCATATTTTGGTTTGCTCGATAATGTAAATGTTAAGAAATGGGAACACTAGTATTCACCCAGATATAAAATGTAAGCAAATTTTTTATTACAGGGTTAAGTATCTGATTTAGGTCTTTTTTCCTCCCACGAAGGAAAAAAAAATAAGAAAGTGAACAAAATTTGATATTTTTATTTACAAAATATAATGGTAAATAAATATGAAGTAATAATCTTAGTCCTCAGATCTAGACTGAATGCATAAAAATATACAAATTATTTCTCTTTATCTTCTACACTTGAATGATTAAAAAATAATTGAATCTCATTACTGACCGAACCAAAAGAAAACACACTTTCATTCATAAAAAGATAGGCATTCATTACTGAAGTATACTTTGGTCAAATTGTATATAGATTTGTCAAAATAAAATGACTTCCACTTTGTGTACTTCATATGCCTAGATTTCACTATAAGAGAAGATTAGTGTAAATGACAAAAACTAGGAAATTTAGTTTTCACATTTTAATTACAATTCACATGTCTGTATCTCCTGCTGTGATGTTTTGTTGAAAAGAGATTTCATCTGTGATACTGCCAGTATATTGTGATACTGACAGATGGTAAAACCAGTTTCCAGCCTGCTATAGTACTGGTTTAGCCTGGTTTAGATGATTTTATTAGCATTATTTGTTGACTACATACTAAGTAGTACAAGAATACTTTACCATTACAGTTTTATTTCTTCTATTGTTATAATTAGATCTATTATATGATTTAGTGTTAGTGTTAGTGTTCAGATTTTATCAATGTACTATTTTTAGGATGATTTAACTGATGCTTTATTTTGGTATGTGTCAACCCCTATTTGTTTTAATGAAATGCCTATAACCACATAGATGCTGGGAATAATTATAGTGGAATAACTCGAAAGTCTTGTTTAAGAAAAGTCATTTTGTTAGATATAACCCAAAGATAATAGATACCAAAAATTAACCAATTAATTGGGCTAATTTTTAAAAAATATTACAATTAGAAAAAAAACACAAGTCTTTAAGCATAAACACATGCAAAGGCAGGAAGTTCTGAAGTAATTTCCCTGAATACCTCATTAGTTGCATAAGAAAATAGAAAAAAAATAAGCAAACTATGCAAAGCAGTTTCAAATGTGAAACTGCTTATAAGGATTCTTTTTGTTTATATAATAAACATTATTTTAATGTAGTTTACCTACCTGAAAAAAGAGAGGCATAAATTCAGAGAATACTATTTTATTCATGCTGTTGTCTGCTCTTACTTCCTTCCACCACCTCAACTTTTTCACCTTCTTAAACTGGGTAGCCATCCTTGAAAACTCAGGATCAACTCAGTTGCTAGGTCAGAGATCATTCCAGAGTCCTTTTCTTTCCAACCCCTGGCCCATTAAATGGGCTTAGAATTACAATACTTTATAAACCTGGAACATGGTAGCCCAGATACAAGGATACTGACTTACCTTAACCTTAATAGACTTGTTCCCAAGTCTGCCTTACAACATGGATCCTAGGTGTCCGTGTAGTTTCCAGATCAAAGACAGCGTTTTGACCTAGTAACCTGGGTTTAGCTTCTGTATCGGTTTCTGCATAAATAAATCTGCTGTTTTGCCACTGGGCAGAATTTCTGCTGCAAAAAGACAGTTTACTAAGTAACAGAGACCATCACGAAAATTTAGGGAAAATAGTTCTAAGTTCTTCTCTTCTGGGTCTTGTCTATGTGGCACATTGTCCCAATTAAGAGAATTTTCCACATTAATATGGAATTTGTGATGCTGTACCCAGAACTGCAAATGAACCAATCTGAACATATTCATCTTATACTTCCTTATCAGTCCTTGTTTTGAACCAAGAATCAGTTTCAACCCTCATCTGATTTAACTGTTCTTGTTGCTCTATAGTACCCATAAGTGCCCCTTTCTTGTTACAGTAGTCACCACAAAAGGATAATTTATCTTTTAGTTATATGAAAGAAATCTAAAATACTAACACCATATTTATAATACTTTTTTGATATTTCTTTCATATGGTTAGTATCTTAATTCATTTTTTGCTGCTATAAGAGAATACCTACAGAGTGGGTAATCTGTAAAGAAAAAAAATAAATTTCTCAAGCTCTGGAAGATGGGAAGTTAAGAATCGAGGTGTCGGCACCTGGCGAGAGCCTTCTTGCTGCCTCATAACATGGCAGAGGTATCACATGGTGAGAGAGTATCCAAGTTCAGGACTCTTCCTTTTTTTAAAACAAAACACTAATCCTATCATGTCACCCCCCACTCCCATGACTTCATCTAATCTTAATTACCTCCAGAGACTTCACCTTCAAATATATTCAACACGTGAATTCAGAGATTAGGTCTCTAATAGAGGAATAAACTTTGGGAAACACATTAAAAACAAAGTAATTTAGCTAAAGCAAAGGAGGGAAATGGTCTTTTCTTAACTTTCTCCATAATGATTGGATAATCATGATGGAATTCGAAGCAAAGAACAATAAAATACCAGGGAAAGAGAAAACAAAATGGAGATAATTTTTAAATTTTTAATGAAGTCTAATTTACATTATTTTTTAATTGTATTAAAAAATTAATTCACTTCCTAAAATATGACTGGTAATGGAGTTGGAAATAAAAGTGATCTCTTTTACCTTTCCTGAATTCTAATTGTATTTTCTAGGTACCACTACTGAGGAATTTCTAATTTGGCTCATCACTTCAGTGGGAATTCAGTGCACATAAGGGGCACATATGTAATTGGCAACCTAATTTTTCTGCTTTCATCAAATGGTGCAATGCCAAGTCTTCATTGAATTTGCCAGTTAAATGCACTTGGGAACCAAACAGCAGCAAGCATACAAGAGATGAAAATGAACAAATTGGAAAGAGTCATTAGCTTTCTGTTTTTCTATCACAACAAAAATTATATCATTGAATGTGTTGCAAAGTGGGAAATTCTACTTGAAACATTAAACAATCTTAAAAGAGAATAATTCATTTACTAAACTTCTAAACTGCTGTTCATTAAAATTTATAAATGGGGTTTCTAGTGCATATTTTTTCAACAAAAATACAAAGTAGTTAAAATGAATCAACTTTTCAGACATGTGTTTTAAGTTTTATATTTTTGTGTTTTTCTGGGTAGCGCATATGAATTCTAATCTTCACTTAAGAAGAAAATTATTAGAAAATAAGCAAGAAATGTTAGTTTTATTTAATACCTTAATGAAAAAAGGCAACTGACAGATTGTCATGGTTCTCACTAATTATAAATGCAATTTGAGAGTGTGAAAATTACGATCAGTTGTGGTTACTAAAAATGCCCTTGAAATATCTGATCTAATATATAATTTTGAAGTATTCATTATAGAATCACAATCAAATTATCATTATTGGTGACAATTAAATAATCAGGACAATAAAACCACCCAAATCTTACCCAACATGATTAAGCACTGCTATTAAAGGGGGAGCAGAACTTTGTAAAATGTCTATTTGCAGTTCTTTATAAAACACATATTCATTAACTAGATGCAAATGTTCAGAAATAACTCTACAAAAGTTCCTTTTGCAATGACAGTTTCTTTCATTAAAGCCTGTGGGGAATCCATCTATGAGTCCAAGTATGTTAAGACTTTATAAATCCTTTCCTATAACTAAAAAAATGTATGTTTAATAAACTTCTCTTGCATTATAAAAGGATGAATGTAGAAGGAAAATGTCAAAAGATTACAGATCAGCTGATTTCATGATTATCAAAAGCTCAAGGGAAACTCTAAGATTTTTAACAGATCTAGGAGTTTTGAATGGGAAGCCATGTGGACATTAATAACAGAACCGTTGCTACATCACTTGATTTTGTATGATCTCCTATTAACTGCTTACCTCCCAAATCCTGACCTGTACAATGGAGGAAATGTTAATATTTGTTTCATAGGGTACACATTAAGTGCCAACATCCTGTGTTGGCATATATATCCATTTTATAGTGCTTAATCAAAGAAGTTACAATGTTTCATACTTACACATTGTTGATATTTCTACACTGGTCCACTTTGTTGCCCTTTCTTTCCAATATCTCTGTGTTTTTACACACTCCCATTAACATTTCTATTAATCTTGAACATGCATCAGACATTTTCAAAGAACTCTAAACTCATTGTATGAGACATGGAAGAACTGGAGATCGCAACATCAATGTGAAAAAGGTAAAACATGGAGAATATATGATAGGTTGGCATAAGATGAAGTGTTAAAGATTTAGCAACGGTCATAACCTACAAAAGAAGATATGAAACACGAATTTTCAACCTTGCCACCACCTCCCTATTCTCTTAAATGTTATCTTCTTTTGTCACATGTTTAGAAAAAGAATTCCCAAAGTTGTTCCCTCAAGGCTGAGTTGTTTCCAATGCCAGAATACACATCAATCACTAAGATTCGTACAAAAAGTACACATTGCTTTTGCTCTCAGTATAGCTACATTTTAAAAGTCAGACTGTGGCTAGACTACACAGAAAACACACACACACACTCACACACACTGGAGTGTAGATTGCTTGATTCCTGGAAGTTGTTTTTCAATCAAGAAGTACTTAAATGTCAAAGTTCTTGCAATATAGGCAGGAAAAGTAATAAGGGGCTAAGACAGGTGAGTACAGGTGTACAAACTCAACATATCTTAATATTGGGGATGTATTATCTACCTAAAATTGGTATTACATCCCATCACAATGGGTTAAAAATAATGGTTCTCACACACACACACACACACACACACACACACATACACAATGTACTGCATTTGCCGTAGTGGCTGCTAAAGGCATAAATATATAGAAGTAGAGGTAAAGAAGGGGATGGATGGGAAAGAGTTGGGGGCCCAATGCAAACCTGAAAGAAAATGAGTCAGTGCAAGGAGAAAAAAGACGAAGGAAAAATAAATTAGGTAAGCAACAGAAGCATCATGCATCAGAAGTCTTCTCCATCTCTAAACTGGCAAATTTTCTCTAGGGGGCTATCAGTCAAAGGATGTCAAATTGTAGCTGGTTCTGTTCGAAATGCCAGTATTGTTGAGGACCTTACATATAGGAACACAAGTCCCACTCAGTCACAGTCGCAATGCTTCCATTATCTTACAGAAGAATTGATTGCTGCAAATGGTTCCTGGGAGGCGTGACCTGCTTAAAGGAAAGAAGCCAGGTTTCTTGTTACTGTGTTAGGAAAAGACTTGTCAGGATGTGAATGGGTTGGCCGACAAGGAGGGAAAAAAAAAAAAAAAAAGAAGGAAAGAAAGGAAAAAGAACCTCATAATTTCCTCCCTTAAAGATGGAAGAGAAAGAAGACAAAATCAGTGTCTTGGAGAAAAAAGATAATAGTGAAATTTCAGCATTCTCGCTTCTCTCCTCTTCAGACTCCTATTACTCTCTCGTCTTGACCTGCCAAAGCACTTGGACTCGACGTGTACAAGGATGGGGTCGGGGGAAAGCCAACTCAGCACCGTCGGGTACTGCTTCCTCTAAAATGAAAACTCAGCAGCGGGCCAGCAGTGGGTGTGCGCGCGTTAATGTAAGAGTATGTTTGCGCCGTAGCTGGCCGACGCAGTTGGCCCGGCACCGCCCACCAGGCTGCCCCCGCCCCAGGCCAACTCTTCCACCCGCATCTATAAAGGCCGCGCTCCTGGCCACCCTTCTCACAGCCCGGGAGCACGGCCTGCCAGTGAGGTGGCTCTCGGCACTCCACACACAGTCACACTCCGCGCACTCACACACTTGGAAGCGCCTCCCCACGTCCCTCCCCTGCCCTCCTCTTGCTCTGCTCTTCTCTTCCTCACCACAAATAGTCGCCGATCGACTGCCAATCCGCCTCTCTCTCAACAACATGACTGACTGGGAAGAGGTGGCTCAGGCAGAGCAGCTCTGCTGGCGCAGGCAGGAGGAGCAGGAGGATTATTAAATAACGCAGCTCGACTCTGTGCAACTGGGAGTGGAGAAAAGGAGCCCAACAGTCGAGAAGGGGAGGGAGGACAGAGGAGGGGGACCAGGAAGGACAGCCCGTGCCCCGAAGACATAAATCCCTGAGTGCCCGGGAGGAGCCTTAACAAGCGGCGCGGAGCCCTCAAGGTAGTAACGCCCCCGGTGCCCCCGCGCCCGGCGGGTCGCGCGTCGCGTCGCAGCTGCGCCGGGCCGGCCTCAGGCGGACGCGGGAATGACCGCCTGGCAGGTGACCGCGCTGTGCCGGGGCCGCTCCGGAGCAGCCCCCATCCAGGCCCCGGGCGCCCGCCGCGGGCCCCGAGTGCACGGCGCGGAGACCTGGCCTTGTGGGCTGGGTGGGAGGGAGGCAGACCGGCTCGCTCGCC
The DNA here is from genome assembly GCF_902686455.1 of Sciurus vulgaris. Classification (NCBI taxonomy): domain Eukaryota; kingdom Metazoa; phylum Chordata; class Mammalia; order Rodentia; family Sciuridae; genus Sciurus; species Sciurus vulgaris. The sequence goes on along the minus strand of NC_136469.1, from coordinate 69,072,216 downwards.
ACCGGCCCTCGACTCCTGGTGCGCTGCGTGGCCATTTCCTCCGCGCTCCGGTGCGTCCTGTTCCCCGGGGCTCCGGCACCGGCTCCAGGGTGACGCGGACCGCGGCCCGCCTAGGAGGCAAGAGTTGGCGCAGGCTCTGGGCCGCTCCCCTCCTTCGCGGCTCGCGTCCCGCAGGTAGGGGCGGCGGGCCAGCGCTGGCTCCCTGGGCTGCGGGTGCCAGGGCGGGGACGGCGATGAAGAGGGGGAGGGGGAGGGGGAAGAGGGGGCGGGGAGCCCGGGGCTCCCACCGGAGCCGCAGTGGCGGAGCCCGGACCGCCTCTTGCCTCCGCCTGGTTGTCCTCTAGCTTCCTGGATTGGAGGCGAGACCCTCCACAGTGGTGGCCGGAACAGCGGTGACTTAAGAGTGAACAAATTGCTTTGTTGGTGGCGCGTCGAGAGAGAGAGAGAGAGAGAGAGAGAGAGAGAGAGAGAGAGAGAGAGAGAGAGAGAGAGAGAGAGAGAGAGAGAGAATGTGAGTGTGTGTGTGTGTGTGTGTGTGTGTGTGTGTGTGTGTGTGTTCTTGTATTCGCACTCCGGACTAATCAGTGCCTTGGTTCACCTGAATAGAAAGTCAGTCCTGAGCTGAAACTGCCGGTGACTCCCAGGCCTCTGATCTTTTGGCTTGTGTTCCAGGAAATGGTACACACGGTGCCAGCAAGAGGTAGGGGTGCAACAAGGGGTGACGGAGGGATTTGTGAATGGTGCTTCTCTGCGCGTGGAGGCTGAGCCTTGCTGATGTAAAGGAGGAGGTATCCGGAGTGAGAAGAAAGGCTATTTATGGCAAAGAGTTGTGAAATTTCTTGGGGTTTCCTTCAGTGTATCCTGAACATCTTCCTTCCGTCCCCTTGTCTCTCAGAATTTGAAGCAATTTTGCTTTTTTCTCCTTCTCATGGGACCTGCAACATAAAATGAAGGAAGTCAGAAAATCACAGGTTAAAAAAAAAGCTCCTCAGAAGTCACAGATCTCTTGCCCTGTAACCTTTTCAATGCCCAAGTCTTCACTCCTCTTATCTCTTCAGGCCCTCAGTAGGACCCACAAGACAGAAAATATCTGCTTGGTTTCATCAGCTTTCATTTCTGAAATCTTCGCAATTGAATACTTTCTTACTGAAATGTGACACATAGTTCATTCTCCCACCTTCCTAAAGGCTATTAAAGATAATGTGTAGACATTTTTACATAAAGCTGATGTTATTAAAAGCCTTGGGGAGGACAGAGAAATAGACACCTAAGTGAGGTTTTATATATTTATATATTTATATTAAGGGAAGACTTAGCAAGCTGTTAATTTAGGCTACAACATAATTAGTTTGTTCTGCTTGCTTTATAATAGGTACACATTCCAAAGACATATCTTGAAGCTTAGGAATGACTTGGGACGGTGTCTATCACTTAGCAAATTTATGTTTGTCCTTAAAAGTAGCAACCCAAACTGCAGATTGGGTTGTGATAATAGGATAGTATCCTTAACTTAATTTTAAACTGAGATGTTTCTAAGTTCCTGCCAAACACAATGTTCTTGCAACATTGAAATCCCATATTATAACCACACCAACAATTTCACAAAAAAGAGAAGAAAACTGGTCAACCCCATTGTTAGTGATTTATCTTCATTTGATTTAATTAAGAAGCTTGATCAAAAAAATTTTTTTGAAAAAAATACCAACTGTTGTTTGTCTCCACCACCACCCAAATATGAAGGTAGATTTTAATTTCCTGTGTTGAGTATTAAACTAAGGGTGTTCTACACTGAGCTACATCCTCAACCTTTTAATTTTCAATTGAGACAGAGTCTTGCTAATTTGTCTTGACTGGTGTGAAACTTACGATCTTCCTGTCTCAGCCTCCTGAGTAACTGGAATTACAGGTGTGCACCACTTCCCCCTGCCTAAGGTAGCATTTCTTGACAGTCCTGTTCATTAGAGACAAGAAGCTGAGTTAAGGATTTGATTTGGTTAGATTCATAATAGTTTAAAATATATTTTCAACACTGAAGCATGTGCAGTTTTGTTTTTTTTTTTCCTTTTGGTTCTGAGAAGTGAACCCAAGGGTGCTTTATGACTGAGTCACATCCCTAGTACTTTTAATCTATTTTTCTTTTTAAATTTTGGACAGGGTCTTATTAAGTTGCTAAGGGTCTAGCTACCTTACTGAGGCTGGCCTTGAATTTACTATCTTCTTGCCTCAGCCTCCTGAGTTGGCACATGCAGTTTTACATATTAGGTTAGAACTTAGATAGACAATCCCACTATGAGGGTCATTACCTTAACTATCCCAAATCATTGAAAGACAAGGAAAATTGGGGAATAAAAAAGGCATTGAAGAACCATATACCTACAATCATTGAAAGCTGTATTTATGAATATTGTGTTTTTTGTCACTATTGGAGTGAGCCAGTTGTTAAAGTTATCATTTATACCATTGAATATTAATTTACAGCAAAGTCATAAAGTAGAAAAATGAATTTCCTGTAAGTTTATTCAACTTTTTATTGCATTTTATTACTTGTAATACTCATTATAAAAGGCTTATCATGTGCAAGGCACTGTCTAGGCATTGCTGGTCCTTGGAGGCTTCTTCCCTCCTATTCCTAGGAACTACTGGCCAGTTGGGAGAAATCTGATGCACATACTTGAAAACAGAGTTAACATGACAGTAAGAGATTACACGTCTAAAGAGGGCTACAGGAATTCAAAGCATGACAATAACATTTCATAACTGGATTGCATCTGAAAAATCTTCAAAGGGTAGGTAAGACTTGCTTGGTCTTGATGTTAAAAGATAGGTAAGATTAGTAAACTGTGGATGAGAAGAAATCAAGGTCTAAGTGGTTATTCTCTTGGAGTGATAGAAAAGAAAAAGAAGACATAAGTGAAGGCAAATTTGTTTTGCAATAGATTTAGATATTGCTACACAGAGTTGTGCAATTTGCAGAGTGAATCTGTTTTAGATGTATGACATTCTGTAAGTTTTATTCTTGGAGTTAATTGACAATATTTCTGCACTTGAGAAGACAAATCTTTATTTTGTCTTTAATAAACAGTACATACTTGTACTGCTTACTCTAAGTACAGTAGAGTATTTGTAGAGAATATGCACTTTAAATCTTTAAATATATCTGTATCACAATAAAGTGTGGAATAACAAAATTGTGCATGTGCAGCCTCTGTATAGTGGGATGTTTTGGGTATTTCCTTACCCAACCTCCTTAGCTTTGCTTTAAAGAAGTATAATAATGTGTAAAACAAAAGCATTAATGAGCATTCATTGAGTGTTTAATATTTTATCATCATAAAACTATGACTCATTAAATAACACACTTTTGTGTTGCTTTTAAAGTTAGATTTATTAGATTATTAATTTAAAATTATTATAGGTATCCACATAATGCTTTATTTATTCTTATATTATTTGCCATGAATATGAAGCCTTGATACTGGGTTTGTGGGGAAGTTTTTAGAATTATAGAAAGAACTTTAAAGGGTTTTTATCTATATTCTCATAAATGAACTGTATAAATAATAAGAGCATGACCTGTCTCTATTTTAAACTTAGTTATTTCTTCGTATGTATTTATTTGTTGTTTTTAACATAAACAGAACTGCTTAAAATGCATTTCTCCTTTTAAGAACACAAAGGGAAACATCAGAACTGACTTTGAGCCTATCTGTTCAATATGACAGCTCAGAAGTATGTTAAGGTGACACTGAAGAAATTGTACAAATATTAGATAAGACTTTCAATAGCCAAATGGAATTACTTTCAGATTAGTTGAATTAAAAGATTTTCATATATATATTTTGTTGACAGTAGATAGATAAGAGTTATTACAAAAGTGAAAGCCTATTAAATCACCAATTTCATATTCATGTAAGAATGGAATGATTTCCAACATACTCAGGGTACATACCATACCAGCCTATCTATTAATTAGTCCCTTTTGAGTTTGATTTTGGACTGTATGTCACAGGTGTATCATTTTGATAATGTAATATCGCCTACTGTGTGACTGACAGCCTCTGCATGATTTCCCTATTGGATAGTGACAAAATCTGCTTGCTTTATATTGAGGACATAGGCTTCTATCAGCAATATTATCTTCACTATGCAAGAGTGTCAGTTCATAATAAAACATGAAGTCTGGGGTGGGAGGACAGGTGGGGATATTGAGGGAAAAACACTGTAACAAAAGTAACATGTTTCATTATGATACTTTTGCTAATTATAGAAACATAAAGCTAACCATCTTGAACTATCATACATATAGTACAAAGATATTGTTACTGGAATTATTTTAAGCAATCACATTACATTTTAGCTATTTACATATGGGCTAAATTAAAAGGGAAAAAAGGTGGTAGGTGGAAATGTTTATGAGAATCTTTGATGAGCTACAGAAATTTGTTCAAAAATGTTTGTTTAAATGATTGATAACAAAGTTGATTCGTTAAATCAGCTCTATTCCTAGATTAACTTAAAACATGGCTTTTGGTTTTGCATTCTTTACATTACATTCACATTTTTAAAAATTTTAATTAAGCTGATTAAAATATTTCAATACCTTAACTGTTCTCTGATACTGAATAAAATTCAAATGTCCTTTATAAAGAAACATCTTATTATTTAATGGCTAATTCTTAACTTAGATCAATGATTTTCAAAATGTATTCTCTGGACAACAGCAGCACCTGTTAACTTGTTAAAATGCCAGATCTAGAGCCCCACCATAGAGTGAGTGAATGTGAAACGCTGCCATGGGAATCCTGTGTATGCTCTAAAGTTTGACAACCGCTGACTTTGAGTAGTTTAGAAGGAAATTTGAAGGTTGCTGCTGTTTTCATTTTCATTTTTTTTAATCTAAATATTTTTCTCAGCTGGTAGTAAACTGTGGTTTTACTGTTTAATCTTGGGAAATATTACTGTTTCTATCAAAAGATTTTCATCTTAACTGCATTTCTTGACAGAATTTCAAGTGAGTGTCCTATTCCTGTGCAAACCTTTGCTGTGGATTGGGAAGGGAATACATGAGAATTTAATTACACTGTAGTGACCCCAGGCTAGACCTTATTTTTAGTCACTTAGAAAGCAAAGATTATGCATGGTGTGCAAAGGTTGACAATTTGTTTAATCTTCCTCATTCTAAAGTGATACTTTTATTCTTGGCATATAGTAATAACCTTTCTCTGTGTAATGTTATAGTTGTTTTAACCAAAGAACAAAAGGGTCACAAATGTGGAGTCTTCTTAAACCTTACTGTTGCAATAACTAGATATCTCCACATCCTCTGAAATCAGAGATCCGGTATTTACATCCTGTATTTTCTTTGGTACCGCTTTTATTCTCCTTCTCCTCCCACCTCTTCCCTAACCCCTTCTCTGCTTCAGATATGAACTCAATCATCACTTCCCTAAGGATTCCTTTATTTCCCTCTTTTTCTGTGTCAGTTGCTCTATGTTGTCTTATTGTGGTTCTGTGTTCCTCTGCCTTGTTTTACTTATTGCAATATTTTATTTACATATATGTGTTTGGTTTGCTATTGTATCATCAGGGAATAATAGTGCCCAGCATAAAGTAGATGCTTAACAAATATTAAGTGTATGAATAAATAATTAAGCATTTATTCCATCATTATAAGACTGTTTTATTATTTTTCCAAAACAAAAAAGACTCCTTAAGAAAGGTTTAAAAGTAAAGACAATCCTAGAACATATACAAACTTGGGTGTTTCTTTCCTTTCTATTTGGCAAATGCCAGGATAGTGTCTTACCAACTGTGGTCTATAGTGTGCTAAACATTTCTTACACCTTTTGTATGTTATGTCACATAATTCTTCTAACACTGTAGAGTTGGTTTGTGAAAACATTAGAGATTAGGAGACAGTCTCTGTTCTGTATAGTCTCTAATGTAGTTTATCTACATTAAACTTTATTGTTTTGTTACAATGATGCAAAAATTATGAACTCAGTGGTTAGAGAAAGGTTTAAGGAGTATATATCCATATATATCCACTTTATTCCTACCTTCACTCAGGGCCAGGTAACGTCTGTGCATTACCAACTTTGTTGCCACCCATCTTTTATGCTGCTGCTCTTGCTAACTCGGTGATTGAAAAGGTGATGGAGGTCTTCCAAGGCTTTTACCTCCACCATGTTGCTTTTTTTCAATACTGGTAACTTCAGTATCACTCAAAATTCTCTTCCCCCATCTGGTCAGTTTTTCAATTGGAAATTTAAGACATAACCAAATATAATTTGGAGATTGTGTGCCTTTCTGCAGAGACTGTTCAAACTTCAGAAATACTACTCCATATTTGGAAATATGAAGCTTGTCTTTTGAATAGGTTCACACAAAGCTTTGAGCACCTTGCTCAAGAAAAGTTGATCTTACATGCAATTTTGAATCCACTTTTCTTCCTATGAAAATGAAATATGTTCGTATGATAGTATCAGCTTCAATTTAGTTTCTTTTGACTTTTAATCTTCATTTCATCTGTTTAAACATGGGTTTAACCAATGTTCAAGTGTTCGTATCAAAAGAAATTTTTAAATGATTCAGTAGAAGGCTATAAGCAGCGTTTAATTTGGTTATTCTGAAGCCTTCTGATAGACTAACTACACAAAGTTATGTATTTGACAGTGTGTTTAAAACAGTCAATATTATGAATAAATTTAGGTGTATAATATCAAGTAGAAAAAAATAATCAGTTGGTTAACTGAGTATTTCACCTGTGACCTGTTTTGTAGTATTTGTCATAAAGTGATTTTGTTGCCAGAACTATTTAATCATTGACTGAAAGGCTCCTTCTCACTGGATTTGGAGCATTCTCCCTGTGTGGCAGGAGGATTGACTGGTTTCTAGCCCAGCGACTAAAGAGTTTCCTTAGTATAAAGCAACTTTTAATATTCGGCTCTAATACTCTAATGTATTTCTAGTAATTAGTTTTCTTCCTTAAATTTCTCCTTTTACTAAAGCAAGACCTTTTTTTCTACTTTTTTGCCCGGGTCTTCCATATTTCTTTGAAGACTGGGCTCCTGCCTTTGGAAACACTTCATTTTCTGAACTCTTTTGTCTGCCAACAGAATCCTCAAAATACAGCCAGTTTCCTGGACCGCTAAACATTGCCAGCTCTTAGAAGTATGCTTCATTTCAACACTCATTCTTGGACTTTTGTGATGCCAACTACTTAAAGCACATTGCTGTAACCCCTTTTTGAAGGTATTTATAACTTTGTCTTGACAGTGTTTTCCAGACAGTGGGTGACCATCACCAGACTGATTCATTTTTGTACATTTTTCCTTTCCTACTATAGAGCTACTTATTACTATTGACAATATACATTTTATAAATGCTTATTAAGTATAAGCCAACCTGTTTCAAGAAGAATGAGGCTCCTGTGGTATAATCTTAATATATAAATTAGCAGTAACTTATGATGTCTGCTGAATAGCTTAGTCCACAATAAAAAAAAAAAATACAAGTTGTTCTATCTTTTTTTTTGCCCAAATATGATATATGTATACAAATATGTGCACAAGATGCATACGAATTCTTTAGAGTTTGCCCATTTCTCTTTTTCTGTCACTTGTGCATTTCAAGATGATCTGGCTCTTCTACATTCTCTCTTCTAACCTTACTTCTATATGATATGTTTAGAATGTACAGGACAGGTAAAGAAATATACTCCAATGGTGTTTTGCCTTCTCTTACTTTTCCTGTTTAGTAATGAAACTTAGGACTATGCCTGAGCTCAGTAAGTGTTTGTTAAGCCCGCTTACTTCCCTAATTCAAGCTTTCTGAGAGTCTCAGTGATACGCCTTCCTTGCTAACTAAATTCAGACTACTTTGCTATATTTATGTACCTATTCACAGAAATAAGCTTCTTCTTGAGAATACTTAAAAATGGTGATTCTGCTAGTTCATTTTTAATGCTGTATCTGAGTGTTTATGCATGTGCATGTATGTGTGTGATTTTGTTTGTTTTTGCAATGACGGCAAACAATGTTAACACAAATCTACATCAGGTTTACTAGTAAAACCAAACCAAACATGAATAAAGGCATGATAGAAGTAAATGCAAATGCAAGCCTTGATATTCTTGGCAGTCATTACATTAGAAAACTATTTTGAAGTTTGCCTCTTTGGTGTTGTTTATTTGGTAGACATATAAATTGCCAGTGCATTAAGTCTGAGTATATGAAATATATTAAATGAGTGCCTTTTGGAATAGATATTCTTCAAGATATTAAGGTAAATATTAATGGGAAAATGCATACATAGATTCCAAAATATTATATAAGAAAATTACAAAAGGAATGAAAATACTTCTAAACCAAACTAAAATTTATTATTAGAAAGAAAACCAAGAATAACTTTTTTTCAGGTAAAATTTCAATGTATTTTATAGTTTGTACATTAGGATTCCTAACTATTCAAAGGAACATTAACTGTTGGATAGGTGGAATAGCAAGAACAGCTATTCTATTTTTTCCAATGTTTAATATTGTATTCATATGTAGAAAACTGTAGAATACTAAAAGTATTTGTGAATAATTGAGTTCCTTTAAAGTTAGAGTGCTACCACCAATAGAATTAGTCTTAAAAATTATAGATTACTAATTGGGTTACCAAAGAAAGCATTACTGATTTGTATATAAAAAAGATATGAACTTTTAGCTATATTATGGCTAAAATTGACTTTGAGGGATATTTTTACAGTATGCCGTAAGGTATGAGTGTGGTGGTTTTGGGGAAATAGCTTCTCCATCAGTAGCAGTCTAGTTTCTGAAATGATGACATTGATTATACAGACAGGGCAATTTGAGGCCCACAACTTGCTTGAAATACAAGGGGGATAAAACCCCCAGAATGCTAACCATCCAGTGAAAAGATGAAGTGAATTGCCTCTTGTCTGAGGAGAGAGTCAGGGTCACCATTTGATGATACAGAAAAGAAAGCTCCGAGCCTCAGAAGTGTAGCGCAGTAAATAAGTGAATCTTTAAAATACAAAATAGTCTTAATTTGAATACAAGACAGATTGGTAAGTTTGAAGTTCAAGTCCTCTTGTTCTCTCTTCCTGTGTAAATGGACCTCAGTCTCTCCAGTCATCTTTGCTATTAGGGAGCTATCCAGGGTACTAGAATTCTGCTGACTTCTCTTGCAAAAGTGCAAAATCTCTTGTATTTGTTTATGCCAATTCTAGAACCTGCTATTGCAGATCCTGCATTATTCACTTGGAGTGACTAACCTTCCATCATTTCATTTATTCCAGTAGATCCTCCAAGGTTCAATTCAAATGTAAATTCAAGGAAGCTTATGTCAGTCCCATGATAGAAGCCTGTGCTGTGTTCCTGTAATAGTCTGTTAATTGCTCTTAAATCTCCATTTAAAGTATTAGTACTCACTGTGTTCTTGTATTCCATGCCCTGTGAGGACGGGGCATTTTAGTTTTATTCTTACCCACCAGCTGGTCTGTAAAGTTGAGATGTGAAGATTCTCAGGAAGAGAGAACTGAATGAATACATAAATTGCTGCTTAAGAATGACTTGAAATTTGTCCTTATGTGAACTACTTTCACTGCTAGCCACTGTCCTGAATTGTACCAAGGCCCATCTTGAATATTGCTCTCCCTGGCTACTTCATAGACTGAAAATTTATTTTTAACCTGGAACTGAGTGACTTAAAATGGCAAAAAGTTCATTTTCAACTGAAGAAAATGGAAGAACTGGAGGAACTGTGGCATTACTACCACATGCATTTGAAGATTAGTGAGGTTCTCAGGAAGCAAGAAGCAGCTGCACAGGCTTATTTGGAGAATGAAGGCTGAAGGAGGGTCTGTTTTGTCAACTACACAAACCAGAATCCAGAACACCCACTCAATGTTCACTTTCTATAGGCTTCTGGAATGTGACATCTCCTCTGACCAGCCATAGACCAGATGAACATTTCAAAGTGTCCACTCTTCTGAGGCCATGTGAAGCTGTCAGACATTTGTCATTCAGTAGACAAATGTTCCTAGGCTCTGTGTATATATGGATTAATGAGCCTGTCCTTCTGAAGCTTACAATTTAGTCCCCCATTTCAGAACCCATATTCTCCATGATCCTGGGAAGCTGGTAGTCTTCTTTTTGACACATCAGTGACCTTTTCTGTACACTAATTGAGTGTGTTTATTTCCAGTGGTGCATTTCCCTCACATATCATTGTCCAGAGTGTCCAAGGTGTTAATATGGACAACAGCTATCATAGAAAAACTCATTTATTTACATATAAGACATTTCATCTCTAGTGGTGTTGGCCTAGTGATTGATCACTCTTACATGATGTTGGTAAATTGTGTGCCTGGGTACATCTTTCTTCCCTTATTAGGGAAATCTTGAGTATATTTTAGGTACAGTTTCTCTTGTTTAAACATTTCCTGTATTCATTTTATAGTTCTACCTTTCATGTTTTTGCAATTGCTTTACTCTCTATCCTGTGCTCATGTTTCTGTTTCAGGTTTTTTTCTTTTACCTACTCTGAATGGGAATGTTTCAGTTATGAAACAAAAACAAAAACAAAAAAAAGAAAACCTGTATTTCTAAATTTTTTTTTTATTTTACCTTGGGAGTCCACTTAAATAATTCAGGTAAATAATATGGATTCAAAATAAATTGGGAGTATAAAATGGATTTTCCAAGTATGAAAAGGAAAAAAAAAGGCTTTTGTAACCATATTGAGTTAAATCAGAATTTGGAAAAGAAATAATTTCTTTGCTAAATATTTAGAATTTTGTCAATAAAATAATCATCATTAGCTTTTATGTGTTTAAAATCTCTAGTACCATTTTTAATAATACTAGACCTGAAATAGTCCTATAAAAACTGTTTAACAGAAAAAGTTGTTTTGAAGATCTTTCATGAGTAAGTTCTCAGTTTAGGTGTTTTTAGTGGAACTCTTAGGAGAAAGGAGTGAACTTTAGCAATCATGTGAATCATTTCTGTTGTGTAAATGTAGCCCTCACAATCTTCAGCACTTAGTCAAGCTTAGGACTCCTTAGGGACTGAGAGTGATGATTGCCTCTGATTTAAAGTGTGGTATGGAAAGATGGAATCCTGCTGTGACTATGTTCCTCTTCAACAGAAGAAAATAATGCCGTTCATACCACCATCAAACCACTACAAATATTATTGAATTAAAATTTTCTTTTGACATTAAGTCAAATTTGAGTTAGTCTTTGTTATATGTGTATGTATAAATATGCACAGGTGTATAGAAATGTAATTTCTTGTCATGACATCTTATATAACTTGCTTCTAATAATTCTGGATGTTTTTAGTCTATTTTTTCTAGTGGTTAATCAGTCAGTGTTCTCCAGAAAATAGAAACAGTAGGATGTGTATGTATCTATGTATCTATCAGAAGAGGGATTTTAAGGATTGACTCATACTCATGTGACTAGTTTGTAGGGCTGACTGGCAGCCTGGACTCAGGCAGAATTTCTGTGTTATAGTCTAAGGCAGAATTCCTTCTCCAGGAAATCTCCGTTTTTGTTCTTAAGTCTGTCAAATGATTGAGTGAGACTCACTCACACTAATAAGAACCATCTGCATAAGTTAAAATCAAATGATTGCAGATATCAAACACATCTGAAAAATACCTTCGCAGCAACATTTAGGGCAGAGTTTAGTGGAACAACTGAGCACTGTGGTCTAGCCAAGGTGAAATGTAAAACTGACTGTCACAGAGGGTGAGGAATTTAACAAGGTCTTTCTGGTTTCTCTGATAAGTTAGTGTATATTTTATATATTTTTCCTTTGAACAGAGATACTTTATCATTAGTGATTGGCATATTTAGACACAGATTTGTTCTTCACTCATTTTGTATCCTTTCATTAAGCACTTGCAAAGAATTCTATGGAACTCAATAATTTGCAGAAAATGAATGATAAAGGTTATATCTTTTTTAGTATATTCATTCTAGTGGAAGAACCACAAATATATTAGATGCCCAGATGATAAATTTGAAGAGTAAATATGTGTACTTTTCAGGTTCATTAAATAAAAGTCATTGTTTTCCATAAGCAACCACAAATATTATAGCAAGGGTTAATATGCCAGGTTATTATGCATATTAGTTTAACAATGAGTCATATGTAAAATTGGATCCTGAAGATCATGCTTACCCTCTGCAGATCAACTTCATTTGAACCATGTTTCTTATGCTTGCATTTATTTTAGCATGTTAAAGGAGTTATATCGGTGTTCAACCTATGCAAAAGTAATTTAATGTACTATATTCAAAGAGGTCTAAGAGGACTATCATGTTTTATTGATAGTGTTACTCTTTATATAAGATGAACAATTAATTTTTTTACTGGTGTTTTCTAAGACTGCTTTCATATTCTAAAATTACCTTTTGTTTCTATTTCCGTATTCATCAAATATGGTGTTCCTTGCTTGGCTTTGGAGGCCCTGTGTAAACTCATCATACTTTGTTAATCCACACATGTATCTCCCACTTTGTTGAGGTCGTGTAACATAAAGTACCCTCACACACACAACATATGCATTTAATCCTTTCTGTTTATGCAAATCTCAGCTGTCATTACAAGCCTAACTCCATGAGACCTTCCATGACGACTTCAGCCTGCCCTGGGAGTTTCTTTTGCAGCACTCTGAGTTGTGAGCAATACCTAGTTGGCACCAGACAATTAAGCACAGTCTGTTCTGCTACAATGCGTTTTTCTGTAATGTGAATTAGCTCCTACATGATGACTAAATTGGAGAATTATGTTAGTAAAATGAGGAACTTGGTTCTTGTATGATTTCCCCCAGCATATTAGCATTTAGCTTCATCAAATACAGCTGAATGCAAAGTATATTTAACAGGCAAATCCAAATTGCAATAGATAGATATAGTACCATTTATTTATCCCATGTTCTTTTGTTGGGTGGATTTTGCTTGTTCTTTAAGCATATAGGATTTTTGTAGGTTTGGTTAGAACTTTGTGTTTTAAGTTGCAAAAATTTTGAGTATTTCTGCTACAGCCCTATTTTGGGGGCAAATATTTATCATTAAGTTTTTGAGAATGAAGAATATATGGATTGCAGTAGCAGAAACTAAACAAATTTAGTGTGAATAATATTTTCTCAAGTTATTTGTTTACCCACTGTGTATTACTTACTGTTACTGATGGCTGATATATGATGAACAAGCCAAACTTACATCTTGGTACACAGAAGTCTTTAAGCAAAAGTCCCATTTGAGATGTTTGATATGGTTCTGTTATTACTTAGCTCAGTTGAAGGGGAGGAAGAGAACAGCAAGTAGTGATTGTGGCGCATGCACTTTCTTCTCTTTGCCTGGAATGCTCTGCATTACTGCCTTATTTAGTTGGTTTCTCTAAACATTATCTCAACTCAAGCATCACTTTGTAATACTGTTTTGAGTTCTCATAACACCATATACCTTTTTTTAAAAAAAAAATTTTAGCTCTTAAAGTAGCTGTTAAATAAATTTATAATTCATTGTGAGAGTGCCTAAATATCTTTCATTTATCTTCCACTGTAAACTCCAGGATAATGGAAATCATGTTCCTTTTTTTCTCACCTTTATATTCCCATTTCCTGGCAAGCATGCATGTACACACACAAACACACACACACACACACGCACACATGCACACATACACACACACACACACAAACACAAGGTATTATTACACATTATCAATGAATAATGTATAATTATATATAGGGTGTTGGTGAATTATAGTTGAATGAACGGATTAATGAATAAATAATGCCTGCCTTCCTTCCTTCCTTCCTTCCTTCCTTCCTTCCTTCCTTCCTTCCTTCCTTCCTTCCTTCCTTCCTTCCTTCCCTCCTTCCTTCCTTCCTTCCGGGGTATTGAACAAAGGGGCAGTTGGCCATTGAGCCACATACCCAGCCCTATTTTGTATTTTATTTAGAGACAGGGCCTCACTGAGTGGCTTAGTGCCTTGTTTTTGCTGAGTCTAGCTTTGAACTCCTGATCTTCCTGCCTCAGCCTTCCTAGCTGCTGGATTACAGGCATACATTATTTTTAACAACTAAATCTTCAGAGTTTTTCCTAGAATTGTTTTTTTTATCTCTTATTATTTTTATTATCACTGTTTTCCTGGTCTGTATACCAATGCTTGTGAGGCCGCTTTATTTTCCAAACTGTATTGTTTTAAAAATATAGAATATAAACTACTTGTCAGTTTGTTTTAGTTTTGCTTTTCTCCCCAAAACTTGAGTGTTGGATATTTTCCTTAAATTCTGTTTTGGTGTAGCTTACAGCTTTCCTGAACTTGCCTCCATAACTTGCTTTGTCAAGTTTCAGCCAGGCAATGTTCATATTCTTGCCAGGGCCACTTGATTGTAGAAGGAAAAGTTCATTATTCATTGGATTAACTGTAATTTGTGGGTGACATATTTACTGTTTCTGTTGAATTTGACAATTATATACCATGGTTATTTTAAATGAAACATAATGCTTAGTTTCCTTTTTATGAAATAAAATGTTCCATTTATTCATTTTGATCAATCATATATTTTTATATAGCACAACAATTAAACTACTTTTATCTAATGTTCTAAAATGCAAACAAAAAGATTAGCTCATCTAAATTATTTATAGCTGAGTAATATTTTTGTACCATTTTGGGATCATTATTTTATTTTAACAAATAGTCTATTTTCTGGCTACACATTTTAATTTCCATAAGAAAATGATGATGGTCAGTAGACTTCTAGATATATAAAGGACATGATAAAAATATCAAAAATTACTTTTATTTACTTTACAGATGACATTTGAAATTCTAGTCCTATTCCTTTGTTAACTTTTACTTTTAAAATATCCTTATTTCATAGGCCCTGTTAGATTCCACATACTCTCAGAGAAGTTGAGCACCTTTCCAATTTAACAAGCAAAATACATAGTTTTTATACATGGTTGTGAATGCCACATAATCAAAATAGCACTCTAGTAATTAAAGAGTTACATTATAAAACTAGGAAGGGTGAAAGAAACCACTGTAGGCCTGCCTGGCTTTTATGTCATATGTTAATGCCTTTAAAATAAAATTTTACTGCTATGTCTGTGTGCTTTTCTTATTTATGCTTTGCACCCATACTTGGATCCACACTGCCATAAGCCTGGGCTGAGTCACTGTGCTTAACATTTCAATATCTGTTGTACTGAAAGTGATTTTGTATTTTCAGTTCACAATCTGTGTATGTTAGGAACTCTTTACAGATGTCTAAACTGTAGCGGAACATGATCTTTCTACAATAATTATTTCAAGGATCATTATTACATACTTTCCATTGTTGTTTTGACTATATTAATACACTTTGATCTGTGAAGTGACTTGTAATCAAAATTATTATTTCTTTTACTCTTTTAACAACCTTTGGAAATTTTTAATTCTGGAGGTAAAATCACCAACCTTGTCCAGTATGTGCAATAAAATAATAATGAAAATTCTACAAATGATAAAAGTTAAAAATGGGACCAGAATTTCATGTTATGTAGATCCATACACTTATAGGCTTTGTTGTAGGATAAATTTTTCCTGTGCTATTGACAAATGAAGAAAGAGCTAATGAATTTCTTGAAATAATCTGCAACTATGTATTAAGCTATTATATAGCTTAATAGTTGGCATTTGCTGAAAACTGCTATTAAGTATCTATGAAGCATCATTATTACCTCCCTACGACTTAAAAAACAAATAAACTTCAAATGGGAAAGATGTTTCAAGGTAAAATATTCAACTTAAGTAGTGAAAAATAGTGTAATCATAACCTCTCGTTTTTAGCATTCCTGTTTTCAAGTCTCTTAGTGGGACCAAATTTTATAAAAACAGATGTAGAATTTTAATTTTTTCTACAGTGCAAGAATAGAGTATCAGAGGGATATTTTAATAGGTAAAGTTTCTTAATTTTTTATAGAGAATGAAAGAATACTTTTCCTCCATATGTACTTTCTGATGTTTAAATTTATCAAATGTAAAGGGTTATAGTCTTTAGGTCGTCTTTCCCATTTAAATTAGATCATCTGGATTTTCATATATGTTACCACTGACTTTAGACTGGAAAATCAGGTACCCTCATCCTTATTATGGCAAATTTGGTCAGCTGCTGTACTTGGTTCAAAGAGTAGATCATGATATTGTGAGTTAAATCATATAAGAGGGAGGAGTTGTTGGAAGATTTATTTTAGTGTTGAAATAAACTATCAGCCAATTTTAATATGGGCCACCTCACCATATTGACTTGGAGCCTAATTAAATTTTTCTTCATAAACATTTGCATATTTTTCTGTTTTGTTAGCCAAGTGATTTGGTGTCCCTTTGTAAATATAAAATAATTGATAGTTGGTCATTATTTATCCAGAGGATAGCATCATTTAAAATAGCATACTTTTGAAAATATTTCACTAGAAAATGATCAGTTTTTCTTAACTTGAGTGTGGCACTTGTTGGTCATGCTTGGATATATTTAACTTTTATGAAACCAGCAACACTGAAGCTAATATTCTCTGAAAACACATAAATTAGGTCCCTTTAAAACACTGTGATGTCCTTATAAATGCAATAAACATAAAATTAAATATTTTCTTGATATCAATAATATTTGAAGTTAAACCATAAAATTTCTTTTGGCTGTCTTTTAATTACTTTATATTTATTTACTTAGATGTTTTTTCATTTATTTGGTGACTTATTATTTTTGTTATTTTTAAAACTTTAAGTACTTTGCAGTTGTACTGTATGGAGTGCTCAGTTTTAATGACTTCATTTTATGCTCTGTGAGATAGGCTGTCTTTAATTCCTACTTTTATTTATAAAAATGAAGGTACAGAAAAGTTTGTGAACTTGTCAGTGATTACACAACTTCTATGTGGTGGAATAAAGAATTATTTTGGGCTTATATGATATAACTGCTGCTTATATCAAATCAGATGTTCCATTATAAATGGCACTTTACAAACTGTGAGTTATTTCTATGCTATTAAAATATGCTTCTAGTACCTACAGATATAAATATTATTTTGGCAAAGTTTAAGTGCCTAAAACTGTAAGTTATTCTGAAAAAACGATTTTATGAAATGTATAAACATTAATTATGTCTCAAAATCACTAGCATTTGAATAAACCAGTGTACTGGAAGAAATCGTAGAAATGAATGACAAAATTATTTCAGGTTAGAAAATGAGATGACTACAATAAATAATGTAAACAAGAAAATATTTACATGTATATTCTAAAATAGAAATGCTATTATTCCACTGGCCATATCAATGTGCCTTCATTAAATATATATTGCATTAGATTGTGAACTTTTCAATATTTAGGTTACAAGGTGATAAATTTGGGGCAAGATATTTTTTGAGTTTACAGGCACTGTTTAGGAGTTAAGGAAATTAATGATGTCTTTCTAAAACATAAGCATGTTTGTATAAACAAAATAGTTGTGTTTGTAAGTTCAGATATTTGTGCATTCCCCAGAGTGTCCAAGAATTTATTTTGAAAAAATTTCATGGAAGGTATTCAATGGAAAAAAATATAAATCTTTTGTATTAAGTTAGTTCGTTTTCACTGACAGTATTATTTTAAAAGGTGCACAATCAGAAGCACAAGGCCCTGGGTTGTGAATCCCCAGCACTGCAAAAAAAAAAAAAAAAAAAAAAAAAAAAATGTGCACAAAGGAATGCATTTTTTTTTTTTGTGTGCAAAATGTAGATTATATAGTGCAGGGTTGCCACAGATGTGCTCTTTGTTGTCAGAGAGGAGTAGAGGTAGAAATCTGTATACCTGCAGTAGGAACATCAACCACAACATTCCTCAGGAGAAGTTTGAGTCTATAAACTGCTCTTCCTAACTCTGTCTTTTGGACCTCAATGGATAATTATTTTGATGTCAGTTTATAATGGACAAACCTAAGCATTAGAAATTAATTTATTTTCCTATGCTATCACTGTTGTTTAGCACTTCTGGCTTAACCAAAGTTATTCTTTCTTCTGTCACATTTTGTGGTGCCATCAACCCCAGCTTCTGTTAGGAGCTCACCTGTGCATCTGTTTTTTTCTTACATAGTACAGAAATAGGAATGTTCTTTGATCTCTGCATTCACGTTTCTTGAGGTTTTGTTTTACAAGTAGATCACATTCTTAATAAAAGACATGAGTGATGAGACATGTGTTTTAGAATGTGAAAATTACCTTGGCTTTGTTAGGACTCTATCCATGCTTTTTATGACATCTATTTCAGAACTCCAGTGATATCTGTAATTGCAGGTAATAACCAGTACTGATAAGCTTGTAGTAGTTGCCGTTCACTACTCAAGGATTTAATACATATTGACTCACTTAATTCTCTTGAAACCTGATGAAGTCGGTGAGATTTTCCTTATTTTGCAGATGATGGGCACATATTTTAAACAAATACTCAAGTTCACAGAGTTGGTTCCTACTCAGAGTAGGGACGAATCTTTGTAACCTTCTGTGCCCTTGCTCTTAGTACTTTACTACATACTCAAGGAGGCTAACCAGAGTTTTTTCATAAACACTTTCATATTTAGTTGTTGTTGTTAGGCCAAAGCATTTGGAGGTCCTTTTAAAAACAGTGAAAATCTAATATTAGTGAAATTATCCACTTGTATTTTATGGGTAATTTTTAAAGAATATGCTTGATCATCATATTGGAGGTAGCTAGTCATTTGCCATTAACCAAGTTTTTTTTTTTTTGAGGTTCCCAGCTTTAGTTTATAGGAAACATAAATAGAGTGTAATAGGTTTAGTATTTATAGATAGAGGACTTTTATAATCAACTTGCCTTTTTAAGGATCTAAATAGCTATAATTTGTTCAGTGAAAAAATATGTGTGTTTTTCCATATATATATATATATGTATGTGCAGTAATTCTCTCTCTATATAGAATAGATATATATATAGAATATATATATAGAATTCTATATTTATATATATGCAGTAATTCTCATCCTTTTGGTATTGTTTCGCAGTTGGAGTTTATTTAAAATATCATTGCTAAAATATTTTTTTAATAACTATTATCTTTTCACCTCACCAAAGTGAAGCATTTAATTCAATAAAAAGTTCAACAACCATGCTTTCCACTTGACAAAAGACTTGCTTGGTTGATTAGCATGAATGGGAATACGAATGATTTGAAACAAAGCTGACGAAGAACAGAAAAGTCCACCTATTGCTGAATAATGTAATTCGTGTCTGGAACTCTTTCACATAAACCTAAAAAAAATCATACTTAAGCAAAATGAAATATTAGTGAATAAAAGAAGTGGAATAATAAAAGCCAACAGAGGTAAAATTTTCCAGGTAGCACTTAAATATACTTGCTACTCTATTTTAAATTTATTAAAGAAAATGAAGATGTGGGATTTCTTCAAAAAGGTGCTTTTATAACTTTCAATTTGGTAAATTTTCTATTTATATACATTAGGTTGATATTCAATTGTTTGAAAATGCACAAAGTGATATCTTTAAAATCTAACATTTAGGATTTTTTTACAATATAATTTTTAAACCAATAATTTAAAATGAAATGCAGATATTGAAGCTACAAAAAAGATCAACAGTCATTTAATTTTTATATGTACTTTTTCATTTAATACTTTAAAATGTAAAAATATGTAGACTATGTTGATAAGTGTCAGAATATTTTGTATGATTAAGAAAATGCAAGGTACAAAAATGCTATTGGAGAACAAACGCAGATAAACATTTTATTTCATTTTATGAAATCAGAATTGATTCTAGGAAATAATTTTATCAATAGACCCTCATTTTAGCTGGTTTATCCCATTACTTAGTATTCAACAATTATTTATACAGTATTTACAATAGACATTTATATTTGCATTTACATTGTGAAACACTAAAATGGATTAGACATGGGTCTTGCATTAAAGGCCTTGGATTCTAAGGTGGCTATGACAAATACACTATATATTCTAATGCCTTAAAAAGATAAAATATAAAATGGCATAAAACACATTATTCTAATGGATTACATTTGTAGAACGTGTCATAAAATGCATATAAAAAACTAAAGGAGAGATTATCTTCAACTGTATAAGGTAGAAAAATCACCATCAAAGAAGTTACACTTGAACTTAGTTCTGAAGTGTGTATGCATATCAATTTAAGATGTTTTTGACTGCAAGTAACTCAAATTGAAGTATCCTTAACATCATAGGGGATTTATTGGCTCATATAACTGAAAGGGTTCACTTTGGGAGCGGTGAACAGATGCAGTTCATTTGGAGTTTCTGCTCTATTTCTTTCTGCTGCCGCCAGTTTGTTTCTTTCCTTGACTAGCAGAAGGGTGACAGGAGTGAATTCTGAGACTCATGACTCTGCATGACAACCTCCAGAAGAAGAAACACTACCCCAAGAAATTGTTCTGAGATCCTTCTGGACTGGAGGTGCCTAGGGTACAGTTTTGACTTTATCCCATGGCTAGGATGAAAGAGTGTGCATATTGCTGTAAATGAACTAAGGCTCATTCCTGGAGTAAAAAGTAGTGTTTGGTGTTCCGTGAAGTATTCAGCTGCATGGGAAGTGGTTTAGAATATTGCATTAAGCACGCTTACACTGTTGGAGACAGGGAAAGGAGAATGGATCCTAAGTAGGCAGTTTACAGTGTCCACCGGAATGTGAATTGGGCATTCAAGTACAGGAATGACATTCAAGCATCGTGGATTGTGTGAGCATGTGAAGGAAGGAAAACAATGTGTATGTAGAGAGCATTGGCTATTGCGGCGTGGTTAAGGTAGAGAGCACTTAAAAGAAAGTTATTGGGAATAACATCAAAAGGGTAAGTTGGTATCACATGGTGGAATACCTTGAAAGCTAGGCAGTAAAATTCAGAATTTATTCTGTAAATGACGTGAGTTGTTCAGTGTTTTTGCACTAGCCCAGCATGCTCAGAGCTGTTAATATTGTATATAGATTTGTCAAATAAATGACTTCCACTTTGTGTACTTCATATGCCTAGATTTCACTATAAGAGAAGATTAGTGTAAATGACAAAAACTAGGAAATTTAGTTTTCACATTTTAATTACAATTCACATGTCTGTATCTCCTGCTGTGATGTTTTTTGAAAAGAGATTTCACTGTGATACTGCCAGTATATTGTGATACTGACAGATGGTAAAACCAGTTTCCAGCCTGCTATAGTACTGGTTTAGCCTGGTTTAGATGATTTTATTAGCATTATTTGTTGACTACATACTAAGTAGTACAAGAATACTTTACCATTACAGTTTTATTTCTTCTATTGTTATAATTAGATCTATTATATGATTTAGTGTTAGTGTTAGTGTTCAGATTTTATCAATGTACTATTTTTAGGATGATTTAACTGATGCTTTATTTTGGTATGTGTCAACCCTATTTGTTTTAATGAAATGCCTATAACCACATAGATGCTGGGAATAATTATAGTGGAATACTCGAAAGTCTTGTTTAAGAAAAGTCATTTTGTTAGATATAACCCAAAGATAATAGATACCAAAAATTAACCAATTAATTGGGCTAATTTTTAAAAAATATTACAATTAGAAAAAAAAAACACAAGTCTTTAAGCATAAACACATGCAAAGGCAGGAAGTTCTGAAGTAATTTCCCTGAATACCTCATTAGTTGCATAAGAAATAGAAAAAAAATAAGCAACCTATGCAAAGCAGTTTCAATGTGAACTGCTTATAAGGATTCTTTTTGTTATATAATAAACATTATGTTAATGTAGTTTACCTACCTGAAAAGAGAGGCATAAATTCAGAGAATACTATTTTATTCATGCTGTTGTCTGCTCTTACTTCCTTCCACCACCTCAACTTTTTCACCTATTAAACTGGGTAGCCATCCTTGAAAACTCAGGATCAACTCAGTTGGCTAGGTCAGAGATCATTCCAGAGTCCTTTTCTTTCCAACCCCTGGCCCATTAAATGGGCTTAGAATTACAATACTTTATAAACCTGGAACATGGTAGCCCAGATACAAGGATACTGACTTACCTTAACCTTAATAGACTTTGTTCCCAAGTCTGCCTTACAACATGGACCTAGGTGTCCGTGTAGTTTCCAGATCAAAAGACAGCGTTTTGACCTAGTAACCTGGGTTTAGACTTCTGTATCGGTTTCTGCATAAATAAATCTGCTGTTTTGCCACTGGGCAGAATTTCTGCTGCAAAAAGACAGTTTACTAAGTAACAGAGACCATCACGAAAATTTAGGGAAAATAGTTCTAAGTTCTTCTCTTCTGGGTCTTGTCTATGTGGCACATTGTCCCAATTAAGAGAATTTTCCACATTAATATGGAATTTGTGATGCTGTACCCAGAACTGCAAATGAACCAATCTGAACATATTCATCTTATACTTCCTTATCAGTCCTTGTTTTGAACCAAGAATCAGTTTCAACCCTCATCTGATTTAACTGTTCTTGTTGCTCTATAGTACCCATAAGTGCCCCTTTCTTGTTACAGTAGTCACCACAAAAGGATAATTTATCTTTTAGTTATATGAAAGAAATCTAAATACTAACACCATATTATAATACTTTTTTGATATTTCTTTCATATGGTTTATCTTAATTCATTTTTTGCTGCTATAAGAGAATACCTACAGAGTGGGTATCTGTAAAGAAAAAAATAAATTTCTCAAGCTCTGGAAGATGGGAAGTTAAGAATCGAGGTGTCGGCACCCTGGCGAGAGCCTTCTTGCTGCCTCATAACATGGCAGAGGTATCACATGGTTGAGAGAGTATCCAAGTTCAGGACTCTTCCTTTTTTTAAAACAAAACACTAATCCTATCATGTCACCCCCCCACTCCCATGACTTCATCTAATCTTAATTACCTCCAGAGACTTCACCTTCAAATATATTCAACACGTGAATTCGAGATTAGGTCTCTAATAGAGGAATAAACTTTGGGAAACACATTAAAAACAAAGTAATTTAGCTAAAGCAAAGGAGGAAATGGTCTTTTCTTAACTTTCTCCATAATGATTGGATAATCATGATGGAATTCGAAGCAAAGAACAATAAAATACCAGGGAAAGAGAAAACAAAATGGAGATAATTTTTAAATTTTTAATGAAGTCTAATTTACATTATTTTTAATTGTATTAAAAAATTAATTCACTTCCTAAAATATGACTGGTAATGGAGTTGGGAAATAAAAGTGATCTCTTTTACCTTTCCTGAATTCTAATTGTATTTTCTAGGTACCACTACTGAGGAATTTCTAATTGGCTCATCACTTCAGTGGGAATTCAGTGCACATAAGGGGCACATATGTAATGGCAACCTAATTTTTCTGCTTTCATCAAATGGTGCAATGCCAAGTCTTCATTGAATTTGCCAGTTAATGCACTTGGGAACCAAACAGCAGCAAGCATACAGAGATGAAAATGAACAAATTGGAAAGAGTCATTAGCTTTCTGTTTTTCTATCACAACAAAAATTATATCATTGAATGTGTTGCAAAGTGGGAAATTCTACTTGAAACATTAAACAATCTTAAAAGAGAATAATTCATTTACTAAACTTCTAAACTGCTGTTCATTAAAATTTATAAATGGGGTTTCTAGTGCATATTTTTTTCAACAAAAATACAAAGTAGTTAAAATGAATCAACTTTTCAGACATGTGTTTTAAGTTTTATATTTTGTGTTTTTCTGGGTAGCCGCATATGAATTCTAATCTTCACTTAAGAAGAAAATTATTAGAAAATAAGCAAGAAATGTTAGTTTTATTTAATACCTTAATGAAAAAAGGCAACTGACAGATTGTCATGGTTCTCACTAATTATAAATGCCAATTTGAGAGTGTGAAAATTACGATCAGTTGTGGTTACTAAAAAATGCCCTTGAAATATCTGATCTAATATATAATTTTGAAGTATTCATTATAGAATCACAATCAAATTATCATTATTGGTGACAATTAAATAATCAGGACAATAAAACCACCCAAATCTTACCCAACATGATTAAGCACTGCTATTAAAGGGGGAGCAGAACTTTGTAAAATGTCTATTTGCAGTTCTTTATAAAACACATATTCATTAACTAGATGCAAATGTTCAGAAATAACTCTACAAAAGTTCCTTTTGCAATGACAGGTTTCTTTCATTAAAGCCTGTGGGGAATCCATCTATGAGTCCAAGTATGTTAAGACTTTATAAATCCTTTCCTATAACTAAAAAAATGTATGTTTAATAAACTTCTCTTGCATTATAAAAGGATGAATGTAGAAGGAAAATGTCAAAAGATTACAGATCAGCTGATTTCATGATTATCAAAAGCTCAAGGGAAACTCTAAGATTTTTAACAGATCTAGGAGTTTTGAATGGGAAGCCATGTGGACATTAATAACAGAACCGTTGCTACATCACTTGATTTTGTATGATCTCCTATTAACTGCTTACCTCCCAAATCCTGACCTGTACAATGGAGGAAATGTTAATATTTGTTTCATAGGGTCACATTAAGTGCCAACATCCTGTGTTGGCATATATATCCATTTTATAGTGCTTAATCAAAGAAGTTACAATGTTTCATACTTACACATTGTTGATATTTCTACACTGGTCCACTTTGTTGCCCTTTCTTTCCAATATCTCTGTGTTTTTACACACTCCCATTAACATTCTATTAATCTTGAACATGCATCAGACATTTTCAAAGAACTCTAAACTCATTGTATGAGACATGGAAGAACTGGAGATCGCAACATCAATGTGAAAAAGGTAAAACATGGAGAATATATGATAGGTTGGCATAAGATGAAGTGTTAACGATTTAGCAACGGTCATAACCTACAAAAGAAGATATGAAACACGAATTTTCAACCTTGCCACCACCTCCCTATTCTCTTAAATGTTATCTTCTTTGTCACATGTTTAGAAAAAGAATTCCCAAAGTTGTTCCCTCAAGGCTGAGTTGTTTCCAATGCCAGAATACACATCAATCACTAAGATTCGTACAAAAAGTACACATTGCTTTTGCTCTCAGTATAGCTACATTTTAAAAGTCAGACTGTGGCTAGACTACACAGAAAACACACACACACACTCACACACACTGGAGTGTAGATTGCTTGATTCCTGGAAGTTGTTTTTCAATCAAGAAGTACTTAAATGTCAAAGTTCTTGCAATATAGGCAGGAAAAGTAATAAGGGGCTAAGACATGGTGAGTACAGGTGTACAAACTCAACATATCTTAATATTGGGGATGTATTATCTACCTAAAATTGGTATTACATCCCATCACAATGGGTTAAAAATAATGGTTCTCACACACACACACACACACACACACACACATACACAATGTACTGCATTTGCCGTAGGGCTGCTAAAGGCATAAATATATAGAAGTAGAGGTAAAGAAGGGATGGATGGGAAAGAGTTGGGGCCCCAATGCAACCTGAAAGAAAATGAGATCAGTGCAAGGAGAAAAAAGACGAAGGAAAAATAAATTAGGTAAGCAACAGAAGCATCATGCATCAGAAGTCTTCTCCATCTCTAAACTGGCAAATTTTCTCTAGGGGGCTATCAGTCAAGGATGTCAAATTGTAGCTGGTTCTGTTCGAAATGCCAGTATTGTTGAGGACCTTACATATAGGAACACAAGTCCCATCAGTCACAGTCCGCAATGCTTCCATTATCTTACAGAAGAATTGATTGCTGCAAATGGTTCCTGGGTAAGGCGTGACCTGCTTAAAGGAAAGAAGCCAGGTTTCTTGTTACTGTGTTAGGAAAAGACTTGTCAGGATTGTGAATGGGTTGGCCGACAAGGAGGGAAAAAAAAAAAAAAAAAAGAAGGAAAGAAAGGAAAAGAACCTCATAATTTCCTCCCTTAAAGATGGGAAGAGAAAGAAGACAAATCAGTGTCTTGGAGAAAAAAGCATAATAGTGAAATTTCAGCATTCTCGCTTCTCTCCTCTTCAGACTCCTATTACTCTCTCGTCTTGACCTGCCAAAGCACTTGGACTCGAAGCGTGTACAAGGATGGGGTCGGGGAAAGCCAACCTCAGCACCGTCGGGTACTGCTTCCTCTAAAATGAAAACTCAGCAGCGGGCCAGCAGTGGGTGTGCGCGCGTTAATGTAAGAGTATGTTTGCGCCGTAGCTGGCCGACGCAGTTGGCCGCGCACCGCCCACCAGGCTGCCCCCCGCCCCAGGCCAACCTCTTCCACCCGCATCTATAAAGGCCGCGCTCCTGGCCACCCTTCTCACAGCCCGGGAGCACGGCCTGCCAGTGAGGTGGCTCTCGGCACTCCACACACAGTCACACTCCGCGCACTTCACACACTTGGAAGCGCCTCCCCACGTCCCTCCCCTGCCCTCCTCTTGCTCTGCCTCTTCTCTTCCTCACCACAAATAGTCGCCGATCGACTGCCAATCCGCCTCTCTCTCAACAACATGACTGACTGGGAAGAGGTGGCTCAGGCAGAGCAGCTATGCTGGCGCAGGCAGAGGAGGGCAGGAGGATTATTAAATAACGCAGCTCGACTCTGTGCAACTGGGAGTGGAGAAAAGGAGCCCAACAGTCCGAGAAGGGGAGGGAGGACAGAGGAGGGGGACCAGGAAGGACAGCCCGTGCCCCGAAGACATAAATCCCTGAGTGCCCGGGAGGAGCCTTAACCAAGCGGCGCGGAGCCCTCAAGGTAGTAACGCCCCCGGTGCCCCCGCGCCCGGCGGGTCGCGCGTCGCGTCGCAGCTGCGCCGGGCCGGCCTCAGGCGGACGCGGGAATGACCGCCTGGCAGGTGACCGCGCTGTGCCGGGGCCGCTCCGGAGCAGCCCCCATCCAGGCCCCGGGCGCCCGCCGCGGGCCCCGAGTGCACGGCGCGGAGACCTGGCCTGTGGGCTGGGTGGGAGGAGGCAGACCGGCTCGCTCGCCACCGGCCCTCGACTCCTGGTGCGCTGCGTGGCCATTTCCTCCGCGCTCCGGTGCGTCCTGTTCCCCGGGGCTCCGGCACCGGCTCCAGGGTGACGCGGACCGCGGCCCGCCTAGGAGGCAAGAGTTGGCGCAGGCTCTGGCCGCTCCCCTCCTTCGCGGCTCGCGTCCCGCAGGTAGGGGCGGCGGGCCAGCGCTGGCTCCCTGGGCTTGCGGGGTGGTGCCAGGGCGGGGACGGGCGATGAAGAGGGGGAGGGGGAGGGGGAAGAGGGGGGCGGGAGCCCGGGGCTCCCCCCGGAGCCGCAGTGGCGGAGCCCGGACCGCCTCTTGCCTCCGCCTGGTTGTCCTCTAGCTTCCTGGATTGGAGGCGAGACCCTCCACAGTGGTGGCCGGAACAGCGGTGACTTAAGAGTGAACAAATTGCTTTGTTGGTGGCGCGTCGAGAGAGAGAGAGAGGAGAGAGAGAGCATGAGAGAGAGAGAGAGAGAGAGAGGAGAGAGAGGAGAGAGAGAGAGAGAGAGAGAGAATGTGAGTGTGTGGTGTGTGTGTGTGTGTGTGTGTGTGTGTGTTGTGTTCTTGTATTCGCACTCCGGACTAATCAGTGCCTTGGTTCACCTGAATAGAAAGTCAGTCCTGAGCTGAAACTGCCGGTGACTCCCAGGCCTCTGATCTTTTGGCTTGTGTCCAGGAAATGGTACACACGGTGCCAGCAAGAGGTCGGGGTGCAACAAGGGGTGACGGAGGGATTTGTGAATGGTCTTCTCTGCGCGTGGAGGCTGAGCCTTGCTGATGTAAAGGAGGAGGTATCCGGAGTGAGAAGAAAGGCTATTTATGGCAAAGAGTTGTGAAATTTCTTGGGGTTTCCTTCAGTGTATCCTGAACATCTTCCTTCCGTCCCCTTGTCTCTCAGAATTGAAGCAATTTTGCTTTTTTCTCCTTCTCATGGGACCTGCAACATAAAATGAAGGAAGTCAGAAATCACAGGTTAAAAAAAAAGCTCCTCAGAAGTCACAGATCTCTTGCCCTGTAACCTTTTCAATGCCCAAGTCTTCACTCTCTTATCTCTTCAGGCCCTCAGTAGGACCCACAAGACAGAAAATATCTGCTTGGTTTCATCAGCTTTCATTTCTGAAATCTTCGCAATTGAATACTTTCTTACTGAAATGTGACACATAGTTCATTCTCCCACCTTCCTAAAGGCTATTAAAGATAATGTGTAGACATTTTTACATAAAGCTGATGTTATTAAAAGCCTTGGGGAGGACAGAGAAATAGACACCTAAGTGAGGTTTTATATATTTATATATTTATATTAAGGGAAGACTTAGCAAGCTGTTAATTTAGGCTACAACATAATTAGTTTGTTCTGCTTGCTTTATAATAGGTACACATTCCAAAGACATATCTTGAAGCTTAGGAATGACTTGGGACGGTGTCTATCACTTAGCAAATTTATGTTTGTCCTTAAAAGTAGCAACCCAAACTGCAGATTGGGTTTGTGATAATAGGATAGTATCCTTAACTTAATTTTAAACTGAGATGTTTCTAAGTTCCTGCCAAACACAATGTTCTTGCAACATTGAAATCCCATATTATAACCACACCAACAATTTCACAAAAAGAGAAGAAAACTGGTCAACCCCATGTTAGTGATTTATCTTCATTTGATTTAATTAAGAAGCTTGATCAAAAAATTTTTTTGAAAAAAATACCAACTGTTGTTTGTCTCCACCACCACCCAAATATGAAGGTAGATTTTAATTTCCTGTGTTGAGTATTAAACTAAGGGTGTTCTACACTGAGCTACATCCTCAACCTTTTAATTTTCAATTGAGACAGAGTCTTGCTAATTTGTCTTGACTGGTGTGAAACTTACGATCTTCCTGTCTCAGCCTCCTGAGTAACTGGAATTACAGGTGTGCACCACTTCCCCCTGCCTAAGGTAGCATTTCTTGACAGTCCTGTTCATTAGAGACAAGAAGCTGAGTTAAGGATTTGATTTGGTTAGATTCATAATAGTTTAAAATATATTTTCAAACACTGAAGCATGTGCAGTTTTGTTTTTTTTTTTTCCTTTTGGTTCTGAGAAGTGAACCCAAGGGTGCTTTATGACTGAGTCACATCCCTAGTACTTTTAATCTATTTTCTTTTTAAATTTTGGACAGGGTCTTATTAAGTTGCTAAGGGTCTAGCTACCTTACTGAGGCTGGCCTTGAATTTACTATCTTCTTGCCTCAGCCTCCTGAGTTGGCACATGCAGTTTTACATATTAGGTTAGAACTTAGATAGACAATCCCACTATGAGGGTCATTACCTTAACTATCCCAAATCATTGAAAGACAAGGAAAATTGGGGAATAAAAAGGCATTGAAGAACCATATACCTACAATCATTGAAAGCTGTATTTATGAATATTGTGTTTTTTGTCACTATTGGAGTGAGCCAGTTGGTTAAAGTTATCATTTATACATTGAATATTAATTTACAGCAAAGTCATAAAGTAGAAAAATGAATTTCCTGTAAGTTTATTCAACTTTTTATTGCATTTTATTACTTGTAATACTCATTATAAAAGGCTTATCATGTGCAAGGCACTGTCTAGGCATTGCTGGTCCTTGGAGGCTTCTTCCCTCCTATTCCTAGGAACTACTGGCCAGTTGGGAGAAATCTGATGCACATACTTGAAAACAGAGTTAACATGACAGTAAGAGATTACACGTCTAAAGAGGGCTACAGGAATTCAAAGCATGACAATAACATTTCATAACTGGATTGCATCTGAAAAATCTTCAAAGGGTAGGTAAGACTTGCTTGGTCTTGATGTTAAAAGATAGGTAAGATTAGTAAACTGTGGATGAGAAGAAATCAAGGTCTAAGTGGTTATTCTCTTGGAGTGATAGAAAAGAAAAAGAAGACATAAGTGAAGGCAAATTTGTTTTGCAATAGATTTAGATATTGCTACACAGAGTTGTGCAATTTGCAGAGTGAATCTGTTTTAGATGTATGACATTCTGTAAGTTTTATTCTTGGAGTTAATTGACAATATTTCTGCACTTGAGAAGACAAATCTTTATTTTGTCTTTAATAAACAGTACATACTTGTACTGCTTACTCTAAGTACAGTAGAGTATTTGTAGAGAATATGCACTTTAAATCTTTAAATATATCTGTATCACAATAAAGTGTGGAATAACAAAATTGTGCATGTGCAGCCTCTGTATAGTGGGATGTTTTGGGTATTTCCTTACCCAACCTCCTTAGCTTTGCTTTAAAGAAGTATAATAATGTGTAAAACAAAAGCATTAATGAGCATTCATTGAGTGTTTAATATTTTATCATCATAAAACTATGACTCATTAAATAACACACTTTTTGTGTTGCTTTTAAAGTTAGATTTATTAGATTATTAATTTAAAATTATTATAGGTATCCCATAATGCTTTATTTATTCTTATATTATTGCCATGAATATGAAGCCTTGATACTGGGTTTGTGGGGAAGTTTTTAGAATTATAGAAAGAACTTTAAAGGGTTTTTATCTATATTCTCATAAATGAACTGTATAAATAATAAGAGCATGACCTGTCTCTATTTTAAACTTAGTTATTTCTTCGTATGTATTTATTTGTTGTTTTTAACATAAACAGAACTGCTTAAAATGCATTTCTCCTTTTAAGAACACAAAGGGAAACATCAGAACTGACTTTGAGCCTATCTGTTCAATATGACAGCTCAGAAGTATGTTAAGGTGACACTGAAGAAATTGTACAAATATTAGATAAGACTTTCAATAGCCAAATGGAATTACTTTCAGATTAGTTGAATTAAAAGATTTTCATATATATATTTGTTGACAGTAGATAGATAAGAGTTATTACAAAGTGAAAGCCTATTAAATCACCAATTTCATATTCATGTAAGAATGGAATGATTTCCAACATACTCAGGGTACATACCATACCAGCCTATCTATTAATTAGTCCCTTTTGAGTTTGATTTTGGACTGTATGTCACAGGTGTATCATTTTGATAATGTAATATCGCCTACTGTGTGACTGACAGCCTCTGCATGATTTCCCTATTGGATAGTGACAAAATCTGCTTGCTTTATATTGAGGACATAGGCTTCTATCAGCAATATTATCTTCACTATGCAAGAGTGTCAGTTCATAATAAAACATGAAGTCTGGGGTGGGAGGACAGGTGGGGATATTGAGGGAAAAACACTGTAACAAAAGTAACATGTTTCATTATGATACTTTTGCTAATTATAGAAACATAAAGCTAACCATCTTGAACTATCATACATATAGTACAAAGATATTGTTACTGGAATTATTTTAAGCAATCACATTACATTTTAGCTATTTACATATGGGCTAAATTAAAAGGGAAAAAAGGTGGTAGGTGGAAATGTTTATGAGAATCTTTGATGAGCTACAGAAATTTGTTCAAAAATGTTTGTTTAAAATGATTGATAACAAGTTGATTCGTTAAATCAGCTCTATTCCTAGATTAACTTAAACATGGCTTTTGGTTTTGCATTCTTTACATTACATTCACATTTTTCAAAAATTTTAATTAAGCTGATTAAAATATTTCAATACCTTAACTGTTCTCTGATACTGATAAAATTCAATGTCCTTTATAAAGAAACATCTTATTATTTAATGGCTAATTCTTAACTATGATCAATGATTTTCAAAATGTATTCTCTGGACACAGCAGCACCTGTTAACTTGTTAAAATGCCAGATCTAGAGGCCCCACCATAGAGTGAGTGAATGTGAAACGCTGCCATGGGAATCCTGTGTATGCTCTAAAGTTGGACAACCGCTGACTTTGAGTAGTTTAGAAGGAAATTTGAAGGTTGCTGCTGTTTTCATTTTCATTTTTTTAATCTAAATATTTTTCTCAGCTGGTAGTAAACTGTGGGTTTACTGTTTAATCTTGGGAAATATTACTGTTTCTATCAAAAGATTTTCATCTTAACTGCAATTTCTTGACAGAATTTCAAGTGAGTGTCCTATTCCTGTGCAAACCTTTGCTGTGGATTGGGAAGGGAATACATGAGAAATTTAATTACACTGTAGTGACCCCAGGCTAGACCTTATTTTAGTCACTTAGAAAGCAAGATTATGCATGGTGTGCAAAGGTTGACAATTTGTTTAATCTTCCTCATTCTAAAGTGATACTTTTATTCTTGGCATATAGTAATAACCTTTCTCTGTGTAATGTTATAGTTGTTTTAACCAAAGAACAAAAGGGTCACAAATGGGAGTCTTCTTAAACCTTACTGTTTGCAATAACTAGATATCTCCACATCCTCTGAAATCAGAGATCCGGTATTTACATCCTGTATTTCTTTGGTCACGCTTTTATTCTCCTTCTCCTCCCACCTCTTCCCTAACCCCTTCTCTGCTTCAGATATGAACTCAATCATCACTTCCCTAAGGATCCTTATTTCCCTC
Organism: Sciurus vulgaris; assembly: GCF_902686455.1. Taxonomy (NCBI): domain Eukaryota; kingdom Metazoa; phylum Chordata; class Mammalia; order Rodentia; family Sciuridae; genus Sciurus; species Sciurus vulgaris. Next base: position 69,039,747 of record NC_136469.1, on the reverse strand, counting down.
GTTTTCTGTGTCAGTTGCTCTATGTTGTCTTATTGTGGTTCTGTGTTCCTCTGCCTTGTTTTACTTATTGCAATATTTTATTTACATATATGTGTGGTTTGCTATTGTATCATCAGGGAATAATAGTGCCCAGCATAAAGTAGATGCTTAACAAATATTAAGTGTATGAATAAATTAATTAAGCATTTATTCCATCATTATAAGACTGTTTTTCTTTTTCCAAAACAAAAAAGACTCCTTAAGAAAGGTTTAAAAGTAAAGACAATCCTAGAACATATACAAACTTGGGTGGTTTCTTTCCTTTCTAATTTGGCAATGCCAGGATAGTGTCTTACCAACTGTGGTCTATAGTGTGCTAAACATTTCTTACACCTTTTGTATGTTATGTCACATAATTCTTCTAACACTGTAGAGTTGGTTTGTGAAAAACATTAGAGATTAGGAGACAGTCTCTGTTCTGTATAGTCTCTAATGTAGTTTATCTACATTAAAACTTTATTGTTTGTTACAATGATGCAAAAATTAGGAACTCAGTGGTTAGAGAAAGGTTTAAGGAGTATATATCCATATATATCCACTTTATTCCTACCTTCACTCAGGGCCAGGTAACGTCTGTGCATTACCAACTTTGTTGCCACCCCATCTTTTATGCTGCTGCTCTTGCTAACTCGGTGATTATGAAAAGGTGATGGAGGTCTTCCAAGGCTTTTACCTCCACCATGTTGCTTTTTTTTCAATACTGGTAACTTCAGTATCACTCAAAATCTCTTCCCCCATCTGGTCAGTTTTCAATTGGGAAATTTAGACATAACCAAATATAATTTGGAGATTGTGTGCCTTTCTGCAGAGACTGTTCAAACTTCAGAAATACTACTCCATATTTGGAAATATGAAGCTTGTCTTTTGAATAGGTTCACACAAAGCTTTGAGCACCTTGCTCAAGAAAAGTTGATCTTACATGCAATTTTGAATCCACTTTTCTTCCTATGAAAATGAAATATGTTCGTATGATAGTATCAGCTTCAATTTAGTTTCTTTGGACTTTTAATCTTCATTTCATCTGTTTAACATGGGTTTAACCAATGTTCAAGTGTTCGTATCAAAAGAAATTTTTAAATGATTCAGTAGAAGGCTATAAGCAGCGTTTAATTTGGTTATTCTGAAGCCTTCTGATAGACTAACTACACAAAGTTATGTATTGACAGTGTGGTTTAAAACAGTCAATATTATGAATAAATTTAGGTGTATAATATCAAGTAGAAAAAAATAATCAGTTGGTTAACTGAGTATTTCACCTGTGACCTGTTTGTAGTATTTGTCATAAAGTGATTTTGTTGCCAGAACTATTTAATCATTGACTGAAAGGCTCCTTCTCACTGGATTTGGAGCATTCTCCCTGTGTGGCAGGAGGATTGACTGGTTTCTAGCCCAGCGACTAAAGAGTTTCCTTAGTATAAAGCAACTTTTAATATTCGGCTCTAATACTCTAATGTATTTCTAGTAATTAGTTTTCTTCCTTAAATTTCTCCTTTTACTAAAGCAAGACCTTTTTTTTCTACTTTTTTGCCCGGGTCTTCCATATTTCTTTGAAGACTGGGCTCCTGCCTTTGGAAACACTTCATTTTCTGAACTCTTTTGTCTGCCAACAGAATCCTCAAAATACAGCCAGTTTCCTGGACCGCTAAACATTGCCAGCTCTTAGAGTATGCTTCATTTCAACACTCATTCTTGGACTTTTGTGATGCCAACTACTTAAAGCACATTGCTGTAACCCCTTTTTGAAGGTATTTATAACTTTGTCTTGACAGTGTTTTTCCAGACAGTGGGTGACCATCACCAGACTGATTCATTTTTGTACATTTTTTCCTTTCCTACTATAGAGCTACTTATTACTATTGACAATATACATTTTATAAATGCTTATTAAGTATAAGCCAACCTGTTTCAAGAAGAATGAGGCTCCTGTGGTATAATCTTAATATATAAATTAGCAGTAACTTATGATGTCTGCTGAATAGCTTAGTCCACAATAAAAAAAAAAATACAAGTTGTTCTATCTTTTTTTTTGCCCAAATATGATATATGTATACAAATATGTGCACAAGATGCATACGAATTCTTTAGAGTTTGCCCATTTCTCTTTTTCTGTCACTTGTGCATTTCAAGATGATCTGGCTCTTCTACATTCTCTCTTCTAACCTTACTTCTATATGATATGTTTAGAATGTACAGGACAGGTAAAGAAATATACTCCAATGGTGTTTTGCCTTCTCTTACTTTTCCTGTTTAGTAATGAAACTTAGGACTATGCCTGAGCTCAGTAAGTGTTTGTTAAGCCCGCTTACTTCCCTAATTCAAGCTTTCTGAGAGTCTCAGTGATACGCCTTCCTTGCTAACTAAATTCAGACTACTTTGCTATATTTATGTACCTATTCACAGAAATAAGCTTCTTCTTGAGATACTTAAAATGGTGATTCTGCTAGTTCATTTTTAATGCTGTATCTGAGTGTTTATGCATGTGCATGTATGTGTGTGATTTTGTTTGTTTTTGCAATGACGGCAAACAATGTTAACACAAATCTACATCAGGTTTACTAGTAAAACCAAACCAAACATGAATAAAGGCATGATAGAAGTAAATGCAAATGCAAGCCTTGATATTCTTGGCAGTCATTACATTAGAAAACTATTTTGAAGTTTGCCTCTTTGGTGTTGTTTATTTGGTAGACATATAAATTGCCAGTGCATTAAGTCTGAGTATATGAAATATATTAAATGAGTGCCTTTTGGAATAGATATTCTTCAAGATATTAAGGTAAATATTAATGGGAAAATGCATACATAGATTCCAAAAATATTATATAAGAAAATTACAAAAGGAATGAAAATACTTCTAAACCAAACTAAAATTTATTATTAGAAAGAAAACCAAGAATAACTTTTTTCAGGTAAAATTTCAATGTATTTTATAGTTTGTACATTAGGATTCCTAACTATTCAAAGGAACATTAACTGTTGGATAGGTGGAATAGCAAGAACAGCTATTCTATTTTTTCCAATGTTTAATATTGTATTCATATGTAGAAAACTGTAGAATACTAAAAGTATTTGTGAATAATTGAGTTCCTTTAAAGTTAGAGTGCTACCACCAATAGAATTAGTCTTAAAAATTATAGATTACTAATTGGGTTACCAAAGAAAGCATTACTGATTTGTATATAAAAAAGATATGAACTTTTAGCTATATTATGGCTAAAATTGACTTTGAGGGATATTTTTTACAGTATGCCGTAAGGTATGAGTGTGGTGGTTTTGGGGAAATAGCTTCTCCATCAGTAGCAGTCTAGTTTCTGAAATGATGACATTGATTATACAGACAGGGCAATTTGAGGCCCACAACTTGCTTGAAATACAAGGGGGATAAAACCCCCAGAATGCTAACCATCCAGTGAAAAGATGAAGTGAATTGCCTCTTGTCTGAGGAGAGAGTCAGGGTCACCATTTGATGATACAGAAAAGAAAGCTCCGAGCCTCAGAAGTGTAGCGCAGTAAATAAGTGAATCTTTAAAATACAAAATAGTCTTAATTTGAATACAAGACAGATTGGTAAGTTTGAAGTTCAAGTCCTCTTGTTCTCTCTTCCTGTGTAAATGGACCTCAGTCTCTCCAGTCATCTTTGCTATTAGGGAGCTATCCAGGGTACTAGAATTCTGCTGACTTCTCTTGCAAAAGTGCAAAATCTCTTGTATTTGTTTATGCCAATTCTAGAACCTGCTATTGCAGATCCTGCATTATTCACTTGGAGTGACTAACCTTCCATCATTTCATTTATTCCAGTAGATCCTCCAAGGTTCAATTCAAATGTAAATTCAAGGAAGCTTATGTCAGTCCCATGATAGAAGCCTGTGCTGTGTTCCTGTAATAGTCTGTTAATTGCTCTTAAATCTCCATTTAAAGTATTAGTACTCACTGTGTTCTTGTATTCCATGCCCTGTGAGGACGGGGCATTTTAGTTTTATTCTTTACCCACCAGCTGGTCTGTAAAGTTGAGATGTGAAGATTCTCAGGAAGAGAGAACTGAATGAATACATAAATTGCTGCTTAAGAATGACTTGAAATTTGTCCTTATGTGAACTACTTTCACTGCTAGCCACTGTCCTGAATTGTACCAAGGCCCATCTTGAATATTGCTCTCCCTGGCTACTTCATAGACTGAAAATTTATTTTTAACCTGGAACTGAGTGACTTAAAATGGCAAAAAGTTCATTTTCACTGAAGAAAATGGAAGAACTGGAGGAACTGTGGCATTACTACCACATGCATTTGAAGATTAGTGAGGTTCTCAGGAAGCAAGAAGCAGCTGCACAGGCTTATTTGGAGAATGAAGGCTGAAGGAGGGTCTGTTTTGTCAACTACACAAACCAGAATCCAGAACACCCACTCAATGTTCACTTTCTATAGGCTTCTGGAATGTGACATCTCCTCTGACCAGCCATAGACCAGATGAACATTTCAAAGTGTCCACTCTTCTGAGGCCATGTGAAGCTGTCAGACATTTGTCATTCAGTAGACAAATGTTCCTAGGCTCTGTGTATATATGGATTAATGAGCCTGTCCTTCTGAAGCTTACAATTTAGTCCCCCATTTCAGAACCCATATTCTCCATGATCCTGGGAAGCTGGTAGTCTTCTTTTTGACACATCAGTGACCTTTTCTGTACACTAATTGAGTGTGTTTATTTCCAGTGGTGCATTTCCCTCACATATCATTGTCCAGAGTGTCCAAGGTGTTAATATGGACAACAGCTATCATAGAAAAACTCATTTATTTACATATAAGACATTTCATCTCTAGTGGTGTTGGCCTAGTGATTGATCACTCTTACATGATGTTGGTAAATTGTGTGCCTGGGTACATCTTTCTTCCCTTATTAGGGAAATCTTGAGTATATTTTAGGTACAGTTTCTCTTGTTTAAACATTTCCTGTATTCATTTTATAGTTCTACCTTTCATGTTTTTGCAATTGCTTTACTCTCTATCCTGTGCTCATGTTTCTGTTTCAGGTTTTTTTCTTTTACCTACTCTGAATGGGAATGTTTCAGTTATGAAACAAAAACAAAAACAAAAAAAAAGAAAACCTGTATTTCTAAATTTTTTTTTTTATTTTACCTTGGGAGTCCACTTAAATAATTCAGGTAAATAATATGGATTCAAAATAAATTGGGAGTATAAAATGGATTTTCCAAGTATGAAAAGGAAAAAAAAAGGCTTTTGTAACCATATTGAGTTAAATCAGAATTTGGAAAAGAAATAATTTCTTTGCTAAATATTTAGAATTTTGTCAAATAAAATAATCATCATTAGCTTTTATGTGTTTAAAATCTCTAGTACCATTTTTAAATAATACTAGACCTGAAATAGTCCTATAAAAACTGTTTAACAGAAAAAGTTGTTTTGAAGATCTTTCATGAGTAAGTTCTCAGTTTAGGTGTTTTTAGTGGAACTCTTAGGAGAAAGGAGTGAACTTTAGCAATCATGTGAATCATTTCTGTTGTGTAAATGTAGCCCTCACAATCTTCAGCACTTAGTCAAGCTTAGGACTCCTTAGGGACTGAGAGTGATGATTGCCTCTGATTTAAAGTGTGGTATGGAAAGATGGAATCCTGCTGTGACTATGTTCCTCTTCAACAGAAGAAAATAATGCCGTTCATACCACCATCAAAACCACTACAAATATTATTGAATTAAAATTTTCTTTTGACATTAAGTCAAATTTGAGTTAGTCTTTGTTATATGTGTATGTATAAATATGCACAGGTGTATAGAAATGTAATTTCTTGTCATGACATCTTATATAACTTGCTTCTAATAATTCTGGATGTTTTTAGTCTATTTTTTCTAGTGGTTAATCAGTCAGTGTTCTCCAGAAAATAGAAACAGTAGGATGTGTATGTATCTATGTATCTATCAGAAGAGGGATTTTAAGGATTGACTCATACTCATGTGACTAGTTTGTAGGGCTGACTGGCAGCCTGGACTCAGGCAGAATTTCTGTGTTATAGTCTAAGGCAGAATTCCTTCTCCAGGAAATCTCCGTTTTTGTTCTTAAGTCTGTCAAATGATTGAGTGAGACTCACTCACACTAATAAGAACCATCTGCATAAGTTAAAATCAAATGATTGCAGATATCAAACACATCTGAAAAATACCTTCGCAGCAACATTTAGGGCAGAGTTTAGTGGAACAACTGAGCACTGTGGTCTAGCCAAGGTGAAATGTAAAACTGACTGTCACAGAGGGTGAGGAATTTAACAAGGTCTTTCTGGTTTCTCTGATAAGTTAGTGTATATTTTATATATTTTTCCTTTGAACAGAGATACTTTATCATTAGTGATTGGCATATTTAGACACAGATTTGTTCTTCACTCATTTTGTATCCTTTCATTAAGCACTTGCAAAGAATTCTATGGAACTCAATAATTTGCAGAAAATGAATGATAAAGGTTATATCTTTTTTAGTATATTCATTCTAGTGGAAGAACCACAAATATATTAGATGCCCAGATGATAAATTTGAAGAGTAAATATGTGTACTTTTCAGGTTCATTAAATAAAAGTCATTGTTTTCCATAAGCAACCACAAATATTATAGCAAGGGTTAATATGCCAGGTTATTATGCATATTAGTTTAACAATGAGTCATATGTAAAATTGGATCCTGAAGATCATGCTTACCCTCTGCAGATCAACTTCATTTGAACCATGTTTCTTATGCTTGCATTTATTTTAGCATGTTAAAGGAGTTATATCGGTGTTCAACCTATGCAAAAGTAATTTAATGTACTATATTCAAAGAGGTCTAAGAGGACTATCATGTTTTATTGATAGTGTTACTCTTTATATAAGATGAACAATTAATTTTTTTTACTGGTGTTTTCTAAGACTGCTTTCATATTCTAAAATTACCTTTTGTTTCTATTTCCGTATTCATCAAATATGGTGTTCCTTGCTTGGCTTTGGAGGCCCTGTGTAAACTCATCATACTTTGTTAATCCACACATGTATCTCCCACTTTGTTGAGGTCGTGTAACATAAAGTACCCTCACACACACAACATATGCATTTAATCCTTTCTGTTTATGCAAATCTCAGCTGTCATTACAAGCCTAACTCCATGAGACCTTCCATGACGACTTCAGCCTGCCCTGGGAGTTTCTTTTGCAGCACTCTGAGTTGTGAGCAATACCTAGTTGGCACCAGACAATTAAGCACAGTCTGTTCTGCTACAATGCGTTTTTCTGTAATGTGAATTAGCTCCTACATGATGACTAAATTGGAGAATTATGTTAGTAAAATGAGGAACTTGGTTCTTGTATGATTTCCCCCAGCATATTAGCATTTAGCTTCATCAATACAGCTGAATGCAAAGTATATTTAACAGGCAAATCCAAATTGCAATAGATAGATATAGTACCATTTATTTATCCCATGTTCTTTTGTTGGGTGGATTTTGCTTGTTCTTTAAGCATATAGGATTTTTGTAGGTTTGGTTAGAACTTTGTGTTTTAAGTTGCAAAAATTTTGAGTATTTCTGCTACAGCCCTATTTTGGGGGCAAATATTTATCATTAAGTTTTTGAGAATGAAGAATATATGGATTGCAGTAGCAGAAACTAAACAAATTTAGTGTGAATAATATTTTCTCAAGTTATTTGTTTACCCACTGTGTATTACTTACTGTTACTGATGGCTGATATATGATGAACAAGCCAAACTTACATCTTGGTACACAGAAGTCTTTAAGCAAAAGTCCCATTTGAGATGTTTGATATGGTTCTGTTATTACTTAGCTCAGTTGAAGGGGAGGAAGAGAACAGCAAGTAGTGATTGTGGCGCATGCACTTTCTTCTCTTTGCCTGGAATGCTCTGCATTACTGCCTTATTTAGTTGGTTTCTCTAAACATTATCTCAACTCAAGCATCACTTTGTAATACTGTTTTGAGTTCTCATAACACCATATACCTTTTTTTAAAAAAAAAATTTTAGCTCTTAAAGTAGCTGTTAAATAAATTTATAATTCATTGTGAGAGTGCCTAAATATCTTTCATTTATCTTCCACTGTAAACTCCAGGATAATGGAAATCATGTTCCTTTTTTTCTCACCTTTATATTCCCATTTCCTGGCAAGCATGCATGTACACACACAAACACACACACACACACACGCACACATGCACACATACACACACACACACACAAACACAAGGTATTATTACACATTATCAATGAATAATGTATAATTATATATAGGGTGTTTGGTGAATTATAGTTGAATGAACGGATTAATGAATAAATAATGCCTGCCTTCCTTCCTTCCTTCCTTCCTTCCTTCCTTCCTTCCTTCCTTCCTTCCTTCCTTCCTTCCTTCCTTCCTTCCCTCCTTCCTTCCTTCCTTCCGGGGTATTGAACAAAGGGGCAGTTGGCCATTGAGCCACATACCCAGCCCTATTTTGTATTTTATTTAGAGACAGGGCCTCACTGAGTGGCTTAGTGCCTTGTTTTTGCTGAGTCTAGCTTTGAACTCCTGATCTTCCTGCCTCAGCCTTCCTAGCTGCTGGATTACAGGCATACATTATTTTTAACAACTAAATCTTCAGAGTTTTTCCTAGAATTGTTTTTTTTATCTCTTATTATTTTTATTATCACTGTTTTCCTGGTCTGTATACCCAATGCTTGTGAGGCCGCTTTATTTTCCAAACTGTATTGTTTTAAAAATATAGAATATAAACTACTTGTCAGTTTGTTTTAGTTTTGCTTTTTCTCCCCAAAACTTGAGTGTTGGATATTTTCCTTAAATTCTGTTTTGGTGTAGCTTACAGCTTTCCTGAACTTGCCTCCATAACTTGCTTTGTCAAGTTTCAGCCAGGCAATGTTCATATTCTTGCCAGGGCCACTTGATTGTAGAAGGAAAAGTTCATTATTCATTGGATTAACTGTAATTTGTGGGTGACATATTTACTGTTTCTGTTGAATTTGACAATTATATACCATGGTTATTTTAAATGAAACATAATGCTTAGTTTCCTTTTTATGAAATAAAATGTTCCATTTATTCATTTTGATCAATCATATATTTTTATATAGCACAACAATTAAACTACTTTTATCTAATGTTCTAAAATGCAAACAAAAAGATTAGCTCATCTAAATTATTTATAGCTGAGTAATATTTTTGTACCATTTTGGGATCATTATTTTTATTTTAACAAATAGTCTATTTTCTGGCTACACATTTTAATTTCCATAAGAAAATGATGATGGTCAGTAGACTTCTAGATATATAAAGGACATGATAAAAATATCAAAAATTACTTTTATTTACTTTACAGATGACATTTGAAATTCTAGTCCTATTCCTTTGTTAACTTTTACTTTTAAAATATCCTTATTTCATAGGCCCTGTTAGATTCCACATACTCTCAGAGAAGTTGAGCACCTTTCCAATTTAACAAGCAAAATACATAGTTTTTATACATGGTTGTGAATGCCACATAATCAAAATAGCACTCTAGTAATTAAAGAGTTACATTATAAAACTAGGAAGGGTGAAAGAAACCACTGTAGGCCTGCCTGGCTTTTATGTCATATGTTAATGCCTTTAAAATAAAATTTTACTGCTATGTCTGTGTGCTTTTCTTATTTATGCTTTGCACCCATACTTGGATCCACACTGCCATAAGCCTGGGCTGAGTCACTGTGCTTAACATTTCAATATCTGTTGTACTGAAAGTGATTTTGTATTTTCAGTTCACAATCTGTGTATGTTAGGAACTCTTTACAGATGTCTAAACTGTAGCGGAACATGATCTTTCTACAATAATTATTTCAAGGATCATTATTACATACTTTCCATTGTTGTTTTGACTATATTAATACACTTTGATCTGTGAAGTGACTTGTAATCAAAATTATTATTTCTTTTACTCTTTTAACAACCTTTGGAAATTTTTAATTCTGGAGGTAAAATCACCAACCTTGTCCAGTATGTGCAATAAAATAATAATGAAAATTCTACAAATGATAAAAGTTAAAAATGGGACCAGAATTTTCATGTTATGTAGATCCATACACTTATAGGCTTTGTTGTAGGATAAATTTTTCCTGTGCTATTGACAAATGAAGAAAGAGCTAATGAATTTCTTGAAATAATCTGCAAACTATGTATTAAGCTATTATATAGCTTAATAGTTGGCATTTGCTGAAAACTGCTATTAAGTATCTATGAAGCATCATTATTACCTCCCTACGACTTAAAAAACAAATAAACTTCAAATGGGAAAGATGTTTCAAGGTAAAATATTCAACTTAAGTAGTGAAAAATAGTGTAATCATAACCTCTCGTTTTTAGCATTCCTGTTTTCAAGTCTCTTAGTGGGACCAAATTTTTATAAAAACAGATGTAGAATTTTAATTTTTTCTACAGTGCAAGAATAGAGTATCAGAGGGATATTTTAATAGGTAAAGTTTCTTTAATTTTTTATAGAGAATGAAAGAATACTTTTCCTCCATATGTACTTTCTGATGTTTAAATTTATCAAATGTAAAGGGTATAGTCTTTAGGTCGTCTTTTCCCATTTTAAATTAGATCATCTGGATTTTCATATATGTTACCACTGACTTTAGACTGGAAAATCAGGTACCCTCATCCTTATTATGGCAAATTTGGTCAGCTGCTTGTACTTGGTTCAAAGAGTAGATCATGATATTGTGAGTTAAATCATATAAGAGGGAGGAGTTGTTGGAAGATTTATTTTAGTGTTGAAATAACACTATCAGCCAATTTTAATATGGCCACCTCACCATATTGACTTGGAGCCTAATTAAATTTTTCTTCATAAACATTTGCATATTTTCTTGTTTTGTTAGGCCAAGTGATTTGGTGTCCCTTTGTAAATATAAAATAATTGATAGTTGGTCATTATTTATCCAGAGGATAGCATCATTTAAAATAGCATACTTTTGAAAATATTTCACTAGAAAATGATCAGTTTTTCTTAACTTGAGTGTGGCACTTGTTGGTCATGCTTGGATATATTTAACTTTTATGAAACCAGCAACACTGAAGCTAATATTCTCTGAAAACACATAAATTAGGTCCCTTTAAAACACTGTGATGTCCTTATAAATGCAATAAACATAAAATTAAATATTTTCTTGATATCAATAATATTTGAAGTTAAACCATAAAATTTCTTTTGGCTGTCTTTTAATTACTTTATATTTATTTACTTAGATGTTTTATTCATTTATTTGGTGACTTATTATTTTTGTTATTTTTAAAACTTTAAGTACTTTGCAGTTGTACTGTATGGAGTGCTCAGTTTTAATGACTTCATTTTATGCTCTGTGAGATAGGCTGTCTTTAATTCCTACTTTTATTTATAAAAATGAAGGTACAGAAAAGTTTGTGAACTTGTCAGTGATTACACAACTTCTATGTGGTGGAATAAAGAATTATTTTGGGCTTATATGATATAACTGCTGCTTATATCAAATCAGATGTTCCATTATAAATGGCACTTTACAAACTGTGAGTTATTTCTATGCTATTAAAATATGCTTCTAGTACCTACAGATATAAATATTATTTTGGCAAAGTTTAAGTGCCTAAAACTGTAAGTTATTCTGAAAAAACGATTTTATGAAATGTATAAACATTAATTATGTCTCAAAATCACTAGCATTTGAATAAACCAGTGTACTGGAAGAAATCGTAGAAATGAATGACAAAATTATTTCAGGTTAGAAAATGAGATGACTACAATAAATAATGTAAACAAGAAAATATTTACATGTATATTCTAAAATAGAAATGCTATTATTCCACTGGCCATATCAATGTGCCTTCATTAAAATATATATTGCATTAGATTGTGAACTTTTCAATATTTAGGTTACAAGGTGATAAATTTGGGGCAAGATATTTTTTGAGTTTACAGGCACTGTTTAGGAGTTAAGGAAATTAATGATGTCTTTCTAAAACATAAGCATGTTTGTATAAACAAAATAGTTGTGTTTGTAAGTTCAGATATTTGTGCATTCCCCAGAGTGTCCAAGAATTTATTTTGAAAAAATTTCATGGAAGGTATTCAATGGAAAAAAATATAAATCTTTTGTATTAAGTTAGTTCGTTTTCACTGACAGTATTATTTTAAAAGGTGCACAATCAGAAGCACAAGGCCCTGGGTTGTGAATCCCCAGCACTGCAAAAAAAAAAAAAAAAAAAAAAAAATGTGCACAAAGGAATGCATTTTTTTTTTGTGTGTGTGCAAAATGTAGATTATATAGTGCAGGGTTGCCACAGATGTGCTCTTTGTTGTCAGAGAGGAGTAGAGGTAGAAATCTGTATACCTGCAGTAGGAACATCAACCACAACATTCCTCAGGAGAAGTTTGAGTCTATAAACTGCTCTTCCTAACTCTGTCTTTTGGACCTCAATGGATAATTATTTTGATGTCAGTTTATAATGGACAAACCTAAGCATTAGAAATTAATTTATTTTCCTATGCTATCACTGTTGTTTAGCACTTCTGGCTTAACCAAAGTTATTCTTTCTTCTGTCACATTTTGTGGTGCCATCAACCCCAGCTTCTGTTAGGAGCTCACCTGTGCATCTGTTTTTTTTCTTACATAGTACAGAAATAGGAATGTTCTTTGATCTCTGCATTCACGTTTCTTGAGGTTTTGTTTTACAAGTAGATCACATTCTTAATAAAAGACATGAGTGATGACATGTGTTTTAGAATGTGAAAATTACCTTGGCTTTGTTAGGACTCTATCCATGCTTTTTATGACATCTATTTCAGAACTCCAGTGATATCTGTAATTGCAGGTAATAACCAGTACTGATAAGCTTGTAGTAGTTGCCGTTCACTACTCAAGGATTTAATACATATTGACTCACTTAATTCTCTTGAAACCTGATGAAGTCGGTGAGATTTTCCTTATTTTGCAGATGATGGGCACATATTTTAAACAAATACTCAAGTTCACAGAGTTGGTTCCTACTCAGAGTAGGGACGAATCTTTGTAACCTTCTGTGCCCTTGCTCTTAGTACTTTACTACATACTCAAGGAGGCTAACCAGAGTTTTTTCATAAACACTTTCATATTTAGTTGTTGTTGTTAGGCCAAAGCATTTGGAGGTCCTTTTAAAAACAGTGAAAATCTAATATTAGTGAAATTATCCACTTGTATTTTATGGGTAATTTTTAAAGAATATGCTTGATCATCATATTGGAGGTAGCTAGTCATTTGCCATTAACCAAGTTTTTTTTTTTTTGAGGTTCCCAGCTTTAGTTTATAGGAAACATAAATAGAGTGTAATAGGTTTAGTATTTATAGATAGAGGACTTTTATAATCAACTTGCCTTTTTAAGGATCTAAATAGCTATAATTTGTTCAGTGAAAAAATATGTGTGTTTTTCCATATATATATATATATATGTATGTGCAGTAATTCTCTCTCTCTATATATAGAATAGATATATATATAGAATATATATATAGAATTCTATATATTTATATATATGCAGTAATTCTCATCCTTTTGGTATTGTTTCGCAGTTGGAGTTTATTTAAAATATCATTGCTAAAATATTTTTTTAATAACTATTATCTTTTCACCTCACCAAAGTGAAGCATTTAATTCAATAAAAAGTTCAACAACCATGCTTTCCACTTGACAAAAGACTTGCTTGGTTGATTAGCATGAATGGGAATACGAATGATTTGAAACAAAGCTGACGAAGAAATCAGAACTAAAGTCCACCTATTGCTGAATAATGTAATTCGTGTCTGGAACTCTTTCACATAAACCTAAAAAAAATCATACTTAAGCAAAATGAAATATTAGTGAATAAAAGAAGTGGAATAATAAAAGCCAACAGAGGTAAAATTTTCCAGGTAGCACTTAAATATACTTGCTACTCTATTTTAAATTTATTAAAGAAAATGAAGATGTGGGATTTCTTCAAAAAGGTGCTTTTATAACTTTCAATTTGGTAAATTTTCTATTTATATACATTAGGTTGATATTCAATTGTTTGAAAATGCACAAAGTGATATCTTTAAAATCTAACATTTAGGATTTTTTTACAATATAATTTTTAAACCAATAATTTAAAATGAAATGCAGATATTGAAGCTACAAAAAAGATCAACAGTCATTTAATTTTTATATGTACTTTTTCATTTAATACTTTAAAATGTAAAAATATGTAGACTATGTTGATAAGTGTCAGAATATTTTGTATGATTAAGAAAATGCAAGGTACAAAGAATGCTATTGGAGAACAAACGCAGATAAACATTTTATTTCATTTTATGAAATCAGAATTGATTCTAGGAAATAATTTTATCAATAGACCCTCATTTTAGCTGGTTTATCCCATTACTTAGTATTCAACAATTATTTATACAGTATTTACAATAGACATTTATATTTGCATTTACATTGTGAAACACTAAAATGGATTAGACATGGGTCTTGCATTAAAGGCCTTGGATTCTAAGGTGGCTATGACAAATACACTATATATTCTAATGCCTTAAAAAGATAAAATATAAAATGGCATAAAACACATTATTCTAATGGATTACATTTGTAGAACGTGTCATAAAATGCATATAAAAAACTAAAGGAGAGATTATCTTCAACTGTATAAGGTAGAAAAATCACCATCAAAGAAGTTACACTTGAACTTAGTTCTGAAGTGTGTGTATGCATATCAATTTAAGATGTTTTTGACTGCAAGTAACTCAAATTGAAGTATCCTTAACATCATAGGGGATTTATTGGCTCATATAACTGAAAGGGTTCACTTTGGGAGCGGTGAACAGATGCAGTTCATTTGGAGTTTCTGCTCTATTTCTTTCTGCTGCCGCCAGTTTGTTTCTTTCCTTGACTAGCAGAAGGGTGACAGGAGTGAATTCTGAGACTCATGACTCTGCATGACAACCTCCAGAAGAAGAAACACTACCCCAAGAAATTGTTCTGAGATCCTTCTGGACTGGAGGTGCCTAGGGTACAGTTTTGACTTTATCCCATGGCTAGGATGAAAGAGTGTGCATATTGCTGTAAATGAACTAAGGCTCATTCCTGGAGTAAAAAGTAGTGTTTGGTGTTCCGTGAAGTATTCAGCTGCATGGGAAGTGGTTTAGAATATTGCATTAAGCACGCTTACACTGTTGGAGACAGGGAAAGGAGAATGGATCCTAAGTAGGCAGTTTACAGTGTCCACCGGAATGTGAATTGGGCATTCAAGTACAGGAATGACATTCAAGCATCGTGGATTGTGTGAGCATGTGAAGGAAGGAAAACAATGTGTATGTAGAGAGCATTGGCTATTGCGGCGTGGTTAAGGTAGAGAGCACTTAAAAGAAAGTTATTGGGAATAACATCAAAAGGGTAAGTTGGTATCACATGGTGGAATACCTTGAAAGCTAGGCAGTAAAATTCAGAATTTATTCTGTAAATGACGTGAGTTGTTCAGTGTTTTTGCACTAGCCCAGCATGCTCAGAGCTGCTGTTAATATTTGAACTTGTCAGTGACAGGTGAATACTTTTCAGAAAAATTTGCAAGTGAGTCATGATATTTGGCTATAGTGCCTGAGGAAGAGGATAAGAAGCAGTTTGTAAATGTCTTAGTTGAGTCTGTAGGAAGATGACTGTTTCTTTACTAGCAAAAGAAAACACAATAGGATAAAAATGGGGTTGGGGAGAGATAAGGAGTCTCTATTTGGATCTACCAAATTATTCATCTATCCGTTAAATGGTAAGACCTTTGGAATTCAATTTTTCAGAACTTTTTATCATACTGGTGAATAATGTTTACAGAATGTAGTGACTTTACTCAGTTAACAATACTTTATTTTTTTAGAGCTAGTTGTGCATCCAGTCCTTCTGATTCTAAGCTTTGCATTCTATTTTATCCTCCAGAGTTGACATACAAATTGATATGTTTTGCTTGAACAATAAATGATATCTAACATTTATTGAGAACCACTTTTTTTTCAGGCAGTGTGCCCCAGATGTCATTTTTCTTATTATTAATGATAGTTAACTGATAGGCATGGTAATTAAAATTACTGGTGTTACTGAGTACCTACAACATGTCTGTCCAACAATTTGCATATATTATATACTGTGCTTTTAATGACCATTCTGTGGTACACATTTTATAGATTGGAAAATTTACACTTGAAGAGTTTATTTAATATGCCTAAGATCATGCAACCTAATGGGCCAGAACAGGATTATGAATTCATAATAGTTGTCATACTCGATCAGTGCGTATGGCTACCTTCAAAGTATAGTTGAATCCTAAAATGGGTGTTTTGCCTTGTTGGAGGAGCGGGGTTGGATTGGAGACCTTTGCTCTTGGGATTTGGAAATGTAAGACTAACAATCCATCTTAAGGCTGAACCTAAAAAGGCTGATGATATAGATATTACAGCCATGGGTGTGGGTTTTGTTTGAATGTAGAGATTAGAAAAAAGGGAAGAGGCCTAGAAGCAGAATCTGGGATTCGAAGAGTAAGTAAGATTAAACCACCATAAAGAATATCAAGAGAATTCAATGACAGAATACAACAGGGATGAGATTTTCAAAACAAAGAAATGACCAAATTCCCCAGTGCTTCAGGAAAATTCCATTAGGTGTAGTGAGTAGGAGGTCACTGGTGGCTTCTTGGGAGGCCAGTTTTTATCAAGTGGCAATTACTGGAAGCACTAGACGTAGGGTTAATGAGTGAATGCAATGGCTGTTTATAATTGGAGAGAGATTCCATTAGAGAGAGAAATCTTAAAAAAATCACTAGGGAGATAAAATAGTAATGAAGCTTGGTATTGGAGACTATGGGAACAAATAGAAAAGCTCTAGTGGAAATATTAACTACAAAGAAAAACTGGATAGGAAAGTGAATATTAATAAAGATTTTTTTAAAAGAATACATACACTACTGAAATAGAGTAATGTGAAATTGGAAACAATACCATTGATGATCTCATTGTTCTCACCAAGTATGTGGCTAAGCCTCGGTGTGCTTCTGTGTAATATTGGATCCTGTTTTTAGGCGGGAAGCTTGTTTGACTTTTACCTTCTTACTGAACTGTGTTGATAGACCTTCTCACCTGCTTCTGCTCCATTGCAAAGCAGAAAACCTTCCCTCACTAACCTGGTTTCCATTATTGTGTTTCCAAATGGAAAGATTTTGTATGTTTTGCATGTTTGGTTTCAATAAGTGCTAATGTTTCGTTAATTATTTGGCAAAAATACAAACATATATACCAGAGTGAATGAATTCCCTAGAAACAAAGACTTAAAATTCAAATCCAGCTGCCCATAAGATAAGCCACCAAAACCAGAAACCATTCATAATAAAACTACCTACTCATGCAGATGCTTGATAAAAATGTGCAACCAGTAATGTGGTATCCCAAATGAATGTAAAGAGAGAAGTGATTTTATGTAAATGTGTGGGGTCTTAAAATTTTCTCTCATATATCTGCTTATCCTATGTGTTTTTCCTTCTTGTTGAGGACCTTTGCTTGGGTTATTCCAATTACATGGTGTCTACCTTCTATTTTCACTCTTCCTCCATGCAAAATAACAGCAGATTTATAGTCACTCACTGTGTCCCAGGCCTGGTTCTAATGCTTTATATATAATAAATGATAAATCCATTAAGTTCCAAGTTTTCAGTTTTTTGAATATATCAGTGAAATTGACAGAGGCACATTGAAATAGGTTGGAAATTATAATCTGGAGCTTATATATATTATTATATCATGGTTAGTATATTAAAATATAATTAGATTATATCCTATATGTTTTAATAGGTGTTTCACATCTGGGACTTATTGACAAAAGTGAGTTTAACTACTTTGACTAACACTATGAGTTAGTATTTTTTTTTCCATTTTTGCAAATTAAATTGAAATATAAAATTAATATACTTGGTGAATTAACTGCATCTTGCTAAAATTAATTCCAACAAAATCATTTTAATAATCACTTAAAAACTTTTAGCTATGTGAAATGTAAATTAAACTACTGACTACTAAAGGTAGCTTTTGTAAAGTAGTTTTTTTTAGCAAGTTGAGAAATGTTACATTGGAAAGAAAGACTATATCCATATCAAGTCTACTCTCCTGGCTTAGAGGGTAGAACACAAACAATAAAAAATGAAGTGTTTGAAGAAGTGGAGTGTCCCAAGGTGGAGAAAGGATAGGCTGGTAGTTGTTGAAAGGGGTTGGTATAGAAGGTACAAGCTAGGTTCTCTCAGGCTGACCCTCTTTTTGACCTGGGAATCTTGTTTTGACTGTCGCCTTTTACTGAACTTTCTTGCAAGTTATCTTACCTTTTTCTCCCTGAGAGCAATGCAGAAGGCCTTCCCTTCATTAACTTGCTTTCCCTAACCTGTTTCCAAAGCAAAAATCCATATTTCATATGTTTTACACATTCTGTTTCAATAATTGCTAATGTTTCATTAATTAACAATTGTAATAGCGAAATCCACACATTCACACTTCTTCTCTGTCATTTTTTCACCAGATACTGACGTTATGGCATTTTTGGCAAATAAGTACCTGATTAAATTTAGTCTTAATGCTTGCATTTATCCCTCTGTATATAAAAGTTAACATCAGTGGATTGTGTATTTCATTTAGAAAAGCATTTCTAAAACTTATCCTTTTTTTAAGTGAGGGTGACAATACACTGAGTATTCTAGAAGCCTGGGGAAAAAAAAAGTTAAGACATCAAAATCCTAACAGTGGTAGGAAGTGACTTGAACAGTGACAAGATGAGAAGTCCAATGAGTCATAAATAAGCTAAATTAATTCAGAAGCGGTAGGGTGCCACAAAGATGTGGTTGCTACCTTTTGATCTGTGACAACAATTTCCTTTGTTCTTCCCTGGTATATAGAGATAGCCTCCTGAGATTTTTATCAACTGAATTTATAGTATTAGTATTTGAATATAAAAGTAAGAAGGACAATGTTCTTAAAAAATGGTGGATTAGAGTGCCTCAGAAATAGTGGCTTCGATAAGTGCATTAATATCTCGGGTCACAAGAGAACCACTTAATTGAATAGTCTCAAACAATTTGTGTCTTTGTTCAGCCATGAAAATTATTCAGCTATATCATAGTGCCAAGATTATTTTTAGTCATGTTTTTATTTGAATGATCATAATTTTTTATATTTCCAAAGAAGAATTGTATGAGATAATTACTTTTCATTTTTTTGTCAGTTTAATCATGCTTGTTTATCTTCACATAAAGTCATCTTTAAATATTGTTTGTGTTTTCTCATATATTAATATTTACATTTTTTTCTGACAGTCTCCGTTAGTACAAAATTTAAGCATTGCATTTGTTAAAGGGAGATTCTGAGCCCATTTTGTGTTACTGTCCTACCTGAGACTACATAATTTATGGACAGTGGAAGTGTATTTGATTCACAATTCTGGGGGTTGGGAAGTCCAAAAGAATATCTTTGGTATATGCTGAGAAGGTGCTGAGGGCCTTTGTGTTGTGTCAACCTTTGGTGGAAGGTGGAAGGACAAGAAAGCTTGACAGCAAGAGATCCAGAGGGGCTAAATTCACTTTTATAACAAGAACTGCTTTTGTGAAAAACAACCCACTCCTGAGATAACATTAATCTATTCATGACCTAATCCCTTAGGCCCCACCTGCTGACACTGTTGCACTGAGAATTAAGTTGCAAGCACATGAATTTTGGGGGACACATTCAAACCGTAGCAGCTGGCAAATGTGATAAACTAGTTTTTAATGTAACAAATAGGAACAATAATAAAAGCTTCCTTAATATTTATATTTGGCAGCAGAGCAAATAGCTGATGTAGGAAGAGAACATCATTCTTACTTGGTTCAGAATTTATGCATTTTATTTCCCAAGGCCTTGAATTGTTTCACTGTATACATCTGTCTGCTCTATTTACCTTTTCTGTAGAAAGAAAATGTGAGGAAAATGACAATTTTAATTTTGATCAAGGAATTTAATAGTTCATAAAGAAAGAGAACTTGAAATTTAAATTATACATCTGTATCTTCCCTCCATATTATTAATTCATCGATATAATATTTGCTTTGTGCCCCAAACTTGTAGGTACTTCACATATATTATCTTATTTAATTTACAACAACCACAGGAGATATTTTCTATGTGATAATAATTTTAAAGTAGTAGATATGAGATAGAGGAACATTAATTTTCCTAAGATCACCTAAATGTCAAGGGAATGAAGCCTCAATTCTTATAAATTCCCTAACTTATTTGAGATTTGCTTCCCCAAGAAGGTTGAGATTATTAAACTAATAGAATTCGAAGACCTCATTATATTGTCTGGCATTTTGTATTTGTCAATAATAACATGGGTATGAAAACAGGGGGAAGGTATTGTCACCAAGAATGCTTTCTTTTGGGCCTTGACACACTGAAGGAGAGCATTTCTTTTGAAACAAATATTCTAGCCGGTTCTGCTAAACATCTCCTTTGCTAGGGTTGAAGTTGAATGCACTCCATTTGACTTTCTGTGGGCTGTTGTCTCTGCTGTTTTGGGTTAAAAGTGGTGACGGGTAGTGACCAACACTTTTAAGAGATTGCACATCAGCCACCAGCTCTCAGCACTTGTGCCTGCTTTTGTTAGCCTAAGGATTCTTTAACTTCCAATGCTTGGGAGCAATTCAGAAGCTACGTGAAGGTATTCCACAGCACAAATCGAATAAAGACATTACTTTTTCAAATCAAGAAAAAAAAAATACAACAACAACAATAGCAACAACAACAACAAAAACCAGCTACGATTTCCTAAATTCTTAAGGTTTTAACATTTTCTCCTCAAAATTTGGGTTCTATTTATGGCAGAATCTGTTCTAGAGATTATATTTATATGTTATATGTTACAATTTCTTATTTAAGATATGATGACAATCAAAAAACATTTAAAGTTCAAGAGATACTTGAACATTTTTCCTTAAAGAGCTGTTGACCAAATAAGAATCCGTACTTGAGTTGCTAATGTTCTCCTTTTCCTCCTCCTCCTTCTTTTTTGATAATCAGGTTAATAAATAGGGATGCTGAAGTAGTAGAAAGGTTAGACTGAGTTACATTGGAGAGGAAACAGAGGTAATTGGGTATTTTAAGAAGTAGATTTAAAAGAATAGACACAAAAATAGAAAAAGAATTATATAGAAATAGAGAAGAATAAGAGGCAGTCTGAAATGCTTATAGAAATGGAGAAAGAAGAAAAGTTATGAATCAACTACTTTGTTGAATGAGGCTTTGTGCAAAGAATGTGTTTTGGATAATTTTGTCTTTTTGTATAGAAATCCAAATACAGAGAGCCTCCATACTAACTGGTATCCCACTTTCCCCAAATACACTTTGCTGCCTTTTGACAATTGGAAAGATTAAATGTTTTTGGATTTCCTAAGTTGAATCTTTTCAACTTGGATAGGTGTTTTATGAATATGATGACAGGCAGAAATAGGTCAGAAGGTAGAAGAACAAGAAACAAAATAATGTTTGATGGTGTTTTTGTTGTTGTTGTTTTTTTGTTTGTTTGTTTTTGCTAAAACACATGAAGGTAGACAGATGATTCATGATTTTAATATGTTGAAAATTAGTAGTTACATCTTGTTTTCTGGATACTAATCTTCAGCTCTAAGATTGAATTTACTTGCCACAGTTCTTGAGGATCTAGAATCTTCAACTTTGTGCAATGCTTATATCTTATAATTGATAGAGTGCTCTCTGATACCAACTAGGCCACTAAACACAACAGCTGGTGCTATACCCACACTGGAAGTCTGTAAAGGACTATTTGTTTACAAGCCTCAGACTATCCTAAACTCTTTTTTTTTTAATTAAAATCATTTTTAAATTTTTATAGACTGCATTTTGATTCATCGTACACAAATGGGGTACAACTTTTCATTTCTATGGTTGTACACAATGTAGATTCATGCCATTCTTGTAATCATACATATACATAGGGTAATACTGTCTGTTTCATTCTACTATCTTTCTATCCCCCACCCCGTCACATCCCATTTTCCTCCACACCATTCAAAGTTCCTTCATTCTTCTCTTCCCCGCATCACCCCTCCCACGTTATATATTGTCGTGCACTTATCAGAGAAAACATTTGGCCTTTGGTTTTTTGTGCTTGGCCTATTTCACTTAGCATGATATTTTCCAACTTCATCCATTTACCAGCAAATGCCATAATTTTATTCTTCTATATGGCTGAGTAATATTCCATTGTGTATATATACCACAGTTTCTTTATCCATTCATCAATTGAAGGGCATCTAGGTTGGTTCCACAATCTAGAATTGAGCTGCTATGAACATTGATGTGGCTGCATAACTGTATTATGCTGATTTTAAGTCTTTTGGGTATAAACCAAGGAGTGGTATAAACCAAGGAGTAGCTGGGTCAAATGGCGGGTCCATTCCAAGTTTTCTGAGGAATCTCCATATGGCTTTCCAGAGTGGCTGCACCAATTTGCAACTCCATCAGCAATGTATGAGTGTGCCTTTTTCCTCACATCCACCCCAACACTTATTATAGCTTGTGTTCTTGATTATAGCCATTCTAATTGGAGTTATGAAATTTTAGGGTGGTTTTAATTTGCATATCTCTAATTACTAGGGATGATGAGCACTTTTTCATATATTTGTTGATCACCTGTATATCTTCTTCTGTGAAGTGTCTGCCCATTTCCTTAGCCCATTTATTGATTGGGTTCTTTGTATTTTGGTTGTAAAGTTTTTTAAGTTCTGTCTGAAGTGTGTATGGAAAAGATTTTCTCCCACTCTATAGGCTCTCTTTTCACATCATTGATTGTTTCCTGTGCTGAGAAAAAAACTTTTTAGTTTGAATCTATCCCATTTATTGATTCTTGCTTTTATTTCTTGTGCTATTGGGCTCTAAAGACTATATATATATATAAAGACTCCTTTAGTAAGATTTTAATCTAACTATTGGTTTAGTGATGGGCTTGTTCAAATATATTTAGTTGGAGGAATGTGGTGTGAGTTGGAGTTTGTGAAACTTATTTCAGATATATTTCATAATATTTCAATAATATTAACTTATTAATGACCTACTCTTGTGAGAATCCAGCTGTCCCAGAAAGGTGAAGAAAAGGGCTGGAGTTGTGGCTCAGGGGTAGAGTGCTTGCCTAGCATGCGTGAGGCACTGGGTTCAATTCTCAGCACCTCTTAAAAATAAGTAAAGGTATTGTGTCCACCTATAAACTAAAAATATATATATTTAAAAACAAGGAGAAGAAAGTACATCCTCTTTTACTTATTAATTCAACAAATATTCATTAGATTCTCTTATCAGGCACTGTGTTAGTTATCTGTAAATAAAAATTCTCTTTGACTTCATAGATTCTACAGATAAGTATATAGAGTATAAGTGCATGCTTCTATTACAAAAGTATACAAATAAGTATGTGATTTAAAAAGGAACAAGACAATAATCTGAAAGTTGTTTTACTTTAAAAGGCTGGTTGCCAAAGAGGTCAGAGGTAATCAGGTCGAAAATTTTGTAGTGAAGGGTGAGGCCAGTAGAAATGTAAAAACTAGAGTGAATCTGAGGATGTTGACTTGTAGAATTTAAGAAGGGAAGTACATAACATGAGTTCATGACTATAACTCATATTTCACATAATGGTTAAAAATCTACATATAAGAAAAAATGAGTATAAGATAGTATACTGTGTACTTGACATAGCCTTTTTTGGAAGTCATACCCTCAAGGAAGCATTTTATTTAGATTATTAAAAGTTTGTAGCATTGTTTTATTTAATTAAGGGGAGGATCTTTTTCAAAGTTTGACTCATAAGGTTTTATCAGTATAAATTGAATGTATATATAAATTACACATATAAATTTAACTCAATTTAATTAAGCCTTCCTAATATGATTTTTACAAAATAATTTTTTTGTAAAATAAATTTTTTTTCTAAAATAATTTCTAAAATAATTTTTACAAAAATAATTTCAATTAAAAAATAAAAGTATCCAGTGGAATGATTATAGTAAAATTTTGGATATTCTCCTTGCAAATGTTAACAATTCTAAATGTTAGTACTTAGAACTTACGTAAAAGCTTATCATAAATCAATTTGATTCAAGTAGTATATAATTAACCTACATACATAATGTAATTAATTTACCACTGTTTAAGCAATTAAGGATGATGATATTCTGGGACTGAGGCCATATCATTGTTTTAGGTAGTTATTTTTTGTCATATTTTAAATTCCTCAGATAATTACTTGCTGAAACTTAGTGAATTCTTAGACTTTAATCAAACATGGCCTTCTGTTATACTATCTCGTTTTGTATGTTCCATGACAAAGCCTCATAAATGACTTACATTATGAAACCAGGTAAAATAAAATTTACCAATACAATTTGGAGTTCCATGTTTCTATGTTAAAGGTACTTAAAAATTGAGAAAGTTCCAAAGGTGCTTCCTAAATACATTATTTTTTCAATTGCAACTATAAGGAATGAATTAATCTTAAGAATGCTATGATAAGGGTAAGAATATACAATACATTTTTTTAATTATAAAAATATTCTTAGGTTGTAAATTATCAATCGAAAGCTAAGGAAAGATCATCACACAATAATAAGATGTCATTTATGAAGAAAGATAATGAAAAAGAGGGTTTGGAACAATTTTATTTGAAATATGAGAAATTCAAGTTAACCAAAGGAAGAAAAATGAGTATCATTTGAAAAATTATGTATTTAATATAAATCATTGTGTTGCTGAAATGCATTCATTTTGGAAGTTTGTGCACAATGCTGAAAGTTTTGCTGTAGATCATGAGAATAGCTTCTTCCATTCCAAGGATTTACTCAGCATTTCTTCCTTCCTCATTTGCCTTTGTGCTTCTTCAGTTGTTGGTTTCCATGCTGTGAATCATTGGATTACTGCTTATACTTATCTGGTGTTCTTCTCATGTTTTATTTAGTGCTGAGCATAAATCCTTTTATGTGATTTTCCAGGCTGAGTCGTTATGACAGTCCCCTTTTCTGGGTTCCCTCTTTCCTCTTTCCTTTTCTCATCCTCCCTCTTCTCTCTGTCCTTAGGTTGTTCTTATGACTACTCTGGCACCCTTTCTGATTTAGATCATCCCAGATTAACTGTGGCTCTCATTCATTTCCTGCTTCTTTTGTAAATTTCCTGATTTCCTTTTTTTAGGCGGGGAGGTACCAGGGATTGAACTCAAGGCCACTTGACCAGGGAGCCACATCCCAGCCCTTTTTGTAATTTTTATTTAGAAACAGGGTCTCATGAATTGCTTAGCACCTCGTTTTTGCTGAGGCTAGATCCTCCTTCCTCACCCTTCCAAGCTGCTGGGATTAAAGGCATGCACCACAGTGCCTGGCCTAGATTTCTCTCCACAAATCTTGGCTTTTACTTGGTCATCTATCTACCTCACTCTACTAAATGTGTCTATTTCTAATGAAATGTGGTCAGATCTTCTCTTAGAGAGAGGTATTATGTCTATAAGCAACTTATCTCATGCTGTTGTTTTTATCTCAGATATTAGGAATCTATAGAAATGGTTCTTGAGTATTAAAACAGACCTGATACTTTGTTATATCACAGTCAAGATTTACATTGTTTTTGCTGTTTTTTTCTCACTATAAACTAGATTACAAATATGTAGCTACTGTTGTATGAAAAGAACATTGAACTATCTATTCTCCAATGTCATGCATACCTGACTTAACAGCTAATGTTTTTATTATTTTAAACATCTATCCAGCATTTAAAAATATTTAGATTAAGGGATTCTCCCGTTTCCTTTGATTATCAAGTTAACATCTCAGTACTGTGGTTCTGAATAAGTTTCTACTAAAATCTAACTTAAATGTTCATTTTAGCAAACTTTCCAAATGAAGACAGAATAAGCATTCATTTACTACCATTAAATATTCTCTCAGATTTCTCTTGCCTACTATATATAACTTTCTTAAAAGTTGTTAAATTATACCCGTATTAGTTTAAATTGCTTTTTGTAATCCTTCAATATAATTTCCAAATAATAAAAATGTTTTAAGTTAAAAACACTTCAGAAGTTGTTCTTCACTTACAAACATGTTCCACTGTGTAAGACCCTTGAAGTCAGTTATAATTATTACAGTCTGTAGCCATTAGTATACTGTAAGGAGATTGGTGGACTTCTTTACTTAGCACAATGAGAAGGGGTGTATCCTGAGAATATAGAGAAGTAAATATTGAGATTATAAAATTAGAAGAGTTCTGGATAGATGTGTTATGTTCTTGCATCCTCTTAAAAAATTTTTATGGAGTACTATACTGTATTTACTGCTTGCTATAAGACATGATTTCTATTAAGAATTACACAGTCTGAAGAAGGGATGTGTTCATGTTGTGTTTTATAACATGATATATTTTATAGCATTTTTTTAGAAACTGCGTCAAAGAAGTTAAAGGTCAAAGAAGATAGAACTGTATTCAAAGGAAAGGTGTCAGGGATCTGCAGATCTCACTCAGGTATTTAGCTGAATACTAAGTAGTGTGAAGCCTATAAAAGTATGTAAAAAAAATCAGTAGAGGCAACAGTGGACAGATATTCACACAGAACCAGAGATGGCACCAGTTTCTACTCCCCACAGTATTAGAGTAGCTATACTGAAGAAGAGTAGTCGTATCAAGTGTTGTTAAGAATGTGGAACAACCGACACCCTCAAACATTGCTAATGTAAAATATGCAACCATTTTTCTGGGGGCAGAAATCGGGGATTGAACTCAGGTGCACTTGACCAATGAGCCACATCCATAGCCCTGTTTTATATTTTATTTAGAGACAGGGTCTCACTGATTTGCTTAGTGCCTAGCTGTTGCTGAGGCTGACTTTGAACTTGTGATCCTCCTGCCTCAGCCTCCCGAGCTGCTGGTATTGCAGTTGTGCACCACTCTGTCTAAAATTTGCAACCATTTTGGAGCACAATTTGTCAGATTCTTTAAAATGTCAAATATATTTGTACTTATGACTTAGCTATTTTAATCATAGGTATTTACCCAGAAGAAATGAAATCATATATCCATACATACATGATCAGAGCAGTTTTAGTTTTGAGAACCAGAAACTGAGAACCAACTGAGTATCCATCAACAGGCAAATAGATAAGCATATTGTGGTATATCCACAAGGAATAAATATATAAGGAGGTAAACCACTGATACATTCTACAACATGCTTACATGTCAAAATATTGAGTGAAAGAGCATGAAAAGAATTGATTCATAATGTATGAATCAATTTGCATAAAATCGTAGAAAGTGGAGCTATTGTATAATGATAAAAAACAGTGCAATTCCTTGGCGAATGTGTGGGGCATGTACTGACCAGGAGGGATGGGAAAGGAAGTATAACATCAATGAGAAGCTGTTGGTTTCTTAAATAATGAATGGGTCTGTCCTTGGAGCAAATTAAAAAGTTCACAGAGAAGTAGTCTGTTGGAATTACTGAGTTTCTGTGTAACATTTCTAGAGGGAAACTTTGGTCTGTTACTTTTTTCCCAATAAAAATTTGTCTTAGTTTTGGGCAGTGTGTATCCAGAAACCCTGAGGACTTCCAGAGTCATTCCAAATACTACTGATACCATGATAGGTGAAAAATTATTTTCATATCTTTAAACTTCAGAATGAGGGATATCTTGTAAACCTTAAAATTAGGAGGAACCTACTAAGTGGGCTTACATTTTTCCTTTTGAGTTTCAGTGGGAAAGTGGTAATCCTGAAGAGATAACATATCTAACCTAGTTTAGACACTGTATTATTCTTTGCATACAGATTAGTTAGGTTCCTGTAAGTCACGGTCCCGTTTCTTTCTTTCTTTCTTTTTTGTTTTCATACTTCTATGAAAAATTCTATTCAGCTTTTTTTTTTTTCACATTCCCCTACTTCACAATAGAACACCTGCTGTAGATAAATGAGTTAGTATGATATTTTGAGCAAAACATGAGCAGAAGATTTCAAAGTTGTATTGGTCCATGAAGCAATGATAGAGAGCTGAAGTGACAGACTACCAGTAGTGTATAAAAAGTGCCCTCTGGTAAAATTTACCATAATATTTTCAGATAAACTGTGCATCCAGGACACATGGATGATGACAAGATTGTGAACATCATCTCTGAATATGAAAGGTATGATATATGCACAGCTATCAAAGAGCAGTTCATTTTAAAATAAGCCATATTTCCTGCAGTTGCAGGGCAAGAAAGGAGAAAATAGTTTATGAAGAGAATGAAGATGTTGATCTTTGGCAGCCAGTCTTTTCAATCTCTGTGAAAGTACTGGCTGTAGCAGCAGCAGCAGCAGCAGCAACAAACTTACTGATTTCCCTTTTTACTTGAAAGGTTCCTGAGACATTTAAAGGACTTTTTTTTTTTTTTTTTTTTTCCTTTTTAACCATAGGATGAATGGACTGGTTTTCAGTTCTATCTGCCAGATCTATAACAGGGGTGGCAGACCCTGTTTGAGGAGTCAGAAATCATCATTTCATATGTGAAGAATTCTGTGGATGGGAAAAACTTAGAATTATCTGAATATGAGTGAAGTCTTATCAAAGTGGTCACTAAATCCACCCACTTTTTTATTCTTTTCATGTCTCTTTGCACAAACCTCCTCAAACTTTACCCCACCCCACCTCTGGGAAAAATCATTCTAATGTTGGAGGTTAAATTCATGATTATGTTAGTAAACCTAAAATGAAGGAAGTTATTACTGTTTTCCTTCACAAGACTTGCTCTTTGGTATATTTTTCATTATAAAACAAAATATTGAAACCATAAAATATGACTGGTCATAAAATTTACATTTCAAGAAGGATGTATAACTCTGGCCATTCTGGCCATGCTTCATTAACATGGTCAGGATATGCCTGACAAACAGCACTCATTGCCTAAATGGAAAAGTAGAGCTATTCAGCTTTTCGGAATGGGTTATTTTACTCTCAAAGTAAAAATTATCCTTGTGTTTTTGAGACAAATTGCAGCAACTTAGTATAACCAAATGAATTTAGAACACAAACAGGGAGGTATTCTCAGAACTTTGTAAAGTTGGAAATTCAGGTTTATTTTGGCTCTACAATGAAGGTTATGGTAATTATAATAAAGATAGAGTGGTAGGAAAATTAATGTTTTTTATAAATGGAAACAATTTATCTTTGATAGAAATTCTTTTTTCTGTTTCTGTTATCCCTTCCTGTTTAGAGGACAGTGTCTTAGCTAAGCATTTTATGTTGTCTTTTTTGAAATATCAAATATTTGATCTTAATTTTTGTTTGAAGTAGTGAAGGATTTCCTGGAAAAATATGAGTTCAATATGTGACATTTATTATAGTGTTATGTGTTCTTACTGAGGAAAATTGAATATAAATAAGTGTTAATGAGTGTCCTGATTGTCCTATAAAGAATAATTCATTCCCACTCAATAAATGAGACAAGCAGGAAGAGGAGGATCATAAACTACACTAGATGAACATGCTGGACTTAGGAAACGACTATGGTTAGGGAACAATAAGACATCATTGAAAGGCAATTGTAATTCTGTCAAGGTTCATGGAATGATCAGTTTGCTCTGGAGGATGGAATTTCGTGGTGATTAAATTATGTGTATGTAAAGCATGTTTGCATTTTCAGTGATATTCTATATGCTATGCTTCTCAAATGTGAAATTGTTTTGAAATTTGGATGAATATTAATGTTTGGAACTGGCTAAATAAACAGTGAATGCTCAGGGTTGTTTTTTCTCTCCATTTATCCTGAAAGAGAAATTTTATATATATGGGTAAACCCACATGCATGCATGCACATGCACGTGCACAAACTCATACAGACATCCTCAGGGACCTTGTTTCTTGGTTCTGTAGATCATCAGACTTCTAGTGATGTGGTGTAAGCAGTGATTTCTGTTAGTTTTTTATAACCATGGGACTCTGTAGGAACCATCAGATGAAAGGGTCAGGATTTTTCTTTTAAGAAAATAATTAAGTGAAAGCTACTGATGTGATCTGTTTAAGAAGCAAAGTACAAAGTTAAAATAAAAGAAAATGTATATAGTCTATAGATAACCTAGGAGTAGGACCTGGAGTAAATAGATAATGTGGCAATGAATAGAAAGTTATCGAATGTCCCCAACATGTGCAAGACATTTTCTGAGGTATAGCAAAGTATTTTAGCCATTTCCTTTGAGTGGTTCTAGCCGTGGTTGTCCAGTAACTTCCTTTGAATGGTTCATTGTTCTTACATAGTCTTGTGTTTTTATGACAAATTATTTCCTGATGTTTAACCCAATTTTCCTTTATCCAGTTAAACTCTATTATTTTTAGCTGGTGCTATTACAAACATACTTAAGAGACATTCATTCATGGTTTTGTTTCTCTACAGATCTGAAACCTTTATTGTTTTGTGCCTATGGCTTTAGTTAAAAAAATAAGATATTTAAAATGACTGTGCAGTAACTTAGAATAGTTGAGGCATTCCTGATCTATAATAGGAAATAAAAGACAATTTTTTTTTTGAATAATAGACTAGATTTTCTCATGGCTACAAAATTATCCCATGAACATATTTGATTTACTAAAACAGGAAGATTGTTGGAGTTAAATATTACATCTTTTGCTTTTGTTACACTTAGTAGAGAAAAGATAACAGAAATACTTTTAGGCATTTTATAAAGCCCTTTAATCATGAACATATTTTATCAAATATCATGAACCACCTTAGTTCTAAAAAGAAGAGTAAAGAGATAATTGTTTACCTCCTTTCTCGAACTCTTCCTTGTGTGCCTGTTTGTCAGCCACTTTCTTAAAAATCTGGTTTCGAATCACAGAGTTAGCATATTATCCCAGTCACCTTCATTCCAACCATATTACAGATGAGCATCACTTCTATTAGGGTTTTCAAAACTGAGAAAGGGATTATATAGGTATTCAGTAATATTTTATGGCTTTATTCATAAAAAATTCTTAAAAATGAACATCATATCAATATTGTAGCTAATAATATAGGTGGAGAACTAGACTTTATGTGTTTGAGTAGTTACTCTGCTGCTTACTAGCTCATTGTTCTTGTGCAAGGTTTTAGCCTCTCTGCACCTCAATTTCTTTCTGTGTGTCATGAAATAACAAGGATCTCTATTTCATGTGTCCTTGTGAGCATCAAGTGAGTTGATAAAGTAGTTAATAGCAATTAGCTAGTGGTGGTGGTAATAGTAATTCATAAAATGGTGATTTTTATTAAGGGAAAAGATATGCACAATGTGATATATAAAATTAATGCAAAAATAATGAAGTTTCAATACATGTTACATACAACATTGGTGACACTAAAAGACATTATTTCTAAGTAAGTCAGAAGTCATCAGTATCTCTTTACCTATCTTCTTCAATCTTTTCTTTTACTTTCCATATTCAGTCCATTCTAGAGAGAACAGTGGAAGGAAAGTGGTAAGGAGAGTACATGAGAAAGGGAAGGAAAAGGAAGAGCAAAATAGGGAGACAGAGGACAATTTCAGTGGCTCTAGTGAATTCTTTGGTTTTGTTTTCCTTGATTGAAATTTCAAAGAACAACTCTGTGATTAAAAAATTAAATTCCCTGGTAATTTGAAGTCTCAACAATATATGAATTTACAGCAGTCTGATAGCTTCTAAATTTACTGACAAAAGATTCTGGGCTGGTCTAGCAGATAATCAGAGCTGGTGAGATGTCTGACTGGGTTGCCTTTATCTGTCTTTTTTTTACTTTGCCCAATCCTTTGTGAATGAAAACAGGAGTAATTTATCAAAGAAATAATTTGTTGAATATCTAAGGATTAGATTTGGAAAGAATATGAGGTGGAGGGGTCACAGGATTTAGAATATTATAATAGATCTTTATAACAGGTGACAACAACAGATTGTTCGTTTGTAGAGGCTGTGGGCACAATATATATTAAAACTGTTAATTTGCCTAGAGAAAAAGAATATAATGATTTGATGCTTAGCTATTTTTGAGAAAAAAACCTTTTTATATTAATGTCAGAGACATTTTAAAGACACCTTGAATTCAGTACTACAAACAAATTTGTTTTGGCTTTATATTTTTTCTTTAAATTTAAGGTGGAACTGAATTCTTTTGTCTGATTATTAAAATATATGACTTCTTGTACTTTGCAAAATAAGGATTATGCAAGTAAAACACTAGAATTTATTTGTGCTTTTGATTTGATTCACTTTACTTGACCTAAAAGAACTGGAAATCAGATTACCTATGATTATGATGAATGGAATTTTCTGGGAAGTAAAATTAGTTTAATCAGAGCAATTATTGTTTTTCACTGTTATTATCTCAGAAGGAGGGGAACCAGTCTTTCTGTTATTCTTTAGGGATGTCTCTCAGGATATTATAGTCAATTTGTTTTACCCAGAGGTGAAGGAGGTATTTCAGAATAAGTTATCATAGTTACATGTGGATAATGATGAGTCTTTGGTAAAAATGAGTGTCTATGCCTAATTTTTTTTTCAGAAAAAGAATTGAAAAATCTTCTATTATTTAGGCAATTGTAGATAATTAAATGTCACTAAATAATTTTTAGTAAAACTCTTTCACCTCTAGTTTGAAAAGGACAGTTTGAGAAAATAATAAAAGCTTGGAGGAAAGATTGACTTTTGAGAAGTAAATATATACCTAACATTTTGATGAAATATAACCTAACTAATACCTTTATCCTGAAAGAGAATTACATTCATCACTGATATATGAAAGGAAGAACATGTTTTAAAAATGAGTTTAATAAAAGGTATTAACTTTCATTTTTATTGACATTTGCTTTAGTATAATTAAATCATATTTGCTTCTAAATAAACTATTGCCAAAATGAAGTAAATCCATTTGTAATGAAACAGAGCAAATCATTTATTCTTCCTGTCCCTTTTTTCTAAGTTCTGTGTCCTCAATTTTCTCAATTAGTATACAAGAATATCCCTTATCTACAATGCTTGGGAAGAGAAGTGTTTTGGATTTAGATTTTTTTTTTTTAAATTTTGGCATATTTGCAAATACATAATGAGTTGTTTGGGGATGGGAACCATGTCTAAATATCATATTCATTTGTTTCATATATGTCTTACACACACAGCCTGCAGGTAATTTTATGCATTATGCTTAGTGTGACTGCCTTTTGACTATGACCTGCCACAGGGGGTTAGGTGTATATGTTTTCATTTGTTGAATCATGTCAATGCTCAAAAAAATTCAGATTTTGGAGTAATTTAGATTCCAGATTTTCAAATTAGGGGTGTTTAACCTGTACCATTGCATAAGGGAAAACATATGATGTGATTTTTCTATATATTACTATGCCTAAATGTGAAACCTCTGAAAAATTATTGGTGGATCTTGAGGAAATGTTTAAATTATGATTATCTAAAAGGATGCTGAAATAAATATTCATTATGTCTATAAGCAAAATCATGAAACAGATGAAAGTTGTGTTAATTTCCTTTATTAGTTTTCCTGTGACCTCTAAACACACATGCACACAACCCTGAACCTTGTCATAACCATCTAGTCAGTATAATAACTAATTTTTTACAGAGGTTGTAACCTGATAAAGGTTTAAAGTCTATGATGGTTTATTTACATTTTCCTAAAGGAAAAGGGTTGAGGTGTCAGAAGATGAGATTGGAATGATAACCACATACTAAAGCTACCCCTGGATGCAGAACTTTCAGCACCAGTCACAGTCCCACCATGAGGTGTCTGTGCTGTTTTCTCACATGTGTGCCTCTCCCATCCCCACGTGTGTGATCTTGGAATGGATAATGAACTTCTAATGTGATATCACTGACAAGTGTTCACCCAACTATTCTGACCCGAGCCTTTCCCCTGAGTGGATTTATAACCCTCAAAGTCAGTGTAAATATAACACTGGAAATTGTAAATTAAATCCTCTTTTATTGTCATAATGGGACATAATGGGACAGTGTTAAGGACAATTTCATTTCACTGTAATATACATAAATATTACACATATATATGAATGGTATATATATATGAATGGTATATATCACATATTGCAATGTATATAACATATTGCAAGACATATGCATTTATATATATATATATATATATATATATGTATTCGAAGGATATTTTCACAAACCAGTGAAATCTAATTGTAAGGGTAATTGTTAATTGGAGAATCTTCATTTAGATTTTAACTATTAATTGCCAATTAATGGTAGACAGATCAATAAACAATACTGTAAAATTGTAGGTATGCTTTGTTTTGTACAAAAAGAAAACAGTATTTTGAGAAGCATCGGAAAATACATTTGAATGGAAATATTTCCCCAGTGACTTCATTGTGCCTGAAGTATCCACCTCTTGTGTAGAAATTGCACATGGGTGTAAGAGATTCTGTTACATTGTTTTTATTATTACTAATGAAATACCTGAGGCAGGCTACTTAGGAAGAAAAGAGGTTTATTTAGCTTCCAGTCCACATAGTATTGTGTAGGATTGGCCAGGGGCCCTCTTGACTGTATCACTTCATGGCAGATGGCAACAGTAGGAGTGTGTCTGGGAGGAGCTATAACACTGCAAAATCAGAAGCCAGAGAGACTGGGGTTCCCTCAGTCCCTTCCAAGAACACACCTCCAGTGACTTAATGATTTCACTTTGGCCCCAACTCTTACAAGTCCCACCTTCTAATATAGCTACACTGAGGACCAAACTCCCAACATGGCAACCTTTGGGGAACAAACAACATCCAAACACAACAATTATTAATATATTTCTTAAAACCAGTAAGGCACTTAGCCTTGGCTATAAAGTAACACTAGATTTTCATGTGAAGCAAAACACAGTACTGACGCACCTGTTTGCCACACCTGGCATAGTTTCTGGACTCCTGGATTGAGAAAGGTAAACATTGAAACAAGGAATCCCAGTTTGGTGCTGTGACTTTTTTGTGGGGTCGGGTACTGGTAGTGTGAGGGCAGGGTTTGGGGGTGGAGAAAATGCAACTCGGATCCTCAAGGAACTATGTGCTTTCCAGGCCATACTGAAATGTTAGGTACTGATGCATTTCTGAATTTTCCACAGTTTTGGACAAGGGAAAACAACGGTTCCTATTTCCATGCTCAAACTTCCTTATTCCCTAGAGTTAGACCAAAATTTAGATACCTTGATTTGGTGGGTAGGAGAGAAGACAGTCAATATCAGTTTTTAGCCCATGCAAGGACAGCATTCATGTCAGTGTCCCTCACTGTTCCATCTGGCTGTCAGCCTTATGGAGTGAAGGACTGACCCACAGGGAGCCTGAGGAGGCACCTGTGCAACCTTCATGATATGTTCAAATCATGGATCGCCAACTGTTTGTGAAGAGAAACTGCTTTTTATGTTTCTGGGACCTTGATATCAACATGGACTTATTCAAAAAAGTTTTCTGACTGATCTTTTCCCCTGACAGCATGCTATCAACTAGAAAAAATTAGTGATAGCTCACTCAATGTGAAAGAGGGAATGTGGCCTCATATGTCCCCTGGTTGAGCACTGGAAAGGTAGACATGAAAACAGTGATAACATGTGATTTTTAAATGTTGACTTTGATACCTGGAAAAACCAGTCAGATGTACAGTGTGGGTACGTGATGAACATGTGATCAGGGAAAGCATGCCAGAAGGCAGGTCATTTGAGACCTAGAGAATGTGGGTAGGCTGATTTTATAAAGTACCAAGGAGGAAGTGCTGACAGAAAATTCATTGCATTGTTGTTTGTAGTCCCTTCCACTCCGAAGGACTCAGCAGAGTTCAAGAGGGATGACATTACATAATGTACCTCAGTCATCAAGCAAAGTTTTTGTTGGTCCAGTGGACCAACTAAACAAGCATATAGTACATAAACTCTGTAAATGTTTAAAATGTATAGAATGAAATGACTTTTGATAATTGAAATGTGTAAATAAATTTAAAATATTTATCTGCACTTTCAAGGAAGTGAGGTTATTATTGATGGAAGAAAATTTTGTTTTTACAGAGGGTTATTGCATAGTGTGTTTAGAGACAGCCTAATGCAGATGGCTTGGTGCTTTTCTGAGGACAGGTGCTCAATATATTTGCTGAATTGAATTTCAGTTTATATCTTGCCACATTAGATTCTTCACAATTAAGCATTTTTATGTTGCCACAAAATTGCCCACTTTAATGGAATTTGTGCATTTCAGAGCTCTTAACTGTCTTGCATGTTTTATTAGAGTGGAACGGATCAGTGAATACCAGATCTTGATCACCAAGAAATAATCTGGTCAGAACTTTTCAGACAAACATTATCTCTTTTTTAGAAATGAAGCAGCTAAAAGGTTAAGTTACTCAAGATTCTATAGCACCTTTCATATTTTCATATGGCCTTTTTCTCATAAACTAAAAATACTTACTGTCTTTCCCAAGGGACATGTGTCAGGTTTCTGTGCTCCAGTGGGGTAAGGTTAAATCATCTCTATATCTCTTATAGGAAGTCAGTGGCACAGCTGTGTGTAAAATCTTAGATGTTTGACCTGAGTGACTTTTTGAACTATGTTCTTTGTATCAATAGCAAACACTGTGACTCATTATAGTATGAATCAGTGTCTTCCTGAAACTGTAAAGACAGAAAAGGTGTCATAGATCATAAAATATGAATTACAAACCATGAGTGAATAAACTGTTTCCTAGTCTTGAGAAGAGTTGAATTATTTATCATTTAACAATATAATGATATTACAAAATCAAATGCATACCTGTAATTGTCATTAGGAAGTCCCTGTTTCAAGCATTCTTGGAAGACCTAACAGATGGCTTTTCAAGGGGGTCTATCCTCTATCCTATGAAACTCCAGATTGTCTTCTGGGTAGAATATAAGTAGAACTGGCGGTTCACTCTTTCTGTTTTTGCTCCTCCTGTCCTCTGTGCTTTGTATTCTTAACCACCATGTTCCTGCTTGGGATTGCCATATTCCCCTCAGAGTGCTCCAGAGGGCTCGTTAGTGTGGCAATCTAGATAAAAGGCACAAGCTGAGCATCTTTATTTTCTTTTTTCTCACTCTGCATCCTTTTCTCCTTCCCTCTTTGCTCTGATAATCTGATAAATTAATATTCCTCACAGTTGTAATGACTGCTAATAGATTAATGTGTCTTAATGATTGTTAATGGCTTAATCTGCTGCTCCTCCTGGGTAAAATATTTACATTATAAGAGGGTTTTTTAGAGGGGTGGGAGATAGCTCAGCTGGTAGAGTGCTTGCCTCAAAAGCACAAGGCCCTGAGTTCGATCCCCAGTACCAGAAAAAGAAAAGGGTTTTTTTTTTTTTTTAGAATCATAACTTTATTTAAAAAATAAGTCAGGGTGAGAATCTAAATCCTGTTGACAAATCACTTGGGAGAAATAGCATATTGGATTTTTTTTCACATTTTACCATCTCTGGAAACAAGGATACATTCTTAAAATTGCTGTCATAAGAAAACACTGTGTTATAGATTGATTGGAGACATTCTTTTTTCATTCTTGGTGATGCATAAAATAATATCTTAAAATCAATGATATCTTAGATTTGAGAAAATAGAATAGTGACTTTTTTCCATCAAATTTCTATCTTGTGATAGATGGCAGCTACTTCTCTTACCATATTTCTCTCTATCTCTCTGTCTCTCTGTCTCTGTCACTCTCTCACTCTCTCTCACACACACCCTCCTATACAAACTAAACACTCATAAGTAAATAAATAGATTTCTCAGCACCATTGAACCATTGGCATTCTCTAGTTTGCTATTGTGGAAGTTTAAATTATGTTATTTTATTTTATATTTTTAATTATTATATTTTTAATTATAGATGGGTACAATAGCTTTATTTTATTTATTTATTTTTATGTAGTGCTGTGTATCAAACACAGTGCCTCATGCATGTGAGGCAAGCGCTCTGCTACTGAGGTACAACCCTAATCCTTCCATTATGTTTTTAGTATAGTTTTTTAAACATTAATGAATGCTTTTTAAACTTGGTTTAAGACATTTTTAAGAAATTGATGTGGGAAATGAGATTCTATTTATAACATTTATTTGTCATTTTTTAAATGGTGTTTTTAATACTTGAATTCCTTTTACTCTGTGGCACTTTGTACTGAGAGAGAAGTGATAAATATGAGTAAATACAATACATGAATATAGAGTCTTGGAGGACTGGCTATCTTTTTAAAAATGAAAAGGCTTTGTATCTGTAATTACCCATCATGTGATACATAATTTCAAATAAAAGAGTTAGTGTCATTCTTTCTTTTTGGAAGACATTAGAAACAATTGCAGAATAAAAAGCAAGCTCATCAACAACAACAAAAAAATCCGTCAGAAAATTGGCTAAAATTCAGCTCTTTGTGCTCTTGAGACTGAAAGCTGTGGCTGAAAGAAAGCTCTCCAATTTTCTACCACACAAATCCATTGCCTCCTTTTAGACTGGTTTACTCTTTTGAAGCAGTTAAGTAGTAGTATTTCTTGTCTTGGCAAGAGGAACATTTATTTGAATAATTCTTTGCAGATTCTATTTGTCTTCCTACCTCCCACCCTGCTCCATTTCAGTCCTTTACCACAAACTCCATAATCACACTTCCCTCCTGAGGTGTGAACACTAATGTACATTCTTCTAGGATATTTTAAAAATTTATTTCCATTTAAGTTCAAATTTGGGATAGTGGAGTTAAGGATATTTAAAAAAAAATATAATACCAGTCATGGTTTCACTATCTGACAATCGGTGTATTTTCCAGTATTCTTTGTTAATGAATATAGTTTCATTTAACTTCTATTATTATAGTCCTGTATATAAAAGTTTTCCAAAAGTTCAGTAGGGTAGGGTTGTATTTTATGTTTTCACTAGGTAAACCGTAGTATAAAGGGTGAATTTGAAGCTATCAATACCTATTTATAGACTCCTTAGTAGGTATGGTATTTAGTAAAATTAAAAACTATAGTTCTGTGAAATGTTAATATGAATCCATTTGCTCCTTCTTAACATCTCAGCCAGGATTAGTATTTTTCATATTAGCAATCTTCAGGAAAGTGACCTGAATGAGTAAGAAATAGGGCAGGATACTCTTACTGTGGGAGTAGAAAAACCTGATGAACCAGACGAAGAGCTGGTAACTAATGGCAGGAGGTTGCTCTGAACCAATAAAGACTTGAGGGGTGTCCATGCAGAAAACAAACTTCTCCTTCTTTCTGGTTTTGCCGAGGGCGAGCCCAGGGGCTTTGGAAATGAATGACTGGCCTGTGGCTGACAGCAACGTTGCAAAAATTAACATCCTTTTTCCATACGCATCTTCACCTTTTGAACTCTGACTGCATTTTCATGTGAAACTAAATCTTTAAGCTGCCATGCTGTCACAGTAAGGAAGGAGGTGTGTATTCAGAAGGTGCCCAAGAAAATCTGACAGGCCAAGGATCTGTGAAATGTGGTTTTGTCAAGAAAGGCACCTGTGAATCTATTATAAGTACAATACAATGTGGTCTATAATGAATCTTCATCCCCAGAGAGCTCTAAATATAGAACAGATAGCAAGGTCTTTGGATGGTTTAAGCATTAAACTGCCTAAAGGAAAGGATCTCATCAGATGACCTCTCTGTGCCCCTTACAGCTCTGTAATTCTGTCTCTGAAATAGTTGGCTTATGAAGTGCTTTGAGCATATGAATGTGTTCAAGTGTATTTAGTGTATATCTGGGTATAATGCATGTGTGTATATATATTTGTATGTATGTGTGAATGTATGTGCATTATGTACACACACACACACACACACACACACACACACACACACACACATGTTATCTGGGTTTGGTATTTTTTATGTTCCTTTTTTCT
Organism: Sciurus vulgaris; assembly: GCF_902686455.1. Classification (NCBI taxonomy): domain Eukaryota; kingdom Metazoa; phylum Chordata; class Mammalia; order Rodentia; family Sciuridae; genus Sciurus; species Sciurus vulgaris. Next base: position 68,999,724 of record NC_136469.1, on the reverse strand, counting down.
TATCCTGTTAACCTGTGCAGAATTTCTTCTCTCTCTGCTCTCACCCCTCCCTCTTCCTTTCTCCATTTATTTGCTTTATTTACCAAAAAAAAAAAAAAAAAAAAAAAAAGTGTTACTTTTGCAGTTGGATTCCAACATATGCAGTTTTTGAAAATTTAGTTTTCTCATTGTATGTTGTTTAATTTTATCCCTGATGTTTTCTTAATAGAGAACTGTGTGTGTCTGCTTAATTTAAAAAATTGTTGGTGGGTGGAAGTCATATTTTCAATACAGTATGAATTTTGTTTACTAGGGGAGAAAGAAATGTAAAGCTATAGTTTCATTTGGGGACCCAAGATATTTACAGAAAGCACTAGGGAAGGACGATGTGAGATAGAATCAACATCTACTTGCATTTTGTTATGGTTTGTGGAACAATAAAAGGTTTTTCTGGCAGTCTTTCTGATAGAAACCTGGGACTGCAGGGGATTAAACATTTATGTATTGTGATTTGACTCTAGTGCTTAATAACTACAGTCCGTCAAGAAGTTGAAGAACAAAAATGCCTTGTGATTTAGCAACCACATCTAGAATAATGAACAAAACTATCCAGCTCTCTGTCAGACCCGAACTAAAGGATCCCTCCTGAAAAGTAAATATGAGCATTCTGTATCATATTTGCATTCAGGATGAAAGGCAGTCGGTTGAGTCCTGTGGCAGTCATTGTGCAGAAAGTTCAAAGCATTATACGTTGTGGTTTTAAGAACCCTACAGCAGCTGTTTCTTGGTAATGTGATTATCCACAAGGAACTAATATGGACAGAATACAGAGATTTCATCATAATGCAGGTAGTTACTTACAAATATTTACTAGTTTTTACTTAAAGATAATTATTTTCATTTTTCAGTTCTCAAATATTCCACCTCATTTTTTAACATCATAGCTTTATTTGTGGTTTTGTGAATATGCATATATGTGTCTGATAGCATGCATACATTTACAAATTCTAAGAGACAGGTAATTCTTAGCTACTTGCTCCCAGACAATAATGACTGTATTTTACTTATCTCACACCCAGTTTTGGCCTGAATTTGTTGCCGTTGCCAGACTGCCATCTGGTTACTCTGTCGTCCCTAGTTGACTCTCTTATGTGATTAGGAGGGAATGTTTCTTTGGGCAAGATGCTAGGTGCAGCTGTTAATTGGCACCAAGAATTTCTTCCTAGCACTTGGAACAAAATGATTATCAGCAACAGCAACTTGAAAATAGAAAATCTCAAGTTTTGTCCATATGAGAGATAAAAATATTACTGGAAAAATATATCTATAGCTAATACAAACTGAAAAAGGGCATCAAAGTGTGTGCTGTTTTTAAGAAGTTTCAGAATCTAATGAGAATTGAGTGTCATAGTTATACATATTTAAAGAACTTCACCTGGTCTCTTAATTTCTTGTTCTCTTTGTGCTGGCTTAACTAAGGGATTATTTATGCTCATAAAAAGTTAACTTTTTGTGGGGTTTATGGAAAAAATTTAAAGCATTGCTGAACATACCCTCACAAAGCAGGACTCTGGAAAAGTGATTGCCAGGTGCTACTTATAGCATAAGAATTGATGAGGCCTCTTTCTCCCCTCTTGCCCATTTCATAGCTGCATTTTAAGAGTCTAAGTTAGAGTGTGGTATAAAATCTGGTGTAAAGCCCAATGTCTATTTATAGGAAGAATGGAAGGTCATTGCAAGGTTTCTTTGCCCCTGATGCCTAATGCCAAGCTGGCCTAACTCACCAAATCTATGGAAAACAGAGCAGTGAAGTTACCAAGGAGAAGTAGAGAGAGGCAACCACACATCTAAATAGGTGAAGGATGTGGTAGAGGGGACTTTTGGAAAATGGCCTTGGACCCACAGTGATGCTACACAGTTATGATAAGGATGCCAACAACAACTTACATTCTGGATAATCAGACGTCTGCTATCACAGGAAAGAACTGTAAGGAGAGGGGAGGTGTGTCTGTTAATATTTCCTTCAGCTGTCTCCTGCAGTGGAAACAATTCTGTCTTTCCTATAGAAAGTAGAAATATGAAGTGAGATAAGTTCATCACGATAAATCTTCTTGCCTTTAAGAAACTCATAGTTCCTTTGATGAACACAGAAACAAAGCCGTAATTAAAAAAAAAAAAAAAAAAAAAAAAAAAAAAAAAAAAAAAAAAAAACCTTAAGAATGTGAAATAAGGCATTACGTTGGGACTTCAGAAGGTGGGCATTTTCTAAAGTAATGCACTGAGTTTGGTTGTATAAAAGATGTTGTCTCCTTACTGTGTATTTACCAAAACCAACAGAAAAAAAATCTCCCACACTAGTTTTAGAGACATAAACATGATAGAAAAGAGAGAATGTGAGATAAAAATCAAAGGCACATCTCTTTAATTTATTCAATAAGTATTTAGTTGGTTCTTGTTTGAGAAACAGCATTGCAGTAGTGGTTGAGAATTTCAGCTCTGTAGCCTAATGTCTTGGATTTGAGTCCCAGCTTTACCACACAGTATTTGTATGACTTTGTAAAAGGTACTCAGTCTCATGGAGGCTATTTTCTTATATAAAAAAGTGGATAATGGTAGTTTCTTATCTGTTAAGATTGTTGTGAAGACAAATTTGAAAGCACTTAGTGCATGGTTTCTGGCTCATTGCAGTTAATAATGAAGATTATTTATATTGTCAGTATTATAATTGGATGAAACACAATAGGTAAAAATAAAATTCCACTTTTGTATTGGTGGATTCTAGGAATGAAGTTAATAAAGGCAAGTTTAAAAATTTTTTTTGAAGTGTGTGCTTCTGGAGAATCAGGTTTGAATAGAAAGCAGTAGGAACCATTTAATAAAGTATGCCACCAGTATTTTTCCTGGTGTCATAAAAGTAGGTAGACATAATATATCTATAAAATAAAAACAGGAATAAAAGCAATTTTTCTTCCCAGAGAACAGCTTGTGCACCACATATAACTAAATCTTAAAATAAATTGTATTAAGATGCCTATTATCACCTCAGCATGCAAGTGATGCCCCATTGAGAATCTTGAACAATTCCAATGTATCAAAGGCAGTAATATATTATGATTTTCTAATATCCATGTTTAGTTTGTGTTTGAAAAAGTAAAATCTGATATTCTTAAGCTCCAAATGTAGAGATCATGGATGCATAATTTTGAACAATTAGACTGTTTCTAGGAGTCCTCTGAGACCCAGGCTCCTATACCCACCCTGAAGGCAAGACTATGTCCATCTTTTTCACACACAAAGCTCGAATGTAAAACAGCTGCTTGGCATGTAGTGATGTTCATTAAATATACAGGTTTGCTAAATGAATGAGAAATGTATGTTCATAACTCACATATTGGTCTACCTGAAGAATAATTCCCTAGTGTAATGGTAAGAACAGTAAATTATGAACTGAAAAGTTAACTATGAATACAAGAGAGATAAGGTAACCTGGAGACAGTTGATAAATTTTCTGTTTATGGAGTTGTTTTGCAAATTAAGTTAGATAATAATAGAGACATAATCATTAAGGAGCTGCAAAATTGCAACACATATTTGTAAAAGTTATTACTTTTTTGATCACCTAATTATGTAGTTTAAAAATCTCATCTGTTCCTGTACTCCCTTGGATGCAATCTGAAGAAGGCACTTAACCTTATTTTTGCTCAATAGCACTAATATTCCAGTTAGTTTTAAATATATAGGTCATTAAACTGCTTAGAACACATTTGCCTGCAAGAAGACACTTGCATATTAACATGTACCTCATTTGATAGAAAAAAAATGGGAAAAATAGATGAGGAAAATGTTCATTGATGTATTCAATAAATTCTATAAGTCTACTTATGGTGAATGCTAAAGGTGGGCTGGGGTTGTAGCTCAGTGGTAGAGTCCTTGCCTAGCATGTGTGAGGCACTGGGTTTGATTCTCAGCACACATGCATATAACTAAGTAAAATAAAAGTCCATTGAAACTAAAATAAAATATTAAAACAAAACAAAACAAAAAACCAAAAGAATGCTAAAGGTAAAAATATGTGCCAAAAATTTTGAAACCAGAGAACTTTGATTTGATTCCTTATTTAACATGTTAGGTAGGCATGGTGAATTTAAATATTTCTACTGTATCAACAGATTTGTAAACGTTTACTCATCCATTCAGCTAAAATTTTTAAGTTCTTTTATAATATGTTAGTATATTAATTTGGGATGCCTTTGTAGGTCCAGTGGATTTGTGGTCATAGTGGGAACCCTGGAGAAATAAGAAATACCTGGATTCTAGTCTAGGACAGTATCATTATGGTTAAAGGATTAAGTTTGTAATGAATATAAGCATTCTAGCTCACTTAATTGTTAATAACTTAATTTTGTACAATTTGTTTAAACTAAGCCTCAATTTGCTCATCTGCAAAGTGGGTGTACTATTGCCTAAGCTATGCTACTATTGTGAAGATTAAGTTACATCGTTACTGAAGAACATTGGTTATAGTATCTAATATATAAACTCTGATCAGTAACTGGCACTTTATACCTTACTACTGGTAATTACCTATGTAAATATATCAGTTATGTGCACTGCATCTAACTGTCCTTTAACAATGAGCGATTTGAACTACATGGTGTTTTGCATTTTACCCAGCTTTGAAACTCACAGTTCTTTAAAAATTTGAAGTCTGAATTATACTAAATAACTTTGTAATGTGTATATACAAATTTCCCAGGTAAATATGGAACTCATTGAACATAGAATATCTGACTTCATTTTTGTGGTCATAATCGATGCTAATAATTTACCACCTGTCAATCCCTGAGGAAAACTGGAAAGCCAAAGTTTAATAGATTGTTTAAATAAAAGCATACTTCATTTTTCTAAAATAAAAAAAAAAAAAAAAAAAAAGAAAATTGGGCTGACTAGCCAAACAAAGGGCAAATTAGAAGAAACATTGAATAGTGTAAGAAGAAACAATTCGCATAGTTTCATTATAGTTCTTGTAATCTAGCTACTCTTCTGAAAAATATTCCAGATTGTTCTTCTGAAAGTGTGCTGTATGAGACATAGAATTTTGAATTTTAAGAGTTTTGCTGGTATTGTCTATGTAATTGCATTAAAATTATCAATGAACCATATGAACCATGCCAAATCAAGTAACTTTTAACCAGGTTTCAGGTATATATGCTTTAAACTAATGTATGGGTGTGTTTATCACACTTTAGTAAAAGGGAAGCTTTAAAAATGGAGTAATATATCCAAGATATCCAAAGAATTGAAAACTTATGTCCATACAAAAATAAGAATATTTATAACAGACTTTTCATAATTAGAAAACCTGGGAGTAACCAATATGTCCTTTAGTAAGTGAGTTGATAAATAAATGGTATTACATCCACTCAATATGACACGATCCAGTCTTGAAAGGCTACATATTATGTGATTCCCGTGACATGACTTAATGGAAAAAAGTGAAACTATGGAGACAGTGAAGAGATCAATGGTTCAGAGGATTTTATGAAAGGGAGAGATGAATAGGTGGAACGCAGAGATCTGTAAAGTCAGTGAAACCACTCTATGTGATGCTATAATGAATATCAGTGTTAATTTGTCCAAACTCAGAAAATGTACAACAATGGAGTGAACTCCAAAGTAAATTAGGTGATAATGATGTGCCATTGTAGGCTGTGATTATGTGGGGACAGGGTGTGTAAAGGAAATCTCTGTTACTTCTGCTCAAATTTGCTGTCAACCTAAAATTGCTCTAAAAAGTAGTCTATTAAAATTATTATGTCAAAAAAAGAGGTGACTCTGTCTGTTCAGAAAAAAACATATTTTGCATTTTTGCCTAAGAAATTGAGGGTATGGACCGACCAAGATATTTTTTATGGCAAAGTGGAAAATGTAAGAAACAACCAAGATGTTCAGCAATGGAGACTTCAGTAAATTCTATATATATTAAATTATTCCAAGTGATTTTGCTGAAGTATATGTTGTGGTGGAACCTGTTAGTTGAATGCCCAATATATTTTCCTTTCTTCTATGGTAATAGAATCCAGATACTGTGCTGGTACCAATGTTCATTGTTCTGGGTACAAAATCATGACAACGCTGTTTCCACTTTTCCAGCTTCCCATGCAGCTAGAAGTGGCCATGTGAATAAGATTGAGAAGAAATCTACTGGAGGCTTTGGAGTTTTTTGCTTTCCAAATGGAATGAACAAATGCTATTGATGTAGGCAGTTATCTTCTGCAGACCTTATGTTAAATGAGAAAAAATAAACTGTTAAGCAATGGTCTGTTGAATATTCTGTTATTTGGATCAGAAATTTCATAATCATGGGGGATTTGGTGGTGGGTTGTGTAGGTCCTCCTCAAGAATCCCAAATACTGAGAGTGCTTCAGTTTTCTAGCATTTATCTGTCAGCTGTCTTTAAGAATTGTACTTAGTCAAAGGCAGCTGCTTTGCCCAATATCACATCTCCATCATAGAGGGCAGCCAATATTAAACTATAAGGCAGTATAAAGGATTAGCCTTCTTCAGTTTGGAAGCCTTTGTGGCTACCGCACCATTGCCTTACTTCCCCTTCTGCCTTGTTCTACTTTATTCCCTTCTCTCATAGGTACTGATCTCAGGGATGCTCTCTGATAAACTTCCTGCATGCACATGAACTTAAGTATGGGCATACCTCAGACATGTTGCAAGATTGAAAATTTAGTTTCAGACCACCACAGTGAAGTTAGTATCATAATAAAGTGAGTCACATAAAATAAAGTCCTTGAAATTCTAGCCAGAGCAATTAGACAAAAGAAAGAAATTAAAGGGATACGAATAGGAAAAGAAAAGCACAAACTATCTCTGTTTGCTGATGACTTGAGTCTATATTTAGAAGACCCCAAAACTCCACCAGAAAGCTTCTGCAACTCATAAATGAATTCAGAAAAGTAGCAGGATACAAAATTAACTGTATAAATCAATTGCATTCTTATATCCAATGATGAATCAGCTGAAAGAGAAATCAGGAAAACTATTCCATTCACAATAACTTCCAAAAAAATAAATCAATCTAACAATAGAATCAATCTAACAAAAGAGGTGAAGGATTCCTACAATGGAAACTCCAGAACACTAAAGAAAGAAATTGAAGAAGACCTTAAAAGATGGAAACATATCCCATGTTCCTGGATAGGCAGAATCAATATTGTCAAAATGGTCATATAACCAAAAGTGCAATACAGATTCAATGCAATTCCCATTCCAGTGGGAACATCCAATGATGTTCTTCATAGGAATAGAAAACATTGTCCTGGAATTCATGTAGAAAAATAAGAGCCTTAGAATAGCTTAAGCAATACTTAGTGAGAAAAGTGAAGCAGGAGGTCTCACAATACCAGAACTTAAATTGTAACTACAGAACTATAGTAACAAAAACAGCGTGGTATTGGCACCAAAATAGGCAAAAGACCAGTGGAACAGAATAGAAGACACAGAGAAAAACTCACATAAATATGATTACTTCATACTAGACAAAGGTGTCAAAAACACTGGAGAAAAGATAACCTCTTCAACAAATGGTGCTTGGAAAACTGGAAATCTATATGTAATAGGATGAAATTTGACCGCTCTCTCTCATCCTGCATAAACCTCTCCTCAAAGTGAATCAGGGACCTAGGAATTAGACTCCTAGGAATTGCACCTACTAGAAGAAAATGTAGGCCCAAAACTCCAAATGTGTAAAGCACAAGAAATAAAATAAAAAATCAATAAATGGGAGAGCATCAAACTACAAAGCTTCTCCACAGCAAAGAAAACAATCAAGAATGTAAAAAGAGAGCCTACAGACTGGTAGAAAATCTTTGCCACTTGCACCTCAGATACAGCATTAATCTCCAGGATACATAAAGAACTCAAAACACTCAACACCAAAACAACAAATAACCTAATCAATAAATGGGCAAAGGAACTGAACAGGTACTTCACAGAAGAAGAAATATGAATGGTCAACAAATATATGAAAAAATGGTCAACATCTTTAGCAATTAGATGTAAATTTAAACTACACCGAGAATTCTATCTCACTTCAGTCAGAATGGCAATTACGAAGAATACAGACTGAAGACTATCATGCTAAGTAAAATAAGTGAATCCCCAAAAAAACAAAGGTCAAATGTTTTCACTGATATGTGGAAATCAAACCACAATAAAGAGGGGAGAGAAAGAAGAGTTCAGTAGATTAGACAAAGGGAAATAAAGGAAGGGGATATGAATAGGGAAGACAGTAGAATGAATCTAACATAATTTTCCTGTGTACACATGAAAATACTTAAGTGAACCCCACTAACCTGCCCACCCACAAGAATGGGGTCCTAATTAGACTAACATATATCCTATGCTTGTCTAATTTTATCAAAATGGATTCTACTGTCATGTGTAACTAAGAAAATACAATAAAATACAATTAAACAAAACCAAAAAAAATTATAAAAACACGTCAGAAAAATAATCAGTGTGATTTTATTGTCTTAATTTATTAGATAAGTTAAAAGAGCTATTTCAAATTATGTGTTTGTAAGAATGTTGCAAAGAAATAATTATCTTTTACATTTAAAAAAAACGAATAAAAATAACCCTAAAAACAAACAAAAAAGTTTTATCATGAGATTGTGGCAATCTGCATGTTCTTTTTGTAATTCAAGTTCCTTTACCATTTCCACCACATCTGCAATTACTTCTTCCACTGATGTCTTCAGCATTCCTCCTTGAGGATTAGAGTCAGCTTCTCCCAAACTTCTGTTAGTTTTGATATTTTGACCTGCTCCCACAAATCACACATGTTCCTGATGGTGTGTGTGTATATATATATATATATATATATATATATAGTGGTGAATCCTTTTCAAAGGTTTTCAATTACTTTTCCAAGATCTGTCAGAAGAATCACTGTATATAGTGGCTATAGCCTTATACAGTGCATTTCTTAATTAATAAAACTTGATCATTGAAATTGCTCCTTGATCTATGGAATGCAGAATGGATATTTTGTTAATTGGCTTGAAAACCATATTATTCTCATTGCATATCTCCCATCAAAGGTCTTGAGTGACCAGAGCCACCATATATATATATATTTATGTTTTTCCCTTTGTGGCTCTTGAGATTGAACCCAGGGGTGCTTTGATTTCTCCTCTCTAGCTATGAAAATCCTAGATGGCATTTTCTTTTAATATAAGGCAGTTTCATTTATGCTGAAAATAGGTTGTTTAGGGTACCACTGTCAACCTGAAAGGCAAGTTGAGGCACACCATATATGAAAACAGTATTTATTAGAATCAAAATGAGGATGGCCATCTGGGTAAAACCTGAATTCTAACTGTTTGTAAGTGCTCCTGAAGTGGCATTTGAGGAATCTGGTTTTATAGTTATAAAAAAAAAAATAAAAAAAAAGAAGAAGAAGAAGAAGAAGAGCAACAAGGAGGCTATACCAAACTAGTTGTTACAGTTGTATTAGTTGATAAGAGTAGTACAGAATGTTGTTTGGAAATTGGTCACTTATGTTTTTACAGGTCAGAATTTTCAGGTAAGCAGGAAAAAGGCATTCAAGTTATTTATTATGCAAATGGTGTCAGTTTATTTACAAAAAAACTAAACTGAAGCAATCAAAGTTAAACAGTCTCAGATCATGAGACTTTGCAATCTAGGAGGGCATGATTATTGTGCCACAACCTGACAGGAATTTTCCCACCCCTTTTATTTATGTCTTTGCTACTTTTGTCAATCATCTTGGCTAGATCTTCAGGAAATCTTGCTGTAGCTTCTCCACGTGCTGCTTCTCTTTATGTTTTATGTTATGGAGATAGCTTCTTTCCTTAAATCTCACGAATTAACTTCAAACTTGCTTCTACAGCTTCCTGACTCAGTTTTTATAGAGTTGAAGAGAATTAGGGCTTTGCCCTGGGTTAGACTTTTGATGGAAGAGGGTTGCATGTGGCTGGTTTGATTTTCTGTCCAGATCACTAAAATTTTCTCGAAGTCATCAATTAGATTGTTTTGATATAGTATTGTTTGTTGTTCACTGAACAAAATAGCTCTTTAAAGTCCTTCACTAACTCTTCTTTTGTATTACCAATTTGGATATTTGGTACAAGAAGTTGAGCTTTTAACCTGTCTTGGCTTTCAACATGTTTTCCTCACATAGGAAAACACATTAATTATTTCTAGTTTTTCACTTAAAGCAAAAATATGTGTAACTCTTTATTTGAACCCTTAGAGACTATTGTTGGGTTATTAATTGAATTAATTTCAAATTTGTTGGGTCTCAGGGAGAAGCTGGGCTGGAGAAGAAGAGAGATGGGAGTATGGTCAGTTGAAGGAGCAGTCAGAGCACACACATTTATTGATTAAGTTTGCTGTATTATATGTGTGTGGTTTGTGGCACTCCAAAACAATTAAAGAAATAATGTCACCGATCAGTGATCACACATCACTATAACAGATGTAATAATAATGAAAAAGTTTGAAATATAGTGAGAGTTATCAAAATATGATACAGACGCAGAGTGAGCCAATGCTGTTGGGAAAATGGCGCCAATAGAGTTGCTTGAAGCTGGTGGTTGCACATCTTCGACTTGAGAAATGCAGTATCTGCAAAGAGCAATAGGGCAAAGCACATGCAATAAAACAAGACATGCCTGTAATCTTGACCCACAGTCTCTAGTTGTTCAAGCAATAATGCAGAAAACATTGGATTATCTGAAATAACCAACTTCTTATAGAGATAACCCTGAAATATGAGTTATGACTATTCGGGGCAGGGAAAACAAAGCAAACCATTGAACATAATACTTCTGTGTACACTGAACAATCAGTACCCCAGTGGACACTACCTGGATGTCATGTAATTTAATTCTGACACTCTATACCTAGAAATAGCCTCAGATCCCACAGGGTACTTGTGGGACTTGGTCCCACAAAATAGCTCCCATGCTGTTGTTAATCACCCATCCTAGGTTGAGGCCTGTGCTTCTCACCAACTGGCCATAATTTGGGTTTCCCATGACCCTCCCTTGTCATGTTTGATTAACTTCCTAAAGCAACTCACAAAAGTCAGGGAAACACTTCACTTAGTTTAACCCATTTATTATGAAATATATTACAAAAAGTACAAATGAACATCCAGATAGGCCAGGGCGAAGTGTCAGGGAGTGAAGAAGGTGATTCTCTGCTTGCTCATGCTATGCCATCCTCCAGGCACCTCTGTGTATTCAGAAGTCCAGAACCTCCCTGGACTTGTGCTTTTGAGTTTTATGGGAAGCTTCCTTACTTAGGTAGTGGTGAACTACATCATCACTGTAACTCAACCTTTAGTCATTCTCCTCTGCCCTACGTCTGGACTGGAACTAAAAGTTTCAGTCTATAGTATAATTTTATGGTTGGTTCCCTCACATCCATACCCCAGTCTAAGGCTTTCCATCAACCCAGCCACCTTTATAAGCCTATAAAAAGACACTTAAGGATTTTAGGAGCCATCTGTCAGAACTAGATGCCGAGACTAAGTATATGTTTCTTATTATATCCCAATATCATATAGATTTCATGCTATTAGGAATAAGAATAAAAAAACTTTAAGCTTTTTATACCATGGTAAAATGTATTTTCACCCTTGCTATTGCAAATCAAGATCTTACGTGGGATTGAACATGAAATTTCAGGAGAAGTTCATTTTGGTTAATTTCAACTCTGGACAGTTTCAGCTTACACAGAAAACTTCAATTCACCATCTGTAGTCAGCATTAAAAGGGATGCTTATTGATCTTTCAATTTTCAAAAGAACTTTTTCAAATCAATCACGTGAGAGACCTTTTGATGGTAATGTACAAACCTATCAATCCAAACAGAGCTTCTTCTTTGAAGAAAGTGATGAAGAATCAATATTTCCCCCCATAACTCTCAATTCACAAGGCTTTTCACAAACAGGATAGTATAAATGCTTTGAAACCCTTTTGATTAGTCACATCTTTCCATTTATTGCTAGTGTATCTGGGTAAGCAACATCTTTAGCTACAATTTTAATTCAGTTTTTCAACAGATTTACCTTTCACTTAGGAGAAAACAAATTGTTGATCGTTTTACTAATCTCTTTATCAGTCTTATATAAAAATTTCAAGTGTCTGCTATATAGATACTCAGAGATTTATCTGATCTTTTGTAAGGAACTCATTTCAGGTTACTGAAGTCAATAATCTTCAGGTTTACAAATATTGATTTTTAAATAGATTTGTAATTTAGCTTTTTGGATTATATTTTTCTGAGACTGCTACTCTTCAAATATTTTTCAAAAGCACATTTGTAACAGAAAATTTAATTAAAATATCATAGGCCAAACCCATAAATATTTTAACATTTTATTAGTATTATAATAGCACAATTGAGCTACAGGGTGTATTATACTTGTTATTTACCTTTTCTCCACATAATTATTACTTCAAATCTGTGGTAATATTTACTAGAAATCCTATTTAATCATATAACTTCCCCTTTTGTTTTACTAGAAAATATCTAACATCTAATTTAAGTTAGTATATGATTGCTGACCTGTAATGATTTTATTCAAATTAAGGGATTTCTATAACTCTGCAGTAGGACAAATTATTTCATAATGAAATCTTATACAGCAGCGACTGATGTCAGCATGATGATTGACTAGAGTTGTCTCCACAACAGAAACAAAACAACAAAATGAAGAAAAGAACAATAGCTATTTTCTGGAGTGTTCTATGCATAGCACCAGAGTGCAGTGGGGATGCGGCAGAGACATTGCAGAGCACATAGAGGCAATATGGCCTTATGAAAAAGGGAACTAAGCACACAGCAAACACTGCCCCATTTTCACATTCAACTTCCAACCAAGAGGAACCTTGCTGAGGATGGAAAGGCTAAGCAGGAGGTCCCCTGGGGTCCCTTCTCAAGCCATGGTTACTTAAGGCATTTTCACTAGAGAAACCTGTGCCCCTCAACTGAGCCCACTTTAGGGAACTGATGGGTTAGTGTGCATTGCTCTAGAGAGAAAGTCCAGCCTACCTGTGCCATCATCTACTTACACTTCTGCTTTACAGTACTATCTTGAGACTCTGACCACCTAGGCTCTTCAGCAGCAGCTGGGTAGCTATTTCCTGCATCTAGAACCAGCAAGATGGCTCCACTCACTATCCTACTACAGCATTCCACTGGCAGTAGATCCACAAATACTGCAGCCCAAGATGTGCAGACTCTTGCAGACATGAAGAAGGTATGCTAACACTACAGTAAAGCATTTGAGACCCATCCTGAGTGACTCAGTCTGCAGAGGTCCACGGGAAACAATCAGGCAGCCCAGCCTATCTTTCCACTGCCCCAGAAGTGACTAGATGCCCCTGTTTATCAAATCTTTGCCCTGGAAAGCAGCTAGATGTTTCTGTCTACCCTCTTGCTGCCCCAGAAGCAGCCAAGTGTCACCTGTGACCTTGGAAAAATAGTCAAGAATCCAACCCTGAGCAACTTTTTCAAGGGTCTTCGTAAGTAGTCATGTGTCCCTGGCCATGCACTGTAGACCAGGAAAATAGCTGGGTAGCCTTCCCTGAGTTAGATACCCCATAATAGCCCTGGAAACCTAAGGAGTAGCCCTGTTCACCCACACACAACCTCAGGAAGCAACCAACCAGTCTTCCCTGAGTGCCCACCAAGGCCCTAACCAGAAGCCTCAAGAAATGGTTGAACATTCCATTCTCAGAACCTTGACCCACTAAGACCCTAAGATACAGGAAACTCTGCTTACCCACTCAGCTACAGGTATAGTTGGGCAGCTCACCTTGATCAAATTGGTCCCCAGGGGCCTCATAAAGTTGTCTTTGGAGACTAATCCATTAGTGTAGCCTGTCCCTAAGACAGCTATTGTGGACCCCCCTAGTAGATGTGCTGTGCCATACCCACATGGGTCCCGTGGGATGGTCCCACCTCCATGTGACCCACATAAACAAGCTCCCACACCTGCATCTATGTGCACATACTTGAGTTTAGTGGGGTGGATCCATGACTCACAAACCTGATAGGTGCCTCACACTTGGCAGCCTGGTGCACCATTCCCAGAGGCAGGGTATATATAATACCACACACACTGCAGTCCAGGTCACTGAGACATATGCTGTTTTAGTCAGCTTTTTTGCCACTTTGATTCAAACAATCTGACTTAGCACAATTACAGAGGAGGAAAAGTTTATTTGAGGGCTCACAGTTTCAGAGGTCTTAGTCCATAGAAGGCTGACTCCATTCACTAGGGCTTGAGGAGAGGCTGAACATCAGAGTGGAAGGGTGTGGCAGAGGGAGGCAGCTCACATTATGATCCTCAGGAAGTAGAGAGAGAGACTCCCCTCACCAGATACAAATATATACCCAAAGCCACACCCTACCACTTCAGTTACCACTCAGTTAGTTCCTATCAGAGGATTAAATCACTGATTGGATTAAGACTCTTACAACCTAATAATTTCTCCTCTGAATCTTCTCACATTGTCTCACATGTGAGCTCTGGGGGGACACCTCACATCCAAACCATAATACATGCAGACGTGGCCAACATTGTTTACAACTGAAGATACTACTCTGACATTACACTGAAGCACCCGACTTGAGCCAGTGTCAATACAGTCTGTTTAATCAACACCATTAGGGCACATTTCCAAAAGCAAATATGTTTTACTATGAAAGCCTCCATATATTGGTGGAGGTCACTAACCCATTAGATGCCCAAATACAAATGTAGGGACACAAGAACCTTGAAAACAAGATAACATGATGGCTCCAAAGGAGCAAAATAACTCTGTAGTAAAAGACCCCAAAGAAAAAGAAATTGATGAGGTGCCTGAAAGAAGATACAATAAGATACAAATGAATACATATAGACAATTCAATAAACTAGGAAGGTAGTTCCTGATGTGAATGACAAATTCAGCAAGGAGATACAGGTCATTAACAAAGAACATAACATAAATCTTGGGCCAAAGAACTCAATAAATAATTTTAAAAAGTACAGTAGAGATCTTTATCAACAGAATAGACCAGGTAGAAGAAGGAATTATTATCCTTCAAGACAGGAAAATCCTGTTTGTAACCCAGACAGAAATAAAAAATAAAAAGAATGAAGAACACCTATGATATTTATGGGAAAGCATTAAGCAAGCAAACGTCTGCCTTATAGATGTTCCAGAGGAAAACAAGGGGGAAAACAGAATACCTGCTAAATGAAATAATTGATGAAAACTTTGCAAATTTTGGGATAGATATTGATATTCAGGAAACTCAAAGGACCCCTAATAGAGTACAACAAAAAAGATCTTCTCTGAGACATATTATAGTCAAAATTGTCAAAAGAACAAGACAAAGAGAAGTCTAAAAACAGCAAAACTATTAAATTTCATTACAAGGAACTTTCCACTAGACTAACAACAGACTTCCTGGCAGAACTCTTACAGCAAGAAGAGAATGGGATGTCATATTCAAAGTCATAAAAGAAAACAATTGCCATCCAAGAATACCATATGTAGGAAAACTGTCTTTCACAAATGAAAAAGAAATAAAGTATTTCCAAGTCAACCAAAAACTAAGAGAACTCATCATCACCAGACCTGTCATATAAGAAATTTTTGAGTCCACTAGAAAGATGATCACTGTCACCAGAGTACAAAACTTGTTTTTTTTAAAATTTGTTCTTTTTAGATATGACTGTAATGTATTTTGACATTTATGTATATGTGAAGTATAACTCCCATTCTTGTGGTTGTACATGATGTGATATTATACTGGTTGTATATTCATATAGGAACATAAGAAAGTTATATAGCATTCATTCTACTGTCTTTCTGTTTCCCATCCTCCCTCCCTTCCCTTTATTCACCTTTGTTTAATATAGTGAACTTCTATTCTTACCCTCCTTCTCCTTATTGTGAGTTAGCATCCACATATCAGAGAGAACATTCAGCATTTGCTCTTTTGGGGCTGGCTTATTTCACTTAGCATGATGGTCTCCAGTTCCATGCATTTACTAGCAAATACCATCATTTCATTTTTCTTTATGGCTAAGTAATATTCCATTGTTTATATATACCATAATGTCTTTATCCATTAATCTACTGAGGGGTACCTAGGTTGATTTCATAATTTAGCTATTTTGAATTGAGCTGCTGTACACATTGATGTGACCTTGTCACTATAGTATGCTGATTTAAAGTCTCTTGGGTATATGCTGAGGAGTGGGATAATTGGATCAAATGGTGGTTCCATTCCAAGTTTTCTGAGAATCTCCATATTCCTTTCCAGAGTGGTTGCACCAATTTGCAGTCCACCAGCAAAGCATGAGTGAATCTGTTCCCCCCATATCCTTGTCAGCATTTATTATGACTTATATTTATAATTGCCATTCTGACTAGAGTGAAGTGAAATCTCAGTGTAGTTTGAATTTACATTTCTCTAATTGCTAGAGGTGAACATTTTTTTCATATATTTGTTGACCATTTGTATTTCTTCTGTGAATTTTGTGTTCAGTTCCTTTGCCTTGATTGTATTATTTGTTTTTTTTTTTTTTTTTTTTTTGTGTTTACATTTTTTGAGTTCTTTATATACCCTGGAGATTAATGTTCTGTCTGAGGTGCATGTGGCAAATATTTTCTCCCAGTCTGTAGGCTCTCTTTTCACATTCTTAATTGTTTCCTTTCCTGTGAAGAAGCTTTTTAGTGTGATACTATCCCATTTGTTGATTCTTGATTTTACTTTTTGGGCTTTAGGAGTCTGTTGAGGAATTTGATTCCTAAGCTGACATGATGGAGTTTTGGGCCTGCTTTTTCTTCTAGTAAGTGCAGGGTCCTTGATCCACTTTGAGTTGAGTTTTGTGCAGGGTGAGACACAGAAGTTTCATTCCATTTTGCTACATGTGGATTTCCTTTTTCCCAGCACCATTTGTTGTTGAAGAGGCTATCTTTTATCCAGTGTATATTTACGGCACCTTTGTCTAGTATGAGATAACTATATTTATGTGGGTCTGTCTCTTTGTCTTCTATTCTAGAGTACAAAACTTAAAGGTAGAGTAGATATCCAAAGGAGAAGAGAATTGAACTTTATCAGTTAAGAAATTCAACAAGCCACAAAGATGAACAAAAAGAGAAGAAGAAAAGAACAAGTGATATGCAAATCAACCAGGAAAAAATTAGTAAAATGTTTGGAGTATGTCTTTATCTATCAATAATAACATGGAATATAAATTGATTAAATCCTTCAATTAAAAGCATAGATGGTTAGAATAGATAAAATAACAAGACTCATTGATATGTTGCCTATAAGAAACTTTACTCATAAAGACACACATAAAACTGTCAGGATGAAAAAAGATATACACCGAAAAACAAAAATGAGCAGGAGTAACTTTACTTATGTCAAATCATGTCTACTTCAAGTACCCAGGATGTAATTCAGGGTAGAGTGCTAGCATGCCCTTAGTTCAGTCCCTGGTACAAAGACTTTAAAAGACAAAATCTGCAAAAGATGATACAGAAGATTACTATGTAATGATAAAGGGGTCAGCTCAACACGAGGAAATAACGATTATAAATATGTTTACCCAATGCTGGAACATTCAATTATATCAAGCAAACATTATTAGACTTAAAAGATGAGATAGACTCCAATACAATAATAATTGGAGACTTCAACACTCCATGTTCATCAGTGGACAGATCATCTAGGCAAACAATAAACAAAAACATTGAAGTTAAACTATAGTGTAGACCAAATGGACTTAACAGATGTTCATAGAACATTTCATCCAGTAGCTGTATCAGCACATGGAACATTTTCCAGGGTAGACCATATGTTAGGCTCTAAAACAAGTTTCAACAAATTATAAAAAGTTGAAATGATAACAAGTATTTTCTCTGTCCACACTTGAATAAAACTGTGATTCCTCAAGGGGAACTCTTAGGAATTGTTCAAATAAACAGAAATTAAACAACATTCTCTGGAAGGATGAATGATTTCATGAAAAAAAAATTGAAAATAAAATTTAAAAACTTCTTGTAATAAATGAAAACACAACATCTCAAAACCTAGGGGATATAACAAAAGCAGCGCTTAGAGGGAAAATTACTGCAATAAGAATATGCATTTTAAAAATAGGACAATTTCAAATGAACTAACAATTCAACTCAAAGGAATGGAGAAGCAAGACTGAACTTAACCTAAAATTCATAGAAGAAAAAAAAAATAACAAGAATCAAAGCAGGAATAAACAAAAACTAAAAAATTGGAAAAGATCTGTGAAACAAAGGGTTGGTATTTTAAAAAAGATAAATGAAATAGACAAAACTTTAGTTAGACTAATCAAGGAAAAAAGACCAAAAGTCCAAGTATATAAAATTAGAGAGGAAAAGGGATGCTTTATATGTGAAACCATAAAAAGGATTATTAGAGACTATCATGAACAATATACCAAAAAAAAAAACCCTAGAAGAAATGGATATAGGACATAGAAAAATCTGAATAGATCAATAATGAATAATGAGCTTGAATCATGAATAAAAATCTTCCCAATAAAGACTAGGACCAGATAGCTTCACTGGAGAATTTTACCAAACCTTTAAAGAAAATCAATAACTTCCTCAAACTATTCAAAGTTTTGAAAGGAAAGGAACCCTTTTCTACTCGTGCAAAAGAGTATTATCATTATACCATAAACAGATAAGGGCACAACAGAAAACTATAAACCGATATCCCTGATGAATGTAGATGCAAAAACTCTCAACAAAATCTTAGCAAATTGAATCCAAGAGCACATAAAAAGGATTATCACCATGATCAATTGAATTTATCCCAGGAATTTAAGGATAGTTCCACATTCACAAATCATGAAGTGTAATATATTACATCAGCAGAATGATTATACGAATATATACAGAATGAGCATTTGATAAAATTAGTGTCCCTTCATGCTAATACCCCAAAATATTAAGTATAGAAGGAACATACCTCAGCATAGTAAAACTTATAGGACAGAATAACAGTCTATATCATACTGAATGGGGAGAAGCTGAAATAATTTCTTCCAAGATCAGGAACCTGGAAAGCATGTCTACTTTCATTTTTCTTATTCAATATATTATTAAGAGTCTTAGTCAGAGTAGCAATCCAAGAAAAAAAAAAAAAAAAGGCCATCCAAATAAGAAAGGAAGAGGTTATTCTTGTTTGCAGATGATGTGATTTTATAAATAGAAAAACCTACAGACTCCACCCAAAATTGTTTTAGAAATTATAAGTGAATTCATTAGATTTGCAGTATACACAATCAACATACAAAATCTGAAAAATTTTTATGTAACTGTAGTAAATTGGCTGAGGAAGAAATAAAAAAGCAAGAGAATTTTGAACGTTCTCAGTACAAAGAAATAAAAAATATTTGAGGGGATAGATGAACCAATTACCCTGATCTGATCATTGTACATTGTTTAACCATACTGAAATATGTACTGGACTCATAAGTACGTATAATTATTCTGCTAACTAAAAATAAAATTAATAAATAAAATTTTCAAAAATTTACACAAACCCACAATAGTATATAATTAAAACTTTTAGCCCTCTCCTTTCTTTTCCTCTCAAGCAATATAAAACTGACTGAAGAAAGAAAAATGTAATGAGGAAGACTCTGGATAATCAGTATTTGATTCCCCTTATGTGATCCTTCTTCAGAATCATAGGGTCATCAGGGTCTGGCACTTGTAATTTTTGTGACCTTTGTTACAACAGAGTTTTGTGACTTTTTTTCACTTTTGTTTATGGTAATTATAATAGGTAAAAACCTTCATATGTCAGTCTCCTTACACATATTTTCTTTAATGCTCACAAAACTTGATATTTCATTCTCACAGAAAAGCAGTCTTAAATTCACTTAAGGAACTTGCCCAATATTATGTAGCAAGTAAATGGAAGAATTAGGGTTCAAATTCATAGTGTCTGACTTCAATGCAGTATTTTTCTCATTACATTATTCCTATACTCCTACACTTTTCTTATGGCTGCTAGTAACCTGATTCCTAGTACCCTGTCTCCTCAAAACTAAAACCATGATGGAATATTGTGGTACTTTCTTCCCACAGTCCATGACTCAGGACCATCCCACACCAAAACATTTTCTCAAAGTAAACAGAATCTTCTACCCTTAGATTTAATTTCATTGGAGACTTCTTAAATTTTACTGAAGATCATGTAATTAACAATGGTTTCTCTATTATTTTTCCTAGATAGCAGATTATTATTTTCTACAGAACATTTAATACTTTAATGCACGATTATACCTGGTATGAAAGTATTTTGATACTGGGACTGGAGTTGTGGCTCATTGGTAAAGTCCTTGCCTAGCACATGTGAGATATGGGGCCACAGTAGCACATAAAAATGTTAAACAAGTAAAATAAAGTTTATAAAAAATGCATTTACAAAAAGTATTTTGATACCCATTTGATGACTTTTTAAATTAGAGAATTCTTTCAGGCTCTATATAATCATATAAAAAGCAGAGAAGCACACTTTGCTTATGAAGAAGGACCATTCTAGAACTTTCAACACTTAATGCTATCAAGTCATGCTAATTCTTAAGGAAACATGTAATTATAGTTCAACCATATCTAAAATATAAGCGCATTAATAAAAAGTTACTTGAGAAGAACCTTTTAAAAATGCAGTATTGTAATACCAAGAGCTCTTATAAATATTACCTATTAGATTTTTAAGCAAATACTCCTCGACTTACGATGGGGTTGTATTCTGATAACCCCCTCAAAAGTTGAAAATATTATAAGTACAAAATGTCTTTACACTTTACTTACTGAAAATAATAGCTTAGTAACAGAGTGTATTGTAGGGTACCAGTTGCTGACTGGGAGCTGTGGCTCACTGCTGCTGCCTGGCATCAACAGAGAGTATTTTATCACATTGTTGGTAGCTGGAAAAGATTACAATTTGAAGTCCAATTTCTTACACCACTGTAAAGGTAAAAAATCTAAAACCATTGTAGCATGGGTATTGTCTCATTTAGAAGGGGAAAGAAACATACAGTTTGTGTGTGTGTGTGTGTGTGTGTGTGTGTGTGCGTGTATTAGAGTCTACTCATCTACCTTAGTATCCTTACAAAGAGCAAACTTCTGTTTTTATAGACTAATTCTGCTATTTCTGTAGCTCCAGCCATGTGCTATGTATGATGGTGCTTTTCTAGAAATGTAAAGATGATTAGGAAACAGTTTCAGTCCTCAAGAATTCAAAATCTATGGGGAAAACTGGCAGCCATTTTCACTTAATGTTTATGGTGAAATGTAATATGTAACATTTCTCAAAGAAGTACAACCAAAATTTTCAGATTTCCAAACTCCTTCTAAGTCCTGTGTAGGAATGTGAGAAGGGCCTTAGGTGAAAATTCCTCAGTCTCAACAAGTCAGTTTTTAGTGTGTGGTATATACACTGACTTATAGAAACAGCTTTGTGCCACCCCCTTACCATTCCTAAGGTAAATATACAAATTAAACTTCAACGTTTTAATGCCTGATAAGTAAAATACATAATTCAATTTCTACTTGATTTAATAAATCAAAGTATATATATTTATGTGTATTAGCATTATATAAACTTTTCTAGGCTTTCTATAGACTGTAAACACCTGCTCTAAAAGAATATGTTGCAGATACAAGGAAAAAATTAATGCAAACTATTATATAATTTGCACAATATATTATATAATTGAGTAAAATGTATGGTATAGGAAGTTGTTCCATAGAAATATGTGAATTACTTGTGTGAGTTTAAGTTTTTGAACGACCATACATTAAAGAGAAAAACATAAGCATATAAAACTAATTCACTAATAAATTTATTTAATCCATTATATCTAAAAATAACATGATTTTAATATATGACCAATATAAAATTGTTGAACCCTAGACATTTTTTAATTTTTGAAATCAAGTGTGCATTATACTTATTGCACATATTAATTTGAATTAGACACATGAAAAATGTTAATAGCTAGTTGCTATTCTACTAAATAGAAGGATAAAATTGGAATTAAACATGTTCAGAAAAAGTTTAAATCAAATAAGAGGTGTACAGCATATGTAAACTTATTCTGGGTCACAAGAGTTTATCAGAATTTATGTAGGGTGGAAGGAGAGAATATTTAATGGCAAGGAAGAAAGCTAGATTTTGAAACAATCTACATAAAATGATCATAATGCCTGTTGAACTGGTTACTAGTTTATAATGGACTTCAAGTTACTAGTAAGGAAGGTTGTTATGTAATTTAAGTTTTTTTAAGTCAATCGTGTAGTCTTACTATATTTTCCAAGGATACAGGACCATATGGAAAGGTTATTTGGTGTTTCAAAAGTGTATCAGCAAATAGTAATCTTTCAAGATATTGTGTAAAAATAGAATTCTTTGATGTAAGTGTATCAACACCTAAATAACCCTGCATAGTCTTTTAGGGTGAATTACAACATACTTAACTTTCTTGGATATAAATCTTTTTGGTTTTTAGTCAGCTTTTCCAAAGTGTTGGACTAAGGGCTTTATTTTCTTAGCATTACTGTTAACACTCAGGAATCTGTTGTCCCACAGAATATGTATCTGGGAGAACTGCTCTAATGTATTTTGTATTTTCACAAGTCCGCAAAGATATATTTGAAGAGCTGTTTTATCATTATTTCCAGAATTTAGGAATACTTTCTAATTATGTCTAATTACATAGTCTGTCACATTTAGTTAGATGATGACATTTATTCATTTATTCACTGAAATTACTACCTTTTCATCTATGGAAATGCATTTTTCCTGTACCACAGCTGCTTATGTGATTTCTAATGACTCATATAAATTGATAAATGATAGGCACAATACTTTGTTTGTACCTTGTTAAATATTCTTCAGTTAAAAGGTTCAGGAATATTTGCAATTTATGTTGGATTATCTACTAATTTTTAAATGATGTTTAAAAAATTACAGGAGACTGTAAATTTTTTATCATTAGTTTCTTTTAATGTATAATTATGTAAGACTGACAAGGTTCTTGCCTGCAATGTATCTGTAGAAGCAACTGTGATTTCCAAAGATACTCAATGTAGACAGAGAATACAGTGATCTGCCCACTCTCCTTTGTTTATGATAAGGTAGTTGATTGTTCTTTCTAATGTAGTCTAGTTTGGCTCTGTACTGACAATAAATGAAAGCATTTGGTAGAGACCAGTTTTAGGGCTCTCAGATGCCCAGAGGTCTCCCTGTGCAGGAGAAATGGAGCCTATCACAGTGACCATTGGACTGTCTTCTGTTCCTTATTGCCTCTCTTTACTCTAGAAAGAAGCTATAAAAGATGATCCACTAAAACAGCTGTGTGGGTACAGAAAAGAAAAGACACTAAGTCTCTCAGTCCTGGTAGCCCAGTGGGGGAAGTCCTAGCCCAGCATTGCCGAGGAGTGGACTTACCCTTGGAACACCCTCTTTTGAAGTACTAACATTGGTAGAGATTTGGGAGAGTGAAATGAGGTTTAACAATGAGCTGCAGTGTGGGGCATCTGGTGGAAAGGCACCCATCTCTAAGATTAAGGAGGAGAGGTGGCAGTCTGCCCACACCAGTCTCTCCTGCTGGGAGTTAAGTATGGCCATGCTCCTCTTTTGGACTGCCCAGTGGGGACTATGATGCAAAAAACCCATCCAGAAAAGACTCTTGCTTAAACTATAGTGCTTCCATGATCTGATGAGTAAGGCTCTAGGACAGTTTTAATTTTATTTGAAAACAATGGACTGTACAATAAAAATTTTTCAGTGTGTGGAACTGCACTTCAAATTTTAGTTTTCCTTCATTTTGGGCAAGATTAAATTTTTAGGACTTCCTCTCTAATCTAAATTTCTTTGGATAATTAAAGTCATTGTGTTTGCCTACTGGTTTTTTCTTTCTTTGGATTTAAAAAAATTGGTGCAGTACTGTATAAAAATGTTAGTAATATTAAGGATTCATCTTTATCAGTCATTGTTAATTCCCTCCCCTATTTTATTGTTTTCCTCTTTAGAATTGAGTCAAAACATCTTGCTTGATGTTGGGTTTCTGTATTTGCTTTTATTGATTCTTAGTTATACATTATACTAGAATCCATTTTGATAAAACTATACAAGCATAGGATATGCTTGTGTATTCTATTCTAATTAGGACCCTGTTCTTGTGGGTAGGCACAATGGTGGGATGCACTTAAGTATTCTCCTATGTGCACTCAGGAAAAGCATGTTAGATTTATTCTATTATCTTTCTGATTCCTGTTCCTCTCCCTTCCTTTCGCTCCTCTTTGTCTAATCTACTGGACTCCCTTCCACCCCTTTTATTGTGATTCGGCTTCCACTTATCAGCACAAACATTCCACTTTTGATTTTTTTGGAATTGTCTTATTTCTTAGCATGATAGGCTCCAGATCCGTCCATTTACTGGCATGTCATAAGGTCATTCTTCCTTATAGCTGTATAATGATTTTGTTTTTATTTTAGACTATTTTAATCTGTTGTAGTTCCTCCTCAATTTTATGTGTAATTAAAATTGCTACAACATTTCTCTCTCAGCATCTTGCTGGTTTGCTATTCCCTAGTCTTAAGAGTATAGAATTGGATTTCCTACTTAACCACTAAACAGGGAAACCCTCCTTGGCCTTTCCAGGCTCTGCCCTTCAGTGGTCCAAGAAACAGCAATGTAGGTGAAAGGTCTTCTGTTAAAAGGGAGGAAATTAAGTAGACATTTCCTTTTTCCTTCTTTGACCAGCATCTGCAGGCATGGTTAATGCCTCAATCTTTTCTGTTTTCATAGTTTTATAAGAATTAGTGATTATTCCACAGAACTTAACTGCACAAAATCTACAGAAAAAGAAAGTAAAAGTAATGCTTTAAAATTGTGTGTATAGTATATTTGTATCTTAAAACTGAATTATGAGTTTAAACAGTTATTTTGCAATAATTACAACTACTTTCTACATGAGGGTCAGCATTCTATTATTTTAAATAAAATTAAAGACAAAGAGATAGCAAAACTGAATAATTTCATGATTTTGTCATGCAGTGGTTTTAAAAAGTATTTTAAACCTTTTTATGGTGGCTAGAGATGTAGCTCAGTGGTAGAGCATTTGCCTAGTATGCAGGAGGCCCTGGGTTCAATTTTCCATAGTGTCATAAAACAAAGTAATAAATATTTTTGTAAAACATTCCACTTTTTACATTAAGCTTCACTTAATTGTGTTAAATAAAAATTATGAGTGACTTATATTGGACTAAGCTCCCACACTGGGCTCCATATGACCAGTCTGAAATCAAAACAGTCACCCAAACTCAAGTTCCATGTTACCAAACTGAAACAATTATTATCTGGCCCTCTGAGAAACAAAGAGAGAAAACAACAAAATTTACCAACAGGAGAGTTTGCATTGGCATGACACTGCAGTTCAATGGTTTAATCCTTGCAGAAAGATAATGTGCAGTAATCTGATGTTATCCAGTTATTTTTATTTTTCTGTTATTATTATGCCTCCCTGGTCTGGAAACTAACTAATTAACTAATGTTCTTTCTTTCTTTCTTTTTTTTTTTTTCCTTTCTTTCTCTTTGTTTTTTGTTTCTGCTATCTTTAGCCCTTCTCAGTCTATATTACTAACTTCTCTGCTCAGATCACTGGATATTTTTTTAAGAACAATTTGGGGGCACATTTATGAAAGTAAAGATACATACTTGCTTTGACTCAGCAATTCCACTTTTCTGTATCCATGCTGGAGAAGCTGGGTGTGCCAGAGTGTTAGGGAGATGTTCACTGGAGCCTTGTTGACTAGGGCAGGAAATGGACGCACTTTATTTTATGGAATGAAATTGCTGGATTCTAGAATTGCAAAATAAAGTAAGTTCTTTAAATTGTTGTAATTTCTCTTTTTGACAAGGGTCAAAGGTAAAGAATAAAAAGTTAATGAAATTGTTTTGTGGTGTTTGTATCTCTATCGTGAATTGAATTTAGCAGAGAAGTGAATTCAGATTCCATTCTATAAACACTTGATTTCACATAATTAATATTTAAGCAATCCTGCCAGAATGTTTCATGATCTTCATAAATAATGAGAAAAATATATATATACATGAATGAATAATGACGTAGTTTTTATAAATTCTGTGGCTAAATAATTATTTAAATAGTATGTCTTAAAGTAGATATATTATATTTTAATTTTTAATTCTCATTGCTGTTAAAATAATGGTTTTTCATAATCATACTTTTGTTATGTTATTTAATTAACATTATGACAGTGTTATGGTTTGGATATTAAGTGTCCTCCCAAAACTCCTGTGTTAATGTTGGGATATTCCGAGGTAAAATGATTACATTGTGAGAACTATAATCTGTTCTTCCTAGGTTGAATAGACTAATTGGGTGATAATTGTTGTCAGGTGGGGCGTGGATGGTACGGTGGATCATTGGGAGCATGCCCTAGAAGGGTTCACCTTCCATGAGGTCTCTGCTCCTTCCTCTTTCTATACTTTCTGTCCTCATGAATGGAGCAGTGCTTCCCTGCCATGCCCTTCTGCCATGATGTTCTTCCTCACCTTGGGCACAGAACAAAGAAGTAAGCTCACTATATACTAAACCTCTGAAACTGTGAGCCAAAATAAATTTGTCCTCCTCTAAGTAGTTCTTGTAGGATATTTTGGTTGTGATGAAAGCCAACGACAAACCGTTGTATTGTCTCATGGAAGAGATGTGGTTTTTCTCATTTAAATTGTTTTGTGCGTATTATCACACATTGGACATTTTCCACTTTCCTGAAAGGATCTGCTAAGTGTTAGAAATCAATGCAGCTGTATAGACATTTTCTTTGCTTAATAATATGAAACAAGGGCTCAGAATTTAGTAATTTTCCTTCCATCATTGAAATAAAAATAAAATCCTCAAAGAATTCCTACTTGGAAGTATAATGGCATTTGGAATCTTTATATGTGATATGATCATCAGATCTTCAATCCTAAATTTAAGTTCTACATGCCTAGAAATATGTGAGTTTCTCCAATCCCTGCTCTGAAGCTATTTTTAAGAATCATATCTCTTCCTGTTATTCCCTGATAATCCAACCAAACCAGAATTGGTCCTTGCAGAATTCCAGCATAAGTAGTTTTACTGTAGCTCTAGGAAAGAGAACAATTACATAACTGGTACACATATTTATAGTGAGTAAGAATGAAGATTTTTGAGTTGTACTCACAGGTATTTAGGAAAAAAAATACTGTTGTGATGATGGCATCTCCGTTGTGTTCTATTAGGTACCATAAAACCACTGAGGTCAGCTAAGACTCAAGAGCAATTTGACTGTGCCTCCAAATTAGGGTGTTGATGGCAAAATCATATTGATTAAGGGCTGGTGGGGTGAGGACTTTCCTACAGTCCTCTTGGAAAATACAATCTACCCTAATAGGTACCCTCACAATCTTAGATTTCATTCTAGAGGTGAGGAAGAGTGAGTAATAGTAGATGTGTGTGGTATAATCAGGAGTATGTTTTAGGATGTTTATTAATCAATTCTTGAGAGAAACAAAATAACTAAGAAATTAATTGTGTTTGGTTTTTTGTTTTTTCCTCAAAGACTTCAAGAATCTTGAGCATATGTATGGGCAGATAGAATGAAGTAGAAAAGAACATAACATAGTTGGAAATTTGGAAGAAAACATCTCCTCTTTAAGCAGACAAACCATCCTAGTAGAGGATTAAGCTTAAGTGCAAACATCAACCGGATAACAGTCCTTGTAATTTGAGAGCAACTCTCAACTTATACACACTTGCACTAAGTAGAAAAGTTTCAAGTTGTATCATCCAATTGGGCATCTTCTTTGGGAGGCTCTTTCATTTGCCTGTATAACTTTAATCAAAGCATTTTGTAGTCAAGATATTTTTACACTACCATAAAAAACTATTGGCATTTTAAATTTCTAAATACTCATAGCAGAGAGCTCAAGTTTTGAAGACAACTTGAAATGCAGCTGTATTTGTTTGGGTTGTTATATTTGTCAGTATACAAATTGATTTTGTTCATTTAAATATCTAATGGAAACTAATAAATTTGAGTATCAAATAATCACACTATTTTCTTTTGGAAATATTTTTATTACCTGAATAATTCCATCATAAAGAACTTCCAATTTTTATTCACATTAAATTTTTCTTTATGTGATGTCACTCAAAAAGATTATAGACCTTCTCATATTTTAATGCACTCAGAGAATTGACTGTCTTAAGTTTCAAATTAACAATGAACATTGCTTCAACCCTGAATAAACTGTATAAACATTTAATCATGTTAGAAAGTTGTTAGAAAGTTGTTTACCAAAAATAGTCCATATTTGACTTATTGCAAATTAACGATACTTGCAGGTTTTAAATTCTTAACTCCTAAGGAGTGCAAATATATTCTTTGGCTGATAGTGACAGGTGCTAAAGACAAACATAAAGCAGGATGAGGCAAAACAGGAGTGCAGTGGTAGTTGCATTTTATATAAGACATCAGAGAAAGTCTTTCTGGCAAGGTGATGTTTGAACTGGAATCTTTGGCTGGCTGGTTTGTGGGAAGAATATCAAGTGCAAAATCCATTTAGTAGGAGAGTCCTCACCCAGCAGGGATAGCAGTGTGTCTGTAGCAGATGGTTGAGAGGAAGAATAGTGGCTGGTAAGGAAGGAGGAAAGCCTTTGTAAAGAATTTGGCTTTTATTTTGTGTGATATAAGATAGGTCATAGTTTTTAAAAAGGACCTATATGATCTGAGTTCTTACTTACCAGGTGTACTCTGGCTTCAGTGTTGAAGATATCCTGATTGCAATGTAATCAGGATAAAACAGTGGTGGCTTTGACAGTGTGGTAGAGGTGGAGATGTTTATAAGAATTGCTACAGGATTGATGTGCAAGTGTGCCTTTCTCTAAAGGGACAGAAGGAATGATTTTAGTGGAAATACAGTTGCCATTTTCTGAGATGGGGGCAGAGATTATGAGATAAAAAACTACTTGGGGAAAACTGGATGTTTACGTCAGGACATGTTAGGGTT
Source organism: Sciurus vulgaris (assembly GCF_902686455.1). Lineage (NCBI taxonomy): Eukaryota > Metazoa > Chordata > Mammalia > Rodentia > Sciuridae > Sciurus > Sciurus vulgaris. The sequence continues at coordinate 68,970,566 of NC_136469.1, read as the reverse complement.
GAGCTGTCTATTAGACATGCAAATGGAAATACTGGTTAGGCTGTAGAAGATGTGAATCTGGGTTTCAGAAGCTAGGTCTGAGATGGAGACACAGATTTGGGAGTGCAGTATATGATTGGCATTAAAGAGTGAAACTAGGTGAGATCACCAGGCAAAAGAGTGCACATAAGAAAGGGAAGAGATCCAAGAATGAAGCTCGAGGAATGTGCACTTGGGGAGATTGTGGAAGATGAGGAAGAATCAGCAAGTACGTGGTGAAGGATAAGCCGAAGTAGAGTGGAAAAGCCCAGAAGCCAAGAAAAGAATTTCTGCAAGGTATTAGTGAACTCTGACAAGTGCTGCCCATAGGTCTTAAATAAAATGAGAACTGAATTTAACAGTGACCTTAGCAATATCAAGATCATTCATCACTTTGATAAAAGGTGCATCATAGAAATGGTGGTGATGTAGACTGGCCTGGAGGATGGAAAGGAAATGGAAGAAGCAACCATGGACACAGAAAGTATGACAGAACACTTTGAATAATTTTTCTATAAAAAAGAAGACAATAGGACAATAACTGAAGGAAGGGAAGGTGAAGGTTTTTTAAGTTTGGATCCATTATTTTGGTAGTGAATAATCTGAATTATATGTAGGGAATAATCTAAGTAATTTTGTAGGGAATGCTTCCAAAGAGGAAATAAAATCAACCATGCAATTGAGAATGAGCATGATTACATCTGGAATGAGGCCATTCATCAGCTGAAAGGGGATGGAATGTAATGTCAATGTGGAAGAACAGGCCTGGGCTAGGTGCAAGAAGTGTTTGTTTTTTCTGACTGGGGGCAAGGTAAACTGTGCTCTGGGGCAAGTGTATTGGAAGTGTGGCGCTGGCAGTCTGGGGAAGTTCTTTTCAAAATGCTTCTGTGTTTTTAATGATAGACCAAACCAGATAGTAAGGATGTTATATTAGGAGGTACTAGAGGTTTGAGAGGTGAGGAAAACGTACAACTAGATCATGGAGGTGCTTTAGAGAGGGATGAACTGATCCTTGTTAGAGAGTACCTAGGGACACACTGGAGATCAGTAACTATTGTTCACCCAAATGAATGAAATGTGGATTTTCAGTTCTTTTATCATCTGTGGTTGCTAGGTTATTACAGGGCAATGAAAAGCAGATGTATTTCTAAAGAAAAGCTTATGCTGGAAGATGAGACCAGGTCAGTGAGTTTGATGGGTAGCAAAGGGACCATCAAAACTCTTATTAACCTAGTCCTAGGTGAGAATGAATTCTGAAATTTGAACAATCATATAAATTTTTTTGATTTAATGCACTTTAGAGATCTGCTTTGGACCATTTTTAAAAATTTTATAAATGAACAAATTGAGGTTCAGAGCGGGTAAAGCAATCACTTGTTTTCTGTTGAGTCTTAAATGACCTTTACAGAGAATCTTGAGTCTTCTGTTTAGTATGCTCTTCAAGGAATGTGCATTTTATTCTAATTTTTTCCTTCTAATAGAGCATTCCTGTTTGGTTTTTCAGTTTGTGTTTGATTGTACAGTTATGTAAATTCTTCTTGACAGATTTGTTATTAAGAGGAGAAAGATGAGTAAGGATTCCACTTTTAAAAGCTCATTAATTTTAAAGAAATGTGCCATGAATTAATGTTTTGAGTGCTATATTTTTCTTTATACATTATTTTTGGATGAATAGAATTTTATCAAAAGAAATAGGTTATTTAAAAATGATTAGATAGAAGTTATATAAAAATTCTCCTAAGCATGTGCACTGTTCCCTGGAAATAGGTTGAATGTAATAGTCAGTGAGGCATTATCATCAAGAATGCAAGATTACATTGTATCCCTTCTTTACAAAGCTAGTTATAAAAAATTTTCTTTTTAAAGCATTTTTTCAGCTTTTTCACTTGAGTGACCATTTAGTAAATGAAAGTCTTCTAACTGATGTTTATTTCTTAAGCACATTGCCTGGGAAAAGGATATCCTTGACCTATTTGTTTGTAAGAACTAAAATGACTTTCTACCTTTGTCAGAATAGCCAGTTTTAATGATGGGTGAGTGAGCTATCATTGTACAAATTTCGGCATAAGCAGATTTTCCTGAAGTTCAGGGAAAACACAGTTGATCTGAGTTTTAAAATATCTAGCAATATACTTGTACACGTCTGTTTTGTTAAAATCAAGGTGCTGTCTACTTCGGCAGCAAATACACATTTTAGAAATGTGTTTATATAATAAAACACGCCCAATATTCCTGACTACTAAATTTAAGATGGTGTAGTGGTTAGGAAGACCTGAAATTTTCTACTTTTCTGTTTTTATTTTGACTGAGAAAATAGACATAGGTCACTGATGGCTAAATGAGGATCCATGTATTCCCTTTAACAATAGACCAGAAAAGTCCAAATAATTTCCCAAATACAGAATTTTGTGGCAAAGGTGCAATAAAAAACATGACTTTAAAAACTCGTAAAGACTGCCCCACTTTTAACCTTTGGGACCTACCAGTGGAAACCTGTCCAAGAGCTTTTATTTGGGAACATGAAGCAGGACAGCAGGATGGAGCCAGCACAGGGTTAAGGTAAAATGGGTTCAGACAACAAAGGCTCTCTGTGGTGTCTGTGAATTAGTTTATGTGTGTTCTTTTATGTCTGTGAATAATGTTTAATGAAATGTACTGACCCCCTTGTAAAAATTTTTACAGGGTAAAGTTTGTCACTCTTTATCTTTGAAAGGATATGATTAAGTTGGTGAAAAAGAAGCAGAGTATTTTTTCATGACTTAGTGGCAGCAATTGCATCACCTGGAAGCTTGTTAGAAATGTAGAATGTAAGGCTCCATGCCAGACCTACTGAACCAGATGTACATTTTAACAAGATCTCTCTTCATTACTGGGTAACTTTTTTTTTCCATTAAATTGGAGTAACTCTTCTAGTGGTCAGATGTGTTGTTTAAGTTTCTTCTCTGTATTAAGGCTTAATGTAGGAAAGAGTCAAAGAAGTTATACCTGCATTTGGAATTCATAAGCTTTCATTAGTTAAGTGTTTAGTGTTTTTTAGATAATCTAGTGAATGGAATGTTTCTGAGATTTTTCAACTGTGAAACTGCAGCAGAGTGTCTTATATTTAAGATGTGCATAATAGAATTCCATCTAAGATGTCATTTATAAAAGAGATTTCAGCTGCTAAATAAGAAAGATTTTTAAAATATAATAAGATATAAAAGACTAAATGTACTATGAGGCACGCTGGTTTTAATTATCTAATTATATGCAATGAACTACATACTAGAGGCATGTGATAACTTCATAGGGTCTTGATTTCTTTATGATTAGTTTACTCTGCATGGATTGGGAGAGGGGTTGTAACTCCAGACTGAGGCATAGAATATGAAAGAAAGAAAGAGAGAGAGAGAGAGAGAGAGAGAGAGAGAGAGAGAGAGAGAGAGAGAGAGAGAGAGAGAGAGGAAGGAAGGAAGGAAGGGAGGGAGGGAGGGAGGGAGGGAGGGGAATAGTACACCTGGGGTTGGGGTGTCAGTAGATGGGTTTGTATAGCATTGACCATGAAGAAGTTTATATTGGTGAGATGTGAGATTGGTGAGTAAGGAGTTTGTTTGATGTTCCGTGAAAGGGTTTGAATTTTTCCAAGGTCAAGAAGTTATTAAAGGGTGTGAAATTGACATTTCAAAAGACATTTCAAATTGATGCTAGCCTTAGTGCAAAGAATTGGAGTTGACCACAAAGAGACAAGCTATAAATTACTTTAATTTAGGTGAGAATAATTGTAGCATGAATTAGACATACAGAAATAGGGATGAGAAGAACGAACTATTTAGAAGGAAAAGGATTAGGTAGGTTATGCACTGATTGGTTGTTCAGTTTTGTTGAGAAGGAGGAAAATGTTGGAGCTAATTCTTGTGCTTTGGACAAAAAAAAAAAATACAGGAGATTGAGTAGATTTGAAACTAAGTGATTGATTCTGTTACCAAGTTTTTTTTTTTTTTTTTTTTTGATGTCTAGTAACTGGTATGTCTTATTTAACTGTCTTGAATGGGATTAGGGTCTTATTTTTCATACCACATATATTTTATATTATTCATTTTCATTGTTCAAGAGAGAGAAGGAGAGAGAGAGAGACAAATATAGGTGCATTCAAATGTATGTTCTTAATCTGGACCACTCACCCAAACTTCAGTTGCAAATATAGTACTTAACCACTCCCCTTGTGAGTTTAAATTTATTTTCAAAAAATTATGCATTTTATTATAAATAGATTTCTACTAACATGGGGTATTGTTCAGTTTTAGATATTGGGAAATGTAATTATTTTGTGGCAAGGGTTATGACTATACCTGTATGTATTGCTTTTGTATATTAAAAGTATGTCTTAGAAGTATCTCATGCTCAAATAGTTATTTAATTAAATGCTGGAAATCAGATTCTTTAGATTTCTTGTTATATATTAGGAATGAAGAAATCAATATATGAAGACTCAGCACAAAGATAAATAAAATATGAAGTGTCTATGACATTAATATTCCTTTGGAGATTATTAAAAACATGTAATTTAAAAATTTAATTTCATCACTTTAGCACTTGTCTCAAAAAAAAGAAAAAGAAAAATTGATCTTCTCCCATGTTCCTCTACTGTCACCCATCTGATTTATTTTCCCTTATACGTGAATATATGTTTAACATTTATTAATTTGCTTTTGAATTGGGGAAAAATTTAGAAAACTACTAAGGATATTTAAAGTGCTACATCTTTTTCAGTGTCTTTGGCTATCATTCTAAGAAATATTTTAATAGAAAAGAATTCTGACAGTATAAAAAAACAGAAATCAGGTTTGATAGACTTCAGCACATAAAGGTGAATATCCTGTTTGAAAAAACTGCAAGCATCCAACACATCTGGCACATTTTCTGTACTCTGTATCCATTTCTGCTCTCCAGTCTTGTGTATTTTCGACAGGGACGACATTGATGAATCACTTTAATTTACCAGGCTACCGACAATTTGTGGAGACTATCTGTAGGAACCAGCCAGAGCTGGTCCTGATCATTTTAGATATGTGTATTGTCTAAAATAAAAAAAAAATGTGACTGACCAGAAACAATTTGGATATGTACTTGCACCACAAATATATAAAAGTCCATATTTCAGTGTCTTCTCTATTTTAATTTTTCTCTCATTCACTTTTCTGATTTTTAATGGAAAAATCAATGCCTATAAAATATATGCTATTTTACTTATTTGGTAAAATTAATTGTGAAGTAATTTGGCATTTTTTTGAGTTTGAGGATCATTTTAAAATTAAATTTATATAAACAGGAATTGATTTTTAGAAAATAGTTTTATCATAATGTCATGTAATGAACAAGAAATCATTATTTTGATAATAGCAAGTTGTGGTATCAATTTTTCACTTGAATAGTTTAGGCCTTATGTAGGGAAAAGACAATAGAATACACGAACTCCCAATGTATTATATATTATATAATTTAATGAAAATATAGGTAATGGTTGTATAGGAAAAGACAATAGAAAGCATTATATAGAGAAAAGATAATTGCATATATAATAGTCTTGTTCTCTTGAGTTAGTAGAAATTATACTTTTTAAAATACATTCAGAGTTAATATTATATTTGGTTTGTCCATGAGGATATGGTACTATATACGATTGTTAAAATTCAGCATATTGTTCAAGCACCCACCATATGCTAAGCCCTGTACCGGGCATTTTTATATGGAGGTGGTGGATAAGATAGCATAATACACAGAGTCTAATGTCCTGCAAATGTCTTCCGTTGTCATCTGTTGTCATTATTTGATACCTGGAATTCTGCTGACCAAAATTTAAAAGTTTTATCACTAGTAAGAATAAATTATAACTATTTTAATAGAAAATATAAAAATGAATTTCAGAATCTTCTGAAAAGAAGATTTCATATCTGGGAGGAGTTATTCCCTGAGTCTGCTAAATATCTGCCCTGCGATATGAATGATCGTAGTCTCTTCTGGAGTGAACTGGAAGTAGGAATGAGTTCAGAGCTTTCCAGTATTTGAACTGAACTAGTGTAGATAAAAAATTGGGAAGGAGCCAAAGGAGAAAGATATTTTTGTTTGTTTTGCCAGATTATATGTCAAGTGGGAATGATTCAGGCTGCTTTTAAAATGGTTAATTGAATAAATTGTCACTTTTATATTAGAAAAATCAAATCCATATCTAAAAATCTGTTGTTCTTTTTTTCTTTGCTGTATTCTGAGAATAACTTGGATGCGTTCACTCTATTATAGTAGTGCAAGTACATTCTATTATAGTAGTGCAAGCACCAGATCATCAGAATGATTTCCTCAGCCTGATGTAACAAGCAAGTTGGTGTATGGGAGTGATTTCTGGTTGGGGAAGCTCTTGAGCAATAATTTTGAGGTAACAGAGAACATTTGTGAATGACTTTTTGAAATCCCTAAGTCAAAGAATTGTAGTTCTTGTCAATATATTTGTGTGCTTTTACACTTTCTTCTATAGGTCTGTGTGCCTTGGGGAAAACTGGTCACATCTTTGGAAAGTTAACACATCCAGTTTCCCTACTTTGAAGAGGATAACTGTGTGCTTTCAATGGTTATGTTGCATTTTGTGTATGTGTATTCACAAAGCATATTCTAAACATTGTCTGTGAAATCTCAATCTTAACTTTTGTTGTCAAGTTAAGGAAAACTTCCTAGTAATCTTAATTCATAATAATCTCTTAAGATTCTCCTTTGCAAGAAAACTTTAACTTTCATCATCTTCTTTTATTATTTATGTTGGTGGTCTTAAGACTAGGGTAGATGCTGGTGCTAAAAATATGCACATTTTATTTAAATTAACATAATTTTTGTTAAAGAAGTAAATTGGACCACTCTGTTGTATCCCTAGTCTAACTGCTCTTCATTGCTCAGTTTACATCCAAATGAGTCAATGCCAACCTTGGGTAATAGTGGTCAACCTGAAAGGGTAGGGCCACAGACCAAATATAAACTATATCTATGATACATAAGTTGGCTATACAAATTACTGTTCAGGCACTTTGAGGGTGAAAAGGAACATGAGTTAATACCAGTGCTTGAAAAACATATGCATCCTTGACTGTCTCAAGTAACTGGAGTATAAGGTTATTCCAGTGATAGAAGTAATGTAATTATGGAGACATTGCTGGAGGATTAAGATTTCTGCTTATTGAGAGCTCACAATCAGAATGAAAGACAACACTGATATAAGCATAATGTCAGGCAGATATGTCTCATACTTGGACAGGGATATGTATGGGTGGAATGTTCTTAGAGCCTTCTTTCTCTAAGAGAGTTTCTCTTTCCTCTCATTAGTGTATTAAAAGAGAGACTTGAAAAAAATTAGAATTTATAATATCCTTTGATCCATTCCAACCTTTTGTACTTTTATAATTAATTTTCCTTACTTCTCTCTCTCCTCATCATTCATGCCACCACATTTAAACATTTCTCATTGGTGTTAGTAGGAGTTATGTGCATAGTTCAGAGGATGAATTGTTTTAATAGCATTGCGTATGTTTTAAAGGCAAGCTTGGACTTGGCCCGACTTAAGAGTTGCTTTGAAAGTTTGGCTCAGATATTTTTTCCAAGTGAAAATGCGAGAATTAGAACAAGGGAACAGATCACCCAACTCACACATGCCTATTTTACATTGATATTTTTCTCTTATTTAAATTTCAAAGTGTTGTTTTGTTCCTTAGTACTCACGGTAACAATTTTTCTTTTTTTCAATCTGCTTCTCATTTTCAATTTATGTATTTCCCATTCATGTATATGTGCATAGCATTCATAGTTATTTCAGATTGAGAACCTTATGAAAACATGTTTTCCATATTTTCTTTTAATTGAAATTTTTATTGAGCGAATTATAGATTCATATGCAGTTACTACATGCAGAATTCATGAACCTTTTGCCCAATTTTCCCAATGCTTATGTCTTGAAAAATTATGGTATACTATTGCATCCAAGATATTTTCATTGGTACAATGTACCAGACTTACTCAGTTTTGTCCATTCTTCACATACTCCTGTGTGTGTGTTGGGTAGTTCTGTATGGTTTCTTGCATATGTGGGTATATGTATGCACTACCTTGAGTGATACTGAACAGTTCCATCACCACAAGGATTCTTTCTATTTCCCCTGAATGACCAAACCTACCTTCTTTCTGTTCCTCCCATTTCTAATATCATGCATTCACGGATATGTTCTCCATTTCTAAAATTTTGTTGTTTAAATATATTACATTGCCAGGTGTGGTGGTGCACCCCTGGCATCGTAGTGGCTCAGGAGCCTAAGGCAAGAGGATTGCAAGTTCAAGGACAGCCTCAGCAACTTAGCGAGGCTCTAAGCAATTTAGCAAGACCCTGTCTCAAAAGAGAGAGAGAGAGAGAAAAAAAAATAGTGTGGGGGAGTTAGGGATGTGGTTCAGTGGTTAAGCTTAGTTCCTGGGTTCAATCTGTGATCCAAAATTTAAACACACACACACACACACACACACACACACACACACAGTATGTAACCTCTTTTGACTGACTTCCTATGTGTTTTAAACAATTAATATGTATTTACCTTACTGCAGGTTTTGGTTTTAGGACTAAGAATGTGATTAAAGATTGTTCATTTCACTGTTAGTGATTAAGGATAAAGTAATACTTTGTATTTTAGCATATTTGGAAATGAGTGACTCTTCATTTTTTTTTTTTTTAATTAACAAAGGTAGCTGAGAGCTAATTAAGTGGCTAAGAATATTACAGATCACAACCGAGAAGTATGTGATGGGAATCACAGAAATACTGATTTTTAATATGGGCAATTAGAATGCAATACAGGCCAGGTGTTCTCCAGTGTGTCACAAATAAGAGAAAAAGGTGGATTTAGAGTCAGAATGTCTACTAATTTACATTATCTGGAGCCTGCCTTATGAACTTAAAGGACCCTAACTTAAAGGAACATAGTAAATGTGAGAGCTATTAATCTATTGATTTTACTGAAATGATTTTAGATCTAGAAGAAATCATATAACTTAAAAACTGCATATCTTATTGAATATGACATAGCTGAAAGCAGCCTTTTCAGCAACAAGCCCAAAATATAGAAATTCTTTATGTATCTTCTCAACTTATTTGCCCTGTGAGAAAGGGAGTCAAATTAATATTTTTGATGATCAGACCTTTTTGAAATAATCAAGATAGATAATGTCTCTTCTGTCTTTGAATCCCCAGTGCCTAGCTAGGTAAAATGTGCTCTGTGAATATGTGTTAAGTGATTGTGGTTTGTGAGATTGAGAAGTTGTTCATATAACTGCATATTATCTTGGTACCTTTCAAGTCAATATTTTATTCATTGATTAGTAAGAGAAAGGTTTGAATTTTTGAGTAGCAGCATCATTCAAATCTCACTGGTAAGAAATTTTATATCTATCTGTGTACAGAATGCAGCTAATCAGGTTGAAATAATTTTCAGAGCTCCAACATTCATCCAAAGACAGGGAATAAGCAGACTCCTGAGGCTGACATGTTACAAGGGCTTCTCTCGGATTGCATTTTGGTCACTTGTTTTCTTTACCTCTTTCTATTCTCATTGCTTTGTGGGAGGTCAGAATCACCTAAGAAACACTTGGAATGATTTTTAAAGACGTGGAATAAAATGATGGTTGCAAAGGACTGCTCACGGTGCTGCACTGTAAGATGAAAACAGGCTGAAGTAGAAACATGCTTTGTTTCACATTTGATTTAAGGTAAATTATGTGAAGGAAGTGAGTTTTTGTTCTTTACATAGTTTTGTACAATGGTTGGCATGTAATAGACACTTGAAATAGACTTTTTTAAAATAAAGGAATGATAATATTTATAGTTTGATGTTTATAAATGATGCAGAATGATTTGCCAGTTCCAGTTCTCCAGAAGAACAAAGATAAGACATGGCATCTTATTTAACCCATTAGTACTCATGCAGATGACTCTAGATTTTCCAGGTTCACCAAAGGCTTCCTGTCTCTGACCAGTATTACCAAGCAGTTCTGAATGGTTCAGGATACAGTCCCTCAACTCCTCCACATATTTAATTCCCAATCTTTAGATAAGCCCAGGTGATGCTGCCATATTTGGCTCAGTTTATCCTGCTTCTATCCATATAGTAACCAAACTTTACTAGGTCTAAAGTCACTTTATGATACCCCTCTTAAAATCAAGAATGAAAACAAAAAGAAAAATGAAGGAACCCACACTACCAACATCCACTCTTGCATAGGACTGATTTCTATAGGTCTGCTACCTCATTTGATTCTCAACAATCCTGGGAAGCAGATATTACATTCTCTATTTGGCAGTTAAGAAAATAGAGGCTGACAGTGCTATGAAATTAGGTCAGTGTCATACATCTAGTAAGTGCTGGAATTAGTCTTTGGTCTCATGGAAAGAAGTAAGACTCTAAAACTATTCTGCTAGGTTATTGTTGGGTTATCTCTTCTACCTCTGATGTACAACATATTTACTCTGACTGGGGCATCCCACTTTTACTCTATTTCTTTTTTCTCATTTCTGTTCCTTCTACCTAAAGCAACTTTTGGAGATTGATGCTTTAAGTATTTTTCTGCTTTGATAGCAGCTTTGTCTGCATGGTGGATTTAAGTTGGCCACAAATGCTTTACTGCTTCTCTCATCAAGAGGTTAAATCCCTTTTTCCTCCTTTGGAATTCAAAAGATAGACTTGTAACTTGCGTTGACAAAAACAATGTGGTGTAGGTAATGCTATGCCAGTTATAAGCCTTGGCTTTAACAAATCCGACAGCTATCACTCACTCTCTTGAAGCCCTCAACTATCATTTAATGTGATTAGATGTCCTACTAGGAAACCTGAGAGGAGAGCAAGAGAGTTGTCTGGTAAGTCAGAAGTTTTTCCAGCCATCTCAGTTCATGCTCCAGACATATAAGTGGAGACATTTTGAATTTCAGCTCCAGGAGAACCTTCAGAAGACTGCGGTTGCATAAAAGACCCACGTGAGATCAATAGAAAAACCAGGCAACCATCCTAGCTCAGAGTCCTAGAGTCATAAGCCAATAGGTGTTATATTTATTCACATTGCTTTAGGATGCTTTTTTCCATAGAAATAGATACTTGAAATGCCCTGTGAATTCCAAGTTTACTTTATCTCCACACACTGAAGACTGTTTTTAGTTTCTGTCATCTCTATGTTCATCCCAAGATTTGGGGACTTCAACAAAGTTGAGGTTCTAGTTCCTCTAGGAAAGGGACAGATATTTATGGGATATGGGATGCTGAAACTGAACAAGTGAAGAATTCAGTGTAAAGAAAAGAGGGTAAGGATAATTGGATGGGAAAAAATATAGGACATGTAATTGCAGATGTCACAAATTAATTTCAACTTTCTGAAGTTGGTTTTGGTAAGAGGACTATTAGTTGATTTTGAGAATTCAAGGAATGGAAAGGAAAAACGTGGTTAAAAAAACACCTATGAATAAACACATTTAACTGCAATGTGATGAAGGCGTCACGGGAGCTTTATCGAAGAGCTTTGGGTCTCCATCTTGTTGAGATGTATGGAAGTCATGGGGACATGCTGCTTGGACTTCCTTCAAAAAAGAACTTGTTCTTCAGCTGTTGGGAGCACAATGAACTGACAAGTCTCAGCTGTTAGAGCCTTTAGAATCCTCTGCAACACTCAAGCTATGGTGAAGCTCTTTCAGATCATGTCACAGCCAGTGACAAAGCATGATGGGTCCTCTGGGCCTGGCCATTTCTGCCAATACAGAAATTTGACTGGTTGTCTTTGTGCTGGATTTACACATTTGACTGATTGATTGAATCTGCTAAACTAGGCACAATACTTTGAGATACCTGCTTTGAGTTTCTTACATTGTGCTTCCTATCCAATACTTCTTATCCTCATTCTTTCACAAATGTCATATCTGCTTTGTGGCATGTAGGCTTTCCCGGAATAACTTTTTGTTCTCCTTAACTTTCATAGGTATTTTCCCCCAATAACCATCTTTTATTCCTAATTCTGTCTCAGCATCTGCTTTAGAGGACCTGAGAAAGATGCAGTTGAGAGAATTAAACTGACAGATGGTTCAGATTAGAAGAATTTTAAGACCTCTTCCAACACTATAATAAGATCATGTTATGATGTACAGCCTGATCACTCCTAAGTAGAGTTGGTTAATCATTTTACAACAATTCTAAGAAAACCTAGTAAGGTTTACTGCATGGGCTGCCTTTTGAGGTAGAGAAGGCAGCTGTCTAAAGCACAAACTGTGGAAAATCTGTATTTCTTTGGAAAATCTGTATTTTATTCATATTGCAAAGGTATATCCAAAATGTGGTCCTTAAAATTTATTTCACTTGCTGTCTAGAGTTATTTGAATCTGCTAAACTAGGCACAAAAAGATGGAAATACATCAGTGTCAAGTAAAAGATATTCTTCTAAATTAATCTCCTTGCAACATACATGTTTTCTGAGCAGATAACACCAGCATTAAAGATGCTTAAAGAGAGCTGAAAAATTATCAATCATACTGCTATTTGTTATAATTTGGAAAATAATCTTCCATTTTGTTCTACTATTAATATATCATATTAGTATGAACAATGTACCCAGATTTTGGATAATTAACAAATAACATAAATCATAATGGTTTTGAAATATGTACACTATTAAATTATGTATCTCTTAAAATATACTCTTTCTAGAATAAATTAAAATCTGATGAAACTTACTTCTTATTCTTGAACTGTGAAGGAGTTTTTAAAATGTTGTACTTACATGATATCAATTGATTTTAAAAAAGCTTACTTTGCAGATTTGAAGTTAGAAAATATGGTATTAGGCCAGCCTGTCATTCCCAGACCTCCTGTGTTTACACAGTGGGTAAAACTAGGGCATAATTTTCTCTGGGGCTGTGCATTCTCTCTCCTCTTTCATGTTTGTTTGAAATAACTTTTGGAGTCCCTGGTAAAAAAAAAAAAAACAACCCTCATGGCATGCAGAATTTTTGATTTACCTTTTCATTTTACAGATCATCTTTATTGAGCCCCTATTACCTGCTAATTATTATACTGACTTCTTTATGCAAGTTATCTCATTATCACAAAAATAAAATTAGGTAGGGATTGTTATTTTTATTACACATAAGAAATGTGTGACATTAGAAAAGTTAAATAATATGAGTAATGTCATCTTACCTCACTTTAAAAAATTATTTAAAATAGTGCCTGGTCCTCACCTCACTATGGCTGATTTCAGAGTTCATGCTGACATGACCACCATGTCTCTTAGATTTTTCTATTGGCCTGCTTTCTTTGCTGTGCTCTTAGTAACTGGGAACCAAACATGCCACTGGTTGGAAGAGAAAACACTGCTGCTGCAGCAGCTCCTGCTATTGTCCTCCACCTCTGCTGCCATCCACCCCAGGCTGTGGATGCTCAAGGTGCAGGCAGATGAAGTGCAAGGAGTTAAAGGAATTCCTTCTGCTGCCAAATATGTTGTTATCACTAACTGCACTGCTGCTGTCATTAGGGCTGCTGCCAATACTGCCAGCCCTGCTGTTGCCAGTGCCAGTGCTGCTGACGCCTTGGGCTCCGAGTGTCCCAGGGTGATTCTGTAGACCAGCAGCTGTGTTTAGATTCTCCTTGCTCACTACCTGCAGATCCTTTGCCATAGGACTCAGGCTTAAGTCCATGGAGCTTGGGCTAGAAGACAACCAGAAGTACGTCTTATCATCCCTGGCATCTGGGACAACTGGCCTTGAACCAACGTGCACCTCCATTCTCATTTCTCTTCTTCCCTAGAGATATCTTTTCTCAGAGGCTCTCTTGCTTCATGTCCTGGAAACATTAGCATAAACATTTGAACCTTAGAAAGAACATAATTTAGCTTTAATGTGGAATCTTCCACGTCATTTGATGTTTTCGATTGAAAGATATAATACATAAAGCACTTACATATTCACGAATACAAACAAATTCACAGGTATTTGTGAAAGGATTGAATTGCAATAATTACTAAAGATTTAAGCTATGTAGGTATAACTTTGGTATTAAGTGAAAGTGATTTCAGTGGTTTAGTTAAAAAAAAAAAAAAAAAAAAACCAAATAAAACTATAGAGCTCAAAAAGTCAAATCTTCAAATCTTTCTTTCAAGCCCTATCAATAATTCATAATCTCATATCAAGAAAAGGATTACAGGACCAGTGATTTCATCTTTAGAGGTGGTTTCTTTTTTACTTTTATTCCAACCTTTACTGCTGAGGAGACCAATGTTGTGTCAAAACTGGAAAGTAAGGAAGTAGCATAAAAATATTGAAATCTCTGTTCATTAAGGACATATAAAATAGGGAATTTTTAATTGAAGGAAAAGAATTTCACATTGTTGAATTCTTTATCATCCTAACAAAAAGCAAAAAGCCTTTCTGAATTTTTTAAATTGAGACATATGGGGGAAAGAACTCAATGTTCTATGCCAGAGTTTGCTCCTCCCCCCTTATTTTTCCTGCTTTTTAAAATTGTTTCCCAGTATTCTAACTGGTGTGTATGGGGGGTGGGATGGAATGGGGGAGTTCTATCAGGACCCTGGTGAAGATCCTTTTTATCAAGGACATTCGTTTTCTTTAAGGATAATGCAATCAATTTTTCTATTTGAGTACAAAGAGAGTTTGTATTTCCATCCTATCTGCAATAATAACAGTTTTTTTAAGTGAAGAATATGGAATTTGATAAATAATGTGTAAACACATGCGTTTTGAACAGGATGGACTTCTTGTTTTTTCAGATATATGGATTTTTAATATGGATTGGTATCCAGGACTTTCATTTTTTAGTAAATTACATGAGAAATATAATTTTATTAAAAAACAGGTAAATATTGGGGCTGAGGTTGTAGCTCAGTGGTAGTGCACTTGCCTAGTATATGTGAGGCACTGGGTTCAATCCTCAGCAACACACAAAAAAAATAAATAAAATTTAGAGAAATCTAATTGTATTAAAAAACTAATTGCATTAAAAAAAAACTCTTAAAAGTATTTCTATAATGTTATTCTAACATGTCAGATTATCCTAGCATGTTCGATGTTGTTGTTGTGTGTGTGTGTCTGTGTATATCTAATATGCATTTTTCTTTTTGATTGACTTCTCTTTCTTTATTTTAAAGTCAGTATGGAAGAAAAATGTAAACATATGATGTTTGAGAAGCAAACCAATAATATCACTGTGCTTAAACATCTGCACATGGCTATCTGTTTTGTTATTTTGTGAGCCACAAGCCAGAGTATAGTGTATAGAACTTCACCTATGGGGTAAAGCATTCATCTATGAGAAAGAATTGCAGAGAAAATGCATTATAGTTGCTTTGCATTTTTGATCCTGTTTGTTTTTTAGTGTTTCATGGGAATTCATGCCTCTTTGCATGAAGATAATAATGTTCTCTTAAAGTTGTTAAAATAACAGAGTAAGAGCTTTTTTTAAGTTTGTAAAATTACAAGTGGTGTATATAAATATCAGTGTTTATGAGTATTTAATATCTTATCATCTGCACTTAGTGGTTTCATTTTATTCTAATAGTATGTGTAAGAAATGTTTGTGCTGTTTTTAGGGTTACTTTCCTAGTTAGATGTTTTTCCTCTTGGGCCAAACCCCTTCGGTCAAATGAGGTATGAAAGTACTTGAGTTCAAAGTTCTTAACTTTAGTAGACTGGTAGGAATATTTCTAGTAGCTTTTTCAAGGAAATATTAACTGCTTTATTAAGCAGATTAAAAATCAATTTTAATCTTTTCTGTACATGCTGTAGGAAACTTTGATTCATGAGTTCTTAGGAAATTAAAACAAGACAAAACAATGATCTGGAAAATAAGCAATTAAAACCATAAACGATTTAGTAAGTCTCTGGAAACAGAAGGCTCACAGCTACCTATAAACCAGTATGCTAATTCTAGACTGAATTCTACCAGATGAATTATTTTAAATGTCTGAATTTATTATCCTGTGAAGGGAGAACTTTAAATTGAAAATAATGACAGTACCTTAATTAGGGTGATTTTATTGAAACTGTACTACTGTAATAAGGATGCATCCTAGGTTTCCAGAGCCCTGGCAGCTGTCAAACACCATTTTTTCTTGACAATAGGTTTAGTGTAAAGGTGTTTTCAAGGACAAGTTGCTTAGCTATTGTCTCAGTGAGCATTGCTAGTTAATATTCAACAGTTTTCTTAATCAAAATTGTGTGTCCTGCTCCCTAGAGTGTTTGTTAAAGTGATTTTGTGTTTATCATAACCTTAGACAGCAGAAACAGAGTATTCTTGGGCAAGGTGCTGGTAATGAGAACCTGTATTATCCAGGGTGTTGATAAGAAAAGGAAAATGCTGTCAAAATGCATTGTTTATAAAAAAGTAATTACTGTATTTTAAAAAGTCAACCCTTTCTTTGAAGCCCTTGTACTTCATACAACTTCAACTGTTTATCTTGGGTAATAGGGCAGCAGGGGTATGGTGATATCCTGCTATGAACTCCAGGAATGACATGCCAGTGATCAAGGAGTCTGGGGGTCTATTAGTCATTGCTTGTGTTGAATGGCTGATTAAGGCTCTTCCCAACATGTTTCCGTTAGATTACAGAAAGTTCTTAATGAAGTAAAGCTTGAGGGGTGTTATAAAGCTCAGGCTTGCTTTGTACAAATGGTATTCAAAGGTCATATGGGAAAAACAAGCTTTGCCAAAAGTAAAATAATACAACAGCTAACATTTTCCATGAAATACTGTGCCTAGAATACAGGTTTTACTACTGTGTTTGTTTTTAACTTCAAGCTATTTTCTATTGCCAGATGATACTATTCTGGAAGCAGAGGTACCTTGATTTGGAGGTGACTTTTCTGCTAGGGGTTCCTACCTTCCACTTCCTGCCCACCTTCCACTACAATGATTAAGGATGCATTGTTTGAAAAATATGGTCCCCATAACACTATAAAGAACACTTATTTTTAGATTTTTTTTTGTAATAGAGCTTTGCGAGGAATAAAGCCTTCTGAAACAATCCTTTTTAATTACAGTGTTGTTAAATTTTATCTAGAATAGAACATTATAATAATACACATTTTCAGAAGATGTTTACAAAATGAAAATCACACTTTGGTCATTAACTAGGAAAGAATGCACCTACATTCCATGAGAGTTAATCTTTGTGGGGGAAAGAAAACAAACACACACCACTTTTGAAGTCCATAACCAGAGGTATTGATTACTTCAGTTATATTGAGTCATGTACTGCACCTTAAGCCTTGATTGTTGAAAGATGGGCACACTAATACATAAAAATGATGCTACATATTTGAAAATTAAAATAATACCATTAGCTAATGTTCAAATAATTCATTTACTTAGTGTTGTGATGTATGGTTGATTCATGTTTCCTTTCAAATAAATTGATCACTTTTATATTTTTTGTAGCTGCAACTTAAAGTTGTTTCAAAATGTTGAATTACAATCAGATTGATTTGATATTGGGTTTTAGAGGAATTGTGTATCAGCCAGTCCAATCTGGAGAGGGAAATCACATAGTAGCTTAAATAAGTGAGTTTAAAATTTAAGTCATTGAACTATGACAAAATAGTAAGCTATGATGTACCCTAGGGCTGAGGGTGTATATCAAGGAAGGGCAAACTTGGAAGAGGCCCTACCCTTATAGAGAGTGTGTACTTCATGCTGTAGAACAGAGAAGTTCTCAAGTCTGGCTGAATATCTGCAGGTGTTCCCTTGTCACTAGGCAAGCTGGTGGTCAAGAGATTAGGTTGGGTTTGGGCAGCCAAACCAGTGACTGTGCACCAGAGGGTGTGTGTATCCTCCTGGGTCTGTGAGGAGCCTGCAGCAGGTTTGTCTGGGACATCTGGGCTAGGAGGGTTTAGGCAGGTGGCGTGTAGTCCTACTGAGAGAATTCTGTATCTCCTAATAATTCCCATATAATAGGGTCTCAGAAAGGTTATCATCAGGCTGATGCTTCAAGATTGGCAAGGCTTCAAGTAATTTCATCCCCAGTGTGGGGCAGAGCTCCGCTGCCTGTCCTCAAATCCCCACCCAAACCCCTGACTCATACTGCCTGAAACCAAAGGGGAGCCCCTTCCTCCTGGAATATGAGCTCCAGTGCTTTACTGGGAAAATGCATTGCAAAGGTGTGCATAAAGGAATTTCATCTATGATCACAGGGCACATACTTATTGAATGGTGCTTTCAGAGTCAGAAGGCTCTTAATTCATAATTGGCACATGTTGCCTTACATTTTGTTACCAGTTGTAGCTAATATTATGGCATAACTGATAATTCTGAAGACCTTAAGAATATAATGTCTTTATAGTTGCCCCAACTGAGCCCCTTGTACTTGTCTATCCTGATCTGTTACCTTATTCTTGCTTTCAGTAGCTGAGTGTAGTACTATGTTTATTTTTTCACAGTATCTTTTATACACACCACTGTAACTCTCAGGACTGGAAATGGAAGCGTGTGTAAATATGCCACTGTCAGTATGCTCAAATTTCTTAAGTAACAGAGCAGCCTTAGTGTAGCAACTCATGGAGTAATACTCTATTCTAATTACAGTATTTCAGTCTCTTTCACATGCATGTGAGGAAACCATCCCAGAGTCTGCACTGGAAACCCCACACAGTTCATTTGGTAAAACCAAAGTACAGTATTGATCTGGGGACACTGAGGAACGTGCAAGCACACAGACCCATTTGTTACTAATCAGTTTTTTTTTTTAAATTTATTTTGCTCTGCCATTATTACAATCATTTTTGTGGTTTAGGTGAAAAACGTTACTATTAATGACTGCTTTCTGGTGTTCTATAGATGATACCATTAACATCCAAAGTGGTATACTGTTGTAATTGTGTGTCAACAAGTTTTCAACTATTATATATTGTGGTAGGAGGCAGGTATACAGGTGTATAGCTGTCAAACGTGGTACATGTTAATTAATAATTCTTGGATGAGGCTAGGTTATTAGGCATGGAACTAATAGTAGGTGCTCAATCATTCTTGATATTTATCTTTTTTGGTGCTTTAACCTGTGAATTACCACTGGCACACACATTTTTTTCCTAGCATCCAAACATGGAACAGTTTCATTTTAACATTTTATTCTTTATTATGTCAAAGGGAAAGGAAAAACTATTGATGGAAATATTGTAATTGCTTTGGCAACTTGCTTTGAATTTGAAATCTTTTCTCATGGTGCTTTTTATTTCTTTAGATAAAAAAAGAAGGAGGTGATCTTAGTTTATTACATACATTGTAAAAAGAAAAATCCAGTGTGAATAAATCTAATAGATTGTTGGCAATTGTATTTTTAAAGTTAATGTTTATAGCTTTTGAAATATAGGTATTTTATTCATTTTTGCCACAGTACTGAAAAATGTACAAAATAATTGAGTTAAGACTATGAAACTTGTTTAGAACAAAAAAGTATACGAAAGAGATAATGTGTTTGTCAGCTTTCCGTTACTATAACAAGTACCAGAGATAATCACCTTATGAAGAGAAAATGTTTATTTTGGCTCATAGTTGTGGAGGTTCTGATCCATGATTATAGGGTATATTGATTTTTGGCCTCTGGTTGCAGGGTAGAGCAACACATTATGGTGGGAACACATGGCAGACCAAAACATCATGTCCAAAAATCAAAAAAAGAGAAAGAGACTAGGGTCTAACAATCCCTTTTGAGGTACACTTCCAGTGACCTAAAACCTTCTACTAGGTACTGGGTTCTGCTTCTGAAAGTTTCCACTGCACTGAGAAACAAGCCTTCTAACATTTGGACCTTTAGGGAATTCTTCAGATCCAAATTGTAGCAGATAATAAATGTTAATAAATGAGACTGTGAAAGAGAAGGATGGACAAGAACATGAGTCTAGTAAATGATATGATATGTTTTCATTTAACAAATTACCACAGAATTCATCATTTCCATGGCTCTGTGAAAATTAAGCTTGAAAACAAGTCTGTTTTTTTCTTTTGCATAGGAAAGGTATTAGTACATGGAGCATTTACTGAGTGTCTACTAGATAGGTGAATGACTGATATGTACAGAATTGGTTTCTTTACTAATCCTTATGTTACATTATTCAGGGTCTCTTTTTGTTTCACTTAAAAGTTTTAAATGAAATTCAGACACTATGGGGGGCTTTCCCAGGGTCACACAGCTTAAGAGTGATGAACAGAATAAACTCTGGATTGCTCATCTCCAAATACCTTTTTCCTATATACAATGGCTTCTAAAAATTAAAAATGGTTAAATTATTTGGTTCTTTCATTTTAGATATTGATAATTTCATTAACTTCCATGTTCAGTTTAAAAACTGAATATTCAACTGGTAGTTCCTATTAGATAATGAGTTAAATTATACTGTGATTTTTCCCTAAAGAGCATACCTAGGTGGAAACTAAACTGTGATATAAATGAGTGGAGTGCATACGTTATAATTAAAAAATTATTTTCTTACATTGGGAATTTTCTCTCTGCTGTTATGCCTTTTACTGATAAATTCATGTTTCCTGTTATAAGAATTAAGTGTGTTTATTTCTACTTTGCAGCTTATTTATAGATTTGTATTTCTCTAATATTGCTACTTGACTATTACACTAATGAGAATAATAATTATCACAGCTGTGAATTAACAAATTTCCCTGTTGTTTTCTATCATTCCCTTATGCCAGTCATGTTGAGTGCTTCAGGATTATTTATCACATCTCTCCAGTTAGAAAGTAAGCTTTGCAAAGGTTGTATCATTGTTTTCTCCTTAATGAGAGAGGTTGCACACACAGGCTATTTAATAAATATTATAGGTTAAACATCTGATTATTCTGAGTAGAGAAAGTATTATGAAATGCCATTCTGCTAAATGATAAAAGGAAGACACCTAATGGATTCATAGAGTTTTCAAACTTGTGAACAATATTAGTCTATGATGATGGTAAGAGAATTTACCCTTTTTGACACATCATACATATACAGAGTATAATTTCTCATTCTTCTGATTGTACATGATGTGGAATCACACCAGTTGTGTGATCATGTGTCAAAATGCATTCTACTGTCATGTAAACTAATTAGAACAAATAGAAAAAAAGTTTACCCAGTTTAGAATAAGAAATATTGGATTCTAACCTGAAAAGGCCCTAACAAATGGTTCAGTGTTAGGAAAATGTATCAGACTTATTTACAGTAAAGTGGTGTGCTTTTAAAGAGGTTAAAGGTGTCACCAGAAAGATGCAGAGAGAGTGTAAGTTCTAGAGACCTGTGAACAGTGTACAGTTAATGAACTGTGGGTGGCATGGTCCTCTGGATTAGAGCTCTACCATTAGCTCTATGAATTTAGTCAAGGTGAGGAATCTCATTAAAATGTAGTTCTTCACACACAACATAAATATTATAACATCTGTTCATGTAAGAATTTTGGAAGTATACTCTGTAATAATGATTGAACAAGCATCTGGTACAAAGAAGATGGTCAAGAAATTGTGACTCCTTTAAATTTTAAATATCAGAATGGCGCATTTGAGGCAGGTTATTTTGTGTATTGAAAGTCTTAATATTTTTCTGAATTTTGTAGAGAGAAATTATGGGGATTTTAATGTTATAGAAGGCCTACTTGTTGCGCATTTTGTTTTAAATTTTGAATAGCATTTTTAACCATGATTTTCAATCAGTGTTTAGGGAAAATATCTAGGCATTTAGTTTTTCAGATAATTTAGCCTGGTTTTTGTTTTGCTTTGTTTTTGTTCCTGTGTAGTGTAATTGGTTTCCTCATGTGGTGACTGACCCTTTCTCTAATCTAATGGGTGTGTTAGATTTTTAATTGGCTTCTCTTTTGCTTCCTTTTCATAAATCACAGAGTTCAGGAAAAAATATGTTCTTGTTGGCTTGGGTTTATTTTGTGCTCTTATAACAGCCGTTCTTAGATGAGAGTTAACTACAGCACTTTCATTTGTATGAGATCACAGCATGTGTAAAAGTGACCAATGTATATTAAGATAACATTTATATCACATTTCCAAGTGAGTATATTTCTCTATATGTGAAGAGTTTTTAGTTGAAATAATTGTTTAGTGTTTCTGATTTTAACCTTATTTCTGAGTTCCTTCAGGTAACTTCATACAATCTTTCCTTCAGATTCTGGTGTTTATGGAAAAAAAAAAAAAAAGCCGGGGGGATGTAAAATTGCCTGATAATATTCTGCTTGGAAATGGTAGGCTTTTCTTTCTAATTAAGATCCCCCAGAACACATTATGAAATATTTGCAACTACAAGGGCTCTAATAGCCTAGGAAAATTGGACCCAATAAGTAGCTTTTATTTTTATTTTCTCCTAAGGGATTAAATATAAACAGAAATTCTAGAGAAGATAATTAATATTGTTCCCTAAATAGTCATTCATCCTGAAATAGTTATCCCTATCATAGGAGGGATAGTGTTATTTACTAGGATTACAAACCAATTGACCAGCCGACATCCTGTGGCTGATTGTAGATCAGTTTGAAGGGGAAAAAAAAGCTTTTATTAAGAATCTTCACTTTTACAGTTGTATTTTGATTTTCAACATATTTGTGCTTAAAAATATTGTCTCTGTGTTTGTGTGTGTGTGTGTGTGTGTGTGTGCTGTAGCCTCATTTTACATATGAGATTATAAAGGTTCAGGCAAGTCCAACTGTTTTCAAGGTCATATAGCTATAAATTAGCAAAATCAAATTTCAGTTTGGCTTACTGTGATTCTAAATCCTAATCTTTCCTGCCATGTGACTTTGTCTTTGTACATGATTACATTTATTATTTTCTAGCTTATCAAAATGGCAATGTTTACTTTATTTTAACCAAACATACAAATAGAAACTCTATTTAATTCTGTTATTATAAAAGCATGTAATAAAAAGGCATGAAATATTTGCAACCACAAGGAGTCTAATAGCCTAGGAAAATTGGACCCATCCCAACAAGAATGTCTTTTGTCCTGAACTCTTTTGTTCTTAATAAAAAGCCATTAATTCCTCAAAAATTTTATTGAGTCCCTGCTGATGCTATGTGCTCTGGGCACTGGGTACAGCAGTGAACAAGACAGAGAGACATCTTTGCATTCACAAAGCTTGTGTTCTGCTTGAGAAAGACACCAATAACCAGTTGGGAAAGCAAATGATAAACTAAATGATAAATTCTGTGTAGAAAATTCAGCTGCAGTGATAACGATTGAGAGTAACTAAGCAGAATTTTTGGATTGTGTAATTAGGGAAGATTTCCCAGCATAGGTGATATTAAAAACTGATGTTTTATTGGCCCAAAAGATAGAGTCATATGACAAATGACAGTGGGAGAGGGGGTTGTTAATGAGCACAAAGGACCTACATGTGCCTGGATGGGAATGAGTGTATTGCAGAGGGGTGGGCAATAAGATCAGAAGGCAGGCCTGGGTCAGATCCCATAAGGCAGACAAATGTGAATGTAGTTACTGTAATTTCTACAGTTCTGTGGAGTGTGAATTATGGGTCAGGAATGAAAGCCAAGTGAGTGGGGAGGCACTGAGGGTTCAACTGCAATGAGCTGAATGTGGGTGGTGAGTGAAAAGTAGGATCCCAGATAGTTCCTTGACTTGTTGAATATGCTGGAAGATTTGGTGGACAAAAGGTAGAACAGATTGATGATGGGAAGAGAGTTAGGGTTTTCTTTAAACTAAGTTAAATCTGGAATATTTGTTTGAACCATGTGGAATTGCTCATTTAAATTCTTCATCATCCAAAATATAAATTTGATGTAGTTCAACTTAATACCTATTAGATATATAGGCCACTGCACAGGTAAGTTTCAAAGATCAGCAAGCAATCTGGGTTGAATAGACAGATTTGAGACTTATTACCATAGGACTAATTGAGGTCCAGAAAGGAGTATATGTATGTATGTAAAGAACAATGCCTAAGATAATCCAAAGTCCAGGCAAGGTCAACTCTATAGATTGGCAAGTTCTGGAAGTTACTGGAAGTTATAGTTCCTTTCCCCCCCCCCCCCCCTCCTTTTTACTATCATCTGAACCTAGTTAATTTGTGTATTTTTGTCAGATTCTGAATGTGAAAGTCTAACTTTTGTTTACACATTTTGCATCCTATTGGTTAAATGAGATTTGGGCTTCTCCAGAGTTGTGTTTGTTTTTAAAGGGGCTCCTTCATGCTGCATACACTAGAGCCTGAGAGATAAATAGGTGGTAGAGTTATGTAATGAATAGAACTTTCACAGCCAATAATGACTTTTGTTCCTTTTTTGGCAAAATGAAAACTTTTCCCTTTGATATCAACTTGCACATATGCATAAATCATCAAAAATGTGAGTTTCAGATTCAAACTTCTGATTTTTGCCTTTCCAATCAGATAGTTTATTTGGGACAATTCTCAAAAGTAACTATGCATTGATCAGGATTAGAAACCAAGAATATATTGAATGTGGATAAAATAGAAAATACTTTTATGAGCTACCAGGTCAAGTTTTTTAATATACATATTTAAACTACATATGTAAGAATAGATTTGGTCATCAAAATTAATAAGTCTTAGAAAATGTTGGGCCAGAAAATCCTATCAAATTGTGATGTAGCACAGAGCTGAGGACAGTTAAGGGGGAACTAGTTGTTGTAGTTGATCCTACTGGTTGCTATGTGAATAATAATTCACAACAATCTCATATAACATATGATGTATCTGTAAATCTTCTTTTCTTTTTATTTCATGTTGAAATCAATTGTGCCTATTTCTGTTTTCTGCAAGAAAAGAATATTGTATGTGATCTTTAGAATAAAGCTGTTATCCAACATATAGTCCTGGATATCATTTACCACAGATTTTCTAATACTGCCAACATATCTTTTTGTTTCAAAAAATATGAGAAAACAAAATTAACAATTTATCATAGTTGTCTACATTTGCTGAATGAGATATGGGCAGGAGCTATACATTATATTGGTTTGAATCATTGGGCAAAATATTTAATAATTTCATTGATGATTGATTTTATAGGATTCAAAATTCTATATGTCAGTGTTAAAAGTGAAAAACAGGGTAAATTGGTGACCGGACATCAGAAACAGACACACATAATACTAACAGAAGGTCCCTTTCTCTCTTATTCTTTTCCTAGGGCCTGGCATATAATAAGTCCTTAGTAAATAAATACTGAATGGATGAATGTATTAAGTTACCATGGTAAAGATGAAAGTCTGGGCATGAAGGAACAGTTCCTCACAGTAGCTTCACATATATTGCTGGATTCTTCATGTCACTCCACTGTGTTCCTTGTGTTCTACTTCCTAATTGGGTTTTGCCTTGCTGGTTCTGTATGACAGAATCTACCTCAGACTCATGACAGTTTGTCAGTAATGTAGTGATCAGTAAGTAGAGGGCTTTGAAACCTTGGGCATGTAATAGCAATATTCTGCAGGTTCTTCCTCAGGATTAGCCTGTGTCATCCTTATAAACCCTGTGACTCTCAGGCCCTCCTCCTCTGCTGGGTCATGTGCTCCACCAGGAACTAGCAAAAGATGGATTCAAACAAATTGTTTTTTCAGCATTGTTTGACTTGTGTGTTGAACTTGAAAAATCTTAATTACTTTTTCCGAGTCCCAGTCTGTGGTAGTAATTGTCTAAATTATAATTAAGAAAGCATCATTCTGTGGCAGACATTGCATGCATCTTTCCCATTCTCCATAATAATGTAGTCTGTATTTTACATCCTAGCCACATATGTATCAGGGCAACTTGAAAGACATGGGAAAGCTTAGTGGGAATGTTGCTCCTTGTAGCAATTGGACATTCTTATTTGTCAAGCTCACCAAAGAAAGCCTAATGGCAAGAGAGGCAGAAGCTGGCCACCTCCAGAGAACCCTGTGTTTGTTAATGAGGAACTTGTAGAGCTAGGATGACAATTCATATTACATGTTGTTGTTATTGTTGTATTTAATATAATTCGTGTATTAATAATTCAACCATTTGTACAGATCTGTGGTTTTCACTATATTTACAAATTGTGTAATGAACAGTATATTTAAG
The DNA here is from genome assembly GCF_902686455.1 of Sciurus vulgaris. Lineage (NCBI taxonomy): Eukaryota > Metazoa > Chordata > Mammalia > Rodentia > Sciuridae > Sciurus > Sciurus vulgaris. Next base: position 68,944,441 of record NC_136469.1, on the reverse strand, counting down.
ACCACAAAAATGCCTATTAGCAGCCACCCTCCAAAATTACGTAGGCAACTACTCATCTACTTTCTTACTTAATAGATTTGCTTATTCTGAACATTTCATATAAATCGAACCATACTATATATGGTCTTCCATGAGTGTTTTCTTTCACTTAGCAAAATTTTTTCAGATTTCATCCATGTTGAAGCTTTTATCAGTAGTACTTTATTCCTTTTATTTCTAAATTGTATTTCATTGTATAGATATGCCACAATTTATTTTTCCACTTCACTGTTGCTGAACCATTGAGTTATTTCCACTTTTTGGCTATGACAATTAATGTATAAACCTTCATGGGCAAATTTTGTTTTCTTTGGTAAACACCTAAGAGTAAATTGACTTGGCTTAGGGCAACAGTGTTTAATATTTAATATTTTAAAGCTCTGCCAAACTGTTTTTCAGTATGCCTGTACCATTTTATGTTTCCATAAACAATGAAACTGATGAGGATTCCAGTTTCTCTACAATCTGGAGAACACTTGTAATTATCAGTATTCTTTATTGTAAACCATCTTAGTGGATATAGAGTGGTATCTCATTGTAGTTTTGATTTACTTTTCCTAATGACAAATTATGTTGATCATCTTTTGATGTGCTTAAGGCCACTTATAACTTTTTGATAAATATTCAGATTGTGTAATTTTGATTTAGTTATTTTTCTTATATTATTGAGTCAAAAGTTCTTTTTAAAATACTTATTTGAGATAAAAATTTCTTAATATATATCTTGTTTTTAAATATTTTCTTCCATTCTGTAGCTTGCCTCTCATTTTCTTTATGGTATCCTTTGTAGCACCGAATTTTAAAATTTTGACAAAGTCTTAATTTATCCATTTTTTTTTTTTTTGCTTATGTTTTTGGTGTTGTAGCTAAGAAGACTGTATTTAACCCAATATCATTATGATTTACTCCTGTTTTCTTCTAAGACGTTTTTAATAATTTTACCCAATCATGTTTATAAACTATTTGAGTCAATTTTTGTGTATAGTGTAAGAAATTTCAACTTCATTATTTTATATGCGATTATCTTGGTGCTTTAGGACCATTTGATGAAAAGACTGTTCATTCCTCTATTGCATTTTCTTGTCATCCTCTTCTTGCTGAGAGTCACCTGAGCAAAAATATAAGATGTGTTCTATAGTTTCCATTCTGCTCTGCTGATTTAGGTATCTATTATGCCAGTACCATACTGTTTTGATTACTGTAGTTTTGTAGTTTTGGAAAGCATATGTTGCCTAGCTTTATTTTCTTTTTGAAGATTAATTTGACTATTCTGGAACATTTTTCATATGAAATTCAGAATTAGTATATCAATTTCTGAAAAACAAAGCAGTATGGGTTTTCATATACATGAGTTGAATCTAGGTCAGTTTGGGGAGATTTATCATTTAATACTATCAATTATATTAATGGGTTTCCATGAGATATATTTCCAGTATTTTAGATTTTTAATTTCTTTCAAAGATGATTTATAATTTTCTTGTTTTTTAAACTTTATTTTATTTATTTTTATGTGGTGCTGAGGATCAAACCCAGTGCCTCAAATATATGAGGCAAGGGCTTTACCACTGAGCCACATCCCCGGCCCGTTTTTGTAGTTTTCACAGTATAAGTTTTATACTTTTTATTCCTTTTTTTTTTTTTTTTTTTTTTTGGTACAATGGATTGAACTCAAGGAAGTTTAACCACTGAACTACATTCCTAGCCCTTTCTATTTTTTATTTTAAGACAGGGTCTAACTAAATTGCTTAGGGCCTTGCTAACCTTGCTAAGTTTTCCAGGCTGGCCTTGGACTTTCTGTCCTCCTGCTTCAGCCTCCTGAGCTGCTGGGATTACAGGTGTGCACCACCACACCCAGCCATGGAACTGTTTTCTTAATTTCATTTTCATATTATTTTCTAGTATATAGAAAGATGTTGATCTTGGTGTTTAGATCTCATATCTTATACCTTTTTTAAACTCTTTTATTAGTTCTGACAGTTGAGTATGTGTTTGTGTGTGTGTGTGTATAAGGATTTTCTGCATATAAAATCATAAGATTATGTTGTCTGTAAATAGAAGATGTATTTATTTTCCCAATTCTGTATGTTTATTTTAGTTCTTAATGTTTTGTACCCTTGTCTTGGCTTAAATCTCCATTGTACTATCGAATGGATATGGTGTGAGTGGATGTCCTTACTTGTTCTTAATTTTAGAGGGAAGCATTTGTGCTTTCACCACTACGTATGATGATTGCCATGGATTTTCCTGCATGCTTTCTAGTAGGTTGAGGATATTCCTAGTTTCTTGGCGGTATTTCCACTAAAATGTGTTGGAATTTGTTGTGTGTGTGTGTGTGTGTGTGTGTGTGTGTATTTCCTGTATCTATGAGATAATCATGTGCTTTTTGTTCTTTATGCTGTGGACATGGTGCATGGTATTGACGAGTTTTGAATATTAATCCAACTTTACATTCCTGGAAAAATTCCACTCATCATTTTATTGAACTTTTCATCATGCAACTGGGTCTTTGCTAGGCTAGGCTTTTGTTGAGAATTTTGTGTGGAACATCATAAGACATATTGATATTCAGTTTTCTTTTCCCCTTCTTTGTCTAGTGGTATCAGGGCAATATTGGTAAAAAAATAATACATTGAGGAACATTTTCTCCTATTTAGTAGAAATGTATAAAGAATAGCTTGTCTTAGTTCTCTTCTAAGTGGTAGAATGCAGCTGCGCTGCCATCTGAGCATGACCTTTTCTGTGTGGGAAGTTTTAAAATCATTTTCCTTATTTATTGTAGATACATTCACATCATCTTTTGAGTCAATTTTGATAGTTTGCATTTTTCTAAGAATTTGTCCATTTCATCTAAGTTACAGTTGGTTGGTTTACAGTTGTTCAGTTTTCCATATAATTCTTTTTATTTCTGTAAGAGTGATGTTCTCTTTTTTAATAATATGAGTAGTCTTCCCTCTTTTTTTCTTGATTAATCTTGTTAACACTTGATCAGTTCTATATCTTGTTCATTTTCTGTATTTTTCTCTGTTCTTTACTTCCAATGAAGTAAACACATTTGGACTCCAAAAAGTGCACAAATCAACAGTGTCTTAAGGTGAAATGTGGTGTTAATGATTTATGATACTTCTATTTTAATGTTTTCTTAGTTAAAAACATCCCTGTAAGCACAGTTTAACTTGTATTTCATAAGGTTTTTTTTTTTTTTTTACTTTCATTTTGTTTGTATCTTTGAGTGTAAAGTATATCTCTTGTAGATAAAATCTTTTGGATTTTCTTGTTTTTATCCAGTCTACCAGTTTAACAATGGATATGGTTGCATTTGTTTACTGTCTATAACATTTCATTTTATAAAAACACATACATTAATATGTATTAGTTGTTTTCACAGTGGATGACCCAGGATTATAGTGTACAGAAGAATTAATTAACATTCATCTTAGATATAGACTAACTTAATTCCAGTGTGTAATAGAAATGTAATAGCTCTATAGGTCTGTATTCCTGGTGTTGACTGAATATTTGTATATCTCCTAAAAGTCACGTATGAAAAGAGTAGACTTTGGAAAGATGATTAGGTTATGAGGCTGAAGCCCTCATGAATGAGATTACTGCTTTTATCAAAGAACCCAAGAGCAATTCCCTACCCCTCCCACCATGTGAAGACACAGCAAAAAGAATGCCGTCTATGAACCAAAATGTGGTCCCTCAACACATCAGATCTGCCGGCACCTCGTTCTTGTGCTTCCTGGCCTCCATAACTATGAGAGATACATTTTTGTTTATGAGCCACCCAGTGAATGGTATTATGCTTTAGCAGCCTCAATAGACTAAGACAATTTCCTACCCATTTCTTATCATGTGTATGTTGGCTGTGTTGATGTTATGAGCCAGACAATGCATTTTGTAATTATTACTTTAGATAATTTTATGTCTTTTAAGGAAGCTGAGAGAATAAAGGAGAGCGAGTATATAATTACAGAGTTTTGCTATGTCAACCTTCTTATTTACCACTTAGGGTTCTCTTCCTTTCTTCTCTTGGTTAGCATTGGTTGTCTTGTTTTTACTTCAGCACAGCTTTTCTCCCACTCACATGCATTTTTGTGTGATATAGGTCCAACAATATAATTATACACATATTATTCTATGCAATTTCTTTTAAAATCAGTTAAGAGAAGAAAGGAGAAGAAATATGCAATTATGTCATCTTGTATAATTTCCTACATAATTACCTTTACTGGCAAAATTTGTTGTTTTGTTGTGTATTCAAATTACTGTTCAGTGAAGAACTGGAGAGCTTCCTTTAGTATTTCATGAGAGGCAGATGTGCTATTACTGATTTCTCTCAAATTTTGTAAATCTGGGAAGGCCTTCATTCATCATGATTTTTGAAAGCTTGTTTAGTTGAATGTGAGAGATGCTTGATTGACATTTTTTCCCTCTCATCACTTAGAGATTCCAGTCTTACATTCTCCATAATTTTTGGTGAAAACTCAGCTGTTATTCTTATTGGTATTCACTTGTCTGTAACAAATTGTTTTTCTTTAGCTATTTTTCAGATTTTCATGGGCTCCTTGGTATTACTGTTTGCTTGTTTATTTGTTTGGTGACTTTGCTAAACTTTTTCAGTGAATTCCATTTTCCCCATGGGCATGCACACAATCATGCACACGATCACACTGACTTCTGTCCTGTGACTTCTCAAGAGATCACAATGGCTTCAGTTAGTCTCTTTTGTTCAGTTCTTTCTCTGATCTCACTGTTAAATTTTTGGCTAGTCTTCCTCTATTGCTGTCATACCAAATTGTTAGCCTTCACTGGATGCTACCTGATTTGTCTGCTGTTTTTGAGAATACGTGGGGCATAGATTCCTTAAGAGTGTGATTTAATCAAATTTGAGCTCATTCACAGAGGTATTTCTTGAAATGAGACTTAACTAGAATCTATGTTCTAGTTAATAACTGCTCCTTTTAGCTGCATCTTTCCCTGGTTATCTTTGCTAAAATTCTATTGTGTCTACTGTTTTACTTACTGTTCCTATGCTGTTTCTGATCTCCTCTTAATTTTTCACCATCAAAATCTTTACTCTTTTTAACAATATTCTAAGACTTGTATTTCACCTATTCTGTCTCAAATAAAGGAAGACTCTTTAGGGAGATACACAGGGCATTCTGTTGTACCTGCCCCTATCTCTGGGCAGAATCTCTACACCAGTTCTCTGAGCTTGTGCTGAGGGCAGTGAGTCACTACTCTAGAAGCGACACTACCCTAATGAGTGCAGCGTGTGGCAGGCATGGTAGTTCCTTTTTCTTGTAAAAGTGTTCTTGTGTTGATCTTGAGCGCCTGCTCTAGAAGCTTGGTGGGGAAAGGACACTCAGGGCCTAATCTTATCAGCCAGCCACGTCTGGGGTAATCTTCCATCCCGTGATTGGGGACTTAGTGGAGTAGGGGAGGGAGTCCAAACTCTTTTTGACTGGAATGGAGTCACAGCAACATGAAGCTGGGCAGTATAAGGAATGCTGGTGGCCAGCTCCTCCTGGGGAGAAACCATGCCCCTGACTGGAATGTGGGAGGAGAGAGAGCCCTGTATTCTTGACTGCAAATGCCTGTCGGAGAGCTTCCCTCAGGCTAAGCTCAGTAGGGGAGTGTTATGGTTTAGATGTGATGTCCCCCAAAAGCTCACGTGTGAGACAATCCAAGAAGGTTTGGAGGAGAAATGATTGGGTTATAGCCTTAACCTTAACCTGTAAAAGTCTTAACCTAATCAGTGAATTAACGAATTAATCCCTGATGGGACTAACTGGGTGGTAACTGGAGGCAAGTGGGGTGTGGCTGGAGGAAGTGGTTCATTGAGAGTGTGGCTTTGGGGTATATTTTTGTATCTGGCAAGTAGAGTCTCTCTGCTTCCTGATCCTCCTGGTGTGAGCTGCTTCCCTCTGCCACACTCTTTCGCCATAATGGTTCTGCTTCATCTCGAGCCCAGAGGAATGGAGCCTGCTGTCCATGGATTGAGACCTCTGAAACCATGAACCCCCAAATAAACTTTTTCCCTCTACAATTGTGCTGGTTGAATCTTTAAGTCACAGTGGTGAAAAAGTCGACTGAAACAGGCAGAGTAAGTTGTGGCACAAATGCCCCAGACCAACATTGTTCTCAGGGAGATTTATTAGATTTTGTTGAATTGATGTTTCTTCATTTGTTGCATGTCCTTAGGACAGTTAACTGGTAATTTAAGAAATTCCTCTATCTAATTTTACCCATGATATTTCTTTCACTGGAATCAACACAACTCTTTAAAACCACTCCAGAAGTGCTATCTAAAGATTTTTATCCTTTGCTGCATAGTAGGCTCTCTCCAAATGATCACTGCGAAGTTGAAAAATAACGTAAAGTAGGTTAATGGAATTTTTGAATGGTTGTGAAAAACCAGATTTCCACATAGATTTAGTATGCATTATTGATTCTTTGGATTTATAAAACATCTTTAGGGAGCTGAAGTATTTATTGTTGCTTGGTAATGTATACCAAAAATGTGTAGAAAATAAATATCTGAACTAAATTATGAAAACTTCTGATTAATCTACACTTTATTCATTGAGAAATAAAGCTGGATACTTCAATCTTAATATTCTTTTTTTTTTTTTTTTTTCTTGTGAGGGTCAGTACCACTAGAGTCTAACATGAACATATTTCACCAAATACTTCTGGTATTCTTGTAAAGTTCTGAAATGTATCTTACAGATTAAATATGGAGGTAGCCATATACTATTTTCAGTAATAAACATTTTGTTGAAATGGAAACATTTGTGAAATTTTTACTATTTTTTTATATATGTATTTTTTAGTTGTAGGTGAACGTAATACCTTTATTTATCCATTTTATTATGTGGTGCTGAGGATTGAACCCAGTGCCTCCCACATTCTAGTCCAGCACTCTACCACTGAGCCACAACCTCAGCCCGAAATTTTTACTATTTTTAATATAAGGAATTCTCAGTTACCTTAAGTAGATTTCTCTTAACAGTGTTCTGAACACTTAAATTCATGCGCAGAAATTTGTCCATTTGTAAATATGTGTGTGTGTGTTTGTGTGTGTGTGTGTGTGTGTGTGTGTAGATAGATATAGCTAGCTGGACAGAAACTTACATACTTTTGAACATATTTTTCCTATCTGCATTGCCTCTACCAATGAGGGTCCTCTTTTTCAGTGAAATAGAACCATTTCACAAAGCATAAGTCTAACAAAATTTACACTAATGCTTTCTGTTAAAAAGTAACAATTTTGGAGGTTTCAAGATGGCGGCCTAGAGGGTGGCTGCATTTCATGTTGCTCCAGTACTCAGGATTCAAAAGAGGAGATATTGAGACACTTGGGACCAACTCAAAGCAGCTGGGTGAGTCTCTCCCATTGGGGAGGCGTCCCGGATGGGACAGTGGTCCCGGAACGCAGGAAACTTTGTGAAGTAGAGCTGCCAGTGAGACGCCCCTCCCCCCGCTGGAGCAGTGAACTCGGACAACTAGGAGCGCCGAAAAGGAGGCCGCTCGGCACAGCGCTGGGACTCGGAGCAACCACTGGGGATCCGGCGGCTGCCCAGGGGAGGAGTGGCGAGGAGAGCTGTGTGGACTCAGAACACCAGGGCCTGCCCTGAGGAGGAGGAGGAGGAGCGTGGCCACTTGGATTCGGAGAGACTGCACCAGAGCTACAAGCGGTTGCCAGAGGAGAAGCTCCGCGGCCAGCTGTTTGGACTCAGAACCACGCTTCTGAACCCCGGGGCCTGCCCTGAGGACGAGAAGGAGGAAGAGGAACGCGGCCGCTTGGATTCGGGGTGACTACACCAGAGCTTCAGGCGGTTGCCAGAGGAGAGGCTGCGTGGCGGGCTGTTTGGACTCGGACCACTTCTGAACCCCGGGGCCTGCTCGGAGGAGGAGGAGAAGCGCGGCGGGTCCTTTGGACTCGCAGTGACTGCATTGGCGCTCCAGGCGGCTGCTCAGAGGAGAAGGCGAGTGGTGAGTTGTTTGGACTTAAAGGGACAGCGCCTGAACACAGGGGGGCTGCCTGGAGAGGAAGCGTGGTGGGTCGCTTGGTCTTGAGTGGCCGCACCAAGAGCTCCGGGCGGTTGCCCATAGGACCCGTGCAGCGGGTCACGTGGATTCAGAGCCACCCAGAGCGACCACTCCTGAACACTCGGGGGGTTATCTGGAGGAGGAGGAGGAACGGGGAGGGTCACTTCGACTCGGAGTGATTGATTGCCCAGGGCTACGGGTGGTTGGTGGGAGGTGGAGGCACGCAGTGAGTTTCTTGGACTCCTAGTGACCGCACCGGAATACTGGGCAGCTGTCTGGAGGAAGAGGCGTGTGGCGGGTCTCTGGGACTCAGAGAGATTGTACGGGGCCCCAGGTGGCTGCTCAGAGGAGGGGCCGCATAGCCAGGCAATTAGGGGCAGAGCAGGGTCCCAGGATCTAGGAGGCTTCTGGGTGGAAGAGCCGCACAGAGACAGGCTTAGGGCGGAGCAAAGGTTCCAGGCCTGAGGGCATATTCTCTGAGGAGGGGCAGCCTAAGGAGATTCATCTGCGAAGGGTGAGGCTCCCAGGCCCAGGAGGTAGGGCCGGGCCCCTGAGAACTTTGCAGAGGAAGGCAGCCCAGCCCAGGCGGTAGCTGTAATTGAGGGGAACCTCTAGGAGGGTACTGACCAGCGAGACGTCCCCACCGGGTGAGTCTTCCCTGCCGGGTGAGGTTTCCCCACAAGGACGGTAAAACTAGAGACTCAGGCCCAAACAGGCCTTGCCTCAGCCTGCAGCCTAGGTCCCCTTTGGATGACCATTGGTCAACAAGTGGAGGCACCTCTGCCCACTAGCAGGGATTATACCCCTCCTGAAGGCCACCACTCCTAGAGAGGCAGCTTCCTTGTGGAGCTCCGCATTATCAACTTCCTCCAAGACTTCAGCCTACTGAAGGCTAAGGGGGGATATATATAGAAATCTTCAGGGACATTGTAAGTCAATAGAGGAAATCTGCAATATCTCAGCGGTCAACTGATACCTGAACAATATGAGAAAACAAGGAAAGAAAATGCTGCAAACAAATCTAGATGTTACATCAATAAAACCCAATGACAGCATGGCAGAAGAAATGACAGAAAAGGAGTTCAGAATGTACATAATTAAAATGATCAGAGAAGCAAACGATGAGATGAAAGAGCAAATGCAAGCATTGAATGATCGCACCAATCGACAGTTAAAAGAGCAAATACAGGAAGCAAAAGATCATTTCAATAAAGAGTTAGAGATATTGAAAAAAAACCAAACAGAAATCCTTGACATGAAAGAAACAATAAACCAAATTAAGAACTCCATAGAAAGCATATCCAATAGGATAGAACACCTGGAAGACAGAACATCAGACATTGAAGACAAAATATTTAACCTTGAAAACAAAGTTGAACAAACAGAGAAGATGGTAAGAAATCATGGACAGAATCTCCAAGAACTATGGGATATCATGAAAAGGCCAAATTTAAGAATTATTGGGATTGAGGAAGGCCTAGAGAAACAAGCCAAAGGAATGAACAATTTATTCAATGAAATAATATCAGAAAATTTCCCAAATCTGAAGAATGAAATGGAAAATCAAGTTCAAGAGGCTTATAGGACTCCAAATACACAAAATTACAACAGACCCACACCAAGGCACATTATAATGAAAATACCTAACATACAAAATAAAGACAGAATTTTAAAAGCTGTGAGAGAAAAGAACCAAATTACATTCAGGGGGAAACCAATACGGATATCAGCAGACTTTTCAATCCAGACCCTAAAAGCTAGAAGGACCTGGGACAACATTTTTCAAGCCCTGAAAGAAAATGGATGCCAACCAAGAATCTTATACCCAGCAAAACTTACCTTCAAATTTGACGATGAAATAAAATCCTTCCATGATAAACAAAAGCTAAAAGAATTTACAAAAAGAAAGCCAGCATTACAAAACATTCTCAGCAAAATATTCCATGAGGAAGAGATGAAAAACAAAGAAGCTAATCAGCAAAGGGAGGAATTATCCTAAAGGAATTGTCAAATAAAGGAGGAAACAAGTTGTGTCAAAGAAATAAATAAATAGAATTTAAAAAATGAACCAAATGACCGGGAAACCAAATCATATCTCTATAATAACCCTGAATGTTAATGGCCTGAATTCATCAATCAAAAGACATAGACTGGCAGATTGGATTAAAAAGAAAGATCCAACAATATGTTGCCTGCAAGAGACTCACCTCATAGAAAAAGATACCCATAGACTAAAGGTGAAAGGATGGGGAAAAACATACCATGCACATGGACTCAGCAAAAAAGCTGGAGTATCCATCCTCATTTCCGATAGTGTGGACTTCAAGCCAAAGTTAGTCAGAAGGGATAAAGAAGGTCATTTCATACTGCTTAAGGGAAGCATAAATCAGCAAGATATAACAATCATAAACATCTATGCCCCAAACAGTGGCTCATCCATGTATGTCAAACAAATCCTTCTCAATTTCAGAAACCAAATAGACCATAACACAATAATACTAGGTGATTTTAACATGCCTCTCTCACCACTGGACAGATCTTCCAGACAAAAATTGAACAAAGAAACCATAGATCTCAATAACACAATCAATAATTTAGACTTAACGGACATTTATAGAATATACCATCCAACCAAGAGCGAATACACTTTCTTCTCAGCAGCACATGGATCCTTCTCTAAAATAGACCATATATTATGCCACAAAGCTAATGTTAGCAAATACAAGAAGATAGAGACACTAGCATGTATTCTATCAGATCATAATGGATTGAAGTTAGAAATAAATGAAAGAGTAAAACACAGAAACTATTCCAACATCTGGAGATTAAACAATATGCTATTATATGATGAATGGATAACAGAAGATATTAGGAAGGAAATTAAAAAGTTCTTAGAGGTAAATGAGAACAAAGAAACATCATATCAAAATCTCTGGGACACTATGAAAGCAGTACTTAGAGGGAAATTTATTTCATGGAGCGCATTTAATAAAAGAAGTAAAACTCAACAAATAAACGACCTAACGCTACAGCTCAAAGCCCTAGAAAAAGAAGAACAGACCAACACCAAAAGTAGTAGAAGACAGGAAATAGTTAAACTCAGAGCCGAAATCAATGAAATTGAAACAAAAGAAACAATACAAAAAATTGACAAAATAAATAGTTGGTTCTTTGAAAAAATAAACAAAATTGATAAACCTTTAGCCACACTAACAAAGAGAAGACGAGAGAAAACCCAAATCACTAAAATTCGGAATGAACAAGGAAATATCACAACAGACAGGATTGAAATACAAAACATAATTAGAAGCTATTTTGAAAATCTATACTCCAACAAAATAGAAAATTTCGAAGACATCAACAGGTTTCTAGAGACATATGAATTGCCTAAACTGAACGAGGAGGACATAAACAATTTAAATAGACCAATTTCAAGTACTGAAATAGAAGAAGTCATCAAAAGCCTTCCAACAAAGAAAAGTCCGGGACCAGATGGGTTCTCAGCCGAGTTCTACAAAACCTTTAAAGAAGAGCTCATTCCAATACTTCTCAAAGTATTCCATAAAATAGAAGAGGAGGGAACCCTCCCAAACTCATTCTATGAAGCCAATATCACACTGATACCTAAACCAGACAGAGACTCATCAAGGAAAGAAAATTTCAGACTAATATCCTTAATGAACATCGACGCAAAAATTCTCAACAAAATTTTAGCAAATCGCATACAAAAACATATTAAAAAGATAGTGCACCATGATCAAGTGGGCTTCATCCCAGGTATGCAAGGTTGGTTCAACATCAGGAAATCAATAAACGTAATTCACCATATTAATAGACTTAAAGTCAAGAATCACATGATTATTTCAATAGATGCAGAAAAAGCATTTGATAAAATACAGCACCCCTTCATGCTCAAAACACTAGAAAAAATAGGGATAGTGGGAACATTCCTTAACATTGTAAAGGCCATCTATGCTAAGCCCATGGCTAATATCATTCTAAATGGTGAAAAACTGAAAGCATTCCCCCTAAAAACTGGAACAAGGCAGGGATGCCCTCTTTCACCACTTCTATTCAACATCGTTCTTGAGACTCTGGCCAGAGCAATTAGACAAACCAAAGAAATTAAAGGGATACGAATTGGAAAAGAAGAACTCAAACTATCCCTGTTCGCTGATGACATGATTATATATTTAGAGGAACCTGGAAATTCCACCAGAAAACTCTTAGAACTCATAAGTGAATTCAGTAAAGTAGCAGGTTACAAGATCAATGCCCATAAATCCAACGCATTTTTATACATAAGTGATGAATCTTCAGAAAGAGAAATTAGGAAAACTACCCCATTCACTATAGCCTCGAAAAAAATAAAATACTTGGGAATCAATCTCACAAAAGAAGTGAAAGACCTCTACAATGAGAACTATACAACACTAAAGAAAGAAATTAAAGAACACCTTAGAAGATGGAAAGATCTTCCATGTTCTTGGATAGGAAGAATTAATATTGTCAAAATGGCCATACTACCTAAAGTGCTATACAAATTCAATGCAATTCCAATTAAAATCCCAATGACGTACCTTACAGAAATAGAGCAAGCAATCATGAAATTCATCTGGAAGAATAAGAAACCCAGAATAGCTAAAGCAATCCTTAGCAGGAAGAGTGAAACAGGGGGTATTGCAATACCAGATCTTCAACTCTACTACAAAGCAATAGTAACAAAAACGGCATGGTATTGGTACCAAAATAGAAAGGTAGATCAATGGTACAGAATAGAGGACACGGACACAAACCCAAATAAATACAATTTTCTCATACTAGACAAAGGTGCCAAAAATATGCAATGGAGAAAAGATAGCCTCTTCAACAAATGGTGCTGGGAGAATTGGAAATCCATATGCAACAGAATGAAACTAAACCCATATCTCTCACCATGCACGAAACTAAACTCAAAATGGATTAAGGACCTCGGAATCAGACCAGAGACCCTGCATCTTATAGAAGAAAAAGTAGGTCCAAATCTTCACCTTATTGGTCTAGGATCAGACTTCCTTAACAGGACTCCCATAGCACAAGAAATAAAAGCTAGAATCAACCACTGGGATAGATTCAAACTAAAAAGCTTTCTCTCAGCAAAGGAAACTATCAGCAATGCGAAGAAAGAGCCTACAGAGTGGGAGAATATCTTTGCCAATCATACTTCAGATAGAGCGCTAATCTCCAGAATCTATAAAGAACTCAAAAAACTCTACACGAAGAATACAAATAACCCAATCAACAAATGGGCTAAGGAAATGAATAGACACTTCACAGAAGAAGATCTACAGGCAATCAACAAACATATGGAAAAATGCTCAACATCTCTAGTAATAAGAGAAATGCAAATCAAAACTACCCTAAGATTCCATCTCACCCCAGTTAGAATGGCGATTATCAAGAATACAAGCAACAACAGGTGTTGGCGAGGATGTGGGGAGAAAGGTACACTCTTACATTGCTGGTGGGGCTGCAAATTAGTGCAGCCACTCTGGAAAGCAGTGTGGAGATTCCTTAGAAAACTCGGAATGGACCCTCCATTTGACCCAGCTATCCCACTCCTTGGCCTATACCCAAAGGACTTAAAATCAGCATACTACAGAGATACAGCCACATCAATGTTCATAGCTGCTCAATTCACAATAGCCAGACTGTGGAACCAACCTAGATGCCCTTCAATTGATGAGTGGATAAAGAAACCGTGGTATATATATACAATGGAATATTACTCAGCCATAAAGAATGATAAAATTATGGCATTTGCCAGCAAATGGATGAAATTGGAGAATATCATGCTAAGTGAGATAAGCCAATCTCAAAAAGCCAAGGGACGAATGATATCGCTAATAAGTGGAGGATGACACATAATGGGGGGGAGGGAAGGGTTAGTGTTAGGGTTAGAGTTAGGGTTAGGGAGGGGGCAAGTATGGAGGAAGGAAGGACTGTATAGAGGGTAAAGAGGGGTGGGAGGGGTGGGGGGAAGGGAAAAAATAACAGAATGAATCAAACAACATTACTCTATGTAAATTTATGATTACACAAATGGTATGCCTTTACGCCATGTACAAACAGAGAAACAACATGTATCCCATTTGTTTACAATAAAAATAAAAAAAAAAAAAATGTAACAATTTTTTGGTGATCATTGTGAAGTGGTCATTGTGACACTACCTCCAAGTCCTTTCTAAATTCTGATTTATGAATTTACCATGAAAATTATAACCATGAACTATTAGAATCACACGAGTATCATATTTTGTTGTCTCATTACAGAGATCTACATGGGTAGGAAATTCACAATTAGAAGGTTGCTTGGTTATTCGTGGCATCTGAATAATAGTTAATATTTGAAAATTTGAATGATTAATGTGAAGCCATTTTGTTTTGACTGGGTTTTTATGTCTTCGCCCTCACTGTTATACAGTCAATAAATTTGAATCAATTTATAATGGTACATGCTATTATAAATTAGAGCATTTCAAATGTAAAGATAGTGTTTCAGCTCATTTTCTGTTGCCGTAACTGAGTTCCTGAGACTGGGTAATTTGTAAAAGTTTAGTTAGCTACCTCATGATCTTTGATGCTGCAAATTCAACACCAAGAGGCTTCATGTGGTGCGCGGGGAGCGGCACTGTTTGCTGTACATATATAATGTTGCCCAGATTTCACCATCGTAGGAACTTGTCCTTCATATTATAGGTGAGGAAACTAGAGCTCCAGACATTTATATAACATACCTGAAGTTGTATGGTTAGTTAGTGATGGAACTGTGGCATTAACCCCTGAAGCCTAACTGCAGAAGTTTCCTCTTGCAACACCACATTGCATCCAAAGTATGCAAAACTTTTAATCTTTTATAGTTTATTTCCTTGTGTCCATATATTTGACAAGCATGTTTGTTGACCCTGTTCCATATCCACCTGGGGTTCTCTTGGTTCTTCTAACTTGACTATTTGTTGCATTGGAGGAAGCCATTCCTATAGTCCCTGTTAATATTGAAAGATTTTTAGTCCATCTATTTCAAAACTCAGGATGCGTACTTTACATGATGATTAAAATGAAGAAACATAACAGCTAAACTTATTGTGCTAGGTAGGCATTGTTCTAGTTCCTCCCGTGTGATATCTCATTCAATCCATGGTAGAGTTCTGTGGGGTGGCCATGATTGCTTCAGTTTTATAGATAAATAGATTTAGGTAAGCTAACTGACACACTTTTAGGTACAGTTTATAAATACTGAATCTGAGTTGTGTCATTTGTTCTGAAGAGTTTGTTCTTTCCCACAGTATGTATCATATCCTAAAATGTTTAATTGGTCCTCTGTTCTTGCAGGCATTGTGAACAGGCTGCTATCAGCACACATCTCAGAAGGTAGTTATTTTTAATTGTATATTAAGGATTAAAAGTGCAAAATGAAAAAGATTAATTATAAGAAGTTAGTTTACATAGTTCGCCTTGAGATTGCTGTGGTAGATTAACAAATGGTACAATCAAACAAGAAGTGGGTCAGTAATAGTTTCATTTATTCATTGTTCTAGAAAATGGCGGTATTTATAATGGTATTTAAATGGTAGATTTAGAAGTTATTTGGAAATGAAAATAGTTTAGCAAATGAATGAAAAGTAATGGCATAAAATATCATTTTATGTCCTATGAAATGAAATGGAATCTATCAATAATATGTCTTGTTATTCATTATCAGATATTAGTTATCAAAATAACACCTTATGATTTTAGAAGAGGGACCCTGTGCAGTTAAAAAAATTTTTTTCTAAACATGACATATAAGAGACCCAATAAATATTTATTGAGGGAACAAATAACATATATTACAGTGAATTTAAAACTCAGATGAGCAAAGAAGGGATTTATGCTAGTGAAAAAGAGATTCCTTCCAGGCTAGCTAGCATTTCCTTGTGTTAGTCTGAATTATCTGGAGAGAACAAACATACACACACACACACACACACACACACACACGCACCCACATATACACCCCTAGAGAGATAGATAAAAAGTTCCATTTAATATAAATAGTTAAATAAATATAGGTTTATTGTAAGGGAGTTCTGAGGATAGCTAATGTTCCAGACCATGTTCAAAGTCCTGAGAAGCAAGAAACCAGTGGTGTAAGTTCCATTTGAGCCTGAGTTCAAAGGCAGGGGAAGTCTGACCTCCCAACTCCAAGAGAGGAGAAGGAATTCTCCCTTATTTATACATCAAGGAATGTGTCACCTTCAAACTGGGTAGGGTGAACTTTTCCCAAGCTACAGACTCAGAGGTTAATGTGAGTACCTTTGCAAGCTTTTAGCAAGAGACTATTGGAATAGTTCTAGTTCTTGGTAAACATATACGAAAGAATAAAATCATACTGGAGGATTATTGAAGCAATAGGAAATTTCTGGTGATCTTTGAGAGCTTCTGAAAACACTTATGTGTAAGAAGTTCTTGCTTACAGAAGTTTTGGTAATTTTAATATAATTTGAGCCCCTGGGTTTTTGTTATGTATTTAAGATAAGGTGGACTCTTACGAATTTCTAAACTATAGATTCCATGATTTCTATGTTTCTGTAAATTTCTTGTTTCTGGAAGAAGCTTTATTGGGTAATTTATTACATTAATAGTATGTTCACATGTGGACCATACCTTATTACAAAATTAATAGTATATTAACATGTGAACCATACCTTATTACAAAAACTTGGAATTTAGTTAGAGTTGTGTTATTTTGTGATATGATTTCTTGAAATTAAAAATACTTTTTAAATTGTGATAAATAACATTCAAATCTAAAAGCATCCTTGTTAGTAAATATTAAATGATAAGAGAAAATTGAAATGTATGGAATTTTATGTATATATGTAAATTTTACATATATATGTAAATTATACACACACACACACATATGCAAGGCGCAGCAGCCTGCTGAAAAAAACTTCTTAACTATATAGTCATGTACAAGGAAGCAGTTAAAAAATAACCATCTGGTCCTGTTGATTGTTACCTGGCATCTTGTTGTGGTTTCAGTAGTTACAGACTCTTTGGGCTGGACCTAACAGGAAGGTCATGCGTGGGTGGGTTTCTTAAGATGGGAAGTGCTGATTTTCAAAATGGAATTTCTCTGGCCTAAGGACCTAACACTGATTTATATTCCCAGTTCTTTTTCTGGGGTCAGAGATTGAATCTTGCACATGCTAGACAGACACTCAACCACTAAGCAATGTCATTCCTAGTCACCCAGTTATTTATATTTTTCATTTTGAGACAGTGTCTTGTCACGTTGCTGAGAGTCTCCTTAAGTTACTGAGGCTGGCTTTGAACTTGAGATCCTCCTGCTTCAGACTCTCAAGTAGCTGGAATTACAGGCAAATGCCACCATGCCCACCAAGTGTGGAGTTGTAATTTTTGTCATATACTGTATAATATTCATATTGATATTTTATATGAGTTCATTAAAGTTGGATGTTCCACTTATTGAAATGATTTTTAGAAAATGTTTTGAGGGAGCTGGGTGCAGTGGTGCACACCTATAATCTCAGTGACTTGGGATGCTGAGGTAGAAGGATTGCAAGTTTAAGACCAGCCTGTGCAATTTAGCAAGACCCTGCTCTCAAAAAAAAAAAAAAAAAAAAAAAAGCTGAGAATGTAACTCCACAGTAAAGTGCCCCTGAGTTCAATCCCCAGTCCAGTACTGCGGGGGTGGGGGAGAGTGGAAATACACACACACACACACACACACACACACACACACACACACACAGACTAATGAATATGTTTTCTTACTTTGTAATAGTCAGAGTCAGCCATTATTTTTTTAAAAGTTTTACATTTTTTAAAGGCTGATGGGCCACAGAAGATCTAAAAACTATCTTCACATCTTCACAATATTAGATGATGGAATAAAATTATAATTGAAGCATGGCATCCTTCTTCTTTGGTTTTAATGTTTATCCAATGTAATTTCAAACTGTTGTTAATGATCCTGGGGTAACATTAACATGAACTCAGATGATAATGACCCACTTTTGTCTCTTTAGAATCCTCCTTTCACACCTATTTGGAACTATTTTTATGGTTGTTTTTAAAATAACCATTTTTAAGATAGTTTTATAGGATTATAGAAATTTTTGAGATCACTTCACCCTGGAGAGATCACAGATAATTTCTGTTTAATGTTAACCCTAAAATCATGAAAGTACCTAAAGAAAGGAATTGAGCTTCCCAGAAATATAATCTGATGGTAGCACTTAACTGTCCTTGAAATGAGTAAAACTAATTATTAATCTGTGTATGAGAAAATGCATTTAGCTCATTATTATTAAATCCTCATGCATGTATCTCTCATAAAGACATTAAGAGATTTTTAATGATTTTACATTTAATTCATTCATCTTTTTAACAAAATTTTTTCTTAATATGTACTATATGTAGGTATGGTTCTGTATGCTAAGATGCAGTAATGCACAAGACAAGCACATAACAGCCATGGAGGGCTCACTCCCATCTGAAAGGCAAAGAAGACAAGTAAGCAAACAGATTAACTAGGCAGCCTGAGAGATTGATGACTATGAGGAAAATGTGAGGGTGTGAAGGTGGGGAGGTGTGCTTAACAGGGTGATGAGGTAAGGAAACAAATCTAATGATCTCTGGAGTGATGTGGAAATCTCTACAAGGTGGTTAAATTCAAAATGTGAAATATGACCTGGATAACATGAAGGAGCCAGCCAAGTAGAAATCCAGGAGCAGAAGTTTCCTGGTGAGGCAGGAGTAAGTGAAAAGTGTCTGAGATTTATGATTTATCAAAATGTATAAATGCATTCTACGTTATGTACAACAAATTTAAAAAATATTTAGAAAAAGTCTCAGACATGATGATAAGCTTAGGAAACGGTCAACAAAGAACAAAAGGAGGTTGAAACAGAATAAGCAAGAAGGATAACCCCAGAAGGAAGTGCTCTGTCAAAAAGGTGTAATTCATTCGGACTTAAATCTAAGTGCATGGGCAGGTCTTTCAGAGACTTTGAAGGGGATAAAAAAAAAAAAAAAAAAAAAGTGTTTTTTTTTTGGAAATGAAACAAAATCTGTTTAATAAGCAGAAGAGACTCTTGAAGGGAACCGGAATGGGAGCAGGGAGTCCAACTGTAGGCTCATGACTTGTCTAGGTGAAATCTGATGGTTGCAAAAATTGGGCTATAACTGAGGAGATGGTTTAGTAAGACAGTGAGGTGTTCTGCTAATATAAATGAATTTTTCTTGTAAATTCACTATAGTGTATCCCTAAAAGAAACACTTAATGTCACAACTGATAGGTAGCAGAGAGACATGAGTGATGGGAACTTGAGGTTAAGAGGATAATTCTACAGAATAGGCCTACTGTGCTGACCCCTACATGGTTTCTTGTAAAAAAGCAGTTTATGAAGGGCCACTTTGGCCCTGCCCTGAATTAACTCAGTAGGTTGTGTTACATTCCTCAGCAAACAACCTGTTTTCTGCAGGGAAAAAAAAGATGCCCAAAGACTTCCTTGCCTATGAGAAAACAAGTTACCCTAAAGTGGGGACTTTTGTTACCATTATATAAACCAGATTCCAGGTCAGGGAAACAGGACAATTAGAAGCACAGCACAACAACCTTAATATCTGTAAAAACAAGTTCCAATTAGAAACAATCAGCATAGGTCAAGTGACCTGCTAAAAGGTTAAAATTTCTCCTCCATGGAGTAAGACCATGTGCAGTGGAGACTTGGAAATCTGATGCAATCCAGTCAAAACTCCAGAGGTGAACCTGGGTGGGACTCTGGAAACTTCCCTGGGATCTCCAGTTAAACTGGAGGGTAAGGGGAGGGGTGCATCATCCCTCTCCTCTCTGAGAAGACCTACTCTCTTCCTTTCTCTTTGAAGAGTGTCCCTTTTCTCCTTTTTCTTTCCCTTCTAATAAAGCTCCTGTCTGCTACTACGTGTGACTTGCTTGTAACCCTTCCTGTGGGGTTGGGAGGAACCCCACCTGGTCCTTTTGGCTCTGTGAGTGGGTCTCACTCTGTAACATACCTGGATCTGGTCCAGTTCATTAGAAACATTCATTTTATAATGCAGGAGGTTAATTGACTCAGGAAAAAAAGCTATTATGATAAATACTCCCTAAATAGGGACTCCAAACTCATAGTAAATACTTGAGAGGAAAAAAGAAAGTTTCCAAACTTATCTGAAAAAATGAAACAAAATATGAATTTAAATTAAGTGACAATTGTAGCTAAAATCAAATATAAGGAATGAGTAAAGAATGGCCAAGTGTTGATTTATGAAAGCAGTATTTTCAGACATAATGATTTAATAAAAAGATGTAACAGCTTTCCAGTCACACTTGATTTTTAGAACACAAAAATAAAGAGGATCTTTTCAAGAAATAATACTGAGGGCTTCATCAATTTCTCTAAGGTTCATAATCTGTGATATTACAAATATGCTCTTTGGTTACACAAACTCTTTACCTGTTCCTGTCAATACTGGGTTTCTTCTTCCATAATTACCTGGTCTGTGTCTTACAGTCCTAATTTGTTAATACTTTCCAGTATGTTTGGAACACTCTAACCTCACTTTCATGAACTCAGTAAAGTCCTCCATTTTTGCATGTTCTCTGATTTCATTGTGGAACTTATGGCGTTGTGAATGCATTACATATTTGGTCTTTTTATAGGAGATTCTCGTTTTGCAAGGCATTAACATGATTTCAGGGAGTCACTGTAGTATTAACTAAGGTGAGAAATGTTATTGACTATTAGTTTTTTAAAAATTTAAATTCTCATATACTATTTTAATATTAGGATGTTACTCCCCACTTACAATATGAATTAATGAAATTAAAACTAACAGTTACAACCTTAATATTGTGACACTTTCCTATTTACTGAAATGGTATTTTTAGAGTCTCTTTTGCATTCTTTAAAATTATTTTTCCCTCCATTAGGTGTCACGTAACAAATCTACCTTCCTGTTCAGTGTCTACATAGTGGCTTACTTATCTTTTCCTTCCGGGTTGGGTGGCATTCTGGATGCTGAGTTTGCTGGAATGTTTCTAGACAATTAAACATTTATATTTAGCTTTCTTGATCATTTAATAGTTCTCTCCAGAATGTAAATGTTATTTCAATCATTATTAATTGATGGTTTTTCCTTTTTTTATTCTCTAAACTGATACATTAATTCTGAATTTATTTTTTCACAAAAAGAAGTTCCCTGAGTAAGTCTCAGATTACATTGTTCCACTACATATAACCCATTTTCATCTCCTGATAGCCCTAGTGTATACATTTTATTTTAAATAAAAGGTTTGGATTTACATTCTCCATAAACATGTAATAGAAATATTTTTTTATCTCAGGCAACTTATGCATTGTAACCTTTAATTTTGTGAGACACAGACCTGTATAGAGCTTTAGTTGGTAGGAAAAGGATGTGAACTACTTGTAGTCTCTTAACCATTTTTTTTAATTCTTAAAATAATTATTCATGCCTATACAGGGCAATATGATATAATTATCTTTCAAACTTTAATCTTTTTGAATTGATTTCCAGATGAATTTTTATGGCAAAAATCTGCTTTGATGCTGCTATTTTATCATTTTAAATAATATGTATTTGTATATGTGCATAGATACTTTATATGAATATCAAAGTATGTATATGTACAAATATATTTTATATGATCATAGTGATATATCTAGTCTTAAAAAAATAATCTGGTGATTTTTTGCTAAGTGATTAAATTTTGCCAGTATAAAATTAGGGTTGATTAATATTTATTTTTTTTCCCTTGATCATGATATAGAAACAAATATGTGAAATTATCATGAGCTTAAATAAAAATCATTTTAAAGATATTTCTGTCCATGATTTGAAAAATTCCAGTGGAAGAAATTATAAAAAATATTCTATATTCTACTCTGAGCTTATATCTAGAGTTATCGCAAAATCATAATGTATCTTTCTAAGTGTAATAAAAAGGGGATATCTTGTATTTGAATGCCTGACCCAGCTATTTCCCCTTATGAATTAATAATTGCATAATATTAAGGATAAAAACTGTTTTATAGTAGTTTTATAAGAGAAATAAATTGATCACCACTGGATTTCATTTTCTTGATTGGATACATACTTGGAATAAAATGCACTGCCACCTGCTGACAGTTATATGTAAGGCTCTGATTAAATAGTTATATTATAATCTTCAGCATTTTTGGCCTATTAAATACAGGTCTAGTTCTGTTATAGCCTTTAGATATTTTTCAGCAACTTGGTGTTCTGCAGTCCATATTTTTACATTCGGCTTTAAATTATTTTACTAATGATCTTAGCTAAATATTTAAAATTGCAATCTCCTAATAAAACATAGTTCCAATAAATATTATAATTATTATCGTAACAGAAATAATAAGCACTATTATTCATCTTGAAAGTAAAATTCCAGTATGTTTCAGTATAAAATTATTTAAACTGATTTCTAAAACCAGTCCTTCCTTTCTTTCCTCCTTCCCTCCCTCCTTTCATCCCTCTTTTCCTCCCTTTCTTCCTCCATCTCCTCATCTCTTATTTTTTTTTCATTTCCTAGCCTCTTGTCATTAGAGAACTTAATATTAATAATTTACATGAAAAACACATTGAATGTCATGTACGCTAGAAAACTCATGAAATATTTCCCTCCATTATTGTTTATAAATTCTTATTGACTTTAAGTATGTATGGTATTTGAATCTATATATCCCCAAAACATACTTTAAAATTTAGGTTTTTAATCTGAGAAGACATTTATCTTTAGAGCTTTTATTTCATAGATATTTAAGAAGTTTTGATATTAACTCATAAAAATGAAGTAATGTAGTTAATATAATATAGCAAAATCTGTTACCATATGGCAGTATGTCCCCAAATAGAAAACGTAGCCTTGCTATTGGAAAACACACTTAAGCTTGAAGTCAAGTTTAAAACCTAGGGAAGAGTCTTGCCACTGGCAATGTAATCTGACAGGAGTGGCCATACCTTCTTCTCACCAGGTCAGAGCAACAGGAATTAGACGCCTAGGCACAAAACATACATAGAAAAAGGGAAGGAGGCATTTCCATTCTTTCAGGTCGTTCTGTCTTATCAACTGTGTTGTCAAGGGAGACTGGCAAGGTGGTATATGGGTAAGACGTTTAGGAGTTACACAAATTGAAAGTGTTGGTACTACCCATATCGGTTTCTGAGGCATTGAATCCAAAGAATGCAAATCTTTAACATCATTTTATGCTTCAAATCCTTGCTCTGTCACACACTCTCAACACTTTGGAAAAGAAAGAGTTTGTTTTGGAGTAGAGCTTTTCCCAAATTAAAAAGCACATTGGATAAGAACACATGCGGCTTCTCTTCATTTTGGAAGGTCTATGTCATCAGGTATATATGTCATTGTGGAAAAATAGAAAACCATCAGGTTACTTGAAGATTCTAGACTTAAAAATAAATCATTAATGATACAGTGAAGAAACTTTTACATACTGTGAACTTACATTACATTATTTGTCATTTAGTTTGTTTAAACAAATACTATGATATCTGTTTTGCTGTGAAGAAAACTCAGACTGGAGAAGCTAAAGTAAAATATTTGAGTTGTGTTAATTGCTCAGTGCTTCAGTGAGGTATGAAGAGGTGAATAGAGGTGCATAAGAGGTGCAAACTATGGCTAAAACTCTATTATGTAATATTTTGTATAGGTCTAGGAAATCCAAAATATCCTCCTTTATTATGATAAGGATCTCTTGTTGTTTCTCTTTAAAAATTTGCACTTGATCTTCTTGATCTAAGGATATTGTGATTTCAGTATTTTGTAACTATTAGTGTTCTTAATGCTGTTTTATATTGAATCACAATTACTGAATAGGTGAATCCCAAATTGTAAATGCATGCATTTGAATATGTCAAAAGAAAAAGATCAAATAAGAAACAATTTTGGAAGAAAAGATTGGGCTGTTCCTGGCTTGATGTGAGATAAATATTTCTGTGTAAAATATGGCAAAGTAACTAAGTTATAACAAATGTAATACATACTATAAAGCACTAAAAATATGAAGGAATAGTAATCACTTTTTATGAGCAAATTGTATTACTAACATTAGTAATTCCTTTCCATTAAGGTTTTGTTCTTACTACATTGTAATTGAAGAACTGTTTTGGTGATGGGTTTTAAAAATTCCTCTGAATAGATAGAAATGCATTCAAAGATTTTTCAGGTAATCAACAGTAAATTACAGACTCAATAGCAGGCTGAAAACCCGTTAAAATAGTCTTTCCAACACAAGACTATTTCTTGTGTTCTTTAAATAAATCTCTTTTTGATTAGTAAGGTAAATTCAAAAAATTTCAAATATATAGTCAGATTAGGTTTATGTACTCAATGCTTCTTTTATGCAATTATAAATAATTTCATACATCTGGTGATATGCTTCATATACAAAAGGGGTGCAGAGTGCAGGAGAATAATAAATAATAATAAAATAAAAAGGATAGTGTGACCAAGTTAATTGTGCTAATGTCTGGTAATAAAAATCAATAAGCCCAATTAATAAGAATGTTAAGAATGCCATCAACTTGCTAAATAACAAAGTTGTTTGGTGCTACTTTTCTAATGATGCTAGTTACAGAAGTTGCAGTGTCCAGTGCAAAAAAATAAAGTGGTGTCCCTTGTTTCAAAACATTCAAGATGGTTACAGCAGAGAATTCATTGAGAGCAAGGCCCTGTGTGATACCTTAGTTTTTCCACTCATGAAGCTGATCCTGCTATTAGTCCAAACCAGCTGTCCACTTACTAATAGAAGAGGCTTGGACACAGATTTTATATCTGGGGAACATGGTTGGGTTCACTCAGTGATGTAAAAAAATGATCAGGTAGGTCAAGAAGACTTAAAGAAATTCAGCAAAATTGTCAAAGAATGATCGGTAGTCTAAGAAATGTATGTGAGAATCACTAACACACTAAATTTCATATGTTAAGTGCAGGATGTGTGCCCAATTTATAGAGAGAGTTAAGTGGTAGAAAAAATATCTTCTGCCATGATTGGTCTTTACAACTTGTTAAACCTGAAAGTATATCTTTAATAATTCTGCAACATTGTAGCCCACAACTTGGAATATCTAGGAATTTTTATTGATTGGTGTTTCTTGATGAATCCTAATGACAAAACCATTTGTGTGTGTGTGTGTGTGTGTGCGTGTGTCCCCATGTCCTGAAATCTTTAATATTCTAGCTGGAATGTCTTGAACAGTGTTTACTAACCTAGACTGCATTGAGAAGTTCTCTTCTATGAATTCAGAAGTGAGGAAGAGACAGAGAAAAGAGTAACAGGTGTTATTGAAAAACTGAGGTAATAGGATAAGTTCGAGAAGTGAAACGTTTGATGTTTTGGGTTGTTGTTGGCAAATCATGTTTAATAGAGCATATACTAATGACCTTCGGGTTTTTCCCGAAGGAAAAAAAGTAGACCCATACCTGGGAGACTCCAGGATATGATGGAAAATACACAGCACAAAACTGCCAATTTTCCCTCCATTTCCCGTGCCATACATTTATTCTATAATGCCACTTTTCCCTCTTAAACTTGGATAGATCTCATAAATATACTTCATACTTCACTCCAAGTAGCTTCATTAATTAAGTTGAACTTGAGATAAAATCTCTTTCCTTTATTGCAGAGTATAATCTAGGCATTCTTGGAATGTGTAAAACTTAGATGAATATAAAGATAGATTGGTACTTTTATAGATAGATAGATGCTTTTATTACAAAATTCTCTGGAAGAAAAATAGATAGGCATATATGCAAATAGTTTTTATGAGTGTGGTGTTGTAATGAGAAAAGGATGTCAGCGAAGAGTATTATTGTACACCAATTGACTAATGATAGCTAATGTATGGGAACTAAAGCTAAGGACTTATAATATTAATCATATTGTATAAGAAATAGCCACATAGCAATGCCCAGAGGGAGGAATGACAGTTTTCCTTTGAGAGTGCGGGAATCCCTACTGTGAGGATAAGAAAAGAAGTAGAAGTTGAGTGAAAGCTCTAGCCTACCACCTCTGAAATTTACATGCTAAAGCCAACTCTTGGGTTGACTCCTTTACTGCTTCTAGCTGCACAGTATCCAAACTTTTCAATGTGCAGAAGTGGTTGGAACATATTAAGAAACCTGATGGAATAAGTGGTTCTTCCTTCAACTGTCTAATACCCAGGAAGCTAGGCCCAAATACTTAACGCCCTCCTACCACTTTTAATGGCTAGTGCATAGACTGGAAAATGATATAATGTTTTCAGCACCCACTCTCTAACTGTGACTTGCTTTTTGGAATATCTATGGTCTCCATTAATGTGCACTATGAATAAAAATTGTACACTGTTTTAAAAACATTGGGATGTGACTTGTGAGTGCTCGTTAGATAATAAGAGTTTAGTGGGAAATTTATCTATTTTTCTCTGCCAAGATAAATCTAAGTAAAGAAACTAAAGTTCACATGCATTATAAAAATGGGAAGAGTAAAGGAAACATATTTTAAGCAAATTTCTGTCAGAGAGGACAGATAACCTTTAGGAGCCTATATTAATAAAATTTGAAGTTAAAAAGAATGGGTTGCATTACACAAAGAAAAAATTTAATTCCAAGGATTTGCTAAAGGAAAGATTACAAACTACCAATCTTCATGAGTGTTTTCCATGTCTGATTTTAAGAACCTGAAGAATGAAAAACTAAAGCCACTATTCCAATCTTTTGGCATACAGAAAATATTTTCTTTGACAAATCATGGGATCATATCGCAGGTTCTTACTCCTTCCTTCCTTCACTCCCTTCCTCTCTGCCTCCCTCCTTTTCTTCCTTCTATGTATTATATATATGTATAGATGTATTTATTATATTATTTTACATATATTATATATATAATATATATATCAGTTTTTAATCACAGGGATTTCCTGAACTCACTGTAAGCATTGTCTTGTTCTGAATAGAAGGGAGAAATCCAGGTTTCTGTTTCTTATGTGACTGTTTGATGCCCAATAATAGGCCTCTATTTTAAGAGTTGAGGTCTGTGGTGCTGAATTAATTGGACTCAGCTAAGAAAGTAGAAATCAGGAGACTATAAGTCAAACTTAATTTAGGCTCTCACTTATACATTCATATAATTTCCACAACTTTCCTCTGCTTTCTTGCAGTAAGAGTTGCCAGAGTATCACCTTGCTAAATCAGAAAATGAGAATAAGCCCAGACCCTTCTGACAAAGGAGAATGTCCTTTACCCATTAATCTAAATATTTTATCACACTGGTTGAAGAACCATTGGAACACTTCCAATAAAAGCTCTAGAGTCATGTTCCAGCCTAGATTATTATCTTAGCAGTTTCATTGTGTTGTTCTGTAAATCACATGGTCATTTTACAAAACCCAGTGTTGTTTCTTAGCTAAAGTTATTTGAAATGAAATGGGCCCAGAACATTGGAAATAACAAATTTTACATTCATCTGTACTATATTCCAACTTGAAAAGTATTTTAACACATGGTCTCATTTTGTTTACTAAACAAATTCAGTCTCCTTGTGGTATTGATGCTAGGAATTTCTTGCATAATTTATGTATTTTATTAACTGGAGATTATTTGATTTATATAACCCCCCATCTTTCTCTGGGTCCAGGCAATGTCTTTGCTCATGGTTTGATGAGAAAATAGAGATAAAACTACAAAAATATCTATGAATCACTGACATTCTCACATCTGTTTTTATCTGTTACTTCTTTCAATTCAGTGTTGGAAAGTGTAAAATCTATGATTGGTAACCAGTCTTTTCAGAATATGTGTATAGATGGATAAATGTATTTTACATTTATAACTGCCTTCGTAATCTCAAACTTTTATACTTGAACATAAGCAAAATTGTCTAACTGAAACAACATTAGCTTATTCAATGAAAAAAATCCCACTTGAGTCACCATGGGGATACCCATGATTGACTTGCCTATTTGGCTGCATTTCCCTCTCACACATTTTGATGGGATAAAAACACTATATTTTCCAAACTGATTTTCAAAAAGGCACTAAGGATGACTGAGCAAAGCATTCTGTTATCAATAGTGCTGTGCTCAGATACTAGTGTGTGAAATCTACATTTATGTCTGTAATTTTGGAGAACTAAGAACCATATGGTATCTTGGTTTTATACTTCCTGAATCAGCTTAATTGCATCTGCATACCAATTAGACTTGAATAAATATGTTTGAGTGCTTCTTAGTTGTTAATATTTTGCTATAAAGTTTTATTCTAGTTTTACTGAAAGCACTTTTAACTATATTTGGGTTATAAATGGCTTATGATTTTATATTAATACATATTATATACTGTGTTATATCTTTTTATGGTAATAACACTGCTTGATGTGTCCAGTTTTCTTAGTGGAAATGATATGAAAGTATTTCATCCTTGTTCGAACTAGGTTATATTGTATTCATACTTGCTATATGCACACATATATAGCATATATGTATTGTATTGTTATTGCTGCTATTAATTTCTGTAATGCAATTGGCAAAATGAATGAACTTTTAATTTGTTATTAGTGTTTTTAAAGTATTGTTAAGTGGTAAATAAATTTAGATATGATGTTTGAGATATATATGCATTAACATAACTGATATTTCATATGCTCATCTCATTTTACCCAGATTACTGTATCAGCAAAGCTCAGTTACAAATCTCTAAATATTATCAGTTAACAAACCTATATAGTGTGTCCTCATTAGGTTACAGTAGAGGCTGTGCTCCTTTTGAGCTTCTTAGATGTGACCCTTTAAAGGAGTTCCATAATTCATGGAGACCTTTATGGGTCACTGTATTTCACAAGAGTCAGATTAAGGTCCATTACTTTCTTCAATCCACTCTTAGGTCTTATTGATGTTGATAAGAGTTTCCTATCCAGAATAAAAAGATATGTGAGTGCTAAGTGATCAAAGTGACATCAAAGCATTTGTATAAAGAAATAAAATGTTTTTCATACAGCATTACTACAGGGTGACTTTCTTCTGCTTTGAAAATAAATGGCTTTGCTTTACTTAAGTATTTATTTCCTATATATTTCTTCTCTGTAATCTACTGTATGTAACAATAGTGGGCCATTATCTAGCAATAACATGTTACTCTACTCACTTTATCCTTTAAGTAAACTTCTTAGTAAATCATCTTTCTCGTAGAAACCCTAATACTTCATGGTATTTTGTGATATAAAAGTATTTCATCATTGGTGTGATTTAAGATAAGGTTCCAAAACAATGTTTTGAATCATTATGTGACATTACATTCTACTAAGTACCCTACTAAATAAAATGTATAATATTAAGATGCAATGAATTCATCCCTGATTTTTAATTGCATCATTTGGAAAAGGAAATGAAGCAGACCTTATGATTTCATTTAAATTAATAATTAAATTTCAATAAAGCAAAATAATAATTAGTTTGGCTCATTAAAAATTATTTATATAATTTTTTGGATAGTTTGTGTCACATCCAATTTCCTTGATGGCTACTTCATATATTTTTTTTTCCGTAGTGGTAAATGTTAGCTTAAATAAAGAAAAGTAAGTAGCTTAAAATTGAAAAGCATGTGATTTCTCGTTCAAAGTGAAATAATAAGGCTATAATTAATTTAAATTCAATGAGTATTTATTATGAACGTATTTCTTCAAATTTAGAAAGGCCTTATGTTGCCTCAGAGAGAAATTTTTATTCATAACATTAAACGTGTATTTGTACTGTAACCCAAGTCAATTTTTTTATTTCATTATTCTGACCTTTCCCCTTTATACCATATATTTTAGCCACTATAAACTAGGGTAGTACATAATACCCAAATCTTGTATGAATTTAGAATGTTTTCTTTGTTAATAGCTTTCCTTATCCACTATTTATCAAAGTGTGACCCAGCATGAGTAGTATCCATACCATCTGTGAACTTGTTAGAAATATAAGACCTACCCTCCCAGCTCAATTACTTGAGGAACTGTGGCAATGAGATCCAACAGTCTTTGTGTTAACAAGCCCTCTATGAGTCTCATGTACACTAAAATTGGATATAGGAGGATAGAGGAGGTAAACATAAAAATGAATCCAAACATATTCAAGGAAATAATTGGTGAATTTTCATCTTATATTAGAAATGACAGAACTTTTCAAAATTGTAGTAGAAGATGTGAATGATTTCAAATTGCATAACAATTAAACACTTAAAATGTTAAATTATCAAAATTGAAATCATGAAGTCTAAAATAAATGCAATAAAGAATAATATCTTTGATATATAAAGATAACTCACAAGTTTATAAGGGAAAACCAGGGAAGTCCCTCCAAGAAAAGTGGAAAAAGGATTTTAAAAGACATTTTTTTTCCCTTTGTATATTTTTTCCAGGTATTTAAAAAGAATTATCTCAATTTTACTTCTAAAATTCCAAAATTTTAATTAGTAAAAAATAATGAAAGATATTTTACATCTGGGCAGTTCATTTGTTTAGTTCATCATCAAATAAAAAAAGGGAATGTGTTTTTTTTAAATGCACACTACTACAAGCTATTATAAATTTTCAAAGTCTCATATTTGGGAAAGGGTAAAACACCCAAGAGATTATTGAAACCAAGAGAAAGTTCACACATATTATATAGTGGAATAGTAGTAATTCTTGTGAATTAGAAATCATGTCTGTAGTTCTTACTCAGCTGTTCACTACCAAGAAACTACCTCCTGTTCACTCCAGGTTCCTGTGTGGTAGACAGTAGGTGTGAATCTCTAGTGTGTGTTAATGTGTCATAATCACCTGGAGGTCTTAGTCACAGAATGCTTTGTGAGAACCTTAGTTTCTGATTCAGTATTTCTAGGAATGTGGCTCAAGAATTTTTATTTCGGGTGATTACCCAGAGGATGCTAATGCTGCTGGACAAGAGCCCATGCTTTGAGAAACACTGACTTAGATTATCATGTTAGAACCAGTACTTTATGGCTCCCGCAGTTCACGGTCTAATGTCAAGTGATAAAGAAGCAGAGGAAGGAGAAGAGCACCTTCAGTACCCTCCCTGAAACAGAGAACATTTTTCAATGGGTATTTGTTGAATAAATGAACTCAATTTCTTAAAAGCTTTAAAAACGTGAAAACCATTTTGCCTCAGATCTCAAACCTTAGCTAACCCCTATTGAGAGCTTTCTTCTCTACTCTGCATCACCTTTTCCTAGAACTGTAATTGCTTTATAGTCAATACCATAATATTGTCTATATTTGGCATGTATTTCATTTTATTAGCTTAGTCAATTAGGTAATGAGATTCTTAAGGGCAATGAACAAGTCTATAATTATTTTGTGTTTTTCTTTTTTTCTAGTACAGCGCCCACCTAAATAGATTTTTATTAAAGTTGGCTGACATTCTGACAAATAAATAAATAAAGTTGAATGAGTTGTTTACTTTTAAAGAAAATTTACAATGCTTTTTAGTGTCGTACTTCTATTGTTATTTTTTTAAGTAACTTCCGCCTATAACCTGCTTTTATGACTTGATTCCTTAAAGTGCTGCTGCAAGATATTCATTCTTACTGTCCTTGTAGTCCCAAGTGGATTAATTATTGCACAATGGGAGAGAGACATCTTGAGGACAAATCCCATAGTGTGATTAGACACATTTGCCTCTGGTCACTGCAGCCTTAATGTGGTGTTGTGTAATTTACTAAATAGTACTCTAGTGCCCTGAATGAGATTCTAGGCTTTAGAATGGCTTCATTGATTACCAAGAAGAGATTTATACATAGGAATTTGATCCAACTATAATAAAGGCAATAGAGTTGGGCTGAAATCCAAAACATCACTTATGGTTCTTCCATTAATAAAAATTCCCCAAACTGGGTCAGCCAAAACCAGAAGCATTTAATGCTATCAAATTATTATTTAGGAGTAAAGTGTATTAGTTGGTCTTATGATGGTGTAGTATGAGATTGCTATGTTAACAGCAAATGATTGAAACTCCCTACATGTTTTACAATAGGAGAAACCTTATATCATGGTCATTACCTTTAAGAAATAGTATTCAGCAGTTAAAACTATTAGGAAGAGTAGGTGCTATGTGAGAAATTGTTTTGGATATGTACTTTATCTCAACAATGTAAACATTTTAAAAAGGATATAGGCACTCCTCACTATTTTGGATTTTCTGCCTGAGTATTAAGTATTATGAAACCATGCAAGGTGAGGACACAGTTCCATGGACAAGTTTCAGTCAACACAGTGCCATGCTCACTAATGGACCTTGTATTAAAAATGAACTAACATAATACATTGATGGGGTTAAGTGCTTTTCATTTTTTAGATTTTTTTCTGTACTTCATTCACCCCCAATTTTTTAAAATTTGAGATTAGAAATGAACTTATTTTTTAAAGTGTATGTTTTAGGAATACTTTATTTTCCAATTGGAAAAGGCATTATGAGTCACTATTTAATCACAATATGTTTTTGGGTGACTAGTTTTATTAATCCATTGCATACTGTTTTTACTGTTATGATGGTCATGTTGAGAGTATGTCTTTCCCCAGTAAAGAAAACAACAAACCAACAGCAGTGTAAAACAAAACCAACCAAGCAACCACAAAAACCCTGGGGATTTTTTCTAAGATTGCACTTTTTCCCTCACCCATCTAAACTCATCAGCAATTTTTACTGGTGTTCCCCCGCCCCCAAAATAACCAAGTTTGCTACCTTGTTTATCTATGCTGTGACTATTCAAATCCAACCATCATCTTCTTTAGGTTACTGTAGTAACTCCCCAACTGGCTGGCTATTTTATAATCCACCTCTACAAAGAGAGTCTTTCACTTACTTTAGCTCTCTCATGACTTTTTCTAGCAGTTGGGGTAAAATCCAAGTGGCCCATTGAAGCACTACAGGATCTGGCCCTCTATTTTCCTGATCTGCCTCATATCATATGATAATTCCCTTCATTCATGTGGTTACTTGAATAGCTTAGGTCCCAGGAACTTTGTACTTGATGTTGCTCTGCTAGAAACTGATTTCCATTTAGCTTTTCACCTTCACTCTTTAGCTCATTACTATGATTAATTTTACATGACATACATCACTCTCTAAGATCATCTAACTTGTTCATTTGATTTCTTGTTTGCATTCTGTCTCCCTCACTGGAATAGGTACCATACCAGAAAAGGGACCCAGTCTCTCTTACTTGCTTCTGTCATTTGTGTCTAGGGTGACTGTGAGTTATTGGAGATTTCTCTGAGCACACTGTGGGTGCTAGGACAGTGATATTCAGACTGTAGTATAATAACCAGGTTCTCAAGGACTCCTTTTGGCCTACCTAGGCACGGATACATTTAAGAGAATTGATTTCACAATCCTCCATTTCCAGTTGTGATTTTACATCCAAGTTTCTTGCTTAAGAAGCTTAAGAGGTTTGTCAGTTAATCATCCTCATGTTGCCTGTCTCCTACTTTAGACAAAAATTTTACAAAACACAAGACAAACTTGTCACCTGCTCTGAATTTTCCTAGGATACATTGCTCAGTGTACAGAGCTCCATGGTTTCTAAGAGTCCTTTGAATTTCCTAAGGAAATATTGGAAGGGGCAGACAGTCCTTTATTTCATAAGAGGCGATCCTTTTCCCTTCTTTCCTTCCCCCTGTTAGATTCCAGAAGTGAGAGGGTGAGAATGTTGACACTGGGTATTAGCAGGTTTATTGGATGGTTTTAAACATTTTATTTTGATTGATTGGACAATGAGAATAGCTTTTGCCAATTAGATTATAATAATACATGTTTACATATATTTTCCTTACTTAAAATTAACTAAATATGTGGCTTGACCTTATTGGTGAAAGTGCATTTAAGGAACACAAAGAGTATATACATTCTGGAAAAATGCACATATTTGCTGTATTTACACTTACAGACAATTTGTTAGTGAATAACTTTGGAGTTTTCTAGGGATTATATAGCTATTCAAAGTTAATTTAGCAAAAAAAAAAAAAAAAAAGATCAGCTTGAAATTGTTGTGCTAGGAAATGTGAGCAACATAAAATCATCCAAAATATAGCAGTATAAAACATATTTGAGTAAAAGAAAAACTAAAATGAGAGTTTGTCTTTCACATAAAATGATCAGGTAGCTTCTCCTTTCCTCATTTCCAAGTTGGCAGTATAGCTTTTTCCACTAAGGATTGGTACATGGATCTACATACCTGCTCTATCTTAATACAAGCTGTCATAACTTTTAGCCCACATAGAAACAAATATGCCTAATGGGAGAAAACTCTGTAAAGTGTGCTGCTTCAAAAGTTTTTCAGAGTCATGGCATCAATGTCTTGATTAAAATAGAGGGGTGGATTCCCTTTGCCTAATGTTGTAATATTAAAAATAGTTACCTGTAATGTGGGCTTTCTTTGTAATGGGTACAAGTCTAAGCACTTAACTCATTTAATTCTCGTAATAGGTATCTCTCTTATGATAGGTATTATTTGATATCTCCATTTTATACATAATGAATCTGAGGTTCAGAGGAAGACTAAAGCAGTTTGTCCACAGTTAGTGAGAACAGAAACCAAAAACTGAATGCAGAAAATGTGACTTCAGAATTTTTAACCCACGTACAGTAGAAAGCCAGAATGAGATATCAAGTTCAGAAGAAAGCTGAAGAATGTTTTTGAATTAACATAGTCCCTCATTCTGTAAAAATTCATTCATAATATTAAACTTACTCATATATATTATATACTCTGCTTTAAATATATATTTATTTAATATTGTATATTTTTATGTTATATATATATATATTTATATGCTACATGTTATATTTATTTATTTATTTAAGGGGAGGTTTTTCCACCAAAAAAAGGCAAAAGGAGAACAAGGTCCCTTTTAGGTTCATCTTCTAGTTTCTATGGACCTGTTCGTTGTACAATATTCTTTCTCCTATGTGTCTGAGGTAGGATATCTTTTTCTTTCTTGAAGCCTTTATTAAAATGCTTATAAGATCTACTTACACAATTGTTTGATATTCAATCCTGGATAAGCCTCGGAAGTCTGTAGAATGGTCCGTCTCTCTACCTGCCTCCCTCTCTCTTTTCTTCTTTCACTGTGTCCTCTTTGATAAGAGTTGCATTTTTTCTTGCCACATTAACATTCCTTATGAATTGCAGTGATTGGAGAGCCATTGAGAATCCCTCCTGATTACCTGACAATATATGCATCATTGAAATACTGACAATACTGTGGGAACATTTATACTATACATTACTCAACCTATAATAATCATACTCATCATATTCATAATAATATTGTTAGTGACCTCATATTAAACTCCGAATTAAACATTCCTAGGGCAGCAGTAACATTAAAGATGGTATTATGCAGCATTATGTTATGTTATTGACACCATTGTATATATAGTAGGACATCTGATTTTTACATTAAGAAAATGATGTAATTTCAAAATTTGCTTTCAGCATCAATAAAGCCTGGATTCAAATCTTAGGTTTACCTTTGTGATTTGAAATTTTCTTATCTATATGGTAACAATTATAATTATCTACAAAGTGGTAGGAGGATAAAAAATAACTTATGTGCTCATTAAATGTGAGGTCAGTTATTTTAGAGAATTTGTTACTAAGATAAAAGACAGCCACAAAAAGAAGACATAGGAAAACTGATTGTGTTAATGTATGTCCTTAAAAATCAATTAAGAGAAATAACCTAATGCCAAAAAACCAAAGGCCAAATGTTTTCTCTGACCTGTGAATGCTAATTCACAATGGATGGGTGGGCTGGATGAGAGAAGAATAGAGGTACTTTGGATTAGGCAGAGAGGAGTGAAGGAAGGGGAGGGGATTTGGGGGTTGGTAGAACAATAGAATGAATTGGACTTTATTACCTTATGAACACATATGAATACAACCAGTGTGATCAACCACATCATGTGCAACCAGAAGAATGAGAAGTTATACTCCATTTATGTATGATGTCAGAATGAATTCTACTGTCATGTATAACTAATTAGAACAAAATTTTAAAAAGATTGAAATGAACCCCCCCCAAAATTTTATTTCATAGCTATAAAATTTAGAGCTATATTCAGTCTTAAAGATGTATCAAATACTTACAGAGCAAGAGTGTTGTTTATTTGAAATAAGGACATGTTTCTGGCAGTGTTTCTGCATTTATTTGATTTAATTATATTTAATTATCAGAAACAATGTGTTGTATAAATGTTAGCACAGCCACTCTCTGTATGTCTTTGAATGAAGTACTTAACTGGTCTGGTTTCCATTTCTTCATTTTCAAAACAAAGTCCACCTTCCACATATAAAATTCTGAGACATATTTGTTCACCAAAGCAGACTCCTTATTAAGTGTTTCAGGATGCAGAATCCCCATCTAGTGGCAACTCAAGTCAGGCACAGCACCTTTCCTACTTGGACAGCTAAAGCGTCCTCTCTGGCTAAATGCAGGTTCTTCTCTCATGAATTTGTCCTTATTAATTATTCTACGGAATTAATAATATGTTACTCAGAATAAATGAACTATCAGCTGGGCAAATGTAAGAGTGGCCTTTGATGCTGGCCTATTGAAGATTTATCACAAGTTGGAATTTTACTGAATTTATTAACAAGGTTAGGGTTTTATTTTTAAAGGAAAAAAATTAGTTGAATTTATAATACATCTTTTATTATAATGTTATATAATTCCTTTTAAAAATAAGTAAATTTGAAAATCAACAATGTAGATAGTATAATACATTTCAATGTATTTATGAAAATCTACTGTAAAATGAGCTTTAGGCATCCAGAATAATTTCTGATATAAAACTTACCTTTACATAACCTAAAATAAATTCAGTCTGCTACTATATGAGAGCATTTTATGATAAAATATCTTAACTACCTATATGCCTTCCTTCCTAGGATCTAAAAACGTTATTCCTGTTCTAATTCATAAATTACAAACTACAGGAGTAGTGAAAGAAAAAAAAATATATATATATTAGGATTGGTTAAGTTCATAGATGAGATAAGCAATTATAAGGGGAATAGAGAAACTTGCAAAAATATTTCTGATGTTATTTAACTGTATTCTTTGTATGGTTTTACTATTTGTGCTATCTTTTTTTATTCCTCTTTTTTTCTAATCTCACATCTGTGTTTGTAATAGTAGTTTATATATAGAACATTATTACATTATTTTTACCTTCCATTATCTGTAGAACAATACAGAATCAAATTTGCTATTTGAACTAGAAAAAGTAACATTCAAATATATGTATGTGAATGTGCATGTGTGTTACATACAGATGTATGCTTGTATACTATATTTCACAGATACTATGTATGCATTTTAAGAAGTAGCAGGGCTTATAGAATTCATCTGATCAGTAATTTAGTTTTATAAATGGGGAAATAGAATCCAAGAGAAACTTTATCCACAAACATATTGTGAAACAATGCCCTTGATGAATGTGATTATTATATGTTGAGTTGAAGGATAAGGATTAAAAAGAAATGACAGATCCAAGATTCTGCTTTTAAATAAAATGATTCTGACAGAATTGGTACTCATTTTCAAACATGACTGAAAATTTTAATGTTCTTTAACATGCCATAGTCAGCATTGTAAAGGAGACAACTATTAGAGTATTTATAAAAAATCAATACAGTAAGGCTGTAGTGATGTTAGACTACTCCTTTTCTTTCTTCCCATCACCAGATCAATGTTATCTTTCAGTTACATTGATCTAACATTTGCATGTTACACTGGAGCACTCACTGAACCGGTAGATTCCCTATTACTGCCCGTGCTGATGTGTATTGTCAGACTTCTGTGTTACTAATAATACACGCGCGCACACACACACACACACACACACACACATAATTATTAATGTTCAGTATAGGCATCTCTTCCTTTAATGTGCTAATGTATTCTGATATTAGGAGTGATAATAGTCTAAGGGAAATACTTTTCCTTAGAGTTTTATACCATCCCATATTGACATAGTTTTCCCAATTTCTTATTTATCTTTGTGTCTGTGGCGTTAACTGCTTTATGTAATATATTAAACAAAATGATAAATACTTAAAATTTATATTTGGAATAAAATATGCCACCATTTTTGTACATAATTTACACCAACATGTTTCCTACAAAGCAGTACAGTTTACCTTAGAGATATGTTCATTGTTATAGTTCCATAAACAACAAATTATTTATTAGAAACTAGATAATGAATTTGAATTTATATATATAAATCTGAAATTCATTTAAAATATAGGTCTTATACATATTTACAATTGAAAAACTAAAGAAAATCTCTTATCTTTAGTATTCTATTGTTTCTAACTTTCAAGTTGAGTTGGAGTCCTTTAATTCAAAAGGCATTTTAAATCGTCAGACATGAATATTTTTTAAAAAATAAGATTTATATTGAACATGTATTGATTCAATTAATTTGAATTTAAGAACATTGTAATATTTTTGATCACTAAAGGCCCAATAAATTCTTAAAATAGTTAGAAAGTTAACTATTTTAAAAATTTGACTTTTGTTGAAAAGGAAGATCTCCTACACCCTCTGCTGATACATATATGCAACTGCAGGGTTGTTTTGTTTTGTTTTGTTTTGTTTTGTTTTGTTTTTTTAATTATAAAGTTAGGTCTTTTTAGTAAATAAAAACTGAAGGCAAACCCAACATGTTAATATTAACAAGCAAATGAACTATCATAGATACTTATAAGAACAGTGCATTTGAGTTATTTATTGTTGGTTTAAAACTAAATTAAGCAACACATAAGCTTATATACCTAATTAGCCAACTAGCAGTGTAAAAACAATTATAAGAGTATCAACTTTAACAAAAGTCAAAATTCCTCATACTTCCACATCATCATACTCTAATATTAACTAGTGAGCATGTATTAAGCAATCTGTGGTGATTTAATATTTATAATATGGAAATATTAAAACATTTAAAAGATTGTGAAAAACCTGGAATCACTTTTTTTCCTGACCTACTGCTGCTGACATTTAAAATGAATCTTCATATGATTAAAAAAAAAAACAGTAGGACACTTGATAGCAGTGGGAAACTAAATAGAATTTGAATTGTTAGAAAAGTAAATCTTAGGGCTGGGATTGTGACTCAGTGATGGAGAGTTTGCCTAGCATGTATGAGGCACTGGGTTCGATTCTCAGCACCACATAAAAATAAATAAATAAATAAATAAATAAATAGATAAATAAATAAAGGTATTGTGTCCATCTACAACTAAAAAAATGGACTCTTGAAAAAAAGAAAAGTAAATTTCAATTTATAAACATTCAATCTGGATGGAAAGTCACATAAATATAAATTTTATTGTTATAAATGTAGTTCAGAAAGCATAAAGTCTTCATATCATTTAAGGAATCTTGGCAATTCCATGTGTAATTTATTTAAATAAATATAAATTTGAAGACTTATTTAGACACTAGGAATTAATTTTTGAATTTTGTGGTTATTTGATCAAATTATTTTTAGAAGCTTGTCCCACATGCCCATTCTCCTCCTCTTTCCAAGAGGTAAATGCTATTATTAATTTTTGTGTGTCCTCCATGTTACTTTTAACACATTTTACATGCCTAAGTCTAACATGCAGTCATAACATGTATTTTTTGATAGGTTATGTTTTTTTATTTCTTTGATTTTTTAAGTTTTAAAATAATTGTAATTTATGAATAATTTTTTATTGGTAAAACTCATTACACATAAAATTAATGTTCACATTGATAACAACCCCCATTGCAAAGACCCATGTTGAAGAATAACCATGGTTGGCTGAGTGTGGTGATGCATGGCTGGAATCCCAGCAGCTTGGGAGGTTGAGGCAGGAGGATCAAGAGTTCAAAGTCAGCCTCAGCAAAAGCAAGGTACTAAGCAACTCAGTGAGACCCTGTCTCTAAATAAAATACAAAATAGGGCTGGGGATTTGGCTCAGTGGTTGAGTGCCCCTGGGTTCAATTCCCAGTACCAAAGGAAAAAAAAAAAAAAGAATAACCATGGTTAATATTTTGAAATACATTCTTCCACATATATTTACACATATGTGACTATAAAATATTTATTATTTTATATTTATTATTTTATATATCTATTCTTTATAATACATATGTAATTGACTTAAATGTGTGTAGCTTATTTTTTTAGCAATTTGACTTCATGACTAAAGATCTTGGAAATTTTTTCTATGCTAGTTGATGTTTTTACATTTCTATGATGTCCATCTCTTGTTTATATCATATCTTTAATTTTCTTTTATTAAAGAACACATTATTTTCAATATTGTTATAACCTTGTTGTGAACATCCATATGTACTCTTCTTTGTGCAGACTTGTATTATTTTAGAGTAAATGCTGAGAAATATAACTTTTTTTTAAAATTTGTATTTCAATAAATGACTCTTTAAATGGTTTTAGCAATTTGGACTCTTTCATAAGTGTTTATAAGCACCCCTTCATTCACACACACACAAAAAAAGTGCTATTATCAAGTTTAAAATGTTCTAAGTGAAAAATAGTATTTTCTTATTTTTTTCTACTTAATAATGGGCCGACTATCCATTCAGATGTCGATTAGTGATTTGTTTCCTTTTCTATGAATTTCCCGTTCTTATTCTTTGTTTTTGTTACTCTTTGTGTTTTCTTTTTTTTTCTTATTGTCTTACATTGCTCTTTCTATATTCCCTGTTTACTAATGGATTTGAGTAAGATTTTTTATATTTGTTAGGGATTTGTGTTTCTTCTGTGAAATGCTTCTTCATATTCTTTGCTTGGTTATTTTCCTTTCAGATTTTTTTCCTAATTGGTTTATAGGAATTATTTATATATTGGGGATGTTAATTCTTTTCCTGTTTTGTATTTTTCCAATACTTTCTCCATTACTTAAAGAAGTCTACTTATGACTGACTGATAGGCATGGGGTACCAAAGGCAAGTCCTCCCACCCTCTTCATCTCAGAATATTAATTAGTGCTCCAGTGCTTCCTGAAGGAATCATTCTGAAACTTGTTTTCAACAACATCCTTGCTGCACTATTCATCCAGGACTGCCCCCCAAGATTTGTCCTATCCTGTCTTCCTTTCTTCTTCAACTTTTAAGAGTAGTCTTTCAACAAATTGCTTGAATAAGAATATTACTTAGGCTCTGCTTCTAAGAAACCTAACATTGGACCCTGAGTATTCTTTTCTTCAGTAATACATATTTTTTAGACTAACCAAATTCTTCAATATATTTTATGATTATAAAAACATAACAACTGTTCTCTATTAGCAAACACAAACACACCATGTTGTTTTTTTTTTTTTTTTTTTTTTGAGGTGCTGGGGATTTGAACCCAAGGCCTTGTGCTTTCAAGACAAGCACTCTACCAACTGAGCTATATCCCCAGCCCCCCACCATGTGTTTTTAGATATATTTTTCTCTTTAAAGTTGTATATTTGTTATATATATTAACATTGCTATTGAATATTGGCAATATTAAATATTCAGCACATTTATTACACATTTTGGAACTTATGATCAGAGTCTAAGACAGTCTTTTAATATTGAAAATAATGTCAATTCTTTGCTCCTTGTCTGAGTTATTTTTGTTGACTATGGTCAGTTATTCAATCATGTATAGTCAACATTGTCAAATATTTGGGATCAAAAACAAGGCATGGATAAATTAAATTAAAGGTTGAGCATCCCTAACCTGAGAATCTAAAATCTAAAATGCTCTAAAATCTGCAATTTTTAGAGCACTGACAAGACACCACAGTGGAAAATTCCATACCTGACCTCATATGACTGGTTGCAGTCAAAATGTAGCTATGCTAAAAATATTGTATAAAACTACCCTCAGGCTATGTGTATAAGGTGTGTATGAAATATAAATGAATTTCCTTTTTAAGCTTTGGTACCATCCCTGACATATTTTATTATGTATATGAACATATTCCAAATTCCAAAAAGAAAAAAAAAAAATCTGAAATCAGAAACACTTCTGGTCCTAAGCATTTTAAATAAGAGCTGCTTAACCCATGGTTATAAAAAAATGGTTAAAAAATGTTCTCAATATTGCCTACATCACAATTTATTCTATGATATCTAGGGAGTGGTTCTAAGCTGAGCCCCATTGACACATGGGTCCTTCAATCTCTGCTACCCTTTCCATCCCGTTTGGGATTAGTTCAGGAAATGACAGAACTAGTTTAGCAGTAGACAGAATTAGTACTTCCAGCTGAAAGAACTGGGGTAAATTATAAACTAAAGAAAAACATACCTGCTGTGAAACAGCACAAGCATGGTTAATTAATCATGGCAATTTACTTATTGAGCGTTGATCGAGTGCTAGACCCCAGTCAGTACTTTGTTGCATTGACTTATTTGCTACTCACAAAAATCTTTTAGGATGGACGCTCCTCTTATCTACACAAAGAAACTTAGGGTGAGGGTGTTAAGTAACTTATTTAGGTCACACTAGAGTCACGCCAATCTTAAATACAGTGTTGAATTCCAGCCTAGTTATTCTTGCGTCGTTCTGCATTCATAATAGTTAGGAACTCACTGTATGCAAATCTCAGTATATAAACTACAGCATTTCCTTTTTTTAAATAAATGCAGTCTTTTTTCTTTACTGAAGCCTGGAGTACATGAAGATACAGTTTTTACAGTTCTTCCACAACTAAATTTT
This sequence comes from Sciurus vulgaris, assembly GCF_902686455.1. NCBI lineage: Eukaryota > Metazoa > Chordata > Mammalia > Rodentia > Sciuridae > Sciurus > Sciurus vulgaris. The sequence goes on along the minus strand of NC_136469.1, from coordinate 68,901,502 downwards.
TTCTAATTTCTGTTTATAACCCATGCTTTCCTTCTCTCTTCTGTCTATATTGTCTTTTCTGAACAGTAAAGAGCTAAGATCCTATATGACTGGGTGTCAGGATCACATTTATTTTTAAGTGTGTATCATGGTGCCTGTCCTTCACTAATTCAGATTAAAAACTCATTTGCTTTCCTAAATTCTGCGGGAATGATTTCTTTGAAATTTATTCTCCTATTTGTTCCTGATATGCTAATTTTTACAACTCTTTCTTTTTAATGGGAAGATTGATTTAAACAAATGTAATAGGGACAATCTATCTCTCTATTTTTTTTTTTTTTTTTTTTTTACTACCATCTTTAGGTCTCAAAGGTAGATGTTTCTTTCTTACACAGCAGTTATTGTATTAGTATGTGTATTTGTTATGAATAACAGTGTAATCAACATGGCTAAGTTACATACAAATTTAATAATCTGTTAATGAAATGTATCTGATCTATTAATTATTTTTTTGCTCTTTCTGCCTTAGGCTGACAATCTCATTCTCTTTCCTGTGACTGATCACCCTCTTGGTCCTAATCAGTCACACCTTTAGTGTTTCCCATATTGTCTTCACTGACCCCACTGGCACAAGTGACCCTTGTCAGTGTTCTGGGAGTGATTTGTCTGTTAAAAATACCTCCATTATTTCTTCATTCATTTAAGACAAAAGTATATTTAAAGATAAATTGCAAAATAGTTAAAGTGAAAGAATGTTGATTTACAAATCATAAAGCCTCTGCCTGGACTGGAAGACTTTCCAGCTGATCCCTTAGCATCTACAGATGTGAGATTCATTAACCCTGGGTTAAATGACAAAATTGGTTAGGATTGTTTGGGAAATTTCTTCCAGCTATTATCTTATTTAATTTTGGTAAAAATTGATCAATGTCCATTTGAATGCTTCTATATGATTTATTCCTGCTTTAGTTAGTGTTGAAAAGTGTTTTCCACAGAGTACTTGTTTTCCTGCACTTTCCCCATGTGCAAAAGTGTTTTTATTTTTTAATTTTTTATTGTGGTCATTTTAGACTTTGTTGATTATTTTCTGAAACCTCTTCTGTGAAAGAATGAGACTGGGGCCAAATTTAATTTGTGCAGCTTTCCCTATAAGCACTTCAAATGTTGATCATTTCCTTTTTTTTTTTTTTTTTTTTTTTTTGGTACAAGTGATTGAACTCATGGGCACTTGGCCACTGAGCCAAATCCCCAGTCCTATTTTGTATTTTATTTAGAGACACAGTATCACTGAGTTGCTTAGCGCCCCACTTTTGCTGAGGCTGGCTTTGAACTGTCAATCCTCCTGCCTCAGTCTTCTGAGCCTCTGGGATTACAGGCATGTGCCACCAAGCCCGGCTGATATTTCCTTTTAAACTTCAATACATATGTAAACTTTGGGGAAGTTCACAATAAAGTGTCAGAAGACTGACTTCCCTTTATTCACTGCTTTTCAGTATTATTTTAGGTGTTTTTTTTAAAATCAAATAGTGAGATTAGGGCACAGAATTTGATAACTATTTTCATAATGACTTCATGCGCCTCATACTCCACATGCCACCTGTTTGAATATATTTCATCATAAGAGGCTGCAAATCTGTTCTGTGCCAGGGAGTATTAGTTTCTTTTTAATGTAGTACCTTCTCCTTAAGAACATTCCTGTAAAATAACTATTATCCATGTTTCACTTTGTACTCTTTGTAATGCCAAAGGAAAGTGTGGGTATGGAGTTTATTTTGTTTGGTTTTATTTTTGCCATCAATTTTGGGAGAGAGACCATGAATACTGATGCTCATGTCAAATGTGTGACATCCAGTGACTCTTCAACAGCTCTGACTCATAATGTAAACAACACAAGGGGTGTCCAATTTCTAGAAAAAAATACTTGAAAAATTATGGGGAAAACAACTGTGGTTTTGTTTCTTTTACTGCACCCATTTATATCTATTGTAATCCTTTTCCAAGAGGATGCAGTTCTGAAACCTCACAAAATCTTTTTATGCCTTTAAGTTAATGCATTTGGAATCATGGTAGGACAATTAATATTTTTAATATGCCTTAATTATTTAATGTATTTTTACATTTACTCAAATTTGAAATATATAGCTTATTAGTGAGCTTTATAATTCCATTAACTAGAATCCATGTGTTCCTCAACCATGCTAAATAAGAAATGTGACTCTGATTTATCGTAGATCCACCACATGGTGGTGTTGTGTTTGCTAAAGTTGTGTAGATCACCAAATAAATTACTTTCTGGGTATTTTTTATTAAATTCTGGTGCTGAACACCAAAGAATGTATTTTCAGGTGCCCATTGTAAACTTCACAGTGATCACACTGATTTTTTTTATACCAATTCTAATAGAGTCAGTATACAGCTGTTTTGTAGTATTGTCAACAGTTAGGATTATTTTTAAGATTTACTTAACACTAAAGTTTTAATTAGAAGATACTCCTTTTTTGCAATAAATTTGATTTTTAAAGAAAATACTATTTATGGTAGTAGAAGACCCTGACTAATGGACAAGTATACATCAGTCTATAATATCTATTTTTCAGACTTGTTATGATTCAAATAACTATAGTTCTTGAACCAAGAAAGGTACAAATTGAAAAAAGATGCTTTATCTGATTTGGACATACATAAAAATATATAAAAAGTACAAGTTGGCTAAGGAAGTAAAGGTTATTGTTATAATTATAGTGACACTATAGAAAATAGAAATGAAATTAGCATGTTATAATGCTGTTACATTTATCTCTCATAAATAATTCAAGTTGATATAATGGAATTGTTTCATCCAACTTGTTAATCATTATTTTTTCATGCTGTTTTCAGGTGTTTATTGACAAACTTCAGCTTCTTGAAGGGTTTATAGTTTGAAAGACTTGACAAACTTCCAAATGTCTAAAAGGTGCATTTCAGCATAATTAACTTCAGAATTATTACACTTATTCATGACAGTGAGACATCAAATGTGTTTTCTTATTTATATTTGAAATCCTGATGTTCAAGTTACAACTTCATTTTCCGAAATCCCTTTCCTCTATAGGGACTGATATTGTGTTGTGACAGGCAGTACAGTATCAAAGCAAAAACAGAGATGGCCTTTGCCATTAAGAGACTGAAGATAAGAATAGTACAGTCAGATAGATGTTTCCCATGTAAGGAGCTAATGCCTGAGGATACATAAAAGGGGAGTACAGGATCACAATGAGAAGGGACGGGAAGGAAGTATTAGAGATGGCATCCTGGAGGGGGCAGTGTGGTAGTAGTGGGATTTTTGCTGCATTAAAGTCACAGAACAGGCAGCCTGAGCAGGTGGACCCACATCTACAAAGGCCCTAAGGGTGAAAGTGAATAGAAAATGGCAGTCATCAGTCTAATTGGAGAATGAATTGTGAAGAGAGAAATAATGAACTGGAGATTTAAAAAGTGTTTAGGCCCTGAAGAGCCTTTCTAAAGAAGATGGATAATTCTAATCTGTATTTTATATTTCTATCATTTATTCCTTTTCATTAGGAAATAAGAGTTCATATAAAACAAGGTGAAATCTAAAGGATCTATGCTGGTTTTACTTAAAGAAATTAGGACAAATATATCTGTAGACTAAATGTGTTATTTGTACCCAGTAACAGTCTTGCTGTGTTCAGTAAGTATTTCAGAAGAGAAATGATTATTGTAATTTTTTTTGAAAAATTTTCTTAGTTAAATCTTATACTTGCCAAGGAGATATGGAATTGAGTCATTTTTAGAAATTTTAATGCTGATCCAAATGCAAGAAATGCTTTTAAAATGGCCAAGAAATATTTCAATAAAATCAATTTTGAAGTATTTCAATCATCATGGTGAATATCTTGGCATTAATGCATTTACGGCCATAGGTTCACAACCAGCTGCAAGTCATTATGGTTGATAAGGCTCTAATTAGGACACAGTTGCTCAGTAGGCACTGAATGGAAACTGAAATGCTGCACATAAATGAAAAAAAAGTCAGAACTGAGAATGATGCTAATTAAAACATTAAGAATAAAATCATGGAAAAATGTATTATTCATTGTCTCTAATTTGGAAACTCTAAGCTGTGAGGATGAGACATTTTTATTTGTGAAAAATAAGAGCTGTTTAAAGTTTCCTTCAATGAAGGCATTATAGGAGCACCAAAATGCTTGGGTGTGGCTCACATACAGTTTAGATTTAAACTCAAAAATTCATGTGGAGATAAAGGAAACCTTATACACTGTTGGTGAGAAAGTAAATCAGTACAGTCATTTCAGAACACTAGAGAAGTTCCTCAAAATATTAAAAATGGAATGACTATATGATTCAGCAATTCCATTTCTGAACATAAATCCGAGGAAACTGAAATCAGAATGTCAAAGAAATGTCTTCATATCTCAGTTCATTGGAAGCATTATTTGTAATAGTCAAGATACGAAACAAAGGATGAATGGATAAAAAAAAAAATGCCATGTATGTATACCATGACATGCTATTCGGCTTTAAAAGAGAAGGAAATTCTGTATTTGCAACAACATAGATGAACCTTCAGGCTCAGTGAAGTGAAAGAAGCCAGCAAGAGGAATAAATGCTGGCTGATCTTCCAAGTGGCACTTTAAAAAGTCAAACTTGATGAAATAGGGAGTAGAACTGGAGTTACTAGAGGCAACAATTGTAGGGGGAGGTGTAGGGAATGGGGAGATCTGCAAAGGGTGGGTACAAATTTTCATTTATACAGAAGGAATGTATTTCAGGATTCTGTTGCATGGCCTGGTGACTACAGTCAATAATAGAGATCTATGAACTTCAAAGTTTCTAAGAGTCCATTTTAAATGTTCTCATAAGAGAGATGGGTGGATGTATTAATTAACTTGATTTAATTATTGCATAATTAAGCATATATCAAAATATCACATTATACTATGTAAATGTGTACAATTACTACTTGTCAAATTAAAAATAAATCAACTTTAAAAATGAATTCGGATTCAGTGATTGCAATGAAAACCATATTGTTGGAGAAAATATCCAAATTTTTGAAATTCTGAGAGAAAATATTCTCCATTTTCATGTCTTCCTTCTTCAAGGAAATGAAAGTGTTTTACTTAATCTATACGGATAATGAAACAGAGGGTTCTAATATTATGTATTTACTAGTGTTTAGTCAGGCAAATTTGGTCACAAGAAACAAAATGAAACAGAATCCGATTCAGGCTGACAAAGGGGGAGTGGACAGTACAGGTAAAAGGTTAAGTGAAATTTTAAAACAAAGCAAAACAAAACAGGAAGTAAATCATGGTACGTTGTGAAAACCAGTTAAAAAGTAGCAGCCAGCAGAATCCTCTAAGATTGGCTCTAAACTCGGAATCCCTGAAGAGGAAGCACCCATTGGTTCTCTCTCCAGTACATGCAGCGTATACCATGCTTCCCTGAGCCAACCTTGAAGTTGAGAGTTTAATTTCTTATTCCTGCTTTCCTGCTTGTTAGCTGAGTGTCTTCAGGTGAATTACTTTTCCTTCTGCCATAAAATGCCCATACTGATATTACCTACTTCTAGAGTTATAATAAATAACAATAAAAGAGAAAATCTATGGAAAATGTTGGGTACATCAGAGTTGATGAACTACAGCCGCTGCTTTCTTCCCCTTCTACTCCTCTTTCACCTTCCTCACCCTTCTGTACTGACATTGATATGGCTCATAAGTTATCTGTTTTAGATCCCCTCAGTATGTATTCTCACTTTCTCAGGATTACCAATTGATTGAGCTCTCATGCCAGTCTTTTCTTCAAATTATAACTGTGGTTGCCAGATAAGTCTAACTTGTTTTTAAGTGTGCCCTGTATCCTGTGTGATTTAATTTCTTCTGTTAATGACCTGATTATTTTTGAGCATCCTAAGTCGAGCAACAAAGAGAAGAATTTATCCTAATCAGTTTTTCTCAGGATGGAGATTTCATTGTCTGACCATATCTTTGTCTGGTGTTTGACACTGTTATGTTCCCCTCAGTCATTTGCTGAGTCACATAGTTTAAAAAGTGGCTTCATCTGGTGTTTTCCTACACAGGCAATGCTGGAGCATTTACTCAGCAATAATCATAGCTGGGCATGCCTCCTACCTTTAAATAAGTCATATAAAAAGTGAAGATTCAGCAGTTTGCCAAAATTATGGAATCAGTTGTGAGTAGTTAGTTTGTCTCTTAAATAGTGATCTTGTGTCTTCCAATTTAATACACTTTTGAGTACACTTTTAAGTATTTTCGGTTATACAAATTTTTTTTTATTATTTAAGATTTCTGTGAATTACTGGATCATTTTTGTATTTATAAATTTAAAAGAGCAATATTAGAATTTTATTATTTATTGTTTTGGTGTAGACCAAATTTTGTGTTGCATCTTGAAATACAATATTTTGTTTTACCAGGTCTTATTTCTAATTGAATTCTATTGACTTTTTCTTTTTGTTTTAATTTACTCAGGTTGCTAAGTTGGCTATCCCTGTGCAAGCCTTGGAGTCCCAATGGGGGACTCAGGATCGAGAAGATCTACCCTGGTCTCCCGGTTGCCAATATTTAGAAAAAGTATTAGCAGAAGACATGACTCTCTTCCTTCTTCACCCTCTTCCAGTAATACCGTTGGTGTCCACAGTTCCTCTCCTTCCAGCACTAACTCAAGCTCAGGTAGTACAGGAAAACGCAGAAGCATATTCCGAGCTCCTTCCATCAGCTTCCACCATAAGAAAGGGAGTGAACCTAAGCAAGAACCCACTAACCAGAACCTTAGTATTTCAAATGGTGCTCAACCTGGTCACAGCAATATGCAGAAACTGAGTTTGGAAGAACATATTAAAACCAGGGGAAGACATTCTGTGGGTTTCAGTAGTTCACGAAATAAGAAGATAACAAGATCCTTGACAGAGAATTTTGAAAGGGAAAAGGAGCACTCAACTAATAAGAATGTCTTTATAAATTGTCTAAGTTCTGGCAAAAGTGAGGGTGATGATTCTGGATTCACAGAAGAACAAACTCGCCGTTCTGTTAAGCAGTCAACAAGGAAACTGCTCCCTAAATCTTTTTCATCTCACTATAAATTTTCTAAGCCAGTTCCACAGAGCCAATCCATTTCATTGGTACAACAGTCTGAATTTTCACTTGAAATTACACAATACCAAGAGAGAGAACCTGTATTAGTAAGAGCTTCTCCATCTTGTTCTGTGGATGTAACTGAACGGGCAGGAAGCTCTTTACAATCTCCTTTGCTTTCTGCTGATCTTACCACAGCTCAGACACCTTCAGAATTTTTAGCCTTGACTGAAGATTCTGTGTCTGAAGCAGATGCATTTCCTAATAGTGGAAGCATGGCATCCCACTGTGACAATGGTGGCCACAATGACCCTACCTCTCAAAGCTCTCCCAATCCTGCTGCTGTTACAAAGACAACAATAGAACTTATGGGAGCTATGCCAGGTGCAGTTATGTCTCCTGGAAAATACAGGTTAGAAGGTCGATGTAGTACTCAAACTAATTCTTTATCAGAAACCTCTGCTGCTAATCAGAAGGAAGTGTCATTGCAAATCACTGAGCTACCTGTTAAGAATGTGAACAACTCAGAGACTCACCTACCAGCAGATACTCAAAGAGAAGAAAACTTGGCTTTACAAAATGGTGAATCAATGCCAAGGACAGGGTCCCCAAGGAAACTTGGATTCTACGAGCAACATAAAGCAATAGCTGAACGTGTTAAAGGGATTCATCCTGTTTCAGATTCAAGGATAATACCGTCTTCTGGTGATCAACACATTTTAAACAAAACCTATGGTTATGAAGCAAGTACAGCCCGAGGTATGCTGCTTTTCTTTGTGTAATGAATGATGTGAATCAATGTTCATTATAATGTATTCAGTTTGCTCACTTCAGCTCATGAATGGAACCCATATTTTCTTTATGTTTTGCTCTACATTTCTTTGAATATTTGTTTTAAATGTTTCTTCTTCTTGATTTTAAGTTTACCTCAATTATATTATATTAAAAGCATGTCTCATTAATACTGTTTATTTCCTCAGGTATGTTACTTAGATTCTAACCTCCAAAAACATTGGAAGGAATGTAATTCTATTTGCATTGTGTTTTTAGCTAGACTAACGACTATCATTTTTAGAATTCATTATAGGTTATTGGTATTTCATTGTTAATGAAATGAATATATTTCAGCCAAACTCATTATACATGTATACTTTAAATTCTATTGCTTATGTTAAAAAATCTTTCACTATTAACTAGGGTACATGTTTCAACATAAATAATCCCTATTTCTGGACAGAAAAGAATTGCAAGTTTTAAAAATAAGGTTCTTGGTGCCTATAGCCCTTGCCTGATTCTAACCTTCTAACCCTGCCTCTAAAATTAACTTAAGTGTGTAATTTGGGGCACATTCTCTTTAATTTAAAAGAAAAGGTGTGTGTGTGTGTGTGTGTGTGTGTGTGTGTGTGTATGTGTGTGTGTGAGAATTACCTCAGGCTCTGGAAAACTTGGAAATTTAACATAAAATTCAGTTCAATAAAGCTTTTGGGTACTTACTTACCCTAAAATGTGCTAAAAAATTTGCATACACTATTTTCTTCACTGCTCACAAAAGATTTATACAGAAGTTATTGATAAAAATTTATAATTGATCAAAATTTACAATTGATAATATTACTAAGTCACTTTGTTAGTAAATGATGGGCTTGTGGTCGAAATGTTGTCAGTTTTAAAAAGAAATACCACAAAATTACCCTGATCTGAACATTACACATTGTATGCATGCATTGAAATGTCACTGTGTACCCCACAAATACATACACTGCCATTAAAGATAAGTTTTCTTTTTGTACAAAAGGAAAGATAAAAAGCACAAAACACAGAAATACAATTTTATATAAAATATATATCTTATATATCAGATTCTTATTTAGCAGTGATGACTTGCCTAAGAGTATAATTCAATACCATGCATTTTTATCTCTGTGAAAACTAGGGAATGAGCAATGATGAGCTTGGTGATTATTAATCCATTTGTTAAGATAATAGATACAAGATCTTTAACACATTAAAGTAATTTTGACAATGTGTTGCCTGTTCTTGTACAAATATTTTGGGAATATCAACAAGGAAAAGATGATATTATACTATTCTTTATTTGTGAGAATATTCATGTGCTCTTCATAAGGATTTTATAATTTGGGATTTAAATTTTTTTAAATTTAATTTTTTTTACATTTTCAGGCAAAAAGGAGGCTGCACACTCAGTTTTTTACACTAAACTTATTTTGTATATTATGAAGCATATAGTTAAGCTAGTGCATTACATTACACATACTTGAGTGTATAAGATGTACAATTAGTACAATTAATAATGAAATTAATGTTTATTCATTAGTTTTAAACTTATTTAAAAGGAATTGCTATGTTAGTCTAATAGGTTCTGTTAAAAATATTTTAACCAGTGGATGAGCCTAAATAGAGGTTAGTTTATTCACTCTTTCATTCATTCAACAAATATTGTTTTAACACTGTTTTCAGCACTAGCAACACAAAGGGAAGAAGCCAGTCTTCATGAAGCTTATTTTCTACTGAGGATACTCAGACAGTGAACATGCATATAAATAAATGTCATACGTTGATGATGGCTGAAGACAAGTTTAAAGCAGAATAAAGGATTGGGAAGTGGGAAGTGGGGTTGCAGTTTGCATTTTTTAAATATGAGCAGCAGGGTGACATATTACAAAGAATTGAAAGAAGTTAGGGAATAAGTCATGCAGATATTTGAAAGAAATATATTAATTAGTGTGAGGATCATAGTTCTAAGGATATAGGGCTAGAGCATGCCTGAGATGTTCCAGAAGCCTCAAGAGGTTCACGTGGCATTGCAGAATGAAGGATGCAGGGAGGGGCTAAGGTCAGGGCTTCTGAAAAGGACAGGTCGTGGTGTGGAGATGGAGAGGTAGGTTATGGCCTGAGGCGCCAGGCAGGCCCTTTGGAAAGTACCAGCTTTATGAGTAGAGGAGTGATGATGGCAGAGCTCCCTTGTGTTTAGGAACATCGTTTTGGCCACCTTGTGAAGGTAGGTTATGTGCTGGGAATGCAGAGAGGCATGTGCAAGTAGGCAAGAGAATTTTAGGGAATATTGTACTAACTTCCAAGGGAACATCTATAAAAGCTCAATTTATATATTTATATTAATTTTTGTTTTTTTTTCTTTTATTAGTTCTTGCCAGTAGCCTCAGCCCATATCGGGAAGGAAGGTTTATAGAGAGGCGACTGCGGTCCTCTTCAGAAGGAACTGCGGGGAGTAGCAGAATGATTTTGAAACCAAAAGATGGAAATGTAGAAGAAATAAATAGTTTAAGAAAGCAAAGAACGAGTTCCTCATCCTCAAAAATGAACAGCATGGTAAGTATATGCATATGGATGCAAATCATGAAATACTGTTCTGTGTATCTGTCATCATGTCTGTACCTTTTGCAAAAACATCCCAGCCTGTATTTGAAGGGGAAATTGGTTTCTATGGTCAATGTCACAAATCAGAGTAATTTTTCACTTGAGATTCTTATGGGGCAGGACAGATAGGTGCACACCATGACAGATCCCCTTTAGTTCTTGTCTTCCGTGCCTCCATGGGAAGTCTGTAATTCTTCATTTTAGAATCAGATCCAAGGATCATAATCACCGATTATGAGGATAGCTTCATTTCCTGCTAGAAAATGTACTTTCCTAAAACACACTGGTGTTAGAGCCGCCTTTAGGTCCTTCAGGTGTCTCTACTTTGGCTGCCCTCCTGCAGTGCCCCTCTGCACAGGGTGATGAGGGGTGGGGAGTCTATGGGGGCTGATGCAGAACACCTATCTGAAGTTATAACACATTGGGGGTAACTGAGACTCTAGATTCCTGGTCCAAGCTACATATCCTGCTTTTAGAATGTGGTGTGTGTAGGGGGTATGTTGTGAGTTTACACTTGTGGGGTGTGGTGTCATAGAAGCATGTTTGAGAAGCTCCCCAACAGAATGAAGTGGAGTTGGGGAGTGGGAAGAGATGAGGCATGGACACATTCCCTGGGTCCATTTGGCCTCGAGTCTCACTAATGTTAGGATGGGCTTGGTTTTGGAGTTCTCTTTGCTTACTTTCTTGCAAATGTGTTCTTTTTCAGAAGTGCATTTCCTTCCTATTTAACAGCACTTATTTAAAATTATCTACCTACCTACCTGCTTGCCTCCCATCTACCTGCCTTCCTACCTATCCATAGATATTTGTTGAAAAATGCGAATAAATAAATCACTTATAAAATCTCTATGTACTTTAGATAAGATTTCAAATAAAAATACTAGGTCATTTATGTGTGATAAATATATTATGCTGTAGCCGTCAGTAAGATAACCTTGAGTTTTAGCAAAACCATTGTGCTTGAAATTGAAAGTTGTAACAGTGATTTGAGCTTGACCATTTCTTAATATTTGTCAAACCAAGAATTAATGAACAACCAAAAAATTATTATATGTTTACATTTGTACCATGTGTAAAGATGTTACATTTCATCCTTATTTCATTTTTCTTTTTGTTCTTTTGTGCATTGAAAGTGTTATCATTATGGTTGTAGTTTGTTTTTTTAAGTATGATAATGTTTAAAAAGATTTTCATTTGATGAATCCTAAGAAGTTAGAATAGGGAATTATTAAGCATTTTTCTTCAGATAATTTACATTGTTTCTTATAGAGAAGTATTTATATTAATATGTACACTATACATTCCTCTTGCCCAAAGTTGAACATTTTACGTATTTTAATATACAACTGTTTTTCTTAAAAAATATAATTTAAATAATTTTCCTGTAATAGCACAAAATCACTCTTCATCTCAAATACACTTTCACGATTTGTAGCTTAAAATGTCAAAACATAAAAAAAAGTCAAAACATAAAAAGTGATTTTGTTCTTCCATTTGAACCCTTATTTATAAATTTTCAAAAATTGTTCCTGCAATGTTACAGTTATTCCACTAGATGGCAGGATAACACCGTTGCCATGTGGTGGAATAGAAACCTGGTAAAAGTATTGAACCTGTTTCCTGAATTTATGGATTGCACTTGTTGAAATAAATACTGATGCTTTCAAACTTTAAATTACTTCATGATTTTACTGTTTCCCTTTGGATTTTGCCATTTATATCTCATTATTCAGTTCCTTTACTATTCAATAGTTAATTTACAATGTGCAAAATATATTATTTTAGCAATGCAAGGAAGAAATGCTAAGATACTCTAAGTCATTCCAATTCTGTTAAATGAGGGAAATGTATTTAGGATATTGTAACTTTAAATGTGAAAAGTGATACATTTTCTATGTTCCTCTTCCAAAATAGCTCAAGCAACCTTACATACTTAAGAATAAATATTTGTTATTCTTTCCTTTAAAAGGCATAACAGGTATTTTTAATGTTTATTTGTATCAAGGGACTACTTTTAATGCTTTGCACATTCAGTCATCACAGAAATACTGTGACTAAGTGATACTGTTTTAATCAAGTTTTACAAAAGAGGAAAAATAAGTCCTTCTTACATTCCATTGGGACATCAGTTTTACCAGTGAGATATGACTGTTTATTAAGATACAAAGGTGTGTTCCTGCGTGGCCCTACTGAGTTAGATGTACCACAATTCTAGCGCTATTGTATGCTTGTGGGAATATTATCATCTAGAATAGAAAGAGCAGGATGTATAAATTTATAGAATGTCTGAAACTCAGAAGAAGCTGGAATTTGCTTAAATTTATTATAGGGAAAATATATTTAAAACTATTTAATAAACATTCACATTTATTTCATTTTTTTCCAAGCAAACCACTACAAATAGAGATTTTTTAAAAATTTCCTTTAAGGAGAAACTTTTTCCATACTTTTCATAGGATTGTCAAAAAAAATTTAAAAAAGCTTTTCTAGAAATAGGGTCTTCTTTTTTCTATAAACTTTCCCTTCAGACTATGATATATAAATGACTAAGCCTAAGGGTTTGTTAAGGTTTCTTCAACCACTTTACACAGTGAATATTCACTCTGAATATTTGCAGGATCACCCCGTCTTGAATTTAAAAAAAAAAAAGATAACAGGAGGGTAAATTCGTAATGAACAATCCCAAGGACCTGGCATTCCAGAAAGGAAAGTGCCTGACTGTTTGAATTGTGATAAACTTGATTAAATGATAACAAATGACCTCCAAGTCTTAGTGACTTTATAATATGGATTTATTTTTCATTCAAGCTACATGTTCATTGTGAAAGGTTCTGGGGATTCTACTGTGTCTCTTTGGCTCTGTTTCCAGGCTTTTAAAGCAGCTACAGTTAACATTGCCTTTTACCATGGCAAAAAGAAAGAGACTCCGGAAGTCCTGATGCTAAAATACTCTGACCTGTGAGAATCAATTCATTTCTGCTCACAACTCATTGGTCAGAACTCATCAGGTATCCCAAATTCAACGCAAAAGAGGCCATGAACACCAACAACGATCACGTTTCAAGTATTTTATTGTATCTCAGTTCTTTAATTAATATTGATATTTCCTGCAGGCCTGCTCCTTTCCTGTTGTCCAGTCATTGAATGCCTAGTAGCGGATTGGTCCTTGTGGTTGAAAAAGATGAAATCACATCTGAAACTGAAGGATTCATATATAAGGATGAGTTTTGTTCTTTGGGATTTGCCTTCTTCCCTTCTTAATGTCCTTGAGATATATACTTTAAATGGACTAAGTTTACGTTTTCCCTTGACTCGAGGAGTCTTAATGTATTTGGAAGTATTTTATTACATTATAAATTTGGTTTGGAAAGTTGATTATCTTTAGTTCACTCAGCAAATGCGTTCACAGCATTGCCCTGGACTCTTTGCTAAGTGATCCTGACAGGAAGTTTTGCTCTGATGCAGCATAATTTCTCTCATTTGCAATTGGGCATCCTGCTGCCTTTGTGTAGAAACTGTGAATGGCACAGTTAAAACATCAGCCTTAGGACTGCTTCGATGGAAGAGAGAACCAGATTTATATTTGATTTTAAAAAAAGAAAAAGTAATAGCATGCATATCTTTATCATCTCATGAATATTTTAATGCTTTGGTATGTTGAACTCTAGAATTTAGATATCATTGTTAATAGCTGAACAATCTTAGACTAATTAATCAAGCACTATTTAGGAGACTCAAGCAATTTATTATGCATACACTTTTTTTCCCTGGGACCTGCTGTTTTTTCATTTATTAGTTTATCCTTTGTTCATTATAATCAATTCATTCATGCATTCAGAGTTTCTTTAATAAATACTTGTTGAGAACCTATTCTAATGTTGCAAAGAAGAAAGAGTCACTTGAGGATCTTAAAGTCTGAAATAGGGAGAAAATAATGTTGACCATAATCTTGTCAATACAACATATTTAACCACTGTGATACAGTAAAGAGAAAGGTACAGAACAGATCTCAACATTTACATTTCAAAAAGCATTTGCAAAAAACTCCCCTCTCTACAACCTGACTGGCAAAAGACTTCCACTGGCCTCCTTTAGGATATGCATCATCACATTTCCATTCTGTAGGGTGAAAGTTGATCATGCTCAAAATTAAGAGCAAAGGAAAGGTGATGATTACATCTGATTCAAGATATGTCTCCCCTGAATCCTTAAGTCCTTAATGAGAATTTCCAATAAGTAATAATGCTAATAACGTATGTTGGGGGCAGTTAAAATAATGATTGTAGATTTTGATGTAACTCATTAGCAATGGAATTAAAGACAATGTCTTTGCATATGTCAGACATGTTTAATGAGAAAAGGAAGCCAGTGATATTTTTAAGAAAATGGAGCTATACAAATCATTTTCCTCTCTTCTCTGTTAAAAAGGAAAATCACAAGTATCACTCATTAAGAGTGAAATTACGCTTGTTGATAACTGGCATATTAATTTTAGATTCATAGCCCTAGTCCATAATGGCTTTATTGATTTTTCTAGTTATTGATGGCATTTTTCTTTCAGTGTTCTTTTAGGTTATATCACACATATGGCACCCAGCATGTAGTTATTTGAATGTGCTTCATTTTGGCTATTAGACTTCCGTCATCTAAGTGAAAGAACCTGTGTATGTTTTGGCATTCCTAGCAGTTATTAACATTGTGTTTGATGTGGAAATAAGTTATCTAATAAATATGAATGAATTAAAAGTAAATTTTGCTCATTAGGGTGTGATTTATTTTCATTTAGAAAGTGTCACAATTTGTACGTTTGATGCACAAAGGTACAAACAGTTTATTCATAGATTAAATTCAGTTCGTCTTAAGTGACTTTAACTTCAGTTTGAGTAATTAGAATTGCGGAATCATAATTATTAGTGATCTGGCCCATGCTGTCTGGTGTTGCTTATGCTGCTGGATGTGCACAAACCCCTCATTAGGCAGAAGAAACTGTCTTGATATAAACTGTCTCCACCTTGCACCGGGTGATACGGTATACATGGGCCTTTTTTCAGAGAGCCATATCTTATACATTTCTAGATTCCGTAATCTATTAAATAATCTATTTTCTGTATTTCCATTTGTAATCCTAGTTAGTTAGACTATTCTATAAAAAAGCAGTTCATAGATTAAACTCTCCTTGTAAAAACAATTGTAGTCTGTCAGTTGTGTATTTTCTGGGAAGTCTTTCATTAGAAGATTACACTAGTGCACTTGCCTTCTTACTGTCCAGGAAACTTGCACCACATCCCCCCATAATAGGGAAAAGGGAATATAGATTGACTTGGCTGAGGCAGTGAGTCTGAACTTTGAATATGCTTCAAACTGGCTGTTGAGTTCTTGCAGCCCTCCATTACCCTCAAAGCATTCATACTTTTACCCACAAGTCCTTCTTTTTCTATGCTTTTTAAAGAAATCTCTGTCCCTTCATTCTTTTAAAGCAAATGTTTCCACTTGTCATCTGGATTGTAACTCATCTCCATTGGAGGGGTACTCCATCAATGTGTTTTCTCTGTTTTTCTTTAGTTTCTCCTCCATCTCGTCATCGCTGTCAGTTGGTAACATCGCCAAGATTTCCATCCTTGAGGGGAACACACACAAATCACCCTTTCTACATCCTGCCTGCACCTGAGTTCCCCATCCTGTTATTCCTTTCTTCCCTACAGGGCAAGCAGTCCTGCCTGACTCCTGCTGTATTCCTTCCCTCACTTCCCAGAAGCTTCTCACCTTCACACCTTAGCCCCTCCTCATGTTTTCAAGGTCAGAACTACTGACCTAGTGTCCTGGACAGTTCCTTGTTAGAGGAGCTGTCCTGTGTACACTAGGCTGTTTACTAGGATCCCTGGCCCCTCCCCACTAAATGCTACCAAAGCCCCCCATGTGTAACAATGAAAAATGTCTCCAGACATTGCCAGATATGCTGTGCTGGACAGCAGTGGACTCTCATTGAGAACTCAGGCAGCAAGGACTTTGTCAGTTTTCAAGTCCTTTTTTTCAGTCTCATCTTTTCTTGATTTCTTTATCTCATACTGTAAAAGCTTCTGTTTGTACAATGATTGATTCTCCTCTCTTTACAGTGCTCATTCTGCTCTGGTTGTACTCTTTTTGCCCCCTCTTTCCAAACTCCTTCGCAGTCTCTTTGTCACACCCACACTTAAAGCACAGCTATTCCTTGGTGTTTTGTCTTTAACTCCTGCCTTCTCGTTTACTTATCCAATCTGAAAACTTAAGATGTAGGAGAGTTTCTATGAAGATTCCAAATGAAAAGGTTGAAAATTCTGTTATATCTGAAATAAGGCCAAGTCAAAGAGGAATAATCAGAATATATTTAGATTTTTGGAAATGGAATGACTGTTTATAAAAGATATACTGGTAAAAGGAGAAATTCTGAGGGCATTTATCTTTGGAACAGATGCAGAGAAATATGCAGTAAAGTTACTTTTGCCCAAGAGTTCATGGCTTCTTTCCCTCCCCTTTTTTCATTTATATTATTTTAATTTTTTTGTATGCATATGTTCCAAACTCCTTTTAAAGATATTCTTAACATTCTCATTACCTGTTCTGTGCCTAAAGTCACACTACAGAAACTGCAATTGTACCACTTAAAATACCACCGCCATGTTGGAATCAGTGTTAATATAGTGCAATAATTAATAATAAATTCTACTTTCATTGCTACCACCCAACATTAAACATTTTTAAAACAAATTTACAGCACCTAATGTTGAGCACAGAGCAGGCGCACATTGTGGGCCTTATGCAAGCAGCATGCATTTGGTATTACTGGAAACTCGGCAACCACAACACACACTGCCCACCTGTGTCCTGCACCATGGCCTCTGAACTGCTGTTTCTTCTTTTGTTTCCTTCAGTCTCCCAGGGATTGTGCCTCAAGCTGGCTCTGTTCCAAGAGGAAACTTGTGTGCAGTGTGTTGGGGAGGGGTGGGAAGGGGAGCTATAAAATAACTTCAGTTTCTAACAATATAAAAAATGTAGCAAAGTGATGAAAATGTAGTGAATTAATGAAGATGGACTTTATAATATTTTCATATTTTATTTTTTTCTACATTCCTTTGACACCCTCTAATCTTAATATGTTATAAGAATATGTATTTTTATCTTATTTTTTGTGAAACTGGTGTGGAATAAAATCAGGTTGCTCAAAAGTCAGATGCACACCTTCCTAACACAAAACAACATGATCAAAATAGAAAAATTCACAAAATAGGAACTCTCATTTGTCAGTTAACATGTTTTCCGTTTATTTTAAGCAAGTATGGCATGAAAGATTGGGTTATTTAAGAAAGGACATAAAATTCCAATCTCATTTCTCTCACTTAATAATACTGTTTACACTATAGAGTGGTTGGAAGAATAAACTATTTTATGTAGGAAGGCTTTTTGAATTTAAAAGTGCTAAACGAAAGAATATAGTAGTTGTTTTTAAATCAATACCATAAGTCAAAATGAGAAACATAGAAATAAAAATACTATTGCCTTTTAAACTAGTCATTTAGAAAGAAAAATACTTTAAAAGCCAGGTTCTCATTTTGCATTATCTTTTCATGGCAACATTAGCTCCTGTGAGCTCTGTCAAAAAAGTTCTTAAAAATTCAACTTGTTTATATATTATTGCTTTTTAAGGGTAATCCACTATTTATTTGATTTCTCATTTTATTTTTCAAAACTTGATTTTTCAAGATTAATTTATATTGCTTTGAAAAAAAATTGAATGGTACACTTAAGATTTGAATACTATGTATGATATGTTACACTTTAATTAGGAAGCTTACTCAACCTAGTTATTTTCCAATTTTCAAATCAGGAAAAAAGTCCTTAAAAAGTCCTTAAGGTGTTTAGACTATTAACAAAGAAATGAGATTTGCATTTTTGTTTTCTTAAATAAAAAGCAAGTTTAGCTATTTGCTTATGCACTTACGTAATTGATTACACAGTAACAATTATTGTTAGCTATTTACATGTTCACTTATGTAATTCATTACACAATAACTTTATAAATTACTAACTTAAAATATTTTCTGTTAAATCTTAAGACAGTGCTGTCCTAAATATTTATAAGGAGTGGCTTCAAAGATAAACAGAAATGTTTAAGAAAATAATTGTAGATCACTGTATTTATTTTCCTTTAAGAATAAGTTTTGAACTTAGTGTATTTATCAGTACT